>NW_025316684.1:0-600000 GCF_910594005.1 Cervus elaphus | reverse complement strand
TGGAGTAAGAGAAGTGTGAAAAACCCGAGGCGAAGAAACAGGGGAGAAGAATACGAGGAGCAAGAAAAAAAAAGCAAAATACAAAAACGAGGAGAACACAAGGGGCGAAAATCAGAGGAGGATCAACAGTATGCCACTACGTGGAGTAAGAGAAGTGTGAAAAACCCGAGGCGAAGAAACAGGGGAGAAGAATACGAGGAGCAAGAAAAAAAAAGCAAAATACAAAAACGAGGAGAACACAAGGGGCGAAAATCAGAGGAGGATCAACAGTATGCCACTACGTGGAGTAAGAGAAGTGTGAAAAACCCGAGGCGAAGAAACAGGGGAGAAGAATACGAGGAGCAAGAAAAAAAAAGCAAAATACAAAAACGAGGAGAACACAAGGGGCGAAAATCAGAGGAGGATCAACCGTATGCCACTACGTGGAGTAAGAGAAGTGTGAAAAACCCGAGGCGAAGAAACAGGGGAGAAGAATACGAGGAGCAAGAAAAAAAAAGCAAAATACAAAAACGAGGAGAACACAAGGGGCGAAAATCAGAGGAGGATCAACAGTATGCCACTACGTGGAGTAAGAGAAGTGTGAAAAACCCGAGGCGAAGAAACAGGGGAGAAGAATACGAGGAGCAAGAAAAAAAAAGCAAAATACAAAAACGAGGAGAACACAAGGGGCGAAAATCAGAGGAGGATCAACAGTATGCCACTACGTGGAGTAAGAGAAGTGTGAAAACGCTGATGTGAAGAAACAGGGGAGAAGAATACGAGGAGCAAGAAAAAAAAAGCAACATACAAAAACGAGGAGAACACAAGGGGCGAAAATCAGAGGAGGATCAACAGTATGCCACTACGTGGAGTAAGAGAAGTGTGAAAAACCCGAGGCGAAGAAACAGGGGAGAAGAATACGAGGAGCAAGAAAAAAAAAGCAAAATACAAAAACGAGGAGAACACAAGGGGCGAAAATCAGAGGAGGATCAACAGTATGCCACTACGTGGAGTAAGAGAAGTGTGAAAAACCCGAGGCGAAGAAACAGGGGAGAAGAATACGAGGAGCAAGAAAAAAAAAGCAAAATACAAAAACGAGGAGAACACAAGGGGCGAAAATCAGAGGAGGATCAACAGTATGCCACTACGTGGAGTAAGAGAAGTGTGAAAATGCTGATGCGAAGAAACAGGGGAGAAGAATACGAGGAGCAAGAAAAAAAAAGCAAAATACAAAAACGAGGAGAACACAAGGGGCGAAAATCAGAGGAGGATCAACAGTATGCCACTACGTGGAGTAAGAGAAGTGTGAAAAACCCGAGGCGAAGAAACAGGGGAGAAGAATACGAGGAGCAAGAAAAAAAAAGCAAAATACAAAAACGAGGAGAACACAAGGGGCGAAAATCAGAGGAGGATCAACAGTATGCCACTACGTGGAGTAAGAGAAGTGTGAAAAACCCGAGGCGAAGAAACAGGGGAGAAGAATACGAGGAGCAAGAAAACAAAAGCAAAATACAAAAACGAGAACACAAGGGGCGAAAATCAGAGGAGGATCAACAGTATGCCACTACGTGGAGTAAGAGAAGTGTGAAAAACCCGAGGCGAAGAAACAGGGGAGAAGAATACGAGGAGCAAGAAAAAAAAAGCAAAATACAAAAACGAGGAGAACACAAGGGGCGAAAATCAGAGGAGGATCAACAGTATGCCACTACGTGGAGTAAGAGACGTGTGAAAAACCCGAGGCGAAGAAACAGGGGAGAAGAATACGAGGAGCAAGAAAAAAAAAGCAAAATACAAAAACGAGGAGAACACAAGGGGCGAAAATCAGAGGAGGATCAACAGTATGCCACTACGTGGAGTAAGAGAAGTGTGAAAAACCCGAGGCGAAGAAACAGGGGAGAAGAATACGAGGAGCAAGAAAAAAAAAGCAAAATACAAAAACGAGGAGAACACAAGGGGCGAAAATCAGAGGAGGATCAACAGTATGCCACTACGTGGAGTAAGAGAAGTGTGAAAAACCCGAGGCGAAGAAACAGGGGAGAAGAATACGAGGAGCAAGAAAAAAAAAGCAAAATACAAAAACGAGGAGAACACAAGGGGCGAAAATCAGAGGAGGATCAACCGTATGCCACTACGTGGAGTAAGAGAAGTGTGAAAAACCCGAGGCGAAGAAACAGGGGAGAAGAATACGAGGAGCAAGAAAAAAAAAGCAAAATACAAAAACGAGGAGAACACAAGGGGCGAAAATCAGAGGAGGATCAACAGTATGCCACTACGTGGAGTAAGAGAAGTGTGAAAAACCCGAGGCGAAGAAACAGGGGAGAAGAATACGAGGAGCAAGAAAAAAAAAGCAAAATACAAAAACGAGGAGAACACAAGGGGCGAAAATCAGAGGAGGATCAACAGTATGCCACTACGTGGAGTAAGAGAAGTGTGAAAACGCTGATGTGAAGAAACAGGGGAGAAGAATACGAGGAGCAAGAAAAAAAAAGCAACATACAAAAACGAGGAGAACACAAGGGGCGAAAATCAGAGGAGGATCAACAGTATGCCACTACGTGGAGTAAGAGAAGTGTGAAAAACCCGAGGCAAAGAAACAGGGGAGAAGAATACGAGGAGCAAGAAAAAAAAAGCAAAATACAAAAACGAGGAGAACACAAGGGGCGAAAATCAGAGGAGGATCAACAGTATGCCACTACGTGGAGTAAGAGAAGTGTGAAAATGCTGATGCGAAGAAACAGGGGAGAAGAATACGAGGAGCAAGAAAAAAAAAGCAACATACAAAAACGAGGAGAACACAAGGGGCGAAAATCAGAGGAGGATCAACAGTATGCCACTACGTGGAGTAAGAGAAGTGTGAAAAACCCGAGGCAAAGAAACAGGGGAGAAGAATACGAGGAGCAAGAAAAAAAAAGCAAAATACAAAAACGAGGAGAACACAAGGGGCGAAAATCAGAGGAGGATCAACAGTATGCCACTACGTGGAGTAAGAGAAGTGTGAAAAACCCGAGGCGAAGAAACAGGGGAGAAGAATACGAGGAGCAAGAAAAAAAAAGCAAAATACAAAAACGAGGAGAACACAAGGGGCGAAAATCAGAGGAGGATCAACAGTATGCCACTACGTGGAGTAAGAGAAGTGTGAAAAACCCGAGGTGAAGAAACAGGGGAGAAGAATACGAGGAGCAAGAAAAAAAAAGCAAAATACAAAAACGAGGAGAACACAAGGGGCGAAAATCAGAGGAGGATCAACAGTATGCCACTACGTGGAGTAAGAGAAGTGTGAAAAACCCGAGGCGAAGAAACAGGGGAGAAGAATACGAGGAGCAAGAAAAAAAAAGCAAAATACAAAAACGAGGAGAAAACAAGGGGCGAAAATCAGAGGAGGATCAACAGTATGCCACTACGTGGAGTAAGAGAAGTGTGAAAAACCCGATGCGAAGAAACAGGGGAGAAGAATACGAGGAGCAAGAAAAAAAAAGCAAAATACAAAAACGAGGAGAACACAAGGGGCGAAAATCAGAGGAGGATCAACAGTATGCCACTACGTGGAGTAAGAGAAGTGTGAAAAACCCGAGGCGAAGAAACAGGGGAGAAGAATACGAGGAGCAAGAAAAAAAAAGCAAAATACAAAAACGAGGAGAACACAAGGGGCGAAAATCAGAGGAGGATCAACAGTATGCCACTACGTGGAGTAAGAGAAGTGTGAAAATGCTGATGCGAAGAAACAGGGGAGAAGAATACGAGGAGCAAGAAAAAAAAAGCAAAATACAAAAACGAGGAGAACACAAGGGGCGAAAATCAGAGGAGGATCAACAGTATGCCACTACGTGGAGTAAGAGAAGTGTGAAAAACCCGAGGCGAAGAAACAGGGGAGAAGAATACGAGGAGCAAGAAAAAAAAAGCAAAATACAAAAACGAGGAGAACACAAGGGGCGAAAATCAGAGGAGGATCAACAGTATGCCACTACGTGGAGTAAGAGAAGTGTGAAAAACCCGAGGCGAAGAAACAGGGGAGAAGAATACGAGGAGCAAGAAAACAAAAGCAAAATACAAAAACGAGAACACAAGGGGCGAAAATCAGAGGAGGATCAACAGTATGCCACTACGTGGAGTAAGAGAAGTGTGAAAAACCCGAGGCGAAGAAACAGGGGAGAAGAATACGAGGAGCAAGAAAAAAAAAGCAAAATACAAAAACGAGGAGAACACAAGGGGCGAAAATCAGAGGAGGATCAACAGTATGCCACTACGTGGAGTAAGAGAAGTGTGAAAAACCCGAGGCGAAGAAACAGGGGAGAAGAATACGAGGAGCAAGAAAAAAAAAGCAAAATACAAAAACGAGGAGAACACAAGGGGCGAAAATCAGAGGAGGATCAACAGTATGCCACTACGTGGAGTAAGAGAAGTGTGAAAAACCCGAGGCGAAGAAACAGGGGAGAAGAATACGAGGAGCAAGAAAAAAAAAGCAAAATACAAAAACGAGGAGAACACAAGGGGCGAAAATCAGAGGAGGATCAACAGTATGCCACTACGTGGAGTAAGAGAAGTGTGAAAAACCCGAGGCGAAGAAACAGGGGAGAAGAATACGAGGAGCAAGAAAAAAAAAGCAAAATACAAAAACGAGGAGAACACAAGGGGCGAAAATCAGAGGAGGATCAACCGTATGCCACTACGTGGAGTAAGAGAAGTGTGAAAAACCCGAGGCGAAGAAACAGGGGAGAAGAATACGAGGAGCAAGAAAAAAAAAGCAAAATACAAAAACGAGGAGAACACAAGGGGCGAAAATCAGAGGAGGATCAACAGTATGCCACTACGTGGAGTAAGAGAAGTGTGAAAAACCCGAGGCGAAGAAACAGGGGAGAAGAATACGAGGAGCAAGAAAAAAAAAGCAAAATACAAAAACGAGGAGAACACAAGGGGCGAAAATCAGAGGAGGATCAACAGTATGCCACTACGTGGAGTAAGAGAAGTGTGAAAACGCTGATGTGAAGAAACAGGGGAGAAGAATACGAGGAGCAAGAAAAAAAAACCAACATACAAAAACGAGGAGAACACAAGGGGCGAAAATCAGAGGAGGATCAACAGTATGCCACTACGTGGAGTAAGAGAAGTGTGAAAAACCCGAGGCAAAGAAACAGGGGAGAAGAATACGAGGAGCAAGAAAAAAAAAGCAAAATACAAAAACGAGGAGAACACAAGGGGCGAAAATCAGAGGAGGATCAACAGTATGCCACTACGTGGAGTAAGAGAAGTGTGAAAATGCTGATGCGAAGAAACAGGGGAGAAGAATACGAGGAGCAAGAAAAAAAAAGCAACATACAAAAACGAGGAGAACACAAGGGGCGAAAATCAGAGGAGGATCAACAGTATGCCACTACGTGGAGTAAGAGAAGTGTGAAAAACCCGAGGCAAAGAAACAGGGGAGAAGAATACGAGGAGCAAGAAAAAAAAAGCAAAATACAAAAACGAGGAGAACACAAGGGGCGAAAATCAGAGGAGGATCAACAGTATGCCACTACGTGGAGTAAGAGAAGTGTGAAAAACCCGAGGCGAAGAAACAGGGGAGAAGAATACGAGGAGCAAGAAAAAAAAAGCAAAATACAAAAACGAGGAGAACACAAGGGGCGAAAATCAGAGGAGGATCAACAGTATGCCACTACGTGGAGTAAGAGAAGTGTGAAAAACCCGAGGTGAAGAAACAGGGGAGAAGAATACGAGGAGCAAGAAAAAAAAAGCAAAATACAAAAACGAGGAGAACACAAGGGGCGAAAATCAGAGGAGGATCAACAGTATGCCACTACGTGGAGTAAGAGAAGTGTGAAAAACCCGAGGCAAAGAAACAGGGGAGAAGAATACGAGGAGCAAGAAAAAAAAAGCAAAATACAAAAACGAGGAGAACACAAGGGGCGAAAATCAGAGGAGGATCAACAGTATGCCACTACGTGGAGTAAGAGAAGTGTGAAAAACCCGAGGCGAAGAAACAGGGGAGAAGAATACGAGGAGCAAGAAAAAAAAAGCAAAATACAAAAACGAGGAGAACACAAGGGGCGAAAATCAGAGGAGGATCAACAGTATGCCACTACGTGGAGTAAGAGAAGTGTGAAAATGCTGATGCGAAGAAACAGGGGAGAAGAATACGAGGAGCAAGAAAAAAAAAGCAAAATACAAAAACGAGGAGAACACAAGGGGCGAAAATCAGAGGAGGATCAACAGTATGCCACTACGTGGAGTAAGAGAAGTGTGAAAAACCCGAGGCGAAGAAACAGGGGAGAAGAATACGAGGAGCAAGAAAACAAAAGCAAAATACAAAAACGAGGAGAACACAAGGGGCGAAAATCAGAGGAGGATCAACAGTATGCCACTACGTGGAGTAAGAGAAGTGTGAAAAACCCGAGGCGAAGAAACAGGGGAGAAGAATACGAGGAGCAAGAAAACAAAAGCAAAATACAAAAACGAGGAGAACACAAGGGGCGAAAATCAGAGGAGGATCAACAGTATGCCACTACGTGGAGTAAGAGAAGTGTGAAAATGCTGATGCGAAGAAACAGGGGAGAAGAATACGAGGAGCAAGAAAAAAAAAGCAAAATACAAAAACGAGGAGAACACAAGGGGCGAAAATCAGAGGAGGATCAACAGTATGCCACTACGTGGAGTAAGAGAAGTGTGAAAAACCCGAGGCGAAGAAACAGGGGAGAAGAATACGAGGAGCAAGAAAACAAAAGCAAAATACAAAAACGAGGAGAACACAAGGGGCGAAAATCAGAGGAGGATCAACAGTATGCCACTACGTGGAGTAAGAGAAGTGTGAAAAACCCGAGGCGAAGAAACAGGGGAGAAGAATACGAGGAGCAAGAAAACAAAAGCAAAATACAAAAACGAGGAGAACACAAGGGGCGAAAATCAGAGGAGGATCAACAGTATGCCACTACGTGGAGTAAGAGAAGTGTGAAAAACCCGAGGCGAAGAAACAGGGGAGAAGAATACGAGGAGCAAGAAAAAAAAAGCAAAATACAAAAACGAGGAGAACACAAGGGGCGAAAATCAGAGGAGGATCAACAGTATGCCACTACGTGGAGTAAGAGAAGTGTGAAAAACCCGAGGCGAAGAAACAGGGGAGAAGAATACGAGGAGCAAGAAAAAAAAAGCAAAATACAAAAACGAGGAGAACACAAGGGGCGAAAATCAGAGGAGGATCAACAGTATGCCACTACGTGGAGTAAGAGAAGTGTGAAAAACCCGAGGCGAAGAAACAGGGGAGAAGAATACGAGGAGCAAGAAAAAAAAAGCAAAATACAAAAACGAGGAGAACACAAGGGGCGAAAATCAGAGGAGGATCAACCGTATGCCACTACGTGGAGTAAGAGAAGTGTGAAAAACCCGAGGCGAAGAAACAGGGGAGAAGAATACGAGGAGCAAGAAAAAAAAAGCAAAATACAAAAACGAGGAGAACACAAGGGGCGAAAATCAGAGGAGGATCAACAGTATGCCACTACGTGGAGTAAGAGAAGTGTGAAAAACCCGAGGCGAAGAAACAGGGGAGAAGAATACGAGGAGCAAGAAAAAAAAAGCAAAATACAAAAACGAGGAGAACACAAGGGCCGAAAATCAGAGGAGGATCAACAGTATGCCACTACGTGGAGTAAGAGAAGTGTGAAAACGCTGATGTGAAGAAACAGGGGAGAAGAATACGAGGAGCAAGAAAAAAAAAGCAACATACAAAAACGAGGAGAACACAAGGGGCGAAAATCAGAGGAGGATCAACAGTATGCCACTACGTGGAGTAAGAGAAGTGTGAAAAACCCGAGGCGAAGAAACAGGGGAGAAGAATACGAGGAGCAAGAAAAAAAAAGCAACATACATAAACGAGGAGAACACAAGGGGCGAAAATCAGAGGAGGATCAACAGTATGCCACTACGTGGAGTAAGAGAAGTGTGAAAAACCCGAGGCGAAGAAACAGGGGAGAAGAATACGAGGAGCAAGAAAAAAAAAGCAAAATACAAAAACGAGGAGAACACAAGGGGCGAAAATCAGAGGAGGATCAACAGTATGCCACTACGTGGAGTAAGAGAAGTGTGAAAAACCCGAGGCGAAGAAACAGGGGAGAAGAATACGAGGAGCAAGAAAAAAAAAGCAAAATACAAAAACGAGGAGAACACAAGGGGCGAAAATCAGAGGAGGATCAACAGTATGCCACTACGTGGAGTAAGAGAAGTGTGAAAAACCCGAGGCGAAGAAACAGGGGAGAAGAATACGAGGAGCAAGAAAAAAAAAGCAAAATACAAAAACGAGGAGAACACAAGGGGCGAAAATCAGAGGAGGATCAACAGTATGCCACTACGTGGAGTAAGAGAAGTGTGAAAAACCCGAGGCGAAGAAACAGGGGAGAAGAATACGAGGAGCAAGAAAAAAAAAGCAAAATACAAAAACGAGGAGAACACAAGGGGCGAAAATCAGAGGAGGATCAACAGTATGCCACTACGTGGAGTAAGAGAAGTGTGAAAATGCTGATGTGAAGAAACAGGGGAGAAGAATACGAGGAGCAAGAAAAAAAAAGCAACATACAAAAACGAGGAGAACACAAGGGGCGAAAATCAGAGGAGGATCAACAGTATGCCACTACGTGGAGTAAGAGAAGTGTGAAAAACCCGAGGCGAAGAAACAGGGGAGAAGAATACGAGGAGCAAGAAAAAAAAAGCAAAATACAAAAACGAGGAGAACACAAGGGGCGAAAATCAGAGGCGGATCAACAGTATGCCACTACGTGGAGTAAGAGAAGTGTGAAAAACCCGAGGCGAAGAAACAGGGGAGAAGAATACGAGGAGCAAGAAAAAAAAAGCAAAATACAAAAACGAGGAGAACACAAGGGGCGAAAATCAGAGGAGGATCAACAGTATGCCACTACGTGGAGTAAGAGAAGTGTGAAAATGCTGATGCGAAGAAACAGGGGAGAAGAATACGAGGAGCAAGAAAAAAAAAGCAACATACAAAAACGAGGAGAACACAAGGGGCGAAAATCAGAGGAGGATCAACAGTATGCCACTACGTGGAGTAAGAGAAGTGTGAAAAACCCGAGGCGAAGAAACAGGGGAGAAGAATACGAGGAGCAAGAAAAAAAAAGCAAAATACAAAAACGAGGAGAACACAAGGGGCGAAAATCAGAGGAGGATCAACAGTATGCCACTACGTGGAGTAAGAGAAGTGTGAAAAACCCGAGGTGAAGAAACAGGGGAGAAGAATACGAGGAGCAAGAAAAAAAAAGCAAAATACAAAAACGAGGAGAACACAAGGGGCGAAAATCAGAGGAGGATCAACAGTATGCCACTACGTGGAGTAAGAGAAGTGTGAAAAACCCGAGGCGAAGAAACAGGGGAGAAGAATACGAGGAGCAAGAAAAAAAAAGCAAAATACAAAAACGAGGAGAACACAAGGGGCGAAAATCAGAGGAGGATCAACAGTATGCCACTACGTGGAGTAAGAGAAGTGTGAAAAACCCGAGGCGAAGAAACAGGGGAGAAGAATACGAGGAGCAAGAAAAAAAAAGCAAAATACAAAAACGAGGAGAACACAAGGGGCGAAAATCAGAGGAGGATCAACAGTATGCCACTACGTGGAGTAAGAGAAGTGTGAAAAACCCGAGGCGAAGAAACAGGGGAGAAGAATACGAGGAGCAAGAAAAAAAAAGCAAAATACACAAACGAGGAGAACACAAGGGGCGAAAATCAGAGGAGGATCAACCGTATGCCACTACGTGGAGTAAGAGAAGTGTGAAAAACCCGATGCGAAGAAACAGGGGAGAAGAATACGAGGAGCAAGAAAAAAAAAGCAAAATACAAAAACGAGGAGAACACAAGGGGCGAAAATCAGAGGAGGATCAACAGTATGCCACTACGTGGAGTAAGAGAAGTGTGAAAAACCCGAGGCGAAGAAACAGGGGAGAAGAATACGAGGAGCAAGAAAAAAAAAGAAAAATACAAAAACGAGGAGAACACAAGGGGCGAAAATCAGAGGAGGATCAACAGTATGCCACTACGTGGAGTAAGAGAAGTGTGAAAACGCTGATGTGAAGAAACAGGGGAGAAGAATACGAGGAGCAAGAAAAAAAAAGCAACATACAAAAACGAGGAGAACACAAGGGGCGAAAATCAGAGGAGGATCAACAGTATGCCACTACGTGGAGTAAGAGAAGTGTGAAAAACCCGAGGCGAAGAAACAGGGGAGAAGAATACGAGGAGCAAGAAAAAAAAAGCAAAATACAAAAACGAGGAGAACACAAGGGGCGAAAATCAGAGGAGGATCAACAGTATGCCACTACGTGGAGTAAGAGAAGTGTGAAAAACCCGAGGCAAAGAAACAGGGGAGAAGAATACGAGGAGCAAGAAAAAAAAAGCAAAATACAAAAACGAGGAGAACACAAGGGGCGAAAATCAGAGGAGGATCAACAGTATGCCACTACGTGGAGTAAGAGAAGTGTGAAAATGCTGATGCGAAGAAACAGGGGAGAAGAATACGAGGAGCAAGAAAAAAAAAGCAAAATACAAAAACGAGGAGAACACAAGGGGCGAAAATCAGAGGAGGATCAACAGTATGCCACTACGTGGAGTAAGAGAAGTGTGAAAAACCCGAGGCGAAGAAACAGGGGAGAAGAATACGAGGAGCAAGAAAAAAAAAGCAAAATACAAAAACGAGGAGAACACAAGGGGCGAAAATCAGAGGAGGATCAACAGTATGCCACTACGTGGAGTAAGAGAAGTGTGAAAAACCCGAGGCGAAGAAACAGGGGAGAAGAATACGAGGAGCAAGAAAAAAAAAGCAAAATACAAAAACGAGGAGAACACAAGGGGCGAAAATCAGAGGAGGATCAACAGTATGCCACTACGTGGAGTAAGAGAAGTGTGAAAAACCCGAGGCGAAGAAACAGGGGAGAAGAATACGAGGAGCAAGAAAAAAAAAGCAAAATACAAAAACGAGGAGAACACAAGGGGCGAAAATCAGAGGAGGATCAACAGTATGCCACTACGTGGAGTAAGAGAAGTGTGAAAAACCCGAGGCGAAGAAACAGGGGAGAAGAATACGAGGAGCAAGAAAAAAAAAGCAAAATACAAAAACGAGGAGAACACAAGGGGCGAAAATCAGAGGAGGATCAACAGTATGCCACTACGTGGAGTAAGAGAAGTGTGAAAAACCTGAGGCGAAGAAACAGGGGAGAAGAATACGAGGAGCAAGAAAAAAAAAGCAAAATACAAAAACGAGGAGAACACAAGGGGCGAAAATCAGAGGAGGATCAACAGTATGCCACTACGTGGAGTAAGAGAAGTGTGAAAAACCCGAGGCGAAGAAACAGGGGAGAAGAATACGAGGAGCAAGAAAAAAAAAGCAAAATACAAAAACGAGGAGAACACAAGGGGCGAAAATCAGAGGAGGATCAACCGTATGCCACTACGTGGAGTAAGAGAAGTGTGAAAAACCCGAGGCGAAGAAACAGGGGAGAAGAATACGAGGAGCAAGAAAAAAAAAGCAAAATACAAAAACGAGGAGAACACAAGGGGCGAAAATCAGAGGAGGATCAACAGTATGCCACTACGTGGAGTAAGAGAAGTGTGAAAAACCCGAGGCGAAGAAACAGGGGAGAAGAATACGAGGAGCAAGAAAAAAAAAGCAAAATACAAAAACGAGGAGAACACAAGGGGCGAAAATCAGAGGAGGATCAACAGTATGCCACTACGTGGAGTAAGAGAAGTGTGAAAACGCTGATGTGAAGAAACAGGGGAGAAGAATACGAGGAGCAAGAAAAAAAAAGCAACATACAAAAACGAGGAGAACACAAGGGGCGAAAATCAGAGGAGGATCAACAGTATGCCACTACGTGGAGTAAGAGAAGTGTGAAAAACCCGAGGCGAAGAAACAGGGGAGAAGAATACGAGGAGCAAGAAAAAAAAAGCAAAATACAAAAACGAGGAGAACACAAGGGGCGAAAATCAGAGGAGGATCAACCGTATGCCACTACGTGGAGTAAGAGAAGTGTGAAAAACCCGAGGCGAAGAAACAGGGGAGAAGAATACGAGGAGCAAGAAAAAAAAAGCAAAATACAAAAACGAGGAGAACACAAGGGGCGAAAATCAGAGGAGGATCAACAGTATGCCACTACGTGGAGTAAGAGAAGTGTGAAAAACCCGAGGCGAAGAAACAGGGGAGAAGAATACGAGGAGCAAGAAAAAAAAAGCAAAATACAAAAACGAGGAGAACACAAGGGGCGAAAATCAGAGGAGGATCAACAGTATGCCACTACGTGGAGTAAGAGAAGTGTGAAAAACCCGAGGCGAAGAAACAGGGGAGAAGAATACGAGGAGCAAGAAAAAAAAAGCAAAATACAAAAACGAGGAGAACACAAGGGGCGAAAATCAGAGGAGGATCAACAGTATGCCACTACGTGGAGTAAGAGAAGTGTGAAAAACCCGAGGCGAAGAAACAGGGGAGAAGAATACGAGGAGCAAGAAAAAAAAAGCAAAATACAAAAACGAGGAGAACACAAGGGGCGAAAATCAGAGGAGGATCAACAGTATGCCACTACGTGGAGTAAGAGAAGTGTGAAAAACCCGAGGTGAAGAAACAGGGGAGAAGAATACGAGGAGCAAGAAAAAAAAAGCAAAATACAAAAACGAGGAGAACACAAGGGGCGAAAATCAGAGGAGGATCAACAGTATGCCACTACGTGGAGGAAGAGAAGTGTGAAAAACCCGAGGCGAAGAAACAGGGGAGAAGAATACGAGGAGCAAGAAAAAAAAAGCAAAATACAAAAACGAGGAGAACACAAGGGGCGAAAATCAGAGGAGGATCAACAGTATGCCACTACGTGGAGTAAGAGAAGTGTGAAAATGCTGATGTGAAGAAACAGGGGAGAAGAATACGAGGAGCAAGAAAAAAAAAGCAACATACAAAAACGAGGAGAACACAAGGGGCGAAAATCAGAGGAGGATCAACAGTATGCCACTACGTGGAGTAAGAGAAGTGTGAAAAACCCGAGGCGAAGAAACAGGGGAGAAGAATACGAGGAGCAAGAAAAAAAAAGCAACATACAAAAACGAGGAGAACACAAGGGGCGAAAATCAGAGGAGGATCAACAGTATGCCACTACGTGGAGTAAGAGAAGTGTGAAAAACCCGAGGCGAAGAAACAGGGGAGAAGAATACGAGGAGCAAGAAAAAAAAAGCAAAATACAAAAACGAGGAGAACACAAGGGGCGAAAATCAGAGGAGGATCAACAGTATGCCACTACGTGGAGTAAGAGAAGTGTGAAAATGCTGATGCGAAGAAACAGGGGAGAAGAATACGAGGAGCAAGAAAAAAAAAGCAACATACAAAAACGAGGAGAACACAAGGGGCGAAAATCAGAGGAGGATCAACAGTATGCCACTACGTGGAGTAAGAGAAGTGTGAAAAACCCGAGGCAAAGAAACAGGGGAGAAGAATACGAGGAGCAAGAAAAAAAAAGCAAAATACAAAAACGAGGAGAACACAAGGGGCGAAAATCAGAGGAGGATCAACAGTATGCCACTACGTGGAGTAAGAGAAGTGTGAAAAACCCGAGGCGAAGAAACAGGGGAGAAGAATACGAGGAGCAAGAAAAAAAAAGCAAAATACAAAAACGAGGAGAACACAAGGGGCGAAAATCAGAGGAGGATCAACAGTATGCCACTACGTGGAGTAAGAGAAGTGTGAAAAACCCGAGGCGAAGAAACAGGGGAGAAGAATACGAGGAGCAAGAAAAAAAAAGCAAAATACAAAAACGAGGAGAACACAAGGGGCGAAAATCAGAGGAGGATCAACAGTATGCCACTACGTGGAGTAAGAGAAGTGTGAAAACGCTGATGTGAAGAAACAGGGGAGAAGAATACGAGGAGCAAGAAAAAAAAAGCAACATACAAAAACGAGGAGAACACAAGGGGCGAAAATCAGAGGAGGATCAACAGTATGCCACTACGTGGAGTAAGAGAAGTGTGAAAAACCCGAGGCGAAGAAACAGGGGAGAAGAATACGAGGAGCAAGAAAAAAAAAGCAAAATACAAAAACGAGGAGAACACAAGGGGCGAAAATCAGAGGAGGATCAACAGTATGCCACTACGTGGAGTAAGAGAAGTGTGAAAAACCCGAGGCGAAGAAACAGGGGAGAAGAATACGAGGAGCAAGAAAAAAAAAGCAAAATACAAAAACGAGGAGAACACAAGGGGCGAAAATCAGAGGAGGATCAACAGTATGCCACTACGTGGAGTAAGAGAAGTGTGAAAAACCCGAGGCGAAGAAACAGGGGAGAAGAATACGAGGAGCAAGAAAAAAAAAGCAAAATACAAAAACGAGGAGAACACAAGGGGCGAAAATCAGAGGAGGATCAACAGTATGCCACTACGTGGAGTAAGAGAAGTGTGAAAAACCCGAGGCGAAGAAACAGGGGAGAAGAATACGAGGAGCAAGAAAAAAAAAGCAAAATACAAAAACGAGGAGAACACAAGGGGCGAAAATCAGAGGAGGATCAACAGTATGCCACTACGTGGAGTAAGAGAAGTGTGAAAATGCTGATGTGAAGAAACAGGGGAGAAGAATACGAGGAGCAAGAAAAAAAAAGCAACATACAAAAACGAGGAGAACACAAGGGGCGAAAATCAGAGGAGGATCAACAGTATGCCACTACGTGGAGTAAGAGAAGTGTGAAAAACCCGAGGCGAAGAAACAGGGGAGAAGAATACGAGGAGCAAGAAAAAAAAAGCAAAATACAAAAACGAGGAGAACACAAGGGGCGAAAATCAGAGGCGGATCAACAGTATGCCACTACGTGGAGTAAGAGAAGTGTGAAAAACCCGAGGCGAAGAAACAGGGGAGAAGAATACGAGGAGCAAGAAAAAAAAAGCAAAATACAAAAACGAGGAGAACACAAGGGGCGAAAATCAGAGGAGCATCAACAGTATGCCACTACGTGGAGTAAGAGAAGTGTGAAAATGCTGATGCGAAGAAACAGGGGAGAAGAATACGAGGAGCAAGAAAAAAAAAGCAACATACAAAAACGAGGAGAACACAAGGGGCGAAAATCAGAGGAGGATCAACAGTATGCCATTACGTGGAGTAAGAGAAGTGTGAAAAACCCGAGGCGAAGAAACAGGGGAGAAGAATACGAGGAGCAAGAAAAAAAAAGCAAAATACAAAAACGAGGAGAACACAAGGGGCGAAAATCAGAGGAGGATCAACAGTATGCCACTACGTGGAGTAAGAGAAGTGTGAAAAACCCGAGGCGAAGAAACAGGGGAGAAGAATACGAGGAGCAAGAAAAAAAAAGCAAAATACAAAAACGAGGAGAACACAAGGGGCGAAAATCAGAGGAGGATCAACAGTATGCCACTACGTGGAGTAAGAGAAGTGTGAAAAACCCGAGGCGAAGAAACAGGGGAGAAGAATACGAGGAGCAAGAAAAAAAAAGCAAAATACAAAAACGAGGAGAACACAAGGGGCGAAAATCAGAGGAGGATCAACAGTATGCCACTACGTGGAGTAAGAGAAGTGTGAAAAACCCGAGGCGAAGAAACAGGGGAGAAGAATACGAGGAGCAAGAAAAAAAAAGCAAAATACACAAACGAGGAGAACACAAGGGGCGAAAATCAGAGGAGGATCAACCGTATGCCACTACGTGGAGTAAGAGAAGTGTGAAAAACCCGATGCGAAGAAACAGGGGAGAAGAATACGAGGAGCAAGAAAAAAAAAGCAAAATACAAAAACGAGGAGAACACAAGGGGCGAAAATCAGAGGAGGATCAACAGTATGCCACTACGTGGAGTAAGAGAAGTGTGAAAAACCCGAGGCGAAGAAACAGGGGAGAAGAATACGAGGAGCAAGAAAAAAAAAGCAAAATACAAAAACGAGGAGAACACAAGGGGCGAAAATCAGAGGAGGATCAACAGTATGCCACTACGTGGAGTAAGAGAAGTGTGAAAACGCTGATGTGAAGAAACAGGGGAGAAGAATACGAGGAGCAAGAAAAAAAAAGCAACATACAAAAACGAGGAGAACACAAGGGGCGAAAATCAGAGGAGGATCAACAGTATGCCACTACGTGGAGTAAGAGAAGTGTGAAAAACCCGAGGCGAAGAAACAGGGGAGAAGAATACGAGGAGCAAGAAAAAAAAAGCAAAATACAAAAACGAGGAGAACACAAGGGGCGAAAATCAGAGGAGGATCAACAGTATGCCACTACGTGGAGTAAGAGAAGTGTGAAAAACCCGAGGCAAAGAAACAGGGGAGAAGAATACGAGGAGCAAGAAAAAAAAAGCAAAATACAAAAACGAGGAGAACACAAGGGGCGAAAATCAGAGGAGGATCAACAGTATGCCACTACGTGGAGTAAGAGAAGTGTGAAAAACCCGAGGCGAAGAAACAGGGGAGAAGAATACGAGGAGCAAGAAAAAAAAAGCAAAATACAAAAACGAGGAGAACACAAGGGGCGAAAATCAGAGGAGGATCAACAGTATGCCACTACGTGGAGTAAGAGAAGTGTGAAAAACCCGAGGCGAAGAAACAGGGGAGAAGAATACGAGGAGCAAGAAAAAAAAAGCAAAATACAAAAACGAGGAGAACACAAGGGGCGAAAATCAGAGGAGGATCAACAGTATGCCACTACGTGGAGTAAGAGAAGTGTGAAAAACCCGAGGCGAAGAAACAGGGGAGAAGAATACGAGGAGCAAGAAAAAAAAAGCAAAATACAAAAACGAGGAGAACACAAGGGGCGAAAATCAGAGGAGGATCAACAGTATGCCACTACGTGGAGTAAGAGAAGTGTGAAAAACCCGAGGCGAAGAAACAGGGGAGAAGAATACGAGGAGCAAGAAAAAAAAAGCAAAATACAAAAACGAGGAGAACACAAGGGGCGAAAATCAGAGGAGGATCAACAGTATGCCACTACGTGGAGTAAGAGAAGTGTGAAAATGCTGATGTGAAGAAACAGGGGAGAAGAATACGAGGAGCAAGAAAAAAAAAGCAACATACAAAAACGAGGAGAACACAAGGGGCGAAAATCAGAGGAGGATCAACAGTATGCCACTACGTGGAGTAAGAGAAGTGTGAAAAACCCGAGGCGAAGAAACAGGGGAGAAGAATACGAGGAGCAAGAAAAAAAAAGCAACATACAAAAACGAGGAGAACACAAGGGGCGAAAATCAGAGGAGGATCAACAGTATGCCACTACGTGGAGTAAGAGAAGTGTGAAAAACCCGAGGCGAAGAAACAGGGGAGAAGAATACGAGGAGCAAGAAAAAAAAAGCAAAATACAAAAACGAGGAGAACACAAGGGGCGAAAATCAGAGGAGGATCAACAGTATGCCACTACGTGGAGTAAGAGAAGTGTGAAAATGCTGATGCGAAGAAACAGGGGAGAAGAATACGAGGAGCAAGAAAAAAAAAGCAACATACAAAAACGAGGAGAACACAAGGGGCGAAAATCAGAGGAGGATCAACAGCATGCCACTACGTGGAGTAAGAGAAGTGTGAAAAACCCGAGGCAAAGAAACAGGGGAGAAGAATACGAGGAGCAAGAAAAAAAAAGCAAAATACAAAAACGAGGAGAACACAAGGGGCGAAAATCAGAGGAGGATCAACAGTATGCCACTACGTGGAGTAAGAGAAGTGTGAAAAACCCGAGGCGAAGAAACAGGGGAGAAGAATACGAGGAGCAAGAAAAAAAAAGCAAAATACAAAAACGAGGAGAACACAAGGGGCGAAAATCAGAGGAGGATCAACAGTATGCCACTACGTGGAGTAAGAGAAGTGTGAAAAACCCGAGGCGAAGAAACAGGGGAGAAGAATACGAGGAGCAAGAAAAAAAAAGCAAAATACAAAAACGAGGAGAACACAAGGGGCGAAAATCAGAGGAGGATCAACAGTATGCCACTACGTGGAGTAAGAGAAGTGTGAAAAATCCGAGGCGAAGAAACAGGGGAGAAGAATACGAGGAGCAAGAAAACAAAAGCAAAATACAAAAACGAGGAGAACACAAGGGGCGAAAATCAGAGGAGGATCAACAGTATGCCACTACGTGGAGTAAGAGAAGTGTGAAAAACCCGAGGCGAAGAAACAGGGGAGAAGAATACGAGGAGCAAGAAAAAAAAAGCAAAATACAAAAACGAGGAGAACACAAGGGGCGAAAATCAGAGGAGGATCAACAGTATGCCACTACGTGGAGTAAGAGAAGTGTGAAAAACCCGAGGCGAAGAAACAGGGGAGAAGAATACGAGGAGCAAGAAAAAAAAAGCAAAATACAAAAACGAGGAGAACACAAGGGGCGAAAATCAGAGGAGGATCAACAGTATGCCACTACGTGGAGTAAGAGAAGTGTGAAAAACCCGAGGCGAAGAAACAGGGGAGAAGAATACGAGGAGCAAGAAAAAAAAAGCAAAATACAAAAACGAGGAGAACACAAGGGGCGAAAATCAGAGGAGGATCAACAGTATGCCACTACGTGGAGTAAGAGAAGTGTGAAAAACCCGAGGCGAAGAAACAGGGGAGAAGAATACGAGGAGCAAGAAAAAAAAAGCAAAATACAAAAACGAGGAGAACACAAGGGGCGAAAATCAGAGGAGGATCAACAGTATGCCACTACGTGGAGTAAGAGAAGTGTGAAAATGCTGATGTGAAGAAACAGGGGAGAAGAATACGAGGAGCAAGAAAAAAAAAGCAACATACAAAAACGAGGAGAACACAAGGGGCGAAAATCAGAGGAGGATCAACAGTATGCCACTACGTGGAGTAAGAGAAGTGTGAAAAACCCGAGGCGAAGAAACAGGGGAGAAGAATACGAGGAGCAAGAAAAAAAAAGCAACATACAAAAACGAGGAGAACACAAGGGGCGAAAATCAGAGGAGGATCAACAGTATGCCACTACGTGGAGTAAGAGAAGTGTGAAAAACCCGAGGCGAAGAAACAGGGGAGAAGAATACGAGGACCAAGAAAAAAAAAGCAAAATACAAAAACGAGGAGAACACAAGGGGCGAAAATCAGAGGAGGATCAACAGTATGCCACTACGTGGAGTAAGAGAAGTGTGAAAATGCTGATGCGAAGAAACAGGGGAGAAGAATACGAGGAGCAAGAAAAAAAAAGCAACATACAAAAACGAGGAGAACACAAGGGGCGAAAATCAGAGGAGGATCAACAGTATGCCACTACGTGGAGTAAGAGAAGTGTGAAAAACCCGAGGCAAAGAAACAGGGGAGAAGAATACGAGGAGCAAGAAAAAAAAAGCAAAATACAAAAACGAGGAGAACACAAGGGGCGAAAATCAGAGGAGGATCAACAGTATGCCACTACGTGGAGTAAGAGAAGTGTGAAAAACCCGAGGCGAAGAAACAGGGGAGAAGAATACGAGGAGCAAGAAAAAAAAAGCAAAATACAAAAACGAGGAGAACACAAGGGGCGAAAATCAGAGGAGGATCAACAGTATGCCACTACGTGGAGTAAGAGAAGTGTGAAAAACCCGAGGCGAAGAAACAGGGGAGAAGAATACGAGGAGCAAGAAAAAAAAAGCAAAATACAAAAACGAGGAGAACACAAGGGGCGAAAATCAGAGGAGGATCAACAGTATGCCACTACGTGGAGTAAGAGAAGTGTGAAAACGCTGATGTGAAGAAACAGGGGAGAAAAAAACGAGGAGCAAGAAAAAAAAAGCAACATACAAAAACGAGGAGAACACAAGGGGCGAAAATCAGAGGAGGATCAACAGTATGCCACTACGTGGAGTAAGAGAAGTGTGAAAAACCCGAGGCGAAGAAACAGGGGAGAAGAATACGAGGAGCAAGAAAAAAAAAGCAAAATACAAAAACGAGGAGAACACAAGGGGCGAAAATCAGAGGAGGATCAACAGTATGCCACTACGTGGAGTAAGAGAAGTGTGAAAAACCCGAGGCGAAGAAACAGGGGAGAAGAATACGAGGAGCAAGAAAAAAAAAGCAAAATACAAAAACGAGGAGAACACAAGGGGCGAAAATCAGAGGAGGATCAACAGTATGCCACTACGTGGAGTAAGAGAAGTGTGAAAAACCCGAGGCGAAGAAACAGGGGAGAAGAATACGAGGAGCAAGAAAAAAAAAGCAAAATACAAAAACGAGGAGAACACAAGGGGCGAAAATCAGAGGAGGATCAACAGTATGCCACTACGTGGAGTAAGAGAAGTGTGAAAAACCCGAGGCGAAGAAACAGGGGAGAAGAATACGAGGAGCAAGAAAAAAAAAGCAAAATACAAAAACGAGGAGAACACAAGGGGCGAAAATCAGAGGAGGATCAACAGTATGCCACTACGTGGAGTAAGAGAAGTGTGAAAAACCCGAGGCGAAGAAACAGGGGAGAAGAATACGAGGAGCAAGAAAAAAAAAGCAAAATACAAAAACGAGGAGAACACAAGGGGCGAAAATCAGAGGAGGATCAACAGTATGCCACTACGTGGAGTAAGAGAAGTGTGAAAAACCCGAGGCGAAGAAACAGGGGAGAAGAATACGAGGAGCAAGAAAAAAAAAGCAAAATACAAAAACGAGGAGAACACAAGGGGCGAAAATCAGAGGAGGATCAACAGTATGCCACTACGTGGAGTAAGAGAATTGTGAAAAACCCGAGGCGAAGAAACAGGGGAGAAGAATACGAGGAGCAAGAAAAAAAAAGCAAAATACAAAAACGAGGAGAACACAAGGGGCGAAAATCAGAGGAGGATCAACAGTATGCCACTACGTGGAGTAAGAGAAGTGTGAAAATGCTGATGTGAAGAAACAGGGGAGAAGAATACGAGGAGCAAGAAAACAAAAGCAACATACAAAAACGAGGAGAACACAAGGGGCGAAAATCAGAGGAGGATCAACAGTATGCCACTACGTGGAGTAAGAGAAGTGTGAAAAACCCGAGGCGAAGAAACAGGGGAGAAGAATACGAGGAGCAAGAAAAAAAAAGCAACATACAAAAACGAGGAGAACACAAGGGGCGAAAATCAGAGGAGGATCAACAGTATGCCACTACGTGGAGTAAGAGAAGTGTGAAAAACCCGAGGCGAAGAAACAGGGGAGAAGAATACGAGGAGCAAGAAAAAAAAAGCAAAATACAAAAACGAGGAGAACACAAGGGGCGAAAATCAGAGGAGGATCAACAGTATGCCACTACGTGGAGTAAGAGAAGTGTGAAAATGCTGATGCGAAGAAACAGGGGAGAAGAATACGAGGAGCAAGAAAAAAAAAGCAACATACAAAAACGAGGAGAACACAAGGGGCGAAAATCAGAGGAGGATCAACAGCATGCCACTACGTGGAGTAAGAGAAGTGTGAAAAACCCGAGGCAAAGAAACAGGGGAGAAGAATACGAGGAGCAAGAAAAAAAAAGCAAAATACAAAAACGAGGAGAACACAAGGGGCGAAAATCAGAGGAGGATCAACAGTATGCCACTACGTGGAGTAAGAGAAGTGTGAAAAACCCGAGGCGAAGAAACAGGGGAGAAGAATACGAGGAGCAAGAAAAAAAAAGCAAAATACAAAAACGAGGAGAACACAAGGGGCGAAAATCAGAGGAGGATCAACAGTATGCCACTACGTGGAGTAAGAGAAGTGTGAAAAACCCGAGGCGAAGAAACAGGGGAGAAGAATACGAGGAGCAAGAAAAAAAAAGCAAAATACAAAAACGAGGAGAACACAAGGGGCGAAAATCAGAGGAGGATCAACAGTATGCCACTACGTGGAGTAAGAGAAGTGTGAAAAATCCGAGGCGAAGAAACAGGGGAGAAGAATACGAGGAGCAAGAAAACAAAAGCAAAATACAAAAACGAGGAGAACACAAGGGGCGAAAATCAGAGGAGGATCAACAGTATGCCACTACGTGGAGTAAGAGAAGTGTGAAAAACCCGAGGCGAAGAAACAGGGGAGAAGAATACGAGGAGCAAGAAAAAAAAAGCAAAATACAAAAACGAGGAGAACACAAGGGGCGAAAATCAGAGGAGGATCAACAGTATGCCACTACGTGGAGTAAGAGAAGTGTGAAAAACCCGAGGCGAAGAAACAGGGGAGAAGAATACGAGGAGCAAGAAAAAAAAAGCAAAATACAAAAACGAGGAGAACACAAGGGGCGAAAATCAGAGGAGGATCAACAGTATGCCACTACGTGGAGTAAGAGAAGTGTGAAAAACCCGAGGCGAAGAAACAGGGGAGAAGAATACGAGGAGCAAGAAAAAAAAAGCAAAATACAAAAACGAGGAGAACACAAGGGGCGAAAATCAGAGGAGGATCAACAGTATGCCACTACGTGGAGTAAGAGAAGTGTGAAAAACCCGAGGCGAAGAAACAGGGGAGAAGAATACGAGGAGCAAGAAAAAAAAAGCAAAATACAAAAACGAGGAGAACACAAGGGGCGAAAATCAGAGGAGGATCAACCGTATGCCACTACGTGGAGTAAGAGAAGTGTGAAAAACCCGAGGCGAAGAAACAGGGGAGAAGAATACGAGGAGCAAGAAAAAAAAAGCAAAATACAAAAACGAGGGAGAACACAAGGGGCGAAAATCAGAGGAGGATCAACAGTATGCCACTACGTGGAGTAAGAGAAGTGTGAAAAACCCGAGGCGAAGAAACAGGGGAGAAGAATACGAGGAGCAAGAAAAAAAAAGCAAAATACAAAAACGAGGAGAACACAAGGGGCGAAAATCAGAGGAGGATCAACAGTATGCCACTACGTGGAGTAAGAGAAGTGGGAAAACGCTGATGTGAAGAAACAGGGGAGAAGAATACGAGGAGCAAGAAAAAAAAAGCAACATACAAAAACGAGGAGAACACAAGGGGCGAAAATCAGAGGAGGATCAACAGTATGCCACTACGTGGAGTAAGAGAAGTGTGAAAAACCCGAGGCGAAGAAACAGGGGAGAAGAATACGAGGAGCAAGAAAAAAAAAGCAAAATACAAAAACGAGGAGAACACAAGGGGCGAAAATCAGAGGAGGATCAACCGTATGCCACTACGTGGAGTAAGAGAAGTGTGAAAAACCCGAGGCGAAGAAACAGGGGAGAAGAATACGAGGAGCAAGAAAAAAAAGCAAAATACAAAAACGAGGAGAACACAAGGGGCGAAAATCAGAGGAGGATCAACAGTATGCCACTACGTGGAGTAAGAGAAGTGTGAAAAACCCGAGGCAAAGAAACAGGGGAGAAGAATACGAGGAGCAAGAAAAAAAAAGCAAAATACAAAAACGAGGAGAACACAAGGGGCGAAAATCAGAGGAGGATCAACAGTATGCCACTACGTGGAGTAAGAGAAGTGTGAAAAACCCGAGGCGAAGAAACAGGGGAGAAGAATACGAGGAGCAAGAAAAAAAAAGCAAAATACAAAAACGAGGAGAACACAAGGGGCGAAAATCAGAGGAGGATCAACAGTATGCCACTACGTGGAGTAAGAGAAGTGTGAAAAACCCGAGGCGAAGAAACAGGGGAGAAGAATACGAGGAGCAAGAAAAAAAAAGCAAAATACAAAAACGAGGAGAACACAAGGGGCGAAAATCAGAGGAGGATCAACAGTATGCCACTACGTGGAGTAAGAGAAGTGTGAAAAACCCGAGGCGAAGAAACAGGGGAGAAGAATACGAGGAGCAAGAAAAAAAAAGCAAAATACAAAAACGAGGAGAACACAAGGGGCGAAAATCAGAGGAGGATCAACAGTATGCCACTACGTGGAGTAAGAGAAGTGTGAAAAACCCGAGGCGAAGAAACAGGGGAGAAGAATACGAGGAGCAAGAAAAAAAAAGCAAAATACAAAAACGAGGAGAACACAAGGGGCGAAAATCAGAGGAGGATCAACAGTATGCCACTACGTGGAGTAAGAGAAGTGTGAAAATGCTGATGTGAAGAAACAGGGGAGAAGAATACGAGGAGCAAGAAAAAAAAAGCAACATACAAAAACGAGGAGAACACAAGGGGCGAAAATCAGAGGAGGATCAACAGTATGCCACTACGTGGAGTAAGAGAAGTGTGAAAAACCCGAGGCGAAGAAACAGGGGAGAAGAATACGAGGAGCAAGAAAAAAAAAGCAAAATACAAAAACGAGGAGAACACAAGGGGCGAAAATCAGAGGAGGATCAACAGTATGCCACTACGTGGAGTAAGAGAAGTGTGAAAAACCCGAGGCGAAGAAACAGGGGAGAAGAATACGAGGAGCAAGAAAAAAAAAGCAAAATACAAAAACGAGGAGAACACAAGGGGCGAAAATCAGAGGAGGATCAACAGTATGCCACTACGTGGAGTAAGAGAAGTGGGAAAACGCTGATGTGAAGAAACAGGGGAGAAGAATACGAGGAGCAAGAAAAAAAAAGCAACATACAAAAACGAGGAGAACACAAGGGGCGAAAATCAGAGGAGGATCAACAGTATGCCACTACGTGGAGTAAGAGAAGTGTGAAAAACCCGAGGCGAAGAAACAGGGGAGAAGAATACGAGGAGCAAGAAAAAAAAAGCAAAATACAAAAACGAGGAGAACACAAGGGGCGAAAATCAGAGGAGGATCAACCGTATGCCACTACGTGGAGTAAGAGAAGTGTGAAAAACCCGAGGCGAAGAAACAGGGGGAGAAGAATACGAGGAGCAAGAAAAAAAAAAGCAAAATACAAAAACGAGGAGAACACAAGGGGCGAAAATCAGAGGAGGATCAACAGTATGCCACTACGTGGAGTAAGAGAAGTGTGAAAAACCCGAGGCAAAGAAACAGGGGAGAAGAATACGAGGAGCAAGAAAAAAAAAGCAAAATACAAAAACGAGGAGAACACAAGGGGCGAAAATCAGAGGAGGATCAACAGTATGCCACTACGTGGAGTAAGAGAAGTGTGAAAAACCCGAGGCGAAGAAACAGGGGAGAAGAATACGAGGAGCAAGAAAAAAAAAGCAAAATACAAAAACGAGGAGAACACAAGGGGCGAAAATCAGAGGAGGATCAACAGTATGCCACTACGTGGAGTAAGAGAAGTGTGAAAAACCCGAGGCGAAGAAACAGGGGAGAAGAATACGAGGAGCAAGAAAAAAAAAGCAAAATACAAAAACGAGGAGAACACAAGGGGCGAAAATCAGAGGAGGATCAACAGTATGCCACTACGTGGAGTAAGAGAAGTGTGAAAAACCCGAGGCGAAGAAACAGGGGAGAAGAATACGAGGAGCAAGAAAAAAAAAGCAAAATACAAAAACGAGGAGAACACAAGGGGCGAAAATCAGAGGAGGATCAACAGTATGCCACTACGTGGAGTAAGAGAAGTGTGAAAAACCCGAGGCGAAGAAACAGGGGAGAAGAATACGAGGAGCAAGAAAAAAAAAGCAAAATACAAAAACGAGGAGAACACAAGGGGCGAAAATCAGAGGAGGATCAACAGTATGCCACTACGTGGAGTAAGAGAAGTGTGAAAATGCTGATGTGAAGAAACAGGGGAGAAGAATACGAGGAGCAAGAAAAAAAAAGCAACATACAAAAACGAGGAGAACACAAGGGGCGAAAATCAGAGGAGGATCAACAGTATGCCACTACGTGAGGTAAGAGAAGTGTGAAAAACCCGAGGCGAAGAAACAGGGGAGAAGAATACGAGGAGCAAGAAAAAAAAAGCAACATACAAAAACGAGGAGAACACAAGGGGCGAAAATCAGAGGAGGATCAACAGTATGCCACTACGTGGAGTAAGAGAAGTGTGAAAAACCCGAGGTGAAGAAACAGGGGAGAAGAATACGAGGAGCAAGAAAAAAAAAGCAAAATACAAAAACGAGGAGAACACAAGGGGCGAAAATCAAAGGAGGATCAACAGTATGCCACTACGTGGAGTAAGAGAAGTGTGAAAATGCTGATGCGAGAAACAGGGGAGAAGAATACGAGGAGCAAGAAAAAAAAAGCAAAATACAAAAACGAGGAGAACACAAGGGGCGAAAATCAGAGGAGGATCAACAGTATGCCACTACGTGGAGTAAGAGAAGTGTGAAAAACCCGAGGCAAAGAAACAGGGGAGAAGAATACGAGGAGCAAGAAAAAAAAAGCAAAATACAAAAACGAGGAGAACACAAGGGCGAAAATCAGAGGAGGATCAACAGTATGCCACTACGTGGAGTAAGAGAAGTGTGAAAAACCCGAGGCGAAGAAACAGGGGAGAAGAATACGAGGAGCAAGAAAAAAAAAGCAAAATACAAAAACGAGGAGAACACAAGGGGCGAAAATCAGAGGAGGATCACAGTATGCCACTACGTGGAGTAAGAGAAGTGTGAAAAACCCGAGGCGAAGAAACAGGGGAGAAGAATACGAGGAGCAAGAAAAAAAAAGCAAAATACAAAAACGAGGAGAACACAAGGGGCGAAAATCAGAGGAGGATCAACAGTATGCCACTACGTGGAGTAAGAGAAGTGTGAAAAACCCGAGGCGAAGAAACAGGGGAGAAGAATACGAGGAGCAAGAAAAAAAAAGCAAAATACAAAAACGAGGAGAACACAAGGGGCGAAAATCAGAGGAGGATCAACAGTATGCCACTACGTGGAGTAAGAAGTGTGAAAAACCTGAGGCGAAGAAACAGGGGAGAAGAATACGAGGAGCAAGAAAAAAAAAGCAAAATACAAAAACGAGGAGAACACAAGGGGCGAAAATCAGAGGAGGATCAACCGTATGCCACTACGTGGAGTAAGAAAAGTGTGAAAAACCCGATGCGAAGAAACAGGGGAGAAGAATACGAGCAGCAAGAAAAAAAAAGCAAAATACAAAAACGAGGAGAACACAAGGGGCGAAAATCAGAGGAGGATCAACAGTATGCCACTACGTGGAGTAAGAGAAGTGTGAAAAACCCGAGGCGAAGAAACAGGGGAGAAGAATACGAGGAGCAAGAAAAAAAAAGCAAAATACAAAAACGAGGAGAACACAAGGGGCGAAAATCAGAGGAGGATCAACCGTATGCCACTACGTGGAGTAAGAGAAGTGTGAAAAACCCGAGGCGAAGAAACAGGGGAGAAGAATACGAGGAGCAAGAAAAAAAAAGCAACATACAAAAACGAGGAGAACACAAGGGGCGAAAATCAGAGGAGGATCAACAGTATGCCACTACGTGGAGTAAGAGAAGTGTGAAAATGCTGATGTGAAGAAACAGGGGAGAAGAATACGAGGAGCAAGAAAAAAAAGCAACATACAAAAACGAGGAGAACACAAGGGGCGAAAATCAGAGGAGGATCAACAGTATGCCACTACGTGGAGTAAGAGAAGTGTGAAAAACCCGAGGCGAAGAAACAGGGGAGAAGAATACGAGGAGCAAGAAAAAAAAAGCAACATACAAAAACGAGGAGAACACAAGGGGCGAAAATCAGAGGAGGATCAACAGTATGCCACTACGTGGAGTAAGAGAAGTGTGAAAAACCCGAGGTGAAGAAACAGGGGAGAAGAATACGAGGAGCAAGAAAAAAAAAGCAAAATACAAAAACGAGGAGAACACAAGGGGCGAAAATCAAAGGAGGATCAACAGTATGCCACTACGTGGAGTAAGAGAAGTGTGAAAATGCTGATGCGAAGAAACAGGGGAGAAGAATACGAGGAGCAAGAAAAAAAAAGCAACATACAAAAACGAGGAGAACACAAGGGGCGAAAATCAGAGGAGGATCAACAGTATGCCACTACGTGGAGTAAGAGAAGTGTGAAAAACCCGAGGCAAAGAAACAGGGGAGAAGAATACGAGGAGCAGAAAAAAAAGCAAAATACAAAAACGAGGAGAACACAAGGGGCGAAAATCAGAGGAGGATCAACAGTATGCCACTACGTGGAGTAAGAGAAGTGTGAAAAACCCGAGGCGAAGAAACAGGGGAGAAGAATACGAGGAGCAAGAAAAAAAAAGCAAAATACAAAAACGAGGAGAACACAAGGGGCGAAAATCAAGGAGGATCAACAGTATGCCACTACGTGGAATAGAGAAGTGTGAAAAACCCGAGGCGAAGAAACAGGGGAGAAGAATACGAGGAGCAAGAAAAAAAAAGCAAAATACAAAAACGAGGAGAACACAAGGGGCGAAAATCAGAGGAGGATCAACAGTATGCCACTACGTGGAGTAAGAGAAGTGTGAAAAACCCGAGGCGAAGAAACAGGGGAGAAGAATACGAGGAGCAAGAAAAAAAAAGCAAAATACAAAAACGTGGAGAACACAAGGGGCGAAAATCAGAGGAGGATCAACAGTATGCCACTACGTGGAGTAAGAGAAGTGTGAAAAACCTGAGGCGAAGAAACAGGGGAGAAGAATACGAGGAGCAAGAAAAAAAAAGCAAAATACAAAAACGAGGAGAACACAAGGGGCGAAAATCAGAGGAGGATCAACCGTATGCCACTACGTGGAGTAAGAAAAGTGTGAAAAACCCGATGCGAAGAAACAGGGGAGAAGAATACGAGCAGCAAGAAAAAAAAAGCAAAATACAAAAACGAGGAGAACACAAGGGGCGAAAATCAGAGGAGGATCAACAGTATGCCACTACGTGGAGTAAGAGAAGTGTGAAAAACCCGAGGCGAAGAAACAGGGGAGAAGAATACGAGGAGCAAGAAAAAAAAAGCAAAATACAAAAACGAGGAGAACACAAGGGGCGAAAATCAGAGGAGGATCAACCGTATGCCACTACGTGGAGTAAGAGAAGTGTGAAAAACCCGAGGCGAAGAAACAGGGGAGAAGAATACGAGGAGCAAGAAAAAAAAAGCAACATACAAAAACGAGGAGAACACAAGGGGCGAAAATCAGAGGAGGATCAACAGTATGCCACTACGTGCAGTAAGAGAAGTGTGAAAAACCCGAGGAGAAGAAACAGGGGAGAAGAATACGAGGAGCAAGAAAAAAAAAGCAAAATACAAAAACGAGGAGAACACAAGGGGCGAAAATCAGAGGAGGATCAACAGTATGCCACTACGTGGAGTAAGAGAAGTGTGAAAAACCCGAGGCGAAGAAACAGGGGAGAAGAATACGAGGAGCAAGAAAAAAAAAGCAAAATACAAAAACGAGGAGAACACAAGGGGCGAAAATCAGAGGAGGATCAACAGTATGCCACTACGTGGAGTAAGAGAAGTGTGAAAACGCTGATGTGAAGAAACAGGGGAGAAGAATACGAGGAGCAAGAAAAAAAAAGCAACATACAAAAACGAGGAGAACACAAGGGGCGAAAATCAGAGGAGGATCAACAGTATGCCACTACGTGGAGTAAGAGAAGTGTGAAAAACCCGAGGCGAAGAAACAGGGGAGAAGAATACGAGGAGCAAGAAAAAAAAAGCAAAATACAAAAACGAGGAGAACACAAGGGGCGAAAATCAGAGGAGGATCAACAGTATGCCACTACGTGAGTAAGAGAAGTGTGAAAAACCCGAGGCAAAGAAACAGGGGAGAAGAATACGAGGAGCAAGAAAAAAAAAGCAAAATACAAAAACGAGGAGAACACAAGGGGCGAAAATCAGAGGAGGATCAACAGTATGCCACTACGTGGAGTAAGAGAAGTGTGAAAACCCGAGGCGAAGAAACAGGGGAGAAGAATACGAGGAGCAAGAAAAAAAAAGCAAAATACAAAAACGAGGAGAACACAAGGGGCGAAAATCAGAGGAGGATCAACCGTATGCCACTACGTGGAGTAAGAGAAGTGTGAAAAACCCGATGCGAAGAAACAGGGGAGAAGAATACGAGGAGCAAGAAAAAAAAAGCAAAATACAAAAACGAGGAGAACACAAGGGGCGAAAATCAGAGGAGGATCAACAGTATGCCACTACGTGGAGTAAGAGAAGTGTGAAAAACCCGAGGCGAAGAAACAGGGGAGAAGAATACGAGGAGCAAGAAAAAAAAAGCAAAATACAAAAACGAGGAGAACACAAGGGGCGAAAATCAGAGGAGGATCAACAGTATGCCACTACGTGGAGTAAGAGAAGTGTGAAAACGCTGATGTGAAGAAACAGGGGAGAAGAATACGAGGAGCAAGAAAAAAAAAGCAACATACAAAAACGAGGAGAACACAAGGGGCGAAAATCAGAGGAGGATCAACAGTATGCCACTACGTGCAGTAAGAGAAGTGTGAAAAACCCGAGGCGAAGAAACAGGGGAGAAGAATACGAGGAGCAAGAAAAAAAAAGCAAAATACAAAAACGAGGAGAACACAAGGGGCGAAAATCAGAGGAGGATCAACAGTATGCCACTACGTGGAGTAAGAGAAGTGTGAAAAACCCGAGGCGAAGAAACAGGGGGAGAAGAATACGAGGAGCAAGAAAAAAAAAGCAAAATACAAAAACGAGGAGAACACAAGGGGCGAAAATCAGAGGAGGATCAACAGTATGCCACTACGTGGAGTAAGAGAAGTGTGAAAATGCTGATGCGAAGAAACAGGGGAGAAGAATACGAGGAGCAAGAAAAAAAAGCAAAATACAAAAACGAGGAGAACACAAGGGGCGAAAATCAGAGGAGGATCAACAGTATGCCACTACGTGGAGTAAGAGAAGTGTGAAAAACCCGAGGCGAAGAAACAGGGGAGAAGAATACGAGGAGCAAGAAAAAAAAAGCAAAATACAAAAACGAGGAGAACACAAGGGGCGAAAATCAGAGGAGGATCAACAGTATGCCACTACGTGGAGTAAGAGAAGTGTGAAAAACCCGAGGCGAAGAGATCAGGGGAGAAGAATACGAGGAGCAAGAAAACAAAAGCAAAATACAAAAACGAGGAGAACACAAGGGGCGAAAATCAGAGGAGGATCAACCGTATGCCACTACGTGGAGTAAGAGAAGTGTGAAAAACCCGAGGCGAAGAAACAGGGGAGAAGAATACGAGGAGCAAGAAAAAAAAAGCAAAATACAAAAAACGAGGAGAACACAAGGGGCGAAAATCAGAGGAGGATCAACAGTATGCCACTACGTGGAGTAAGAGAAGTGTGAAAAACCCGAGGCGAAGAAACAGGGGAGAAGAATACGAGGAGCAAGAAAAAAAAAGCAAAATACAAAAACGAGGAGAACACAAGGGGCGAAAATCAGAGGAGGATCAACAGTATGCCACTACGTGGAGTAAGAGAAGTGTGAAAATGCTGATGTGAAGAAACAGGGGAGAAGAATACGAGGAGCAAGAAAAAAAAAGCAACATACAAAAACGAGGAGAACACAAGGGGCGAAAATCAGAGGAGGATCAACAGTATGCCACTACGTGGAGTAAGAGAAGTGTGAAAATGCTGATGCGAAGAAACAGGGGAGAAGAATACGAGGAGCAAGAAAAAAAAGCAAAATACAAAAACGAGGAGAACACAAGGGGCGAAAATCAGAGGAGGATCAACAGTATGCCACTACGTGGAGTAAGAGAAGTGTGAAAAACCCGAGGCGAAGAAACAGGGGAGAAGAATACGAGGAGCAAGAAAAAAAAAGCAAAATACAAAAACGAGGAGAACACAAGGGCGAAAATCAGAGGAGGATCAACAGTATGCCACTACGTGGAGTAAGAGAAGTGTGAAAAACCCGAGGCGAAGAAACAGGGGAGAAGAATACGAGGAGCAAGAAAAAAAAAGCAAAATACAAAAACGAGAGAACACAAGGGGCGAAAATCAGAGGAGGATCAACAGTATGCCACTACGTGGAGTAAGAGAAGTGTGAAAAACCCGAGGCGAAGAAACAGGGGAGAAGAATACGAGGAGCAAGAAAACAAAAGCAAAATACAAAAACGAGGAGAACACAAGGGGCGAAAATCAGAGGAGGATCAACCGTATGCCACTACGTGGAGTAAGAGAAGTGTGAAAAACCCGAGGCGAAGAAACAGGGGAGAAGAATACGAGGAGCAAGAAAAAAAAAGCAAAATACAAAAACGAGGAGAACACAAGGGGCGAAAATCAGAGGAGGATCAACAGTATGCCACTACGTGGAGTAAGAGAAGTGTGAAAAACCCGAGGCGAAGAAACAGGGGAGAAGAATACGAGGAGCAAGAAAAAAAAAGCAAAATACAAAAACGAGGAGAACACAAGGGGCGAAAATCAGAGGAGGATCAACAGTATGCCACTACGTGGAGTAAGAGAAGTGTGAAAATGCTGATGTGAAGAAACAGGGGAGAAGAATACGAGGAGCAAGAAAAAAAAAGCAACATACAAAAACGAGGAGAACACAAGGGGCGAAAATCAGAGGAGGATCAACAGTATGCCACTACGTGGAGTAAGAGAAGTGTGAAAACGCTGATGTGAAGAAACAGGGGAGAAGAATACGAGGAGCAAGAAAAAAAAGCAACATACAAAAACGAGGAGAACACAAGGGGCGAAAATCAGAGGAGGATCAACAGTATGCCACTACGTGGAGTAAGAGAAGTGTGAAAAACCCGAGGCGAGAAACAGGGGAGAAGAATACGAGGAGCAAGAAAAAAAAAGCAAAATACAAAAACGAGGAGAACACAAGGGGCGAAAATCAGAGGAGGATCAACAGTATGCCACTACGTGGAGTAAGAGAAGTGTGAAAAACCCGAGGCGAAGAAACAGGGGAGAAGAATACGAGGAGCAAGAAAAAAAAAGCAAAATACAAAAACGAGGAGAACACAAGGGGCGAAAATCAGAGGAGGATCAACAGTATGCCACTACGTGGAGTAAGAGAAGTGTGAAAAACCCGAGGCGAAGAAACAGGGGAGAAGAATACGAGGAGCAAGAAAAAAAAAGCAAAATACAAAAACGAGGAGAACACAAGGGGCGAAAATCAGAGGAGGATCAACAGTATGCCACTACGTGGAGTAAGAGAAGTGTGAAAAACCCGAGGCGAAGAAACAGGGAGAAGAATACGAGGAGCAAGAAAAAAAAAGCAAAATACAAAACGAGGAGAACACAAGGGGCGAAATCAGAGGAGGATCAACAGTATGCCACTACGTGGAGTAAGAGAAGTGTGAAAAACCCGAGGCGAAGAAACAGGGGAGAAGAATACGAGGAGCAAGAAAAAAAAAGCAAAATACAAAAACGAGGAGAACACAAGGGGCGAAAATCAGAGGAGGATCAACAGTATGCCACTACGTGGAGTAAGAGAAGTGTGAAAAACCCGAGGCGAAGAAACAGGGGAGAAGAATACGAGGAGCAAGAAAAAAAAGCAAAATACAAAAACGAGGAGAACACAAGGGGCGAAAATCAGAGGAGGATCAACAGTATGCCACTACGTGGAGTAAGAGAAGTGTGAAAACCCGAGGCGAAGAAACAGGGGAGAAGATACGAGGAGCAAGAAAAAAAAAGCAAAATACAAAAACGAGGAGAACACAAGGGGCGAAAATCAGAGGAGGATCAACAGTATGCCACTACGTGGAGTAAGAGAAGTGTGAAAATGCTGATGTGAAGAAACAGGGGAGAAGAATACGAGGAGCAAGAAAAAAAAGCAACATACAAAAAACGAGGAGAACACAAGGGGCGAAAATCAGAGGAGGATCAACAGTATGCCACTACGTGGAGTAAGAGAAGTGTGAAAATGCTGATGCGAAGAAACAGGGAGAAGAATACGAGGAGCAAGAAAAAAAAGCAAAATACAAAAACGAGGAGAACACAAGGGGCGAAAATCAGAGGAGGATCAACAGTATGCCACTACGTGGAGTAGAGAAGTGTGAAAAACCCGAGGCGAAGAAACAGGGGAGAAGAATACGAGGAGCAAGAAAAAAAAAGCAAAATACAAAAACGAGGAGAACACAAGGGGCGAAAATCAGAGGAGGATCAACAGTATGCCACTACGTGGAGTAAGAGAAGTGTGAAAAACCCGAGGCGAAGAAACAGGGGAGAAGAATACGAGGAGCAAGAAAAAAAAAGCAAAATACAAAAACGAGGAGAACACAAGGGGCGAAAATCAGAGGAGGATCAACAGTATGCCACTACGTGGAGTAAGAGAAGTGTGAAAAACCCGAGGCGAAGAAACAGGGGAGAAGAATACGAGGAGCAAGAAAACAAAAGCAAAATACAAAAACGAGGAGAACACAAGGGGCGAAAATCAGAGGAGGATCAACCGTATGCCACTACGTGGAGTAAGAGAAGTGTGAAAAACCCGAGGCGAAGAAACAGGGGAGAAGAATACGAGGAGCAAGAAAAAAAAAGCAAAATACAAAAACGAGGAGAACACAAGGGGCGAAAATCAGAGGAGGATCAACAGTATGCCACTACGTGGAGTAAGAGAAGTGTGAAAAACCCGAGGCGAAGAACAGGGGAGAAGAATACGAGGAGCAAGAAAAAAAAAGCAAAATACAAAAACGAGGAGAACACAAGGGGCGAAAATCAGAGGAGGATCAACAGTATGCCACTACGTGGAGTAAGAGAAGTGTGAAAATGCTGATGTGAAGAAACAGGGGAGAAGAATACGAGGAGCAAGAAAAAAAAAGCAACATACAAAAACGAGGAGAACACAAGGGGCGAAAATCAGAGGAGGATCAACAGTATGCCACTACGTGGAGTAAGAGAAGTGTGAAAACGCTGATGTGAAGAAACAGGGGAGAAGAATACGAGGAGCAAGAAAAAAAAAGCAACATACAAAAACGAGGAGAACACAAGGGGCGAAAATCAGAGGAGGATCAACAGTATGCCACTACGTGGAGTAAGAGAAGTGTGAAAAACCCGAGGCGAAGAAACAGGGGAGAAGAATACGAGGAGCAAGAAAAAAAAAGCAAAATACAAAAACGAGGAGAACACAAGGGGCGAAAATCAGAGGAGGATCAACAGTATGCCACTACGTGGAGTAAGAGAAGTGTGAAAAACCCGAGGCGAAGAAACAGGGGAGAAGAATACGAGGAGCAAGAAAAAAAAAGCAAAATACAAAAACGAGGAGAACACAAGGGGCGAAAATCAGAGGAGGATCAACAGTATGCCACTACGTGGAGTAAGAGAAGTGTGAAAAACCCGAGGCGAAGAAACAGGGGAGAAGAATACGAGGAGCAAGAAAAAAAAAGCAAAATACAAAAACGAGGAGAACACAAGGGGCGAAAATCAGAGGAGGATCAACAGTATGCCACTACGTGGAGTAAGAGAAGTGTGAAAAACCCGAGGCGAAGAAACAGGGGAGAAGAATACGAGGAGCAAGAAAAAAAAAGCAAAATACAAAAACGAGGAGAACACAAGGGGCGAAAATCAGAGGAGGATCAACAGTATGCCACTACGTGGAGTAAGAGAAGTGTGAAAAACCCGAGGCGAAGAAACAGGGGAGAAGAATACGAGGAGCAAGAAAAAAAAAGCAAAATACAAAAACGAGGAGAACACAAGGGGCGAAAATCAGAGGAGGATCAACAGTATGCCACTACGTGGAGTAAGAGAAGTGTGAAAAACCCGAGGCGAAGAAACAGGGGAGAAGAATACGAGGAGCAAGAAAAAAAAAGCAAAATACAAAAACGAGGAGAACACAAGGGGCGAAAATCAGAGGAGGATCAACAGTATGCCACTACGTGGAGTAAGAGAAGTGTGAAAAACCCGAGGCGAAGAAACAGGGGAGAAGAATACGAGGAGCAAGAAAAAAAAAGCAAAATACAAAAACGAGGAGAACACAAGGGGCGAAAATCAGAGGAGGATCAACAGTATGCCACTACGTGGAGTAGAGAAGTGTGAAAATGCTGATGTGAAGAAACAGGGGAGAAGAATACGAGGAGCAAGAAAAAAAAAAGCAACATACAAAAACGAGGAGAACACAAGGGGCGAAAATCAGAGGAGGATCAACAGTATGCCACTACGTGGAGTAAGAGAAGTGTGAAAAACCCGAGGCGAAGAAACAGGGGAGAAGAATACGAGGAGCAAGAAAAAAAAAGCAACATACAAAAACGAGGAGAACACAAGGGGCGAAAATCAGAGGAGGATCAACAGTATGCCACTACGTGGAGTAAGAGAAGTGTGAAAACCCCGAGGCGAAGAAACAGGGGAGAAGAATACGAGGAGCAAGAAAAAAAAAGCAAAATACAAAAACGAGGAGAACACAAGGGGCGAAAATCAGAGGAGGATCAACAGTATGCCACTACGTGGAAGTAAGAGAAGTGTGAAAATGCTGATGCGAAGAAACAGAGGAGAAGAATACGAGGAGCAAGAAAAAAAAGCAACATACAAAAACGAGGAGAACACAAGGGGCGAAAATCAGAGGAGGATCAACAGCATGCCACTACGTGGAGTAAGAGAAGTGTGAAAAACCCGAGGCAAAGAAACAGGGGAGAAGAATACGAGGAGCAAGAAAAAAAAAGCAAAATACAAAAACGAGGAGAACACAAGGGGCGAAAATCAGAGGAGGATCAACAGTATGCCACTACGTGGAGTAAGAGAAGTGTGAAAAACCCGAGGCGAAGAAACAGGGGAGAAGAATACGAGGAGCAAGAAAAAAAAAGCAAAATACAAAAACGAGGAGAACACAAGGGGCGAAAATCAGAGGAGGATCAACAGTATGCCACTACGTGGAGTAAGAGAAGTGTGAAAAACCCGAGGCGAAGAAACAGGGGAGAAGAATACGAGGAGCAAGAAAAAAAAAGCAAAATACAAAAACGAGGAGAACACAAGGGGCGAAAATCAGAGGAGGATCAACAGTATGCCACTACGTGGAGTAAGAGAAGTGTGAAAAATCCGAGGCGAAGAAACAGGGGAGAAGAATACGAGGAGCAAGAAAACAAAAGCAAAATACAAAAACGAGGAGAACACAAGGGGCGAAAATCAGAGGAGGATCAACAGTATGCCACTACGTGGAGTAAGAGAAGTGTGAAAAACCCGAGGCGAAGAAACAGGGGAGAAGAATACGAGGAGCAAGAAAAAAAAAGCAAAATACAAAAACGAGGAGAACACAAGGGGCGAAAATCAGAGGAGGATCAACAGTATGCCACTACGTGGAGTAAGAGAAGTGTGAAAAACCCGAGGCGAAGAAACAGGGGAGAAGAATACGAGGAGCAAGAAAAAAAAAGCAAAATACAAAAACGAGGAGAACACAAGGGGCGAAAATCAGAGGAGGATCAACAGTATGCCACTACGTGGAGTAAGAGAAGTGTGAAAAACCCGAGGCGAAGAAACAGGGGAGAAGAATACGAGGAGCAAGAAAAAAAAAGCAAAATACAAAAACGAGGAGAACACAAGGGGCGAAAATCAGAGGAGGATCAACAGTATGCCACTACGTGGAGTAAGAGAAGTGTGAAAAACCCGAGGCGAAGAAACAGGGGAGAAGAATACGAGGAGCAAGAAAAAAAAAGCAAAATACAAAAACGAGGAGAACACAAGGGGCGAAAATCAGAGGAGGATCAACCGTATGCCACTACGTGGAGTAAGAGAAGTGTGAAAAACCCGAGGCGAAGAAACAGGGGAGAAGAATACGAGGAGCAAGAAAAAAAAAGCAAAATACAAAAACGAGGAGAACACAAGGGGCGAAAATCAGAGGAGGATCAACAGTATGCCACTACGTGGAGTAAGAGAAGTGTGAAAAACCCGAGGCGAAGAAACAGGGGAGAAGAATACGAGGAGCAAGAAAAAAAAAGCAAAATAAAAAACGAGGAGAACACAAGGGGCGAAAATCAGAGGAGGATCAACAGTATGCCACTACGTGGAGTAAGAGAAGTGTGAAAAACCCGAGGCGAAGAAACAGGGGAGAAGAATACGAGGAGTAAGAAAAAAAAAGCAAAATACAAAAACGAGGAGAACACAAGGGGCGAAAATCAGAGGAGGATCAACAGTATGCCACTACGTGGAGTAAGAGAAGTGTGAAAAACCCGAGGCGAAGAAACAGGGGAGAAGAATACGAGGAGCAAGAAAAAAAAAGCAAAATACAAAAACGAGGAGAACACAAGGGGCGAAAATCAGAGGAGGATCAACAGTATGCCACTACGTGGAGTAAGAGAAGTGTGAAAATGCTGATGCGAAGAAACAGGGGAGAAGAATACGAGGAGCAAGAAAAAAAAAGCAACATACAAAAACGAGGAGAACACAAGGGGCGAAAATCAGAGGAGGATCAACAGTATGCCACTACGTGGAGTAAGAGAAGTGTGAAAAACCCGAGGCGAAGAAACAGGGGAGAAGAATACGAGGAGCAAGAAAAAAAAAGCAAAATACAAAAACGAGGAGAACACAAGGGGCGAAAATCAGAGGAGGATCAACAGTATGCCACTACGTGGAGTAAGAGAAGTGTGAAAATGCTGATGCGAAGAAACAGGGGAGAAGAATACGAGGAGCAAGAAAAAAAAAGCAACATACAAAAACGAGGAGAACACAAGGGGCGAAAATCAGAGGAGGATCAACAGTATGCCACTACGTGGAGTAAGAGAAGTGTGAAAAACCCGAGGCGAAGAAACAGGGGAGAAGAATACGAGGAGCAAGAAAAAAAAGCAAAATACACAAACGAGGAGAACACAAGGGGCGAAAATCAGAGGAGGATCAACAGTATGCCACTACGTGGAGTAAGAGAAGTGTGAAAAACCCGAGGCGAAGAAACAGGGGAGAAGAATACGAGGAGCAAGAAAAAAAAAGCAAAATACAAAAACGAGGAGAACACAAGGGGCGAAAATCAGAGGAGGATCAACAGTATGCCACTACGTGGAGTAAGAGAAGTGTGAAAAACCCGAGGCGAAGAAACAGGGGAGAAGAATACGAGGAGCAAGAAAAAAAAAGCAAAATACAAAAACGAGGAGAACACAAGGGGCGAAAATCAGAGGAGGATCAACCGTATGCCACTACGTGGAGTAAGAGAAGTGTGAAAATGCTGATGCGAAGAAACAGGGGAGAAGAATACGAGGAGCAAGAGAAAAAAAGCAAGATACAAAAACGAGGAGAACACAAGGGGCGAAAATCAGAGGAGGATCAACAGTATGCCACTACGTGGAGTAAGAGAAGTGTGAAAAACTCGAGGCGAAGAAACAGGGGAGAAGAATACGAGGAGCAAGAAAAAAAAAGCAAAATACAAAAACGAGGAGAACACAAGGGGCGAAAATCAGAGGAGGATCAACAGTATGCCACTACGTGGAGTAAGAGAAGTGTGAAAATGCTGATGCGAAGAAACAGGGGAGAAGAATACGAGGAGCAAGAAAAAAAAAGCAAAATACAAAAACGAGGAGAACACAAGGGGCGAAAATCAGAGGAGGATCAACAGTATGCCATTACGTGGAGTAAGAGAAGTGTGAAAAACCCGAGGCGAAGAAACAGGGGAGAAGAATACGAGCAGCAAGAAAAAAAAAGCAACATACAAAAACGAGGAGAACACAAGGGGCGAAAATCCGAGGAGGATCAGCAGTATGCCACTACGTGGAGTAATAGAAGTGTGAAAAACCCGAGGCGAAGAAACAGGGGAGAAGAATACGAGGAGCAAGAAAAAAAAAGCAAAATACAAAAACGAGGAGAACACAAGGGGCGAAAATCAGAGGAGGATCAACAGTATGCCACTACGTGGAGTAAGAGAAGTGTGAAAAACCCGAGGCGAAGAAACAGGGGAGAAGAATACGAGGAGCAAGAAAAAAAAAGCAAAATACAAAAACGAGGAGAACACAAGGGGCGAAAATCAGAGGAGGAGCAACAGTATGCCACTACGTGGAGTAAGAGAAGTGTGAAAAACCCGAGGCGAAGAAACAGGGGAGAAGAATACGAGGAGTAAGAAAAAAAAAGCAAAATACAAAAACGAGGAGAACACAAGGGGCGAAAATCAGAGGAGGATCAACAGTATGCCACTACGTGGAGTAAGAGAAGTGTGAAAAACCCGAGGCGAAGAAACAGGGGAGAAGAATACGAGGAGCAAGAAAAAAAAAGCAACATACAAAAACGAGGAGAACACAAGGGGCGAAAATCAGAGGAGGATCAACAGTATGCCACTACGTGGAGTAAGAGAAGTGTGAAAAACCCGAGGCAAAGAAACAGGGGAGAAGAATACGAGGAGCAAGAAAAAAAAAGCAAAATACAAAAACGAGGAGAACACAAGGGGCGAAAATCAGAGGAGGATCAACAGTATGCCACTACGTGGAGTAAGAGAAGTGTGAAAAACCCGAGGCGAAGAAACAGGGGAGAAGAATACGAGGAGCAAGAAAAAAAAAGCAAAATACAAAAACGAGGAGAACACAAGGGGCGAAAATCAGAGGAGGATCAACAGTATGCCACTACGTGGAGTAAGAGAAGTGTGAAAAACCCGAGGCGAAGAAACAGGGGAGAAGAATACGAGGAGCAAGAAAAAAAAAGCAAAATACAAAAACGAGGAGAACACAAGGGGCGAAAATCAGAGGAGGATCAACAGTATGCCACTACGTGGAGTAAGAGAAGTGTGAAAAACCCGAGGTGAAGAAACAGGGGAGAAGAATACGAGGAGCAAGAAAAAAAAAGCAAAATACAAAAACGAGGAGAACACAAGGGGCGAAAATCAGAGGAGGATCAACAGTATGCCACTACGTGGAGTAAGAGAAGTGTGAAAAACCCGAGGCGAAGAAACAGGGGAGAAGAATACGAGGAGCAAGAAAAAAAAAGCAAAATACAAAAACGAGGAGAACACAAGGGGCGAAAATCAGAGGAGGATCAACCGTATGCCACTACGTGGAGTAAGAGAAGTGTGAAAAACCCGATGCGAAGAAACAGGGGAGAAGAATACGAGGAGCAAGAAAAAAAAAGCAAAATACAAAAACGAGGAGAACACAAGGGGCGAAAATCAGAGGAGGATCAACAGTATGCCACTACGTGGAGTAAGAGAAGTGTGAAAAACCCGAGGCGAAGAAACAGGGGAGAAGAATACGAGGAGCAAGAAAACAAAAGCAAAATACAAAAACGAGGAGAACACAAGGGGCGAAAATCAGAGGAGGATCAACAGTATGCCACTACGTGGAGTAAGAGAAGTGTGAAAACGCTGATGTGAAGAAACAGGGGAGAAGAATACGAGGAGCAAGAAAAAAAAAGCAAAATACAAAAACGAGGAGAACACAAGGGGCGAAAAACAGAGGAGGATCAACAGTATGCCACTACGTGGAGTAAGAGAAGTGTGAAAAACCCGAGGCGAAGAAACAGGGGAGAAGAATACGAGGAGCAAGAAAAAAAAAGCAAAATACAAAAACGAGGAGAACACAAGGGGCGAAAATCAGAGGAGGATCAACAGTATGCCACTACGTGGAGTAAGAGAAGTGTGAAAAACCCGAGGCGAAGAAACAGGGGAGAAGAATACGAGGAGCAAGAAAAAAAAAGCAAAATACAAAAACGAGGAGAACACAAGGGGCGAAAATCAGAGGAGGATCAACAGTATGCCACTACGTGGAGTAAGAGAAGTGTGAAAACGCTGATGTGAAGAAACAGGGGAGAAGAATACGAGGAGCAAGAAAAAAAAAGCAACATACAAAAACGAGGAGAACACAAGGGGCGAAAATCAGAGGAGGATCAACAGTATGCCACTACGTGGAGTAAGAGAAGTGTGAAAAACCCGAGGCGAAGAAACAGGGGAGAAGAATACGAGGAGCAAGAAAAAAAAAAGCAAAATACAAAAACGAGGAGAACACAAGGGGCGAAAATCAGAGGAGGATCAACCGTATGCCACTACGTGGAGTAAGAGAAGTGTGAAAAACCCGAGGCGAAGAAACAGGGGAGAAGAATACGAGGAGCAAGAAAAAAAAAGCAAAATACAAAAACGAGGAGAACACAAGGGGCGAAAATCAGAGGAGGATCAACAGTATGCCACTACGTGGAGTAAGAGAAGTGTGAAAAACCCGAGGCGAAGAAACAGGGGAGAAGAATACGAGGAGCAAGAAAAAAAAAGCAAAATACAAAAACGAGGAGAACACAAGGGGCGAAAATCAGAGGAGGATCAACAGTATGCCACTACGTGGAGTAAGAGAAGTGTGAAAAACCCGAGGCGAAGAAACAGGGGAGAAGAATACGAGGAGCAAGAAAAAAAAAGCAAAATACAAAAACGAGGAGAACACAAGGGGCGAAAATCAGAGGAGGATCAACCGTATGCCACTACGTGGAGTAAGAGAAGTGTGAAAAACCCGAGGCGAAGAAACAGGGGAGAAGAATACGAGGAGCAAGAAAAAAAAAGCAAAATACAAAAACGAGGAGAACACAAGGGGCGAAAATCAGAGGAGGATCAACAGTATGCCACTACGTGGAGTAAGAGAAGTGTGAAAATGCTGATGTGAAGAAACAGGGGAGAAGAATACGAGGAGCAAGAAAAAAAAAGCAACATACAAAAACGAGGAGAACACAAGGGGCGAAAATCAGAGGAGGATCAACAGTATGCCACTACGTGGAGTAAGAGAAGTGTGAAAAACCCGAGGCGAAGAAACAGGGGAGAAGAATACGAGGAGCAAGAAAAAAAAAGCAACATACAAAAACGAGGAGAACACAAGGGGCGAAAATCAGAGGAGGATCAACAGTATGCCACTACGTGGAGTAAGAGAAGTGTGAAAAACCCGAGGCAAAGAAACAGGGGAGAAGAATACGAGGAGCAAGAAAAAAAAAGCAAAATACAAAAACGAGGAGAACACAAGGGGCGAAAATCAGAGGAGGATCAACAGTATGCCACTACGTGGAGTAAGAGAAGTGTGAAAAACCCGAGGCGAAGAAACAGGGGAGAAGAATACGAGGAGCAAGAAAAAAAAAGCAAAATACAAAAACGAGGAGAACACAAGGGGCGAAAATCAGAGGAGGATCAACAGTATGCCACTACGTGGAGTAAGAGAAGTGTGAAAAACCCGAGGCGAAGAAACAGGGGAGAAGAATACGAGGAGCAAGAAAAAAAAAGCAAAATACAAAAACGAGGAGAACACAAGGGGCGAAAATCAGAGGAGGATCAACAGTATGCCACTACGTGGAGTAAGAGAAGTGTGAAAAACCCGAGGTGAAGAAACAGGGGAGAAGAATACGAGGAGCAAGAAAAAAAAAGCAAAATACAAAAACGAGGAGAACACAAGGGGCGAAAATCAGAGGAGGATCAACAGTATGCCACTACGTGGAGTAAGAGAAGTGTGAAAAACCCGAGGCGAAGAAACAGGGGAGAAGAATACGAGGAGCAAGAAAAAAAAAAGCAAAATACAAAAACGAGGAGAACACAAGGGGCGAAAATCAGAGGAGGATCAACCGTATGCCACTACGTGGAGTAAGAGAAGTGTGAAAAACCCGATGCGAAGAAACAGGGGAGAAGAATACGAGGAGCAAGAAAAAAAAAGCAAAATACAAAAACGAGGAGAACACAAGGGGCGAAAATCAGAGGAGGATCAACAGTATGCCACTACGTGGAGTAAGAGAAGTGTGAAAAACCCGAGGCGAAGAAACAGGGGAGAAGAATACGAGGAGCAAGAAAACAAAAGCAAAATACAAAAACGAGGAGAACACAAGGGGCGAAAATCAGAGGAGGATCAACAGTATGCCACTACGTGGAGTAAGAGAAGTGTGAAAACGCTGATGTGAAGAAACAGGGGAGAAGAATACGAGGAGCAAGAAAAAAAAAGCAAAATACAAAAACGAGGAGAACACAAGGGGCGAAAATCAGAGGAGGATCAACAGTATGCCACTACGTGGAGTAAGAGAAGTGTGAAAAACCCGAGGCGAAGAAACAGGGGAGAAGAATACGAGGAGCAAGAAAAAAAAAGCAAAATACAAAAACGAGGAGAACACAAGGGGCGAAAATCAGAGGAGGATCAACAGTATGCCACTACGTGGAGTAAGAGAAGTGTGAAAAACCCGAGGCGAAGAAACAGGGGAGAAGAATACGAGGAGCAAGAAAAAAAAAGCAAAATACAAAAACGAGGAGAACACAAGGGGCGAAAATCAGAGGAGGATCAACAGTATGCCACTACGTGGAGTAAGAGAAGTGTGAAAACGCTGATGTGAAGAAACAGGGGAGAAGAATACGAGGAGCAAGAAAAAAAAAGCAACATACAAAAACGAGGAGAACACAAGGGGCGAAAATCAGAGGAGGATCAACAGTATGCCACTACGTGGAGTAAGAGAAGTGTGAAAAACCCGAGGCGAAGAAACAGGGGAGAAGAATACGAGGAGCAAGAAAAAAAAAGCAAAATACAAAAACGAGGAGAACACAAGGGGCGAAAATCAGAGGAGGATCAACCGTATGCCACTACGTGGAGTAAGAGAAGTGTGAAAAACCCGAGGCGAAGAAACAGGGGAGAAGAATACGAGGAGCAAGAAAAAAAAAGCAAAATACAAAAACGAGGAGAACACAAGGGGCGAAAATCAGAGGAGGATCAACAGTATGCCACTACGTGGAGTAAGAGAAGTGTGAAAAACCCGAGGCGAAGAAACAGGGGAGAAGAATACGAGGAGCAAGAAAAAAAAAGCAAAATACAAAAACGAGGAGAACACAAGGGGCGAAAATCAGAGGAGGATCAACAGTATGCCACTACGTGGAGTAAGAGAAGTGTGAAAAACCCGAGGCGAAGAAACAGGGGAGAAGAATACGAGGAGCAAGAAAAAAAAAGCAAAATACAAAAACGAGGAGAACACAAGGGGCGAAAATCAGAGGAGGATCAACCGTATGCCACTACGTGGAGTAAGAGAAGTGTGAAAAACCCGAGGCGAAGAAACAGGGGAGAAGAATACGAGGAGCAAGAAAAAAAAAGCAAAATACAAAAACGAGGAGAACACAAGGGGCGAAAATCAGAGGAGGATCAACAGTATGCCACTACGTGGAGTAAGAGAAGTGTGAAAATGCTGATGTGAAGAAACAGGGGAGAAGAATACGAGGAGCAAGAAAAAAAAAGCAACATACAAAAACGAGGAGAACACAAGGGGCGAAAATCAGAGGAGGATCAACAGTATGCCACTACGTGGAGTAAGAGAAGTGTGAAAAACCCGAGGCGAAGAAACAGGGGAGAAGAATACGAGGAGCAAGAAAAAAAAAGCAACATACAAAAACGAGGAGAACACAAGGGGCGAAAATCAGAGGAGGATCAACAGTATGCCACTACGTGGAGTAAGAGAAGTGTGAAAAACCCGAGGCGAAGAAACAGGGGAGAAGAATACGAGGAGCAAGAAAAAAAAAGCAAAATACAAAAACGAGGAGAACACAAGGGGCGAAAATCAAAGGAGGATCAACAGTATGCCACTACGTGGAGTAAGAGAAGTGTGAAAATGCTGATGCGAAGAAACAGGGGAGAAGAATACGAGGAGCAAGAAAAAAAAAGCAACATACAAAAACGAGGAGAACACAAGGGGCGAAAATCAGAGGAGGATCAACAGTATGCCACTACGTGGAGTAAGAGAAGTGTGAAAAACCCGAGGCAAAGAAACAGGGGAGAAGAATACGAGGAGCAAGAAAAAAAAAGCAAAATACAAAAACGAGGAGAACACAAGGGGCGAAAATCAGAGGAGGATCAACAGTATGCCACTACGTGGAGTAAGAGAAGGGTGAAAAACCCGAGGCGAAGAAACAGGGGAGAAGAATACGAGGAGCAAGAAAAAAAAAGCAAAATACAAAAACGAGGAGAACACAAGGGGCGAAAATCAGAGGAGGATCAACAGTATGCCACTACGTGGAGTAAGAGAAGTGTGAAAAACCCGAGGCGAAGAAACAGGGGAGAAGAATACGAGGAGCAAGAAAAAAAAAGCAAAATACAAAAACGAGGAGAACACAAGGGGCGAAAATCAGAGGAGGATCAACAGTATGCCACTACGTGGAGTAAGAGAAGTGTGAAAAACCCGAGGCGAAGAAACAGGGGAGAAGAATACGAGGAGCAAGAAAAAAAAAGCAAAATACAAAAACGAGGAGAACACAAGGGGCGAAAATCAGAGGAGGATCAACAGTATGCCACTACGTGGAGTAAGAGAAGTGTGAAAAACCCGAGGCGAAGAAACAGGGGAGAAGAATACGAGGAGCAAGAAAAAAAAAGCAAAATACAAAAACGAGGAGAACACAAGGGGCGAAAATCAGAGGAGGATCAACCGTATGCCACTACGTGGAGTAAGAGAAGTGTGAAAAACCCGAGGCGAAGAAACAGGGGAGAAGAATACGAGGAGCAAGAAAAAAAAAGCAAAATACAAAAACGAGGAGAACACAAGGGGCGAAAATCAGAGGAGGATCAACAGTATGCCACTACGTGGAGTAAGAGAAGTGTGAAAAACCCGAGGCGAAGAAACAGGGGAGAAGAATACGAGGAGCAAGAAAAAAAAAGCAAAATACAAAAACGAGGAGAACACAAGGGGCGAAAATCAGAGGAGGATCAACAGTATGCCACTACGTGGAGTAAGAGAAGTGTGAAAACGCTGATGTGAAGAAACAGGGGAGAAGAATACGAGGAGCAAGAAAAAAAAAGCAACATACAAAAACGAGGAGAACACAAGGGGCGAAAATCAGAGGAGGATCAACAGTATGCCACTACGTGCAGTAAGAGAAGTGTGAAAAACCCGAGGCGAAGAAACAGGGGAGAAGAATACGAGGAGCAAGAAAAAAAAAGCAAAATACAAAAACGAGGAGAACACAAGGGGCGAAAATCAGAGGAGGATCAACAGTATGCCACTACGTGGAGTAAGAGAAGTGTGAAAAACCCGAGGCGAAGAAACAGGGGAGAAGAATACGAGGAGCAAGAAAAAAAAAGCAAAATACAAAAACGAGGAGAACACAAGGGGCGAAAATCAGAGGAGGATCAACAGTATGCCACTACGTGGAGTAAGAGAAGTGTGAAAATGCTGATGCGAAGAAACAGGGGAGAAGAATACGAGGAGCAAGAAAAAAAAGCAAAATACAAAAACGAGGAGAACACAAGGGGCGAAAATCAGAGGAGGATCAACAGTATGCCACTACGTGGAGTAAGAGAAGTGTGAAAAACCCGAGGCGAAGAAACAGGGGAGAAGAATACGAGGAGCAAGAAAAAAAAAGCAAAATACAAAAACGAGGAGAACACAAGGGGCGAAAATCAGAGGAGGATCAACAGTATGCCACTACGTGGAGTAAGAGAAGTGTGAAAAACCCGAGGCGAAGAAACAGGGGAGAAGAATACGAGGAGCAAGAAAACAAAAGCAAAATACAAAAACGAGGAGAACACAAGGGGCGAAAATCAGAGGAGGATCAACCGTATGCCACTACGTGGAGTAAGAGAAGTGTGAAAAACCCGAGGCGAAGAAACAGGGGAGAAGAATACGAGGAGCAAGAAAAAAAAAGCAAAATACAAAAACGAGGAGAACACAAGGGGCGAAAATCAGAGGAGGATCAACAGTATGCCACTACGTGGAGTAAGAGAAGTGTGAAAAACCCGAGGCGAAGAAACAGGGGAGAAGAATACGAGGAGCAAGAAAAAAAAAGCAAAATACAAAAACGAGGAGAACACAAGGGGCGAAAATCAGAGGAGGATCAACAGTATGCCACTACGTGGAGTAAGAGAAGTGTGAAAATGCTGATGTGAAGAAACAGGGGAGAAGAATACGAGGAGCAAGAAAAAAAAAGCAACATACAAAAACGAGGAGAACACAAGGGGCGAAAATCAGAGGAGGATCAACAGTATGCCACTACGTGGAGTAAGAGAAGTGTGAAAAACCCGAGGCGAAGAAACAGGGGAGAAGAATACGAGGAGCAAGAAAAAAAAAGCAACATACAAAAACGAGGAGAACACAAGGGGCGAAAATCAGAGGAGGATCAACAGTATGCCACTACGTGGAGTAAGAGAAGTGTGAAAAACCCGAGGCGAAGAAACAGGGGAGAAGAATACGAGGAGCAAGAAAAAAAAAGCAAAATACAAAAACGAGGAGAACACAAGGGGCGAAAATCAGAGGAGGATCAACAGTATGCCACTACGTGGAGTAAGAGAAGTGTGAAAACGCTGATGCGAAGAAACAGGGGAGAAGAATACGAGGAGCAAGAAAAAAAAAGCAACATACAAAAACGAGGAGAACACAAGGGGTGAAAATCAGAGGAGGATCAACAGTATGCCACTACGTGGAGTAAGAGAAGTGTGAAAAACCCGAGGCAAAGAAACAGGGGAGAAGAATACGAGGAGCAAGAAAAAAAAAGCAAAATACAAAAACGAGGAGAACACAAGGGGCGAAAATCAGAGGAGGATCAACAGTATGCCACTACGTGGAGTAAGAGAAGTGTGAAAAACCCGAGGCGAAGAAACAGGGGAGAAGAATACGAGGAGCAAGAAAAAAAAAGCAAAATACAAAAACGAGGAGAACACAAGGGGCGAAAATCAGAGGAGGATCTACAGTATGCCACTACGTGGAGTAAGAGAAGTGTGAAAAACCCGAGGCGAAGAAACAGGGGAGAAGAATACGAGGAGCAAGAAAAAAAAAGCAAAATACAAAAACGAGGAGAACACAAGGGGCGAAAATCAGAGGAGGATCAACAGTATGCCACTACGTGGAGTAAGAGAAGTGTGAAAAACCCGAGGCGAAGAAACAGGGGAGAAGAAGACGAGGAGCAAGAAAAAAAAAGCAAAATACAAAAACGAGGAGAACACAAGGGGCGAAAATCAGAGGAGGATCAACAGTATGCCACTACGTGGAGTAAGAGAAGTGTGAAAAACCCGAGGCGAAGAAACAGGGGAGAAGAATACGAGGAGCAAGAAAAAAAAAGCAAAATACAAAAACGAGGAGAACACAAGGGGCGAAAATCAGAGGAGGATCAACAGTATGCCACTACGTGGAGTAAGAGAAGTGTGAAAAACCCGAGGCGAAGAAACAGGGGAGAAGAATACGAGGAGCAAGAAAAAAAAAGCAAAATACAAAAACGAGGAGAACACAAGGGGCGAAAATCAGAGGAGGATCAACAGTATGCCACTACGTGGAGTAAGAGAAGTGTGAAAATGCTGATGCGAAGAAACAGGGGAGAAGAATACGAGGAGCAAGAAAAAAAAAGCAAAATACAAAAACGAGGAGAACACAAGGGGCGAAAATCAGAGGAGGATCAACAGTATGCCACTACGTGGAGTAAGAGAAGTGTGAAAATGCTGATGCGAAGAAACAGGGGAGAAGAATACGAGGAGCAAGAAAAAAAAAGCAAAATACAAAAACGAGGAGAACACAAGGGGCGAAAATCAGAGGAGGATCAACAGTATGCCACTACGTGGAGTAAGAGAAGTGTGAAAAACCCGAGGCGAAGAAACAGGGGAGAAGAATACGAGGAGCAAGAAAAAAAAAGCAAAATACAAAAACGAGGAGAACACAAGGGGCGAAAATCAGAGGAGGATCAACAGTATGCCACTACGTGGAGTAAGAGAAGTGTGAAAAACCCGAGGCGAAGAAACAGGGGAGAAGAATACGAGGAGCAAGAAAAAAAAAGCAAAATACAAAAACGAGGAGAACACAAGGGGCGAAAATCAGAGGAGGATCAACAGTATGCCACTACGTGGAGTAAGAGAAGTGTGAAAATGCTGATGCGAAGAAACAGGGGAGAAGAATACGAGGAGCAAGAAAAAAAAAGCAAAATACAAAAACGAGGAGAACACAAGGGGCGAAAATCAGAGGAGGATCAACAGTATGCCACTACGTGGAGTAAGAGAAGTGTGAAAAACCCGAGGCGAAGAAACAGGGGAGAAGAATACGAGGAGCAAGAAAAAAAAAGCAAAATACAAAAACGAGGAGAACACAAGGGGCGAAAATCAGAGGAGGATCAACAGTATGCCACTACGTGGAGTAAGAGAAGTGTGAAAAACCCGAGGCGAAGAAACAGGGGAGAAGAATACGAGGAGCAAGAAAAAAAAAGCAAAATACAAAAACGAGGAGAACACAAGGGGCGAAAATCAGAGGAGGATCAACAGTATGCCACTACGTGGAGTAAGAGAAGTGTGAAAATGCTGATGCGAAGAAACAGGGGAGAAGAATACGAGGAGCAAGAAAAAAAAAGCAAAATACAAAAACGAGGAGAACACAAGGGGCGAAAATCAGAGGAGGATCAACAGTATGCCACTACGTGGAGTAAGAGAAGTGTGAAAATGCTGATGCGAAGAAACAGGGGAGAAGAATACGAGGAGCAAGAAAAAAAAAGCAAAATACAAAAACGAGGAGAACACAAGGGGCGAAAATCAGAGGAGGATCAACAGTATGCCACTACGTGGAGTAAGAGAAGTGTGAAAAACCCGAGGCGAAGAAACAGGGGAGAAGAATACGAGGAGCAAGAAAAAAAAAGCAAAATACAAAAACGAGGAGAACACAAGGGGCGAAAATCAGAGGAGGATCAACAGTATGCCACTACGTGGAGTAAGAGAAGTGTGAAAAACCCGAGGCGAAGAAACAGGGGAGAAGAATACGAGGAGCAAGAAAAAAAAAGCAAAATACAAAAACGAGGAGAACACAAGGGGCGAAAATCAGAGGAGGATCAACAGTATGCCACTACGTGGAATAAGAGAAGTGTGAAAAACCCGAGGCGAAGAAACAGGGGAGAAGAATACGAGGAGCAAGAAAAAAAAAGCAAAATACAAAAACGAGGAGAACACAAGGGGCGAAAATCAGAGGAGGATCAGCAGTATGCCACTACGTGGAGTAAGAGAAGTGTGAAAAACCCGAGGCGAAGAAACAGGGGAGAAGAATACGAGGAGCAAGAAAAAAAAAGCAAAATACAAAAACGAGGAGAACACAAGGGGCGAAAATCAGAGGAGGATCAACAGTATGCCACTACGTGGAGTAAGAGAAGTGTGAAAAACCCGAGGCGAAGAAACAGGGGAGAAGAATACGAGGAGCAAAAAAATAAAAATAAAAGACAAATACGAGGAGCAGACAAGGGGCGAAAATCAGAGGAGGATCAACAGTATGCCACTACGTGGAGTAAGAGAAGTGTGAAAAACCCGAGGCGAAGAAACAGGGGAGAAGAATACGAGGAGCAAGAAAAAAAAAGCAAAATACAAAAACGAGGAGAACACAAGGGGCGAAAATCAGAGGAGGATCAACAGTATGCCACTACGTGGAGTAAGAGAAGTGTGAAAATGCTGATGCGAAGAAACAGGGGAGAAGAATACGAGGAGCAAGAAAAAAAAAGCAAAATACAAAAACGAGGAGAACACAAGGGGCGAAAATCAGAGGAGGATCAACAGTATGCCACTACGTGGAGTAAGAGAAGTGTGAAAATGCTGATGCGAAGAAACAGGGGAGAAGAATACGAGGAGCAAGAAAAAAAAAGCAAAATACAAAAACGAGGAGAACACAAGGGGCGAAAATCAGAGGAGGATCAACAGTATGCCACTACGTGGAGTAAGAGAAGTGTGAAAAACCCGAGGCGAAGAAACAGGGGAGAAGAATACGAGGAGCAAGAAAAAAAAGCAAAATACAAAAACGAGGAGAACACAAGGGGCGAAAATCAGAGGAGGATCAACAGTATGCCACTACGTGGAGTAAGAGAAGTGTGAAAATGCTGATGCGAAGAAACAGGGGAGAAGAATACGAGGAGCAAGAAAAAAAAAGCAAAATACAAAAACGAGGAGAACACAAGGGGCGAAAATCAGAGGAGGATCAACAGTATGCCACTACGTGGAGTAAGAGAAGTGTGAAAAACCCGAGGCGAAGAAACAGGGGAGAAGAATACGAGGAGCAAGAAAAAAAAAGCAAAATACAAAAACGAGGAGAACACAAGGGGCGAAAATCAGAGGAGGATCAACAGTATGCCACTACGTGGAGTAAGAGAAGTGTGAAAAACCCGAGGCGAAGAAACAGGGGAGAAGAATACGAGGAGCAAAAAAATAAAAATAAAAGACAAATACGAGGAGCAGACAAGGGGGGAAAATAAGAGGAGGATCAAAAGTGTGGAAATACGAGGAGCAAGAAAAGTGGGAAAAACACGAGGAGAAGAAAAAGGGGAGAAGAATACGAGGAGCAAAAAAATAAAAATAAAAGACAAATACGAGGAGCAGAAAAGGGGGGAAAATAAGAGGAGGATCAAAAGTGTGGAAATATGAGGATCAAGAAAAGTGGGAAAAACACGAGGAGAAGAAAAAGGGGAGAACAATACGAGGAGCAAAAAAAAAAAGAAAAATACGAGGAGCAGACAATGGGGGAAAATAAGAGGAGGATCAAAAGTGTGGAGATACGAGGAGCAAGAAAAGTGGGAAAAACACGAGGAGAAGAAAAAGGGGAGAACAATACGAGGAGCAAAAAAAAAAAGAAAAGAAAAAGTCAAGGAGCAGACAAGGGGGAAAAATAAGAGGAGGATCAAAAGTGTGGAAATACGAGGAGCAAGAAAAGTGGGAAAAACACGAGGAGACGCAAAAGGGGAGAACAATACGAGGAGCAAAAAAAAAAAAAAAAAGAAAATACGAGGAGCAGAAAAGGGGGGAAAATAAGAGGAGGATCAAAAGTGTGGAAATATGAGGAGCAAGAAAAGTGGGAAAAACACGAGGAGAAGAAAAAGGGGAGAACAATACGAGGAGCAAAAAGAAAAAGAAAAATACGAGGAGCAGACAAGGGGGGAAAATAAGAGGAGGATCAAAAGTGTGGAAATACGAGGAGCACGAAAAGTGGGAAAAACACGAGGAGAAGAAAAAGGGGAGAACAATACGAGGAGCAAAAAGAAAAAGAAAAATACGAGGAGCAGACAAGGGGGGAAAATAAGAGGAGGATCAAAAGTGTGGAAATACGAGGAGCAAGAAAAGTGGGAAAAACACGAGGAGAAGAAAAAGGGGAGAACAATACGAGGAGCAAAAAAAAAAAGAAAAATACGAGGAGCAGAAAAGGGGGGAAAATAAGAGGTGGATCAAAAGTGTGGAAATACGAGGAGCAGGAAAAGTGGGAAAAACACGAGGAGAAGAAAAAGGGGAGAACAATACGAGGAGCGAAAAAAAAAAAAAAGAAAAATACGAGGAGCAGAAAAGGGGGAAAAATAAGAGGAGGATCAAAAGTGTGGAAATACGAGGAACAAGAAAGGTTTGAAAAACCCGAGGCGAAGAAAAAAGGGAGAAGAATACGAGGAGCAAAAAAAAAAAAAGAAAAAGAAAAATACGAGGAGCAGACAAGGGGGGAAAATAAGAGGAGGATCAAAAGTGTGGAAATACGAGGAGCAAGAAAAGCGGGAAAAACACGAGGAGAAGAAAAAGGGGAGAAGAATACGAGGAGCAAAAAAAAAGAAAAATACGAGGAGCAGACAAGGGGGGAAAATAAGAGGAGGATCAAAAGTGTGGAAATACGAGGAGCAAGAAAAGTGTGAAAAATCCCAGGAGCAGGAAAAGGGGAGAAAAATACGAAGAGCAAAAAAAAAAAAAAAAAAAACAGAAAAATACGAGGAGCAGAAAAGTGTGAAAAATAACAGGAGCATCAAAAGTGTGAAAATACGAGGAGCAAGAAAAGTGTGAAAAATCCCAGGAGCAGGAAAAGGGGAGAAAAATACGAGGAGCAAAAAAAAAAAAAAAAGACGAGGAGCATGAAAAGGTGTGAAAAATGCGAGGAGCATGAAAAGGTGTGAAAAATGCGAGGAGCCAAAAAAAAAAAAATCCCCTGAGAGTTCTGCCCCGCCCTCTCCTCTATCATCTTAAGCTGCTGGGCAATGTGATCATCACACATATTTTCACATCCTTTAAAAAAAACATAGTTTTAAAAAAAATGCCTAAATGTAAATGGATGCAAAGTCAGACATTTACAAACAAAAAGGTTCAGAGCAGACTTTGGTTTCATTCAAACCAGAAACACTCTTAAAAAGCATTACAGAGAGTAAGGACAGTGCAGAGAGCAGGAACAACGTGGCTAGAATCTAGTAAATGCATGTGAAATTCTACCATAGAGTTTGTTTTCAATCCATGTGGAGGGGAGGGTGCGAGGGAGGGGAACATTATTACAGTCCCCCAGGGGTGTCTCCTCCTCTGACAGGCCATCATCATACAACAGTGAGTCGGATGGGGTGGACACGGCCAGGTCCAAGTAGTCCTGGAAGGGAGAGAGACCTGGTCACTCCTGGAGCAGGTCATTGCTGGACATGCCCACCCCTCCCCACCCCCGCCCTGCCTGATAGCAGAAGCCCCAGCCGAGTCCCACCCCGCACCTATCAACCTCTCGCCAGATCTGAGCCCCTGGCCAGGTCTGTCAGCATGAGTTCCCCCAGCCTCTGGTCCTCATCACAGAAAATCACCTCTTGGAGGCAGAAATGTGTTCCCTCATTGTTCTGGTCCTCTCTCTGCAGCGCTAGGGGCACCAGGCCCAGCACTGGAGAACAGGCCTGTTTATAAAACCTGAGGCTCTGGGATTGCAGTCCCGTGACTCATGTGGGAAGGCCAAGACACATTCCCCATCTGCTCCACACTTTCTGGCTTCCCTCCAGGCACTCCTGCCATCTCCAATATCAAGTCAGGACCAAGAAATCTGAGTCATCGGTGTGGGTTTTGCATAAGATGCTGCTAGAGGCTTCAGCTCCCAAGCAGGATGATTTGTGAGGACCGGCTACTTCCACTGCCCTGGTTAAAGGTGTCAAGAATGCTTCCAGTGTGTTTCTGGCTGGTTCTCAGCACTGTTCTAGGAAAGCTGTTTGTAGGCATCAGCTATTACCTCTGTTTAGGGCAAATCATAGGATGTGCCCAAACGATACACCAAGGTTGGGTTTTATTCCAAGGGGCCCAGTCCATGCATCTTGCCTTCCATGTTTGGAGAAATGACAACTTTCAGTAACTGTGTCAATTTAAGGATGAAACCACCAGAGGGCAAGCAAGGTCTGTGTCTATTTTCTTTACTTGCATCCCCAGCATCTAAGGCAGAATACAGGAGGCAGCCCATTGCCCAATCAATATTAGTGAAAACTGTGTTGATTTCCTCTATCACCTAGAGTTGTAAACTGGAGGCACACAGATATGTTGTTTGGCCCACACTGAGCTTTTGGAAATTGCTATAAAAACTGGGAAACATAAACATCCCTTAAAAAGCCCTGGCATGCTGGCACTCTTATTCCTACAGGTTACATTGTCTATGGTAACAGGTCCTTCAGAGCCAGCTGGTAGGTTACTATTTGTCACAGTTTCCACTGCTCCCTTCACTTCCCACCCCTAGCCAGACCCTTCATAGAATCTGAATTTAGGACACATTCATTCCAACTTTACTTCCTCAAGTTCCATTATTGAAAATAATTTTGTTTGGCTTTGGCATATCTTCTTCCCACCCCTGTCTGTGGAGGGCTCTTCCTAAGTGTCAAGGTAAAAATCCTGGTTTCTCCCTAATTTCAAGAAGTCCAAGAGGCCTGGATTAAGGATAAAGGTTCGTGCCCGCCCCGCCCCCTGCCCCCAGTCTGCCCTGCCCCCTACCAGGAGACGACATGACCATCTCACTCTGCACAGCCGCACTCTGCCTTTGTATTGGGAATTCCATGAACTGGGGTGAGGGAAGTGGCACCAGGGATTGGCTCCGGGTACTCACTCTGCTCTTAACCATCATCTTAGATATCTAGGTCTTTGCTGATGTCGGCAAACACTGGCCTCTTGTCTGGTTCCCGCTTCCAGCACTGCAGCATTAGACTGTACCTGGTGAGACAAACAGGTGGGTGGTGACAATCCAGCAAGGATTGCCCAGTCACAACCACCACACCCAGTACAGTGCACCTGGGCCCCAGAGGCTCTGGTCCAAAATCCCAAAGCTGTTCCTGTGTCACTGACATCCTTCTCTGAGTTGGGCCAGGGTATGATGGGTCAGCAGGGGCTCACAGTGTCTGGCGCTGTGGTCCAGCCATGCTTGTTATGGCAGCTAACGCAGAAATGCCAGTCCTTAAAACTCTTATGAAGGATGAACTGTGTATGAACACAAAAACCTGCCAAGCACACTCTGTCTTGCACCTCCCTCCCTCCCTCCCCTGGGGCTCTGGCAGGGCTGCAGGGGCCACCTTGTGGGTGAGTGCTGGGCCTGTGCCTGCCAGTCTAGGGTGCCCAGGGAGGCAGCACCTACTCACCCTTGCACTCCCACAGCCCTGAGCCAGGCACATGGCAGGTGCATGACAGACTTTGTAGAATGAATGGACCAGTGTGTGTCTAACTATGGACGACCCCCTTCTCATGTGTTCTCAACCTGTTCTCCAAGGATCATCTGATGGAACCACCATTTGATGAGAAGATTCTGGTGCCCTCGAGCTGAAGTCCAGGTGCCATCTGCCTGCTCTTTGTCTGCCTTGGTGTCTCCACTTGGGCGCTCCCCTGTATGTACCCCTGGGGCCATTCTGAATTACCTGCCCCTCCCCAAGCATCCTGGGACAGGTCTCTAGCCTTAGACTGAAGCTGCTCCCTCATCCTTCCACCACCTCTCCTGGGGTCCTGCTCCCCCTCAGCTTGTAAGTCCCCCCAGGAGGCCCACCCAGCCCCCAGTGGAATCTGGGTCCCCAGCATCTGCCATCATGCCCAAGGGTGGTTCTCTGTCATCTGTGCCTTTGTCTTAGCCCGTTGCTTCCAGCTGCCCAGCTCGCCTAGGGCTGGCACCCAGGGCTGCCCAGCAGTGGGAAAGGATGAGTGTGCATGACCCCACCCCTCCAAAACCTGGAGTGTCAGTGGCTGGGGAGGCTGGACCAGAGAAAGCATGCTCACATCTCCTCGCTGCAGTTGTCTGGCCTCTCCATCCGATAGTCTGTCTTCAGAAGGTTGAAGAGCCGCTCTGGAGGAATCCCAGGGTAGGGGTTGCCGCCCAGGGTCACAATCTCCCACAGCAGGACACCAAAGGACCACCTGCAGAACCAGAGGGCCAATGAGCGACTGCACTGAGTCTGTGGCATCCTCAGCGCCCCAGATATCCTCCCCCTGGGCAGCAACAGGACCCGAGTTCCCTGTACAGAGAGTGGTCCAAGTGCCCACAGTTTCAGCCTAGGCTGACCAGACAGATGGAAGTGGAATGGAGGCGGGACCAGGTGTCTGCCTGCCCTGCCCCAACCCCCTGGCAACCTGCTGCCCAAGCTCAGCCCCCATATCCAAAAAGGGCAGGTGGCTGACCCCTGAGGTGAAGCTCTGTAGCATCAGAGACGGCACAGGGAATGCAAATGAGCACAGTGAAAAGCAGGTCAAACTGAGGCCACAGGGCACCAGGGCACTCTGCAAAACCCCTTCACCTTTTCTGTGTGCCTGGAAATTTTCATAAGATGTTAAAAGGAAAAAACACTGCAATGGGAAAATATCAACTGTGAGGGAAAATTTACTGTCAAGTGGGGACAAAATCATCACAAAACAGCATTATCACACAAGCCCGTTTACAGTAATAAAGAATGCCTGCATGCCACGGACAACTCTAGGCAAGGCCTGTGAGTGCTGGCCGTAGTTATTTTGGGATGGTGGGGCCCCATTGACTTTTAGTCTCATTATGCTTTCCCCTGCATTTCCAGTTGTTTTACAGTCCACTTGGTAATCAGAACACAGCTGTTAAAACTGTTTAAGAATTGCCTTTTCACAGCCTACTTTATTTAAAACATGCAAGGCTGTTTACAGCAGAACATTTGGAAACAAGTCTGTTGTGGTTTTCAAAACAATTGAGAATGCAGTTGGACTTGGAAGACTTGAGTTTTGGTCTTGGAGCAGTTTGGGTACCGGAAACCCATTCAAGGTCACTCCACCCTAAACCTGTCTCTGGGTGGGGACCAGTCTCCAGGGACCTGCTTGAAGCCCGCTCACACTCAGGCTCACAGAGAGGGAACTGTTCAGCTGGGACTGTGTGTCACTGAGATGTCCAAAGAGAGGGCAGGGGAGGTGGGGGAGGCAAGGGGGCTGCAGCTATGGCTCACATCCTCATGCATTCCACCGTGGCACTCAGAACTACTGCCTGGGCCTTTGCCATTTGCTGTGTGAGTACACAAAGCTTCCCCATCCACAGCCCCCCAGTTTGGGGAGGTCACTCTGGACGGCTGGAATGAGCTGACAGGGACTCAGGGCAACTCTGTTCCCCAGCAGAGCTGCCCAGACAGGTGCATACATGTAACCTCCACCCCAGGAAGGCAACACCCAGACTCACACATCACTCTGGGTGGTGTAGATATGATCAAAGAGGGACTCAATGGCCATCCACTTGACTGGGATCCGACCCTAAGGAAGGAGTGAAAGAAAGGCATTAACGTTGCTCTGAGATCCTAGGAACTGGTGTGTGTGGGGGACACATCTCAGGCTCTTTCAGCTCTTAGGGAACACTGAGTAATGACTCCAGTGTGTTCCTGGGTAGAGGCCAGCAGCCCAGCCTCACAGGGGCTGGAGTCCTAGCCCCGCCTTCCTAGGCTTGGCTGAGACCCCCGAGGGAGTCAGTCGGCCTGCCCACAGCTATACAAGGTGTGCTGGTCATGCACCACATCCCAAGGAATTGATGCTAAGTGCAAGCCAGGCCCCACTGTGGTCACTTCTCGGGAGATCAGGGGCACTGCACCCTGGGTGCTGCCCAGTGGGTAGGCTGGAAGCACTTCCATCAAGATCTCCCCTGATTTCTGAGGGTGAAGGGGTCTGGGAAGCCAACATCCAGTGTTTCCATCTTGGGAATTTCTGACACAAATGAACACACTAAAGGCCTTTCTAAGAAGCTCTGAGCGAAGAAATCAATGTGAGTGTCTTGAGTCTGATTTTTCCCTTATTTTATCCCAGGGCCCTTTTAGCATCCTCTAAAAGACTGTCCTCCACCATGGAGAGGCTGGAGTTCAACCTAACAAATCCTTTCTAATGCAACTTAAGAAATAGCTTTTTGGTACAAATAGATCAGCGGGCTTTCCTGGTGGCTCAGTGGTAAAGAATCCACCTGCAGTGCAGGAGATGCGGGTTTGATCCATGGGTCAGGAAGATACCCTGGAGGAGGAAATGGCAACCCACTCCAGTATTCTTGCCTGGGGAATTCCATAGACAGAGGATCCTGCTGGGCTACAGTCCATGGGTCGCAAAGAGTCAGACACGACTGATCGATTAAACAACAACAAACAGGTCAGCATCAAGGCACAATCAATTAAAAAAAAGGCATTTGCTTTGGATTTTAATGCATTTATTGTACTTCTTTTTTTTTTTTTAAAGTACTATTTAGGATTCATACCCTACATGAAGTGTGACTGCTTCGAGGGTGTGTGTTTCTAACAATGCAACCTGCAGGCTGTGCTCTCAGGGGCCGAGCTTGGGCACCTTGTGCTTCCTTGCTGGGTGACACAGGGCCTTCCCGAGGACCAGTGCATCAACAGGAAGTTCCATCCAGCCCCCTCCACGGGGTAGGGAGCACCCCTCTCCACTTCCCCTTCAGCACTTCTAAGATGTGCTGTCACAACAGAAACCCCACAAGAAATCAAATGTCATCCTCACAGCCCCAGGAGCACCTGGGCTTCACTCGCCCCTCAGAGCAAAGCTGAAGTGTATGTCGTGGCTTTCTGTGTTTTTCTTTTTGAGCAGCATCTGTTCTGAATGCCAGCTTAGCTGTGTGTCTTGAGGGGGCCTGTGATCTTCCCTGTCTAGTCTGTCACAGGGAGGCTACTAGAAAGGGGTTGGGAGGATAGCAGCACCAAGAAAGTCAAGACCAATGTCACAGGGAAGGGGACCATACCAGGGAACCAGGTTTCCCAAGAAGGTCCCCGAACCACCTGTTTTAGTGACTTGGAAAAAGCTTCCCAAATCTCTACACTGTAACTCTGGACTTTGTCTCCAGGATCCTCCTGATTGCCTTCCAAACTCACTTAGTCAGCCGTTCCTAGGCCCTTGGACCAGGAGCATACCCTGCTGTAAAGTGGTTCAATCCTTTCTGTAAAGAATGACTAGCAAGCTTGGGTTTAATTCATTTCTTTTCCCCAAGCAAAGGACTAAAGTTACACAGAAAGTAAAACAGTGACCTTCACTCTGCAGCAGTGAGAGGAGCAACTGCAGACAAGAAGATTGTTATTTCTGCAGTGGTGGGTGACCTTTAGAAGTGATAGTGATGAAAAGTGAGAGAAGCTGCAGGAACCCCACTCCCAGCAGGGAGCTCCAAAACAGCACGTGTGGCTGTGAGGAAGAGAAGGAACAGGCTCAAGACTGAGTCCTGCTCTGGGTCTCTGGGGACCCAGGACTAGGAAAGAGTTCGGGGATGAGGACTGGAAGTTTGCACTCTAAAAACCCGCTTTATCTTCCTCAGATCAAAATCTGTCCCCACCCTGTGGGCTCCCTGACCATGCCCTCTGCCCTCAGGCCATCACACCCCAGAGCCTGGTACCTTGCTCCTCTTCACGTAGGAATCCTCTTCATAAACATCTCGGGACAGACCAAAATCTGAGATTTTCATCCTGTGGCCCTCGGCTACCAGGATGTTTCTGGCTGCCAAGTCCCGATGGACAAGCTGTGGAAAAGACAACAGCAGGGACCCCTGAACCCCGGGCCAATCGCTGGCGGAGGGGGCGCGGGGCTGGGGCGGCACGCACCTTCATCTCAGCCAGGTACTGGATCCCTTGTGAGATCTGCCAGGCAAAGGAGACAAGGTCGCCCATGGTCAGGGCCTGCTCCTCCAGGTTGTCCAGGTAACTGGAGTTGCGGCTGCCCCCGCTGCCCACGTAGCCAGGTCCCGCCTTGCGGCTCTCTCGGAGGAAGCCCCGCAGGGAGCCGTACTTGGCATACTCCACGATGAGGAGCAGTGGCCCTAGGGGCAGAGCAGTAGGTACGTGGGCTGGCTGCTTAGGTGACCCTGGGCAGGCAGAAGTTGGGCCAGCACGGGGCAATCGCTTCCAGCAGCCTGAGGACTCAAGCCTCAGCTCACTCTCCCATCACTCTGCTCTCCACCTTGCAGCACTATGTTACTTCAGTCATGTCTGACTCTTTGTGACCCTATAGACTGTAGCCTGCCAAGCTCCTCTGTCCATGGGATTTTCCAGGCAAGAAGAGTGGAGTAGGTTGTCATGTCCCCCTCCAAGGGATCTTCCTGACTCAGGGATTGAACCCAAGTCTTTTACATCTCCTGCATTGGCAGGCAGGTTCTTTATCACTAGTGCCACTTGGGAAGCTCCTCCATCTTGCAGGGGCTTTGGATTCCAAAGCCAGCTGCCTGGACAGTTGACCACAACCTCTTTCCTGGGTGTCCAGGGCAAGCAGTCACTGCATTTGAAGCTGCCCTGGGAGATAACCACTGCTGCTCGGATGTCAGGAACTTTCTGTACCCCTGGTCTTGCCACAGTATGGCCTGGGGACAGCTGATGGAGGCAGAGGTTCTGGACTGCCCCTGGCCACCCTCTCCCTGCCCTGCCTGCTCTCAGGCCACAGTCCTCCCCGAGGCCCGGCCCTGAGTGCTACTGGTGCCCCTGCTGCTCTCTCCCTGTCGGCCTCCCATCTCCCTCACACCCGAAATACACATGCACCCACGCGCACATGCACACACACACACACACACACACAAAGTGGGAGGCCCCCAGGGTGGCAAAGCAGTTTTGGAAGACTAATAGAGCAAAATGCTCTTATGTGAAAAATGATCTGCCATTGCCTTTGCCACCCCAGGCTGGGGTGGGGTTGAGATCACCTGGAGGTTATGGCATATCTAGTAGGTGCCCAGGAGACACTGCTCATCTCTGGACTTCCCTGTCTTAAGGGCTCAGCCTGGGGCAGGGTGCTGACAACCAGGATGTCGCCAGAGACCCCAGGGAACACTCCTGTGGCAGCCCTCATGGTCCACTGACACACAAGTTTCAGGCAAGAGCCAGAGAAACCATGCTTCCAGGAAGAGAGAGGACAGGTGCCAGAGAAGAAAAGGATGGGGATGAGGGAGAATGCAGAATGGAGCAGCCCAGAGCCCCTGGCTTGTGCCCAGCAGCTGCTAGTCCCCGGCTGGTCTTACCATCCTGGCTGCAGGCCCCGTACAGCTTGATGACTTGCGGGTGGTTGACCTGCTTCAGGAGGTTGAACTCTGATAGCAGGTCCCACAGCTCGCTTGGGGAGGCATTCTCTGAAATGCACAGAAACAAAGCAGGTCACAAAGTCCCTGCTACCACCATGCTGGGTCACAGGCGCAAACGAGGGGTCTACACAGACTTGTCTCCTTCCCAGACATCCTACTCAGGTTCAGACTGAGGCCTGCCAGGACCTCACTGCTTGGAGCTACTCTCAGCCCATGGGAGGGTCAACAGCGGCCTCAATTGCCTACAGGGAGTAAGAACCAGAGGAGCGCACTTCCATGTGAGCAGAGTCTTTCCATGGAAAGCCTTCTGGGCTGGGCTATGCATGCAAATGGCATTATTTCCCTGCAATCACCATCTCTCAAAGACAGTGGCGTTAACCCTTCATTAACCCTTCTGGGGAGGTAAAGGGACTCCCTGGTGTCCCCAAACACCTGCCAACCAAGCACTTGGCAAAGGGGGGTGAGGCCCTGGAGAAAGGTGAAGGCCATGAGACTTCACAGAAGTCGTCTTGCCATGCTGAGTGTGTGTTTTCCAAGGGCAGAGATAGTTGTGCTCAGGAGCTTGGGTGTGGAGGTCTCCTGGCCAACTGTCCTCCTGGGTCATGGCCCCACATCCCACTGCCCAGTTGTGCCACTGCCTCTGGCTGTAGACTTGTCTGGAAATGAGAAGACAGCTGCAAGATGGGGCATTGGAACCCTTTGGACCACACATGAGTGACCCAGGGCCAGTCTCACTGTGCCCTCTTAGGGCCTGGGGTCTCATAGACAAGGGGCAACCCCAGTCTGAGGGCCTGGGTAAGTACACAAAAGTACCCGGCACTGCATGGCTCCCCGACTGCTGAACATCAGAGTGCATCAGCCTAAAATGTGCCCATCACATGGCCACTGGGCCCTCAGTTGGTCAAGCTGAGGCAGAACTCAGCCATGGCAGAGGACTGTCTACCCAGTCCCTGCTGAGAAGCAGCAGTGAGGATACCCAGCATGTGCTAAGACTGGGGCAGTGCTGGCCCACTAAGGGCTGGGGGGGATGGGGACTGGGAAAGGCAGGGACCTGGGGGACAGGGGCCAGTCCTTACAGGTGGTCTCTTCACCAGGACCTCAGTGGACGCTTGGCGAAAGAAATTAATGGGGCAGACTGAGGTGGGGAGAGCTGTCGGTTTTGAACTTAAGGGCTTTTAATTTAAACTCGGATCTTTACCCAACATTGATACACAAGCAACATGGCTCTGAAAGCTTTCAAGGGAGGAATGTCTTACCCTGCTTCTCCAGGGACCACACCAGCCCACATCATCCATGGTGGAGGTCCCTAGACTGCAGCCACTCAAGAAGAGCAGGGGAGGCGTATTGGTTCTTCAGGAGGCAGCAGGCTGATTGCCAGAGTCCTGGCTGTCATAAGGGCTTCATCCACCCACTGGGGCCCCCGCAGGTGTGAGTGGCAGAGCCCCCTGTGTACTGCCTGGGCACGTACCTTTCAGCATCTTCACAGCCACAGTCGTGTACCCTGCTTTGCCTTTCAGCCGAAAGGCTGTGGCCTTGACCACTTTTCCAAATTCACCTTCTCCCAGAGTTTTTCCAAGCACCAAGTTCTTCCGTGGGAATTCCCACTTGGGATCCTCCTACATTGGGTTTGAAGGAAAAAGAGAGGGAAGAGAGATGGCGAAGGTAAGAAGAAAGGAAGAAGGCAAGAGCCGGCGGACAAGCTCCATGTGCAGACGGCCGACTGTCACCTGAAGTGACAGGTGACAGTCACCATGTCCAAGGGCAAGACCCCACAGTCAGGCCCTGAGGTGCCATGACAAGATGCGTCCCCCCACAGGAAGGCAGGTGTTGCCACAGACTGGCTGGACTCCGTATGCTCATACCCTCACTGGCCTCCATCTACTATAGATGCCCTGGGCCACCTCAGGCCCAGGGCCTGGTATCTCCAGTGAGAGAGTCAGGGTTTACTCAGCACCCACAGGTGCTCACAGGGGGACCACAGCCTCTTCCCTGGGACTCAGGCCCAAGCCTCATGGCACCACCTCTGTTTTGGACACCAGGCACTGACAGTGGCCCAGGCTCCAGGACTTCCAAGAGAACTCAAGTGGCAGCTGTGGCCCCAGTTGCCTACCAGCCCTGCACTCCCAGCTACAGGATGGGGTGTCAAGAACACCTTCCTGGTGTGGCAGCCTCTAGAAAGTTACCACTGTGCCCCTCAGGTACCCCCCCATCCCTCCCTGACAATGTGTGGAAGAGTCTGCTCCTCCCACAGCCCAGCCACTGGCCAGAACTTGCACACACCGGCCTTCCCAACACACCATGCCCACTGAAGACCCCTCTGGGGTGGGGTCTTCCCAGACCCCAAGACTGGCTCGAAGACCTGAACTCTGGGGATGCTGAAGCCTGTCTGGAACCTGCCTTCCCGTCAGCACTGGATGCCCAGGTCCCCAAGTCTTGCTGTGGCTGGGTGTGGGCATGGCTCCAGGGGCTGCTTATGATGTGCCTGGCAGGCTCGCCTAACCCACAGACACACACTGGTGACCCACTGCCCCCCCCCCAGGGACCAGAACCCTGTGTTCTTACGTCTGGGAGCAGAGGCAGGCTCCTCTAAGCACCACGGCCAGGGGCGCCTTCCAGCCAGCTCCCCAGGTGTCCTGGTGTCTCAGCTTCCCCAATAACCCATGTTGTTTGTTCTTTAAGTTGCAAAAGAGGCAGTCGTGTCTGACTCCCATGGACTGTAGCCAGGCTCCTCTGTCCATGAGATTCTCCAGTCAAGAATACTGGAGTGGGTTGCCATTTCCTCCTCTACCAAGAATCCATAGTCAGGCTCAAAGGTGACAACAGAGTCACCACCACCCTGGTGTCCACACTGCACTGGATAACAGCTGACTGCACATAAAGACTGGGCTAAGAGGGGATATCTCTCATTTGTTTCTCTTTAAAAGTGCTAAAACCCCAAAGTGTCCTCCCCACTTTATGTAAGACAGAACTAAGGCCAAAGGGTCGAATAATGTGTCTAAGACCTCAGAGCTGGTCAGTGTGGTCCTGGGCCTCCGGCCCAGCTCTGGCTTCTCTGCACTCTGGGCTAGAGGCTGAAAGTGGTCCGTGGCCCCCCCCCCCCACAGAAGAACCTCTCTCATTGTGTGTCTCAGCACAAACCGTCAGGGCATATAAGGGAATCAAATGGCTCGTCCCTGGGCCACGAGGGCCATTCCCAGATGTGGTGGCCACAGAGGCCTCCTTCCTGACTTTGCTGGTTCCAAACACTCAGCAGGTGGGAGGTCTCCAGCCCCCAGTCCCCATAGTATTTCAGTCTCCTCAGCAAAAACACTGGAGGGCAGACAGGCGGAGGAGCAGCCTGGCCGGGCAGGAGGTGGTGTCTGAGCCTCCCACACTAACTGCAGGCCCAGACCATGTCATGGAGGAGGAGGCTTGGGCTGATTCTCCCCTCTTGGCAGGCCAGTCACAGAGTCCTGGGGCCAGGCTCCCCTGATGGTGCCTGAGAGGCCTCTCAGCAACCCCACTCTCCAAGCCACAGACAGAATCCCCTCCTGGCTGCGGCCAGGCCCCCCACCTGCCAGTCTCTCTCGCCTGGATGGGGACAGTGTTTCATCATGGGGCTCCTACCCAACAGACTCCCCAGCAGAGTGACCCGTGGAAATGAAGGCAGAACATCAGCCTCCAGCCCTAGGGTGGTCCTACCTTCTGAGAATAAAACCCACACACTCCTCCTCAGGGCCTCCCCCAAGGCTGCATCCTCCAGCACTTGGGGCCTCCATAGGAGATATCTTAGGTGGGTACAGCATGGCCTGCCCTCTCCTTGGAGCCTAATGGCCCAGATCTCAGTCATTTAAATCCACACCCATCCTTTTCCACACTGATTCACGCTCTCTGCCCCACCCCTGCCTTCTGCCCTCCCTGAAAGACAGCTCGGTGGAGGTTAGAAGACAGCTGGAAGCTCACGAGGTCCTCCTGGCAGGCAAGGATGCAACAACCCCAAGGGCCCTGCCCCTTCTGTCCCCCCCCCTCCTTCCCCAGCTGCCCTAGACCAGAGGCTACCCACATGGCTACCTGGAAGGGCTGCCTCCCTGGCCCTGCTGCCACATGGAGAACCTCACCAGGAACTTGAAGGTGTCCACTGAGACCTGGTTCTCCATGGAGTCCAGAGAGGGCCGGCAGGCACCAGATGAGGAGTAGCTGACCGGAAAAGCTTGGGCGGGTCGACAGAAGGTCATCTCAGCCGAGGCAATGGGCGGCTTGTGGGCATTCTTGCGGTAGCGGTGGATGCAGAAGGTGGACAGCAGCACAGACAGCAGCACAGATACGATGGAGAAGACCACAGCTGCCGTGATCACTGTGCAGCAGAGGTCATCACGCAGGGTGTCTGCGGGCGAGTAGGGGCTGTGAGAGTAGACACCCCACAAGGGGGACCCCCAATACCCAACAGAGCCACACCTGTGACAGCCAGGAAGTGGCTGCTGTAACCGACTGTGAGCTGCCTGCCAACACTCCTGACCCATGGCAGGTACTGTTCTGTATGTTTTTGCTACAAGAGACTATTATTGCCCTTTTCTGGAAGGAATGAGCATTTATAAACATCCTGCCTGAGGTCACACACCAGAGGTTGTGCACCCCTGCACCTCCCCCACCCTGGAACGTTGCACTGAAGCCAGAGGCCCAGGGGCCCGGGGGGTGGGAGAAGTTCTTCTCCTGCATTCCTAATATCTTCTGTATTTTCTTCATGTTCAATATATAGTGGAGAGGAAAGACAAGTGGCCCAGGATCTGGGCCATGCAATGACCACCCAAATGCCAGAAAAGCTCCCCATGTGTTCAGTGGGGCCCCCCTGTTCTAGAAGAAGCACCTGGAGGGTGCTGGGAGGGGGGACCCAGCTGGCCAATGCCACAGGCCCAGGAAAGGCTCTACACAGGCACAGTCTGAGGAGATGCTGAGCTATTTGGTGGAATAACTAGTTTTCCAGCCCAATCTTTATTATAGAACTTGAGGCCAGGGAATTCTTTGGTGGTCCAGCAGTTAGGACAAGGAGCTTTCACGGCTGTGGCCAAGATTCAATCCCTGGTTGGGCACCTAAGATCCCATAAGCCTTGCCAAAAAAAAAAAAGGAACTTCGGGCCACAAGGCAGTCTTAGTAGCCTTGAGCCAGCTCCTTGTCTGCACACATGGGGGAACCAAGACCCCAGGGAAGGAGGAAGATCTCCTAGGTTTCTCTTCCTTCCTGCAATCTTCTCCCTTGCTCCCTGGAGGCTCAGGGAGGTGTGGGGATCCCGGCCAGCTGTGCCCCCCACCCCCCCACCCCCAATGCACCTTGGCTATCCTCCGGCTCGCAGAAGCACTTCTTCTTCTCAGGGAAGCAGTTGCAGATACCGAAGCCAGCTTTAATCCCCCGGCGCTCCCCAGGTTCGTGCCCACCAATGATGCTGCCGCCCCCTGAGGACAGACACCACCCACTCAGCAGCCCACTCTCAGCCTCCAGGGGGACCTGGCCAGCCAGGACCACCAGACAGGATCATGAGAGGCCCCTCCCCACCTGATGTCAGCACTCTCACGCCCAGGGAGCACAGTGAGATCAGAAGTCTAGGTCACCCCAGGCAAGAGCCTCAGCATGCATGCATGTGTGCTAAGTCGCTTCAGTCAGGTCGACTCTTTGCAACACTGTGGACTGTAGCCCACCAAGCTCCTCTGTCCATGAGATTCTCCAGGCAAAAATACTGGAGTGGGTCACCAGGCCCTTCTTCAGGGGATCTTCCCAATCCAGAGATCAAACCTGCGCATCTCCTACATTGGCAGGTGGGTTTCTTTACCACTAGCGCCATCTGGGAAGCCCCAGTTGCAGCATGATGAGCCCCCAAACCAGCTCCCTGGCTGCAGCAGGTGAGAGGAGGAACCCACAGGCTGCCCTGGGCCCAGGTCAAGGTCCACACTTGGTTACTTTTCAGAAGCAGAAAAGGGGCAGAGGGGGCAGCTGGCAGTCAGCAAAACGGGGGACAGGGAGTCGTGCCCCATGAGTTGGCTAGAGCAACACTGGAAGGGTGTGGGTCAAGCCAGCAAGCTCTAATTTGGGGGGAGGAGCGCCTTTATTAAAAAAAAATGTTAGGAAAGGGCTCAGTACGCAAAACCCAGAAGCTTGGCTGGTCTGGCTGAAATGCAGGTGAGAGTCCAAGCCCCTTTAGCTTGTTACTCCCCCCACCCAATCAGGCTCCTGCTCGCTCAGAGTCACGGTGCAGGCTCATCGGGCTGCTTACGGAGGCAGTCCTGGGGGCAGATGTTGGGGTCTCTGCTCTCCACGGCATCACAGTGTCCATCGGGGCAGGTCCTGATGCTGGGGGAGCAGGTGGAGAAGTTCCTGGTTATCCCTACAACACAGAGTGGGCAGTTATGACCACAAGGGAGCAGCTGCCCTGTTCAGACTGCAGAGCCAGGAGGGTCATACCCCAGGGCCTTCCAGGTCAACCCTGTACCCCACCCCATCCCCTGCAAGGAAGAGCAAACTGAGATCTGAGCAGAGAAGAACCACACACAGAGCCCTACCAGCAGGGCATCCCTGAGGTACAGGGCAGCCAGGATGGTGGGGGCCAGAGGAGCCAGGCAGTCCCAGAGCTGTGCCAGGCTCACATCAGAGAGGCCAGAAGAGACCAGATGAGGCTGGGACCCTCTCTAGGCTGCACTGTGGGTGGGACCCTCAGATTGGTGGGCCCAGCTGGCAGCCAGTTACTGTCCACACCCAAGGCTGCTCAGGTCCCTCCTATTTGGGTCCATGTCCCCTGGGCTGGGAACTCCTGGGTAGAGCCTCTCTGAAGACCACTTTGGATATTTTGAATTATTTTAAGGTTTGTGTTTTCATGAAGTAAAGCCAACCATAAATGACATGTCAACAGTGTAGTCTACCTTAATTCCTCCACTTCTTGGATGCACAGTAATATTACCAAGAGATCTTCGAAAAGTGTCTGTGAACTATGTGTTTAAAAGCATTGGGTGAATGGGGGAAGAGTGGGGAGAAGGGATAGTCAGGGAGTTTGGGATACACATGTATACACACTATATTTAAAATAACCAACCAGAACCTACTGTATAGCACATGGAACTCTGCTCAATATGCTATAAAAACCTCAACGGAAAAAGGATTCGAAAAAGAATATATACACGTATATGTATACCTGAATCACTATGCTGTACACTGGAAACTGACACAACATTGTTCATCAACTATGCTCCAATATAACATAAAAAGTTAAAAAAAAAAGAGAAGGCATTGGGTGAATATAGTGGCTCAGATAGTAAAGCGTCTGCCTGTAATGCTGGAGACCTGAGTTTGATCTCTGGCTTGGGACAGTCCCTGGAGAAGGAAATGGCTACCACTCCAGTATTCTTGTCAGAGAATTCCATGGACAGAGGAGCCTGGTGGGCTACAGTCCACAGAGTCCCAAAGAGTCAGACACGAGTGAGCGACTAACACTTTCAATTTCACATTCACAACTGCACATGTATTTATGTGTATATGGGTAGAGAAATGGATATATACATGTTAATTACCATCTGGTTTAGGCACCAATACAGAAATTCAGAATTTTAGAATAAAGTAAAAAGAAAACACACACATCTCAACTTTGGCCCTGACCTTCTCAAGTCCAGAGCGAGCTCAGTCTCAGGCACCTGTGATCCCATCGGTGATAAACAGTTGGAAGGTTCTCTGTTCCCTGCGCTCGTGACCACCCTCTCCTGGCATCAGGAGCCACGGCAGGGACCAAGCGCAGGGGAGGACTAGGTGGGCAGGGGTGGGGGGTGTCACAGAGGCTGGCAGGGCCTGCATGCACAGACCCTACTCCCCCTCAGCCCCCATCACACTCCCCACCGCCTGGCTCTGCCCAGGGCCTACCTTTGCCATCTCCCTGTCTCCACTCGCACCTGCCTGTCAGAGAGCCCAGGCCACCGCATTCCTCACATTCGGGCTGCCTCTTGCTGACCACGCAGGACAGGGGGCAGCCAGGCTCTTCAGGCATGTCTAGGGGTGGCAGAAAGCAGTCATGGGGGGCCAGCCTGCCATGGGCACCCATGGGTGCAGGCAGCACTGGCTGGAGCTGTCCCGAGTTGAGCCCAGAGAGGAGGCAGTCACTAAACTCTGGGGGCGCAGGGTAGTGAGGGGGCTGCTGGGGGAGGGGTGGCATCATAGTCACACAGCAGGGGCAGCTAAGGGGCTGAGTATGGAGTGGGGATGGGAGGTGGCCAGACTCATCCAGGGACACGCAGGACACCCAATTAAACTTGAACTTCAGAGAACAGTGAATACCTGCTTTGTGTAAATATGGCCCTAATATCACAGGGACATAGGGGAGTTTGTCTTCTAATTCACTGCAAAGGCTGCACGAGATGTACTTACACCACAATAATTGCTTGTTGTTCACCTGAAATTCACACTCAACCTGGGTCCTATATTGTACCTGGCAGCCCTAAAACAAGTGCACAGGTAGGTCCTGCTGACAGAGGCGATGGGCAGCAGCGGCCACCCACAATGCTGTCACACTGGACTAAACTGTGTCATACCTCCCCCATCATCCTTCCAGTGCAGCTGTGCGCTGTTTTCTCATCTTACAGAGAAGGAGGCTCAAGAAAGCCCACTGGTCAGTGACGGGGTATAGGACGGCACCCTTCTGCAGGAACAGCCCGAGGCTCTGCCACGCCCCATCCACCCTGACCCTTCCCGCAGCCGGGCACTCACACATCCCTTCCACGGTAACGAGCAGCAGGGCCTGGGCTTGCTGGTGGGTTGGTTTCTCGGTGGCCACCACTGTGTACTGGAGCTGGGAACACTCGGGCCGCTGCAAGGCCTCCGTGTCATTCACGAACAGGGTCCCCGAGGTGTCCTCAGCTGAGGTGACCATCCCCAGGGCGCTGCAGTTGGCGCTGGAGGGCTGCAGCCTGTACTGCACTTGGATGCCGCTGAACTCCTGGCAGTTTTCCACGCAGACTTTCCCAATCTAGGCATGGGATCACGGAACCCTTAGCCAGGTGAGTAGACCACCTGGGACAGTGGCTGGAGGGGCTCCATGCCAGCTGAGTCCCAGGACAGTTTCCCACTCAGCCCAGAGATGGTGGCCCCCAATCTCCCCATCCTCCATGCCCCTGGAATCTGCAGACCCATCTGCCTGCCTGGCCTGGCCTGGCCCTGCGCAGACCGTGACACCACCCTTCATCCCTGCTCCTGGGAGCCGGAGGTGAAAAGAACACAGGGTGCCGGGCTTTGGTTTAGGGACTGGCCCTCCAGGGAGGCGCTTGCTGGCTTGCCCGGCTCACCCCTCACTTGCTCCCTCATTTGGGCACAGAGGCAGCCTGGATGCCTCCCACACACCTCCCTCCCCTCTGGGCAGGGGCCGTCGTGCTCTGGGCACCACTAGGGTCCATCCTCAGTGTCCTGCCTGGGTCACCTGCCTGGTCAGCCAGAGCACAGCACCCGGGCCATAATTCACACAGCAGGGTTGCTGTCCCACCCAGGTCCTGGAGCCTCCTCCGAGACTTGGGCCGGAACCCCTGGGAGAGAAGGGATACTTCTCCAGGGATGCCTCATGGCCACAGTGGTCACTGGGGCCTGAACTCTCCTTTTCCCTCCCTCACCACCCAAGGTGGAGTTAGGGCTGCTGGGGCTTGAGATCAGAAGCTCTGACCAGTCAAGGTCGAGGGCTGCGGGCCTGGCGGCAGTGATGGCACAGGGCCCCCTGCTTGCAGCCACAGGCCAGGCCCTTGCTCAGCCTTGCTCAGGCCCAGGGCAGAGCCAGGCTCCACCAAGCCCACTCCTCATACCACAACAAAACCACCTCCTAGGCTCCGAGCACTTCCTTGTACAGAGCAGGTTCACTTCCACTTTCTCCTGTGATCCTCAAAATTGCCTGAGATCACCACCTTCAATTTATAATCATGAATACTAAGGGGGGGCTGGTGAGAGACAGCAGTGTGTGTAAGGCTGGGCCAAGACTCGGGTCTCTGCACCCTCGTGAGTCCAGGCACAGGGAAAGACTTAGTCGTCAGGGGTGGGCGGTGTTGCAGAGGCTGGCAGGGCCCGCCCTCTCAGACCCCACTCCCACTCAGCCCTCATCACCCTCCCCACTGCCTGGCTCTGCTGACACACCCCTGGCAATGCCTATGCCTGCCTCAGCCCCCCTGGACACCCCTCAGGGCCCCCTGCTTCGTCACCTCTCACCAGCCTTGCCCTCTGCTTCCAGGAAAGGCCTGGCGGGGGTGGCAAGTGGGGTGGCCTGGCCACGTCCAAGGATGTGGCTCTTCTTGTGCTGGGTCCTAAGTGGCTGCCAGGAGCGGAGGTGGCATGGGAACCAACCACAGAAACTGGCAAAGCCACTGTCCTAATTAGGAGATGACCCTAAATGGGATATTCTAAAGGGCACATGGCCACAGCTATGCCATTAGGAGAATGCAGTATGTTAAGTCATGCCTGCCATAACTGCAAGTAAACTTTAAAAAGTGCTTCAGAGAAACATTCTAGAAAGAATTGCACCAAAACGTTAAACACTGGCTGATATGAGGAAAAGAGATCACTCTTATCTATCCCTTATATCCTTTTGATGAATTCTTACCACTTCCCTTTTTTTCTACTTCTAATCACTATTTTCTGATGACAAATGCAAAATAAGCTCTAGCAAACAGACTTGCAGGAAAGTAGGAAATAGAAGCACTTCCTGTCTTTCCTTGCAGAGGTCTCCACTAATGCCTATGTTTGCACACTTGGAAATTTCTGGCAATGAAGACTTGGTTTTGAACATATGGAGCCACCTAAGACCAATACTTCTGCAAACTACTTTTCCCACTTCATTCACCAGGAATGTCTTTCCAAGTCAGCATAGATTTAACTGGCACTGCTCTTTCATTAGTAAAAAATGTAAACATGCTGAGAAGGGAGAGGGCAAAGAGGGGCCCACAAAGCCCACCAGCCCCACTCCTTTCTCCCACGGCCTTAGCCTCCTTGGCTTTGTGCCTGTTGCTCCCCAGGGCCACTCTGTGTGCTCAGGGAGGTGGTGTCCCCCATGTGACCCCATCCTGGGAGTCCCTGCTCCTCCATTCCCCTCCCCAGGCTGGCAAGAGGCCAGGAGCTCACCTGGGCAAAGCGGTGGGCCCGCCGGCTCACGGAGAAGGAGTAGGCACTGGGCAGGCTCAGGCTGATGGGCAGCACGGACACATTGAAGTGGAGGAGGACGACACCCTCCCCCAGGCCCTGGAAGTCTGAGTCGTTGACCAGCACGGCCAGCTGCACAGCCCAGCTCTCCGAGATGGGGAGGCTCTGGTTGAGAACCAGCCCTGCAGGTGGAGGCATGTGATGATAGGTAGGGGCCCTGCCCAGGGTGGAGACCACTGCCCCACGATGCTGCACATCTCCCCTGCAAAGCATTCCCTGGACACATGGGCATACGTGTGACAACAGGTACTTCTACCCACACGGTACACAGACAACAGACCTGGCTGTAGGCACTAAGGTTGAAATATTTTAAAGGTGAGTCACTGTGCTGAGCTGAGCCCAGAAGACCCTCCTCAGCTGGGAGGTAACCTCAGTGAGGTGTGTGTGTGTGTGCATGTGTATAAGAAAGATGCATGTCAGGGCAAGGACACACAGGTAAAGACCCACCACCACCACCAGCAAGGTCCCAGAAAGACCGTCCTGGCCCCTGAGAACTTCTCGCAACAGTACCAGCCTCCTATGGACCCTCAGATTCCACAGGCCTCAAGCACCCAGGAGCTTCCACACTCCTGAGCAGTCACCGTGTGCCAAGGCTAAGATCCCCATTTAGTGGAGTACAAAGGAGGCGAGGATCTCTGGGTGCACATGGCATACAGAGTGAGTGTGCAGGGGCAAGGATGACATTTTCCCTTGCACAGAATAGAGGTCATCAGAGCTTGGTGAGGAAGAAGACAGGAAATAGGATTAGGTCAGGCAGAAAGGGGTAAAGGCACCAGTGATCCTGGGTTCCCCAGAAGCAGGCCTCCAAACAAGGATCCAAGCACAAGTGGCATATTTGAAAGGTGATCCTACAAAACATAGGCAGGAGAGCAGGCGAGGGAGGTGGGGAGGTTTGGCAACTGATGAGGACACCCAATCCTGCAGGTGAGCCCTGGGGGCACGTGGTGCTTAGCCCTGAGGGTGGGCACATTTCAGAAGTCAGACAGGACAGTCATCCCAGAACCCTCCAATTTGAGGGCACAGAGCTGCTACTGGACATCAACTCCTGTTAGTGGAGAGTTGCTGGGGGGGGGTGGTTAAGGATCCCTGGGCACTTGGGCACCTAGGAGGTTGCGGTGAGCCCTGGCGTGGTCAGCACAGGGTAGTGTGGTGGGGGTCCTGCCAGGGTCAGCCTTGGCCTTGGGGCAGTTCAGCGAGAAAGGACAGCCTGTAAACACCCACCAAGGTGGCCAAGGTGAGCCCAGCAGAGACAAAGGCTGGGAAGAGGGTTGGAAGGGGTGGCCACCTGGGGCTGAGAGGGCCAGGACAGGTGTCTACTTGTGCAGGGTGCTGCCCTGCCCAAGGAAAGCAGGTCGCCAGTTCCCCAGGGGGCCCTGTCAGGCCACACTGGTCCCCTCTTACTGTAGTCATGCACGGTTGCCCGCACAAAGCTGCCGTTGGCCTGGGCCAAGGTCTCATTGGGCATGTGCTCCACTCGGAAGGTCCGGAGGGCCTTGGCATCCCCAGAGAGCAGCGTGTTCGTGTACCGTCTCAGGAGCTCCCCAGAGGCTGGCACCACGTCTGCATCGAAGACACGTAACGTGGCTACCACTGTGCCCTGCAAAGAATATGGGGGCCAGTCAGGGCCCCGAAAGCCAGAGCCCATAGGAGGGCATGTGCCCTGCAGGTGGATCAGGTGTGTGCGGTCAGAGCTGGCTCCAGGGACAGCCTGACCAGGGTTCAAGCTGCAAGGGGCCCCCAGCCAGCCTGCTTGTCACCCTTCCTGGGCCACTGCACCTCACCTCTGCAACAGGTGCAATGGCATCTCCAGACTTCCCATGATTATGGGTTAGAACAGATGCCCTGGTGCTCTGTGGAAGACCTCATTCAGGTCCCCACAGGGCAGAGTGGGCACCCCCACTCTCCTTCCAGGAAGCTGGGCCCCGCACAGTGGAGAAGTTAGCTCAATGTCATGCAGTGACAGATGACAGAGCTGGGACCTAAGCACAGTGTCCACCAGAATGCTCTCCTACAGCTTCTTCTGTACCCCAGGCTAGATGGGGTCATGAGGGGGGTTCTGAGTAAAGCCACATGTCATCTCTGCTCTCACTCCTGGCCAAGCTCCACAGTGTTACCATGGAGCTGCCCCGCCAGGCTCATGGGACATTTCCCTACTCCATGTGCTTTCCTCTTGCCCATCCATCCACCAAACCTGCTCCCTGGGTGTCCAGAGAAGCAGGCAACCACAGCATATCCGACCCCGACCCTCCCCTTGCTCCCGCCAGCCTGCCGGCTGCAGGACAGCCCAGGGCCCAGCAGGTGGCAGTCACGCTCCGCCTGCACAGGCAAGAGGAAGGCGGGGCCCCGATGGGAGGGGCGGCGCAGGGACACCCCTGCCGGATCCACTGGCCTGTCTTCCTCCACTCCGGGGTACCCTCCCTGAACTCACTGGCCCTCCCTTGAGGGGCTGACAGCCCGAAGAAGGGAACACCCTCCTGGCAGATGTCCTCTCCGTCTCCTTGGGGCAGTGTGCCCCGCCTCTGCAGTACCACAGTTGTGCCCCTCTGATGCGAGCCCTGATGGTTGAGTCAGAGGCTGGGCACCCTTACCCTCAACCCCACCGGCACCCCAACCCCTCCCCTCACCCGCTTCCCAGGGCAGAGGTCAGCTCGGGGCCAGCGGGGCTGGTCCTCTCTCCTCCTCAGCTGTCCTGGAAACCAACAAAACCCCAACAGACAGACTGATGGACAAATGAAAGACGAATAACCACAGTGATGGTCAGCCACATGTCTGGATGGCTAGATGGACAGCTGAATAGACCGAGGAACAAATGACGAATGGAGAGACCCAGATGCACAACAAAGAGATGACAGACACTAGAGAAGCACCAGACAAACGCATAGGCACCTCCTTCCGCTTGAACTCCACCACCGCGCTGGCACTGTCGACGCCCCCGAAGAAGGTGGGCGCAGAGTCGTCCTCGTCGTACACGGTCACAGGGAAGGGCACCATCACCTCCTCCTCGCGCATGCCCATGCGAACCGTGCACGCGGCCACCAGCTCATACTTCTCCCGCTGCTCACGGTCCAGGGTCCAGCGCGTGCTCACCTCCAGGCTGTCCAGATCGCAGCGGAAAGGCAGACTCTCACCTGAGCACCAAACAGACCAGCAACCCCAGGATGACCCTGAGCTGAGGGGAGGGTGAGCTGCCTTCCTCAGGGCCCCACAGGGAGCAGTGTGCAAGAGGAGACAGAGCTGGGGTGCATGCTGGGCCTGGGCCGTGGCCCCTCTTCAGCTTCCACAGTGGAGCACAGCCTCCAAGCACAGTTTGCAGTGGAGATTATGCTCTGAGCATCACTGTGCCTGCAGCCTGCACTGGTGCTGATAGGGAAGAGCAGGGACCAGGAGGTCTGCCTCAGGTCCTCAACCCAATCACCTAGGAGGGCACACCCCTTCACACACCCTGCCTGCCTCCTCTGTGGCGAGGGCTGGCACCAGTCACGCTGCAGGCCCAGAGATCCAGCTCCTAGCGTTTGCTGGTATCTGAAAAACTGTCAGGAATTTTCTTAACTGTGGAAGCAAGACATGCTCATTTTAGAGAATGTGAGAAAAAAGCCACAATTCCACCACTTGAAAACCAACATTGGGGACATCTGGTGTAATTTCATGTTAACACACAAATATTTCTGACTGCCTGGTTTGGATCCCTGCCCTATACACCTGCAGGCTGCGTGGCCTGAGGCTGATGGTTCTGTCTCTGTTCTTCAGCTTCCTCGCCAGAAGATGAAGTGAAGTGAGAGTTGCTCAGTCATGTCTGACTCTGCGACCCCATGGACTATACAGTTCATGGAATTCTGTAGGCCAGAATATTGGAGTGGGTAGCCGTTCCCTTTTCCAAGGGGGTCTTCCCAACCCAGGGATTGAACCCAGGTCTCCCACACTGCAGGTAGATTTTCTATCAGCTGAGCCACCAGGGAAGCCCCAGAAGATGAGATGCTGTGTGTGTTCATCGCCAGACACTGCTGTAAGTTCAATGACTAACTGCAACCTGGTGAGGGGAGGACCAGTAATAACAATATACTCTTCAACCCAAGCCTGTCCTCGAATTCATCCTCCAGAAAGGACCCAGAAAGGGGGAAAAGCTGAACGCTTGAAGGTCAACAGTGACCACCCCATAGCCAACCTCAGGAGGGCTGTCAACTCCACTTGGTGGAAAATCACATCAGAGCCACATATTACATGTGAACTACACATTTCCCTGTATTGCTTATGGTTACAAAAATGGCTTTTCTTTTTAAGCGAAAAAGGCAGCACACTAAACCATATGCTTTGGGGACAATTTTGTACAAAGACATCCATCCCTGTGGCAGGATAAATGAAGGGATGTGGAAGTGTGAGTGACTACTTTCCTTACACTACTGAGTGCTCCTTTAACGTTATGACCATGTGTGGGTGCCATCAACCTGGGGGGAATCCAGGCTTCACTTACCAGCCATCCAGCATAAAAGTGTCCCCTTTAAGTCCCCTTTAAACTGTCCAATGGCACCTCACACACAGCAGCTCAGTTGCCTTCTCTCATCTCCACTCGGATCCAGTGCCCTTCCCCTACCCCATATCCATGTGGCTTCCCCAGGGCCATCGTGTGGTAGGACTATCTTGTGACAAGGTCCACTGTCCTTACAGTGGCTCAGGCGGAATCCTAGAACCATGCTTGGTCCCCTTGTGAATCTCTCAACACCCCACATTCAACTCCCCAGAAAATCTTGCTGGATCTTCCTGCAAAAACATGCCCAGAATCTGCCTGCTTCTTGTGGCCTAAAGGCTTTCACCCTCAACCCCAGTCCTCATCCTCTCACTCAAGGATGTCTCCTGCCTCTTCATAGTTTTCCTGCTTCCTCCAAACCACTCGCCCCAAATCATTTCGAACACATCAGCCCGACTAACCTTTTAAAGTAAGTTATATCCTGTCAATGACACCCTCCCCCCACTCCTGAAAACACCTTCTATGGCTCCCTAGTCCCCTCATCAGGAAGTCCTGCCCCCTCCCTTGCATTTTTCTGCCCTCAGCAGCCTCTGCCCTCCCCTCCAGCCGCACCTCCCCCTCCGCACTTTTGAATGAGCTCGCCCTGCTTGCTGGGCACCCTCCTTTACCTTGCTCCAGCCACCTGATTTAGGACAGTGGTCTCCACCAGTCCGTGCCTTCTCAGCATTACCTCCCACCTGGTCCCTTCAGAGGCCACCCAACGTCCTTAGCGCCTGTGTGGTCTCCACCTGCCCCAGGCATTGAAGGTCCAGACAGGCAGGATTTGGGCCTGAACTTGTTCACTGTTTCATCCCTGGTCCCTAGAACCATGCCTGGCCTGTGGCCAGCATACATGAGATACACGTGGACCTCTGAATGAATGGATGATGGGGTGGTGTAGTCAACTTGGACGGCTCATGTAGAGGAACTGCAGGGCCATGCCTGGCACTCGGCAGGCATCGAGGAAGGCTCCATGCGGCTGGCACTCACCTCCCAGGAGCCTGTAGGCCACACTGACGTTGGGGCAGAGGAACTGCACGGGCAGCAGGCAGAACTGGTGGAAGGTGCCAGGGGGCCTGTTCTCCCGGATGCGGAAGGACAGGCCTGACTCAGGGAAGCAGAGCTCCCGGGGCTTGAGGGCGCCGCAAGCTGGGAAGGAGGCATTGATGATGGAGAAGTACACTCGGGCACAGCCTGGCCACTGGCACTCGCCCTCACGTAGGGATGTGGGTGACAGGAAGACCCGCAGGTAGATGGTAAGCAGCGGGAAGCCGCCCTCTGCAGAGACAAGTCAGGCCCCGCCAGGGTGTCAGCCACACCTGCCCAGCTGGGATCTGAATGGGGAGAGGGCAGGAGCTCCGGGCTGGTGCAAAGCCTAGTCCTCACCAAGGCTAGCAGGGCTCTGCTGGGAACCCCGCCCTGCCCCCTACCTCCTGCTTGCCCCCTACGGCCCTGGACTTGGGATCTGGCAGCCTCAGGGCCCTATGGCTCTGCTCCCTCATCCTGGGGGGTGCCTCACAGGTCCATCTCTCTGATTATTCCAAATCTCAGTTCAAATACCCTTCCTCAGAGAGGTGCGCTGAACCCTGGGTCTAAGATGGAGTGCTTCCCCAAGGCAGGCTCTTGGCACCTCAGGTGACCTCCCTTCCCTCCCTCACCCACTACCCCAACCACTTTCTTTCTTTTCTCACTTTTAAAAACACTACAGGGGTGGAATTGGGTGGGAGGGGGGAGAGAGGTTCAAGAGGGAGGGGACATATGTATACCTATGGCTGATTCATTGTGATGTATGGCAGAAGCCAACACAATACTGTAATTATCCCTCAATTAAAAATAAATAAAACACTTATTCTATTCTATTTTTGCCAGTGTTGCTGCTTGTGGGATCTTAGTTCCCTGACCAGGGACTGAACCCAAGACCTCAACAATGAAAGCTCAGAGTCCTAACCACGGGACCCCCAGGGAATTCCATGCCACCCCTGCAGAGACACAGACTTCCCCAGCACCTAGAGAGGGGATTTCTGGCAAATTCCATCATGGAGGCACCATAGCAACCCCCGTCCAACCCATCTGGATCTCAGCTGGGGCGGGGGCTCTTCCTGGGCCTTCTATCTTAGCTCTAGGTAAGTGTCCCCCCGCTACATCTACTCCTCCCATATTCATCAGTTCTCTGCTTCTTACTAGCCTGTCCTCTGTTGCTCCAGTCCCCTGCTGTGGTTAATAATTCTCCGTATAAACTTTCTCTGTTCTAATTACTGTGATTTCTCTCCTGACTAGAGCTGGCAGGTGCATGAGGCTGCTCTCCAATCACGAACAGAACAGGCCTCCTATGAAACTCAGACCCTTGGCAAATTTCACTCTGGCAGTACTGTTCACAGCAGAGTGTCTGCCTCTCAGCACTCACAGGAGCTCAGAGCTGGCGTGAGGGCCCAGGGAGGCCATGTCTATAGAGCAAGAGGTGGGGTTGTGATCACCATTTGGTGCCACAAGGCAGAACTCTGCTCCACAAACAACCTCCTCCCAGTACCAGGGTCACACATGGCCTTCACTCCAGCTTGGACCCCTGCTCTGAGAAGCCGTCCAGGCCTTCCTCCTGCTCCACTTTCCTCCCCGGCACCAGGCCCCAGTCCTCACCAGGTGCCAAGAGCAGCCTGCTGCTGATGGTAAGGTGGGCTTTCTGTGCAAACAGCTGCTTCTCCACCAAGTTCCAGATCATCCACTAAATCAAGATCTTGGGATGTCTCTAGCCTTTCTTAACTCTTCTCTCACAACCCCACATCTCTGTTAATCCAACTGGAAGACATTTGGAGCCAGCATGGAGAGAGCCCCTCAAGTCCTCCACATAAGTTCTCCAAAATCCCAACAGCCTCAGGAGGCCTGAGGGTCATCAGTGGTCCTCAAGCTCATCCTGGCTCCCTCACGGGCTGGACAAAGAGGACAGGCCAGCCCCATCTCACTTGCTCCACTCTTACACAGCAGGAGTCGTAGGAGCTGTGTGATGGGCTCTAAGGAAGGACCAGGTGAGGGCAGGGCGGGGTGGGTAATGAGGCATGTGGGGGTGGGGTCAGGGCCGCCCCCTTACTGCGGATGTTGAGCTTCTCCCAGGAGCTGTGGTCCAGGCTCTGGTTAAGGTAGAGAAGCCCCGTGTCCTCCTGGATGCGGACCCAGTCATTCTCGTGCAGCCGCGTGTGGTAGGCGCTGTAGAGGTGCTAGCCCAGGCGGAAGCTGGGCATCTCCTCTGGCACGTCCTGCAGGGCATGGACATAGAGCAGGGGCGTGCCGGCCGGCTGGTCCACGTATAGCTTCTCCCAGTAAGCGTCCCTGGAGAAGTAGAGTCCCAGCGGGGCTGTGGGAGGCAGGGAAACACGTGAGGGAAGGAGGGACTGAGGGACGACCACGGTGCAGAGCCCAGCAGCCCTCCCAGGCAGATCACCTTTCCCAGCGGCCTAACTTCACATTTTAGTAATAGCTTCCTTGTGGGCCAAAAAAGAAAACTTAGGTCTTTCTCATCTGTATTCCTAAGAACATCAACACACAGTTATCTGTATAGCTAAACACTAGCTGCAAATACACTGCTTTAAAACAGAAAAAGGAGGAAGTGAGGAAGCATAAACAGTTGCAATATCATCCTCGATTACCTGAGATAGATAAGCACGTAAACCACTCGGCTTTCACCCAAGCTTCTGAGCAAATCACCTGGAGCCAGAGTTTTGAAGTGTACAAGACGCTGCCAGACAAGCAGAGCAGGCAGGGGTCCCCAAAGATGAACTAGAGCACTTTATAAGTAACAACATTCGTGCATGCTAAGTCACTTCAGTCGTGTCCAACTCTTTGTAACCCTATGCACTATAGCCCTCCAGTCTCCTCTGTCCTTGGAATCCTCCAGACAAGAATACTGGAGTGGGTTGCCATGCCCTCCTCTAAGAGATCTTACCGACTCAAGGATTGAACCTGCATCACTTACACCTCCTGCATTGGCAGGTGGGTTCTTTACCACTAGTTCCACCTGGGAAGCCCCTGTAAGTAACAAAATCTTCATCTAAAGTCAAACATGCTCCTACCATAGTACCGAAAAATTCCACTCCATTTATCTGAGAAAAATGAAAACATATGTCCGTCAAGTGACTTGTTCACAAATGCTGGGGTTATTCACAGAGCCAAGAACTGGGAAGAACCCAGATGTGTTCCAGCAGGTTATCAGATAACAAACCTCAGTCCATCACACCATGGAACCCTATGCAGTTAGGATGGGGCACAAACTATTGATACACACGACAGCCTGGACACATCTCATAGACATCCTGCTAAGTGGAAGAAGCAGCACAAAAGAATCACATGGCACCATTCCAGACTGATTTTAGGTGACAGAAATCAAACTGGGTACCAGCTGGGGGTAGGGGAGGTAATAGACTGGAAAAGCAGGGGGCATATTCTGGGAAACATACATGTTTCATATCTTGATGGGGTGTGGGTCACACAGGGACATCCATTTGTCAACAACATACAGCCAAGATTTGTGCATTTCAACGTATGTAATTGTGGCCTAAATTTATCACTGAGAGGCTGTGGGTAGAGCTGTAAATGCCATGAGGAAGAGGGATGCTGACCATGGCCACGCTGGGTGAACCAATGGGGCACTCATCCTACTACTCTCTTGACTTGGTGTATGTTCAACATTTTGCATCATAAACAGTTATTTTTAAATAGTAAGAAATTTTAAAAAGATGGATAAATGGGCAGGTGATGCTTTAAAAAAAAACTGAAAACCTGCCAATATTCTCTACAAAGCATAAAAAATACTAACACACAAAGCAAACATGAGAAACATTGTACTTGTGTGTGAGCGATTTCTCTTTTCAATCAATTTGTTTCCACCTACATTCTGCTTCTCTTGCAGCCACCAAGATGAGTGGTTGGTCCACTCCACACCAGTGGAAGATACCCTGGGGCTGCCTGGGTCCTTGAAGACACACTTGTGTGTGGGAAACAATCAAGAGCCAACTAGAGTCAGGTGAGGAGAACTGGTGAAGACCTTTTGGATCCCAAAGTGGTGAAACAGAAGAAAACTGGAAGGTTGCCAGCACTGTGCCAGGCTTCCCAAGGATGACTTCAAAGGCAACCCGGCTGGGAATGCCAACTTGAAGTGTGCATTGATTGGGTCCCACCCACCCAGTGTGGGTGCTGCCCTGCCAAACAGGCTGGACCACGGAGCCAGCAGGAGAGGGAGGGAACAGGAAGAGAAACAGAGGGAGAGAGAGGGAAGGAGGGAAAAGACAAATGGGGCTAAGGACAAAGGTAAGTAAGGCAGAGAGGATGGAGGGGAGAGATGCTCTGGCCAGTAGTCAAAGGCTACTGCACACCCGGCACTAAAGACAGAGATGGAAGGAGGGGGGCTGCAGGTACGGAGCTGACTTATTAGACCTTCGGAAAACTGCTCCCTAGGAGTGCTGTCCCTGGAGTGGGACCCAGAATCACTGGGTCTCTGCAGGTGAGGTACTGGGAAGGGCAGCTGAACTCCAAGGAGCTGGCCCTGTGCCCAAGTCAGGCTCTGCGTGTGGCCTTCCTGCCCTGCCACCTCTTGGGGGAAGGGATCCACCCAGAGCATCATGCTGCCTGCCATCCAAGGGGGTGGCAGCTCCAGGAGCCCTAGGAAGAAGTCACTCTGGGGAACTCTGGGGAGGGAGCACTGAGACCTGACTTCCCTTGCCGGGGGTCTCACTGGTAGAGACCACGACAGGAGCCACCCACACATGGCTGGATGCCACCCTCCTGTCCCACAGCCTCCCAACTGGCCACGAGGACATGGACTGCCTCTCAGATACACTCAGAGTGTTCATTTCTTCGGGATTTAGTAGCCAACCCTAGCAGGGATGGCTGGCAGCTCAGAGAACTGTGTCAGCCCCAAATGGCCTCAAGACTGGCCTTGATGCTTCTGTGAAAAGGCAGCCAATGGCACTAGCTCGGAGCAGGCCTTTTGCAAGCTGGGCAGAGTGACAGGCCACAGCTGACAGATCCTCCTGCACAGCTAGGATGCACTCCACTGGCTCACACTTCCTGAGAAGTACACAGTTCGGGGTCCCAAAGAGGACCCTACAGCACTGCTCATACTGCTCTTGTGACAAAGGCAGGAGGGTTCCTGTGGTGTTTCCTCAGCCAACGAGAGGGAAGGGGCAGCTGCTCCCCACCTGTAGTGCACTGAAGCCCCACTGCACTGCCTGGCAGAGTAATAAACCTGGGTCTGCACTCCTCACAGAAATCAGAAGGGCTCCGAGCCCACGGTGGCCCCCTGTCCTGCCCCAGTAAGGCCGGGTCTGGGAAGGCAGATTCAAAGTGGGGGTCAACACCAGACACAGCCCTGCTGCCCCAAAACAAGTGCCTGATTCATAAGCAGCAGCCCAGCTTCCTTTCCCTCCAACACTCCATGAAGGTTGCAAGTCAAAGAGTCTAGGGGGAGCTCTGGGGTGGGCTGTGGGGGGCTGGGGAAGGAGCGCAGAAGCTGATGCTCACAGCCCTGCGGACAGCAAGAGGAGTGGCTTGCTTTTCCCTCCACTGCCACCTTCTCCAGAGGACCTGGCCCACCGCATTCACCCACCCCGCCTCTCAAAGGTGCAGAGTGGGGTGAGCACGGCCAGGTGGACTCACACAGCACGAGGCCAGGCCCCGTGGCACATGGTGACCCTGCATTTTCTTCGCAGCCCCAGATGGAGCTGCTGATGGGATCACTGCTTTGCAAACAGACACCTGGGCAGGACAGAAAGAAAGTTGTTTGTATGCTCGAGGGCACATGTGCAGCCAGCCAGGGGATTGGGATTTGGAGGGCTGTCTTTCCAGCAGCATAGCCCTCACCGGCCTGCTCAACCCCATGTCACATGGTCCAGAACCCACGGTTACTGTGCCCACCCTCCACCCCCACCCCAAGTCCTGGGCAGTGACCGCAAGTCAGGGACACTGGCCTGCAGTAGAAAGCAGCCCCGGAGGGTGCACCATCTTTCGGGAAGGTTGACTTTCTGGCCACAAAGAGAATGAGAGATTTCCCAGTGGCTTGACAGGGTGGTGACCTGGTGGCAGTCCAGGCTTGTGACACCATGCTGGATGGGAAGGGGGCTCTGTGCTGCCAGCCTCCTTCTCATCCTGGCAGAAAGGTGAGCGCCAACCACTAGCGATCTGAGATGCTGCCTTCAGGGCCCCAACCCCAGAGCTGCAGGAGACTCAGTTGGTGGGGAGGGGGAAAGCCCAGGGTGGGTGTGGGTGGGTCCCCCAGATGGCACACAGCCAAGGGCAGCCTGTGTCTGCCAGCCTGCCTGGCCACCAGCTCTCCTTGGTGTGCCAGAGCTCTCCGTGGAGAAGTGAGGTCTGCATTCTGGTCTCCGGAGTACTGTCAAGGATGGTGTGGGACGCCTGCACCCACATCAGCAGAATATCGCGACTTTTGCCTTCTTATTCTCTCAGGATATAATCCCTGTGGCCTCGGTCAGCTGTGCAAGAACTGGCAGCCCTGGGAGCCACCCATGGGGGGTAGGGCTTGCAGATCGGTCTTCTAAGCGGGGGCGAGATGCTCACTCCACCTACCAGGTAGTGAGGAGCAGATCCAGAATAGGGCTCCTCCCCTGGGGCCCCCTTGAGCACATGTACATTCAATGGTCCAGGGGCTGGGAGGTGCCTTGAGCTCCAGGGAGCCCCCACCTCTGAGCTGGTCCAGTCACCACCACACAGACTTCACGTGCAGGATGAGAGCACTGCCTGCTCTCATCTCCGAGCCAGGTCCTACAGGATCCATGTGGGGCCTGGTCTGTTGCTGCCAAAAGTGATTTGTGGGTTGGGCGATGATTGTGAGCAGAAACAGTCTTAAATGCACTTAAAATGCTTCCCAGGTGGTCCCTACTCAGGGCATGGCCGCCTTAATGCTCCTCCTTGTCACAGACACGTTTAGATGGAAAAACACATGGTCCAAGGTAGGGAACGAGGGTGTGGGTGCAGGGCTGGCCTCAGGGGGGTGTAGCCTGGGGAGACCACAGTTCCCCATACTTGGTTTAATGCTCTCCTGTCATTGTCCTAAAATAATTCATAATTCTAGAACAATCTGCATTCTATGGTGGGCCCTACAGATGATGGGGCCAACCCCAGAGGGTGAAGGAGAAGAGCCCGGAAAGGGCCATCAGAGGTGTCCAGTTTCCTGGGGCTGTGCAGCCTCTGTAAAGTTCTAGCCTCCTCTGGGCCTCACTTTCTCTGACTGTGAACAAGAGAAGGGCAGGCTGGGGAGAGGAGGAGCTGGTATAGGCCTCACCTTTGCACAGGTACACGCGGTATGAAGTTCACACTTCCGATTTATAATCACTGGGCAAACCTCTTCACTGCCCCATTAAATAGGTAAGAACACGGAGGCTGGGAGGTGAGAAGACTTCCCATGGTCAAACAGCTGGAGGGTGGGCATCTTGGGGTTTGGACGATGACTAACAAAGCGGCGATGGGACTCAGGAGCAAGGCAGATGCTGGCCCCACCAGGAAGCCCCAGGCCTTGCCAGCTGACCACCCCTCCCTGCTGGCACCGTTTTGCCAGGAAGGGCTTTTTGACCAACCTCTGATGAGAGTCTCCCCTGGAACTTGGGGCAGGTCGACACAGCAGGACTTGTAAAACCTGCCCCACCCACACCTTCCACCCCGAATGCTGCTGGGTGACAGGGTCCTCCCCCAACACCTAGTCCCACGTTTCTGCCTCGACAGATATTGCCAGCACCACGTGGGGTTCTGGCCCCTCAAGTTGCCCTGGCATCACACCAGAGGGTGAGGAGCTGGGCTTTGCTCTCACAGGAGTGGGGATGGGTCCCACACTGCTCATGACATACCTGCCAAAGGTCCTGGCTGCTGCTCGCATTTGCAGAGACCCCAGGCCCCCTTCATGGCATGTGTGTGTATATGCATGAATGTGTATGCACAGGTATGCAGCAGATGGAAACAGAGACAGGCATGTGGGCCCAAGGCCCCATATGCTCCCACCCTGCCCCACCCCTGCAGGAGAAGATGTGCAACTAACACTCAGTGGGGACAGCGGGCTGTCCTGTTCCAAGGAGGGCCTCCTCCAGCATCTTTACAAGCAGAGCCACCAGGCATGGATGGTCTCATTCGGCACACGCAGTCACCAGCCTTTTTGTATCCTGGAAAGGCAGTCTTCAATGCTCCACACCTGGCTGGATGTGTCATTTACTCACATTTGTATGCAGAGAGAAGCAGGCCCAAGTCTCTACTTCACTTTCACTCATTCAACTGTCCACAAGCTCAGCCCTGTGTGAACACTCACACATGAACACTGGTCATACTCGTACACATTCTCAGACCCACACAGAAGCTGTGAGTGCCCTCCTGTGCGGTGGAGAACCACGCAGGTGGACGAGGGTTTCTGGTTGTCATCCCTCACTTCTGCAGCACATTGTGGGGACATCCTGCATGCTCTGCCTCAGTCCATGCCAAATGCACGCAGCCCCTTGGCGCCAATGTAGCCCACGCCCTTGCCCCGCGATCACCTCCCATAGCCCCCAGATGCACCCATCACCAGCCTTTGTGCACCAGCCTCAGCTCCCCCGTGTACTGGAGGGTCACCTCCCGCTGGCCCCCGAGGCTGCAGACCAGTCCTGGCCCCTGCAACCCAGCCAACTTCTCAATATGCAGTGAGCTGTGACCCCACTCTGGGGAGGGAGCCCCTTCCCCAAGCTCCTGCCCTCTGCCTCAGGGTGGCCCACAGCTCTCTTACACTCATCACTGCCGATCAACTCTTATGTTAACCTCCTCTGGTCCAGTCGCTGTGTGGGTGTCTCTGGATTGGACCCAGACTGATACACACATCTCTCTTACACTTAGCATGTCACATGCACATTCTCTCACACTGTTGCAGACCCACCCCCACCTCCCCCATCTTCTTGCTCATTTAGTGAGACATACCGAGCCTACCCAGTCCTAACTGCAGGCTCACCTCACCAGTGCCCCCTGGTCAGCCCTGGCCATGAGAGGCCATGCACAACTCCCCTGAGGTTCCTTTGACCTCCTTGCTACCCTCGACTGAGGATGTGCTGCCAGTCTGACCATACCAACCCAGATCCAGGCAGGTGCTTCCTAACTGGGCACCCTTGACTAGAGTGAGTGGCAGTCACCGTGGTCATCCCACACAAGGCCCCAGACAACCAATGTCCTAGGACTGCAATGTAAAAGCCAGAATTTGGGGCTCTCAAGAAAAAAACACATGGCAAGATGGTCTGATCTAAGAACTGAGTGGGGTGACAATAGTGCCCACATGTGTGTGCAAGGCAGTACCTTCCCGCAGAATCCACTCACCGGGCAGCCCTGCTCCTGCCTGTGACGAGCACCAGATCCTGCAGATGACAGCTTTATTATGGCCCAGCACAATCTCCTTAACAGACGGTGGTTTCCTAATGCCATCACTTCTGCAGGAACAGGAAGCAGACCTCATGGACTCCTCCCCAGGGACTGCCCCTCTCCCTGAGGGCCAGCTGTCCCTGTGGAGGGTCCCCCTAGCCCCACCGCCCAGACAGCAACTTTTGGCACCATTATCCTCTCCTCGTCCACCCCATGCCCCTCCTCTCATATCCTGTTCACATTTTCTCTTTATTCTAGTTGAATATTTGACATGTACAAGCAGTATATTTTGCAGAACATTTATGTCAAAATAGTGTTCTGCAACAAACACTCATGAACCTGTGGCCAACTTAACTGGACGTTTAGCAACAGTGCTGCCCCTCCCACACGCCCCTTCCACCTCATACACTCACAGAAACATGAATCTGGGTCTTTGTTTCCCTTGCCCCTCTTTTTAAAACACTTTTACCTTATTCTTGAAAGGCACTTCTGCTGGGCAGAGAATTCTGTGTGTGTGAGTGTTCAGTCATGTCCAACTCTTTTGTGACCCCATGGACTGTAGCCTGCCAGGCTCCTCTGTCCATGGAATTTTCCAGGCAAGAATATCTGGAGGGAGTTGCCATTTTCTCCTCCAGGGGATTTTCCCGACCCAGGGATTGAATCTGCATCTCCTGCATTGGCAAGCAGACCCTTTATCAACTGTGCCAACTGGGAAGCCCACTTGGGAAGCCCTGAGACTTCTACAGGACAGTTATTCTGTCCTTCAAAAGCGTGATTCTGCTGTCCTGCTTCTGAGAGGTCTGTACTCAATTCTGATGATTCCCTTCTTGGTTCTCTCTTCTCTCTGGTTGCTTCAGGACCTCCTGTGTTTGGTGCTTTCCTATTTCATTCTGATGAGCCAGCCTGCTCACCCCCATGTGGGTTTCCTCCGTCTCAGCTTATCTTCTAGGTGTTCTCTCCAGAGCATCCTTAAGCAAATGGCAGCCAGTCCCACAGCTCGAATGGCTGCCTCTGAGCCAAGGAATGCCACGTTCACCAGCCCTGACCTCCACCCAAGTACCAGAGACATCCGTACCAACTCGCTCCATCCTCTCCCTCATCTCAGTTCAGCTTAGAGGACCACCTAGCCTCCCTGAGCCCACTCTTTTTTTTTTTTTTGGCTGTACTGGATCTTAGTTGTGGCATGCAAGATTTAAGTTCCTGGACCAGGACTGAAGCCAGGCCCCCTGCTTTGGGAGCACAGAGTCTTAGTCACTGGACCACCAGGGAAGTCCCTCCTTGAGACCACTCTTGACCCCATAGGCCACTTGCCCCAGAGCAGCCAGGGTCAGTCAGATCATGTCACAATCTGTCTGAAACAACAAACTAGTGAGTGAAACAACAAAGGAATCCAGGAAGGAACAAACTAATACATAAATGGTTTTAAGCACAGAGTGGCGGGGGGAAGGTGGGCGGGAGGTTAACAGCTGGGCACATTTGGAAAACAGTGAGACTTTGGGATAGGAGAGGGGGCAGGGTATCAGAGAGATGGGTGATATCACCTTGGTCAAGACCCCCTGGCTTGGTCTGACAGGCACAGGGAGCCACAGGTGGGTGGCCAGTGGCAGGATGAGTGCAATGGAGCCTCACGGATGCCCCTCCCCACCCCATGAGGCTCACGTGGGGCACACAGCACTCTCTAGTGCACGACCTGCCTGGGTGAGGCCAGAGTTGGCATTGAGCAAAGAAACCCTGAGGACACCTAAGAACAAAATCACTGACCACGGCTCAGGAAATGATGGCCTGGTAACTGAGGAACACTGCCAACTGGGAGACATTAGGCAGAATGACACACACATGCACACACACACATGTGCACTCTCAGGCAGGGTCACCCTGTAGGATGCTCCACACACCCCACGATCTCCATTTTTTGTCCCAGATGGAGGCTGGTTTTGCAAGGGATTGTAATGTAATTTTGGCTTTTTAGGAAAAAAGCACAGGTCAGGAGAACCAGTGCCTATGAGCGCAGAGAGGGCCCTGCAGGCCAGCCCCACTTTGGCCATAAATGGGGCTGATGGTATGCTCAGTACCTCCTGTGTGTGGCCATAAAACCATCACCACCATCACCACCATTACCCAACCACAATCACCACCCCCAGCTACACCATTACCACTACCATGATCACCACTCTCCCCACAAGCACCATCACCTTCACCCCCCTCACCTACACAGCATCACCACCACCATCACTAACTTCACCTGAACTCCAGCCCCCCACTATATTATCATCCCCACACCCTAACCACTACTGACACCATCACCACCCTCCCCACAACCATCACCTCACACCTTCACCCACCAGCTTCACCACTACTGCTGACCATGCCTACACCATCACCACCCACCATCACTCCACCCTCCAACCATCGCCACCATCATCACTCTGCTAGGCATCCAGAGGCTTCCAAATGAAGCAGCTTTGCCAGGTTTGACCCACATAAGATGTGGGAAGAAAGCTGGACTGGAAAGACCCACAAAGCCAGCCCGGGCCTGTCCTGTTCACTGCTGCATTCCCAGAACCTTGCCTGATGCCTGGCACAGAGCAGGCGAGAAGGGAAGGCCTGGGTGGCCCTTTGAGAGCCAGCCACCTCTGTTCACGGGTCCTGGGCTCAGCTTAGATGTCACAAGCCAGTGCCTCCTTGCAGGGAATATGACAGCTTGCCCCAGTCCTCATGCTGGGAACTGAAGCCTCTCTACAAAATCATCAAGAAAACTCTGGCCTGTGCAGGTGTACCCAAAGCTGAACAGCTAAGTGCATACATGGGTGGTGAATACAAGCCAGGGCTAGCTACTTTACTTGGTGCCCAGTGAGGACACTAATCACCATGAGAGCAGCCTCAATTCCAGTCTTAAATTCCCTCTTCCCAAATGCTGCCAGCAGCCCTCAGTGGACAGCCTGTGTGCCACTGTGGCCACAAGGCTGAGTGGCCTTCCTGGCCCGGACTGGGCACACAACAAAGGCCAGCTGGCACAAAGGCCTGGCACACAAGGAGGAGTGAGCAGCCACCCTGGCACACCCTGGATGCCCGGGGCTCTCCATGCTCCTGAGGATTCTGTCTAGTGCAGAGCCCAGGCACCTGCCTGCCTGTCTGGTCAGGGACTTCACACATAGCCCAGCTCTGCAGGCTTTCCCTCCATCATCCCTTCAGACTGAGCCTCATCGTGTGGTCCACGGTGGGCAGGGCAGGCGATCACATGCAGGGGTACTGTGTCTCCCCACACACCTGTCTGCGTGGGCCCTGCCTGGACAGGGTGGCTGGTGGCCTGGAGAGAGGAGGAGAAACCCGAGGACCAGGCCTTGCCTCAGAGGCACCACAGACCTGTACGTACAGGTACATTCCTCCACACGTGAAAAGCTCTGACTTGCCCACCTTACCCGAGCTCTTACTGTAGACCTCAGTCTCCCCGTCTGTTTCCCAATTCTGAGGAAGAGAATTCACTTCTTGCTCTCAGAATGGAACTGCAACCAGGCCTAGGTCTCCTGACAACCCCCTCCTCTGCCATGCCATCTACGTAGTCCTCTGCTGATGGGCAGGAAGGGGTCAGGGTGTGGCTGAAGTTTGGGGTAGTGAGGTGTGCAGACGAGATCTGCAGCCCAGCTGCATGGAGCCAGCAGCCCAAATTCCTCCCTTGTGCCCAGGCCCCAACCTTCTGTTCCCAGAGGCCTGAGGGCCAGGCTGCACCTAGCAGGCACCCGTGGCCACCACCCACATCCCCAACCACCCGGACCAGCTGCAACAGCTTCGCTCAGATGATGGACACTCATGCCCAAATGTGATTTCCCAGCTGCCACTGAGTTACTCACCAGCCTCACTAGCAGTTCCTTCCAGCTTCTATGCAAAGGAAACTGCGAATTAGGTTACAATTAATTTCTTTACCCAGGGCAAAGCCTGACTGGAAAAAGACTGGCCACCCAAGTGGCCTGATGATGACTGTTCTGCAGGTCACCAGGCTCCCTTGGCTCTGGGGTTCCTGTGCTTTGTAACCCCAGCCAACGGCAGGTGTATCAGCCCCGGCCTGGTCAGGTCAGCCCTGGCGACTGGCCAGGACATCCCAGGCTTTGACTCTGCTGCTGCTGCCCAGCAACTGTCCCCCTCTCACCCAGCAGGGCACTATGACTCAGATCTCAACAAATGTGTCACCTCATTGGACCTCCTTGAACAGCCATGGTCCTGCCCCTTTCTGCCCCTCCCCCCAGCACCGGTCTCGCCCAGCCCAGGTTTACCATTAACCAGCAAGGGCTTCCCCGAAGGTTCATCAGGTAAAGAATCTGCCTGCGATGCAGGAGACACAGGTTCGATCCTTGGCTCGGGAAGATCCCCTGGAGGAGGAAATGGCAACCTACTCCAGTATTCTTGCCTGGAGAATCCCATGGACAGAGGAGTCTGATGGGCTACAGTCTATGGCGTTGCAAAGAGTTGGATTTAACTCAGCAAGAGTGAGACTTCTTTATTGGGTTGGCCAAAAAGGTCGTTTGAGTTTTTAATGCATGATATTACAGAAAAACCCAAACGAACTTTTTGGCAAGCCAATGCATTCTTCCCGAGAGGCTCTATTCCAAATGCTTCACGTGCATCACCCTACTAATGGACACGACAACTGCCAGAGGTAAGGACAACTTCTGGTTCCTGTCTTAGAGCAAGGAAACCAAGGCAGAGAGAGGCTACCTTGCCCAAGGCTGTACAGAGTGAGTGAGCCAGGACTTAAGGGTTCTACTCTTAGGTATACATGGCCACCAGGCTCCTCTGCTCGGTGACGGCTGTGCACACACATGTGGAAAAGCCAGGGCACCATGACCTGGGACTCCAGGCCACCCATCCACCTGCTTGCTGACCAGGTGGAAAATGCAACCTAAATAATCCTCCATAGTCTTCTTCAGTCTCCTCAAAAATGCAGGTGCCCTTAAAAGTCTCCTCGTGGAAATTTGCTCTTTCATATCTCAGTGAAACAGAGCAAAGGCCCAGGAAGGCATGAACAGGGGGGAGTTTGCTCGGCCAGCGCTGTCCAACAGGGACAGACATGGTCAAGGCTGCTGAGTGTGCAGGTACCTGGGGATGCTGGGGGCCTGATGTGCCCATGCCCCCTGGACACAGGACTGAGCCTTGAGGGGTCCTTTTCTTTGCTGCTGTTAGATCCTACTATTCGATACCTGGGTTGGGAAGATCCCCTGGAGGAGGAAATGGCAACCCACGCCAGTATTCTTGCCTGGAGAATCCCATGGACAGAGGAGCCTGGAGGGCTAGAGTCCATGTGGTTGCAAAGAGTAGGATACAACTGAGCATGTGTGCGTGCACACGTGCACATGCATGCACGTACACACACACATTTCACCTTCAGAAGTGAGTCTAGATACAAAGGAGAGATTTCAGTGTGACTCGTGAAAGCAGAGAGACAAGTGCAGAGCCAGGCCCAGGCCACGCTCCTTCTCTGTCTTCCTGCATGGCCCACTCAGTGCTCAGCCTCTCTGCGTCTGTTCCCAGCTGTGAACAGGGACAGGGACCCTCCCTGGAAGGGCTGCTGGGACCAAGCACCTACTGGTGGGAGCCAGAGCCACTTCTCCTCTTTTCTCCCTCTCTTTTTTTTTTTTTTTTTTGCAAAGAACTTGTGGTTTATTAAAGACAACTTGTCGTCAGCAGCATTTATTCAACGAACAAAACAAATGAAAAAATAAAAGCAGACTAACATTCTGACCCTTAGAGTGAGACTAACTGAATTCATTCAGCCCAGTGTCCAGAGTCCTAGGGGCAGCTTCCCAAGGAGGAAGCCTTGGAGTCTCGGGGTCTCTTGGCACCTCCCTTGAGAGTCTTGCCGGGGGGTGGGGGCGTGGAAATTGCCAAGGGTAATTCTTCCCTTTGGAGGAGTTCAGTCTAACCTGGGTATGGTCCCTGTGCTCTTTTGACCTTCATCACAAAGTCAAGGAGAGGACACTGGACCCAGGTCTGCCACTGAGGCAAATCAGATGCAGTGATGCAGGATGGTCCCAGGAAAGAGGAGGGCAGAGGGACAGGCGAGAGGGAATGCACTGGGGTCCTGGTCAGTGTCTGCTGGGTCACAGGCTGCGGCCCCAGCCTCGGGCTGTGAAGGGATCACGCAGGGGCTGACCACCAGCAGACGAGTTCTGGTACAAGGGTGACCCAGGCTGCTGGGAGGATGTGTGTTTCTGCCTCATACTGGTGTGGTGTCTTTACACACTAGTTCTCCCTTACACTCAGTTCTACCACAGAGCTCAGAGCTCCCCCAGCCAGGACCTTCTGGAAAACCAAGAAGGTCCCAGAAGGCAGGGAGAGAGGATGCTGACTGACTCTGGAAGGTCAGGAAGACCATGTCTCCAACCTGCTTCCTCCTTTCCAGCCTTACCCTTCATTTCCAAACCAAGCACTTGCCAACCCGCAATAAATAACCAGGAGTCCGAATAAAGAGCAAAAATCTTCCAGATACTGTGTGGGAAGAGGAAGAAAAAGGGAAGCATACAAAGTCCCAGAAGCATCCACAGGACAGCCTGGCAAGGAGCCGCCTCCTCCCTGACTCCTGAATGAGACCTCCTTGGGCCCACAAAGGCTTCCTGATAACCCCCTAGTCAAGATCTTCCCACCCTGAGCAGGTGGGAACACCTGGTGGAAATTTGATAAAGCAAAGTAAACTCAACAACAAAAGAAGGTCCACCCAATTGAAACAGGGGCAAAATAGTTGCTTCCCCAAAAAAGATACAAATGGCCGAGAAGGAAGTAAAAAGACTCTCAGCATCACTGATAATTAAGAAAAAGCAAATCAAAACCATAGGTGAGGACACTGCTTGTATCCAAGAAAATTGATACAATTTAAAAATATAAACAGAAACTAACATGTGTTGGTGAGGATGTGGTAAAACTAGAACTCTCACACACAGCTGGTAAAATTGTAAAATGTTTCAGTTGTTATCAGAAAATAGCTTGGCAGTTCCTCAGAAAAGAGCTTGGCAGTTCCTCAGAAAAGTTGAAATTATCACATGACCCAGCAATTCTACTCCAAAATAAACACCTAAGAGAACTGAAAACAGGGATTCAAACAGATACTCACACAAAAATATCCACAGCAGCATTATTCACAAAAGTCAAAAGATGTAAACAACCCAAATGTCCACCAAGAGATGAATGAATAAATAAATGTGATACATGTTGCATTGGCCCTAAAGTTCATAAACCCAAACAAACTTCCTGGCCAACCCAATACATGCAATGTAATATTACTCACCCTTAAAAAGGAATGAAATACCAATACATGCTACAACACGGATATACCTCCAACCAAGTAAAAGGAGCCTGATACAAATGAAAGGTCAATTTATTTTAAATATCCAAAATAGACAAGCCCATAGAGACAGGTGCAGAGTGGCAGTTACCAGGGGCTAGTGTGGGGGGACTAGGCGCACTGCCTAATGGGTATGGGGTTTTCTTTGGGGGGTTAACAATAATGTTCTGGAACTACACAGGGGTGATGAATATGCAATGCTGTGAATGTACTAAATCCCACTCAACTGTTCACTCTAATTTTGTTATGTGAATTTCATACCTCAAAAGAAGTGAATTTTAATTGTTTACCACCCTGTTCTTCCCCCCATCTCCGCAGGAGAGACCACCCTGGAAGAGGCAGGGGCACAAGTCCAGAGCGGACCCCAGGAGCCTGCACAGGTGCCCCAGTGTGCATCCCACCAAACCACCATGCTCTCCTCTGCACACTGGCTTCTCTTGCAGAGAAAAGGACCCTGTGATGGGATTCCAGCCTGTGGAAATGGGCAAAGAGCCCAGGGCCCTAGAAACCCGACTCCTCAGAGCTCTGGGCCCCTCTTGTGCACACAGTCAGGTGTGGAGTGGCTGCCAAGGGCAGGGGGCGGGGAGCAGGAGACAAATGAACAGTGTTGAGACGTTGAAACTGGGGGTTTCTGTCACCCCCAAGTTCATAGTCTTTCCTGCTCACATAGGTACAGGGGATAGGTGGCTGCAGAAGAAGATTCAAGAGGGTCCCAGCGGAAACTTCTCAAGGCTCTGTGGAGTCACATGTGTGATCTCCTGTAAAGATCCCCTGCAGGTGCCAATCTGATGAGGAGGCTCAACCCAGTGGCAAAGCATGTGCTCACAGCACAGAGTACACGGTCACCTTGCACCCATGTCATGGCCAAGAGGTGGCGGAATGGAGTGCTGATTCCATCCTTTCTCCTTCCCAGAAAGAAAAAAAAAGAGCATCAGATGCACCATGGGCAATGCTGGAAAGGCAGGATAGGGGAGGAGGGAAGGAGAAAGCACACTCTGAACCAGCCCCCCAGCTTCTGGGTCTTTCCCTGTTTCACCGTATCTGTGTCTTTGACTGTTTCAGGGGTAGAAAAACTTGAGAAAGAAACTCCATAAACTCTTTCCCTCCACTCGGACTCCCACCACCACGCTGTGCACCCCAGATCGCCCCCCACCCCCACACCTGTCTCACTCTCAGGTTCTGGCACACAGAACATATATCTTCCCAAGCATTTTCCAGGCTGTTAGTTAAAGCTTAGGAACTTATAGTTTTTCTTTTCCTTTTTTTTTTTTTTTTGTTAATTAAAGCTTAGGAACTTACATGGTTTCTTTCCCCCTTTTGCTAAGACTAAGAACCACTGGAGTTTTCTGGCAATCCCATAGGCAGGAATGGGGGACTAGAACCAGTTCTGATGTCCATTATCTCACCAGAGAGGTTCTGACTGTTTCAGAAGCCAAATTGTTTCTTCAATCACAGGGCAGTCAGAGCTGGTAATCAGGGCACAGCTTGGAGCTCTGCCTCCCTCTCCCGGCCACCCTGCCCCTTAGATACTTCTCTGGAGCCCAGGGCCCTGTGGAACCCAGACAGTAGCTCCCAGGTCAGAAGAGTGAAGGCTTAAGATGGGGATAAAGTAAAGTCCCAGTACCTGAATCTGGGGGCAGTGGGCTGGGGCCCCCAGGACGTGGGTCTGCAGGGGCAGGGCTGTCTTCCCTGAGTGGGTCCCAGAACTGATCCCTGCCTGCCACAGAGGCCCCCAGTCCCACTAGGTATCCTTGATGTCATGGAGAGCCTGCATCGGCCGGACCAACAGGTGGGCACACACCTGTCCAGGTGCACAGGTGACCTTTCTACAGTGGTGCCTTGGCTGCTATACTCTGTGGAGCCGCTCACCAGGCAAAAGCAAACAGAGGTGTTTGCTCAGGGCTGGCCACCTGCTCTCCTTGAGGGCCCAGGTGGTGCCTGATCTGCCTTCCCCAAGCTCCTGCTGGCGTCATCACACCCACAACCACGCTTTCTAGGGGGTATCAGTTCTACCTCCCTGCTCTCTCTCGCCCCACCCTACCTTGCCCAGGGTCTTGCAGTGGACAGCTGATAGGGCCACTGGCTTTCAGGCTCCAGCCTCAGGGACAGGTGCCAGGGGCTCCCACAATTACCCAGCTGTGAGGCCAGAGCTTGATGGAAGCCCAGGTCTCGTCTGGTCCAGAGCTTGGGAAGGCGGATGGTGGGAGGATTGGGAGGTGAAGCCAGGCAGGAAGTGGGCCCCGTCCACAGGGGCTCCCAGGGCTTCAGCCCAAAGAGGACAATACCCTCAGGTCCTCTCAGGTATGGCGGAGCTCTGTCTTGGGAGCCACAGCCTCCCTTGAGCATGGGAACACGGGGGTCAGGGAGGGGGACCTGCGCTGCCAGTCCGCTGCTCTGGGGTAGGGAGGGAAAGCCATGTGGGCTCTGGAGGCCTGAGTCTTCATACCCCTTCAAGCCCCTCTGAGACTACCCAGGTCATGGCCCTGGGTGATCTCTCTGAGTCACACCAACCCCCCAGTCTTCCAGGAGCTGAAGCATGCCCACCCATAAAGCATAGCACTCTGCCCTTGAAGACCCAGGGGAAGCAAGTGAGAAGGCAGGAGGGAGGGAGGGAGGGGGATGTCCTCCACCGCCTTCACACCCTGTGGCCCAAGCCCAGAAGGGCCCCTTTCCTGCCTGGCAGCCCACCATCCCTGCTTCCACCCGGCCCCACAGCCTGCCTTCTGCCATGCACTTCCATTTGATATCACACACACACATTTGAGATAAATGACAGCTTGGCGCTTCCTTTACTGCCCATTTCTCCTACATGGAGATAGCTCTGAGGTCAAAGTCACCTTCTGCATTCTCCCCGGGTGCACCCCTAGTCCTGGAGAAGCTGCCTGGGTGGCAGGTGGTCCCTCGGAGCGTGTATGTGGGCTGCTCACCAGTACTGTTATTGTTACTATTAAGTCACTCTCTCAGAAAAACAATTGCAGAAACCAGGAGGAAGAAGAGAAAGAAATGAAGAGGAGAAGATGAGGGACTGGAGCCTGAACACAACCCCCACAGGAGGAAGTGTCCTCCCCCACATCCACAGGAAGGGGGTGGGTCTCCAGAGTGGAGACTAGCCACTTCTTCAGGATAGAAGGAAGCAATACCGCTGTTGGGGGGCACTTCTCCAGCTCTGCCTCTTTCCTGGGGAGCCCAGTGGGCACTTTCTTCTCCCAGAATGTCCTGGAGTCCAGGTAAGGAGACACAGTCATACCCATGTGCCCTGAAGCCCAGCCCCTGCCCTCCCCCACTCCTCAGCACAGTGGCTTCTGTCAGGTTCTAGGTCCCCAGGCAGAGGCGGGTACAAGGGTCACACTCTCAGCCTACACCACTAGCACGCTCCCTCCCCTGGGGCCAGTTATGACAGGATCCCACCTGGAGGCAGTTCCTGGACCTGTAGGACTCCCAGACATCAGCTACAGTAGCAGTCCCATCTGAGAATCAGCCAGAGTCCTGCGGGCTCCTGACTCAGGTGTTGGGGAGCATGGCAGCACACTTCCGTCCCAGACCCAGGCCAGGCTGTCCCTCGGGCCCCTGGAGCACCCCACCAGAGGGTGACCAGTGGGTGAGCAGACTCAGGGCCACCTTCCCCACACCCATCCCCGGACTCCTCCTGAGCCCTGTTGCAGGTCCCCACCACCGCTGGCCCAGAGGAGGGGCTTGCTGAAAACCAGAGGACCAGGGCCACAGAGTCATGAAGTCCTCTTCACGGGCTCAGGTACACGGGCTGTGGGAGCCTCAGTTTTCTTACCTATGAAATGGGAATACAAGGCCACATCCCTCAGGGTTTCAGGAGGATACAGTGAGTAGCAGACAGGCGGTGCTGAGCACAGGATCAGCATGCTGTGGGCCCCCTGGGGTGGCTGTTGCTGGCATCACCTTATCCAGTTAAGACCAATAGGCAGAGGGCACCTCTTTTGGGTCACAGGGGGAGAAGCCCTCAGGCAAGGCAGCAGTTTCCTGCCCCCCCCCCACTTCCACTTGGCACCCCATACTTCAGGTTAACAGATCCCATAATTTTTCATTTGTTTTCTCCTCCCCTGGCTAAAAGGCCATTAGCACCCCATTAGGTAAAAGAATCCCATTTTCTTCACACCACCAAGGAAACAGTGATTTACTTAGCCATCCTTAATGCAATTCTGCAGAATAAAGGCAATTTTGCAATGGTCTCAATAAACTTCCCCATTTGCTCTCTGCTTGCAGACCCTACTCTTAGGAGCCTACCAGCTGACCCAGCCCCTTGCTCCCTCAGAAGGCTGGACTCTGCTAGGGCCCAGGACAGTCAGTGTGGAGCGCAGGCAGCTCTCAGAGGCCAGAAGGGCTTAGGGGGACCCAGGTGAGCCTGATGAAGCACACCACCACTCGTCCCTGGCCAGAGAGGGAAGGGGCAGAAAGAGAAACAAAGAGGTCGGCAGAGCAGTCTTCCTGGCTGAGGGGCTGCGCTGGCACCTGCTGGTCCCAGCAAAAGTGGCACACCCAGGTCCAACTGCAGAGGGGCAGGGCCCACAGCCTGGAGAGCAGGCTGGAAGTCATGGCCAGTACTGGGAGTGAGAGGCCCCAGGGGCGTGCAGGCACAGGGGGCAGGTCTCTCCTTGTGGGCAGAGGTACTGAGCAAAACAGGAACCCAGAAGCCAGGCCAGGAAGATGGGAGGTGCGAGGCCTCATGAGGAAGAGCAGGGAGAAGGTGCTGGGTGAGCAGTCAGCCTGAGACATTCAGGGAGAGCCCTGGAAGCTGGGAATCAGTCTCTTCATCCATGCCACGGGGACATCTGTACCTGCACTGGAGCAGTAAAACGCCACACACTCTTCTGAGAACAACTTCTAGATGGGTCCAGGATGCCCCAGGTGGACAGGCTGTGCCCCCTGAGTGTGAATAGGGAGGAGCAGGTGTCCCTGTGTATACACGCAGGGGTCGCAATGTGTGGGAGTAGCAGGGAGGGGGGCTGGGTTTCCCAGATAAGGGTGTAGTGTGAGGGGCCGAGCATGGGTGTGAGTGTGTCCACAGGCCTCATGATCACATATCCTTGAGAAAGGGCAGTGGTGTCTCGGTGATCACCAAGAGTGAGCATGAGAGTGTGTGAGCATGGATTCAAGAGTGTGTGTGTGTGCCCATGTGTGCCCTCACACAGATACCAGAGTGTGGGTGAGGAGTACTGCCCTACTCTGGGAGTCTGTGTCTGGGATGGCGCCTTTTTCTGAAGGCGTGTGAATTCTTACACAATGAGAGTGTGTACACATGGAGAGGGGCACACACTAGGGGTCTGGTGATGTCCTATGACCTTGGTCTGAGCACCCCTGAGCCCTCTAGCCCATCCCTGCCAGCCCTGAGGCAGTGCTTTCCTTCCCCAACACTGGGGTCCAGGCCACTGCCGCTCCATCTGGTTGCCTCCCTACCCTGCCTCTCATCAGTCATCCAGCACAGAAGAGAGCTTCCGGTCTGGGGGAGGTAGGTCTAGGCCAGCAGGGAGGGCTTTCATCCCCTAGAGACCCAGCCCATACCCCAGGTAAGAGGCACGGCCACTGAAGGGCTGCATCCACAAGGGGCCGCCCTGAGGCCGGGCTACTCCCAGCCTGGGTGAGTCCCGGAGCAGTGGCCCTGGCTCACTTGCGGCAGTCTGGAGCGCCACACTGAGAGAGCTCCAGAACTGCCACTCTGAGTAGTGTGCCCGCAGGCCTCTCCAAACGCCCAGCTGTCTCCTCCTGAGTACCGCGGGGCCACCTCTCCACTCTCAGTGTCGTCAATCAGTTTCTTACTCATCCTGTTGGAAGAGTGGGTGGGGCAGGAGACCTGCTTTCCCTGGATTGGAGGGCCTTTCTCCCACCACCCAACTCCTTAAGTCCAGGCTGTGAAAAAGCCACTTGCATTCCTACCAAGTGTCACAGGTCCATGCTAGCAGCCCCGCTCCCAGTCCAGTCCTCCTAGCCTCAGCTGGACACCTTGGCTAAGCACAGGAGAGGCATGGGAAGTCCTCTTCTAGGTTCTGAGGCCACCAAGTCCACCCTGGCTTCGGCCTCTCACCTGATCACCCGCCCATTACTACAAAGTTGCAACACAGAGTTACAAGAGATCTTCTGAAGGCCTTGTCTGTGTTTACTTCTGCGGAGTCTTCATCCTTCTTCTGTCTGTTTCCGCCTCACAGCACCCTGACCCCAGACTCCCAATGCTTCCCCCATTCTTCCCCGGGGCATGGGAAGGATTTCTCCCCTGCCTTTCCTGTGATGGGCTGGGGGCCCATCCTAGTGTAAGTATCTGACTCTTGAGTTTAGGATCCAGTCATACAAATGAAACCTTGGGCAGGCCTGTGAACCCACCGTCTGTGCAGGACCCAGGGCCAGAAGCAGGGAACCACTCACTGCCTCTTGTATTCCCAAAGGCTGAAGGGAAAGGTGGGGAAGGGTGGTGGGGGCTACTCTCAGAGGGAAATTTAGTACATACACATAAGTATTTAAGAAAAAGAAATCAGGGACAATTTGAGAGAAACTAAAATTCGTGGCCACGGGGGGCAGGGGGTAAGAAGCAGATTCCACAGCCTTGGGGTTCATTCATCTGTTGAGAGTTTTGGAGGTGGGGGCAGTGACCAGCCTCTGCAAAGCCACTTCGAATCCTCCCAGCACTGATGCTGACAACACACAGCCCTACTCCACTCCAGGATGGTAAAAGCGCTTGGTGCATGTTGGCCCCGAACCGTCAAACGGTGCCAAAGGCTGCACCTTCAGGTACCCCTGTGGGGCAGCAACAGGGGACTCTAAAGAAGTGGGTGGGACTGGAGCCAGGGCCGGTGGCGCTGGGCCAGCCTGAGCGGGCCCTCGAGGGCAGCCTCCCTAAAAACCACAGGCTTGGGGGATTTTTAAGAAGTAGGGTGGCAAAAACTCACAAGGAAAAGCAACCGTTTTAAAAAGATCAGATCCCCTCCGCTCTCACCTGAGAGAGGATATCAGAGCTGGAGGAGAAACGCACCGACGTGGAGTGTGACAAGGAAACCAAAATGGAGCAATCGTTTACAGAAACACAACTCCTCCTGCCCCAGTGGCAGGCTTTTTAGGGCTACCTTACCCGTCCTCCCCTACCTGCACCAAAACGCCAACAAGATCCGCTTGGTTCGCCCCGAGACGCTGCTGTGGCCCGAGGCGCAACCAGGCAGGCGAGCGTGGCTGCGACTCGGGCCCTGGGCACAGGCGCCTGGCCCGTGTCCGGCTCCGGCCGAGACCCACCCAGCCTGGGGCCCGAGGCGCGCTGCCCGCCACACCACCCCACTCCCAGTGGAGCCCAAGTGGCCAGTAACTGCCTGGCCCGCTGCCCGCCGTGAACAGAAAGGCATTTTCAAACGCGTCCACTCCACCGCACGGCTCCAACTTCACCCCGGCCGCTGCGGGCACCAGTCCTCGACAGAACTCACCTTCCCCGAGCAGGGGCAGCAGCAGAAGCAGCAACCTCAGCCCCACGGCGCTGGCCGTCGCCTTCGCCATCGCCGATGCACGCTGCGGCTGCGGCGAGAGGGACGCTTCCTTGGGCTGGGGGGCTCAGCAGCGGGGTGCGGCGCTCAGCACCGCCCGTCCTGGAGCGGAGGACGCAGTGAACACTGCGGGCACCGAGCGTCGGGGCGCGGGCTCCAGGGCACTCTCCGCAGCTGTGCTCGGGGCTCGGAGCACATGACTGAGGAGGGGAGGGCGCGGGCTGCGCACGAGGCGAGAGCAGGGGCGGGGCGGGGCAGTGAGGGCGGCGTGGTGGGGGGGGGGGGGGGGGGGGGGGGGGGGGGGGGGGGGGGGGGGGGGCGGGGCCAGGGTGCGGAAGTAAAGGCGGGGCGCCGGGTACCTCCCCAGGCGATCCCTGGTGCGCTTACCCCAGGGCGAGGGTTAGTAGACCAGAGCCGGACGCGGGGTGCAGGCCGGGCGGGGCACGAGTAGGGGCGAGGTGCGGGGTCCGGGTACCGGCCTGGCAGCCGCAGCCCCAAGCCGTGCACCTCCGCACGCACAGTCACTCTTCCTCAGCCTGTGCGCCCTCTCGCTGTCTCTGCGCTTCGACCTTCCCTGCCGCCCAGAGAGGGCAGGGAAACCAGGCGGGGATGCGGATTCTGGGCGGACTGGCTGGGAGTGAGCCGGAAGGGACCTGCAGACCAGGCAGGTGCCCCGCCTCCAGGCTCCGGGCACGGGCGCATCCTCCGCCATTTCGCGGAGGGGGGAGGTGCGGTGGGTGCGCGGCCTCTCTGGCGGCCGAAGGTGGGAGGAGGGGAAGAGCCCCCGCGAGGGACCCTGAGCCGGCGCCTTCTGTGCACTCCAGGGGTGCGCCTGGTGAGTGGCTTCTGTAGTCCCTCTGGGGGTGTCCTAGCGTTAGTTTGTGAACCCCTCTTTAGGACTGGTCCAGCCAATGAAAACAGGGATCTGACCGGGCACACCTTTCAAAGAGACCTGGAGCCAGCGTTAACGGAATGCTTGGAGGGTAATACCCTTTCCCCCCCACCACACATTAGAGTTCTTAGGATGTGGGGCTGACAGGGTAGCAGAGCAAGTAACAAGAAGGAACTGGAGCCCAAAAGAATTTAATTTTTGCACCAAGAAATGATGCCTATAAACACATCTGATACTAAAGAGGGAAGACTCTGGGTCCCTAACATGGGAGGTCCTGGGGTGAGGGGGGAGGTGAGTACTAGGCTCCTGTGGGAAAAGTCCACTGTTCTCCTCCCACCTCCCAGCTGCCTTTTGAGGTCTGGCCCCCACCAGGGCACAGAGGAATGGGATGCACATGGGAGCTTGGGGTGGGAGGATCCCAGGTCCCTAGGCCTGAGGTGCCCCTATTTCAGGGTCTTTTCTTCCTGCTGTGCACAGAGCTGCACCCTCCTGCCTGGCTGAGCTCAGAGCTGAGTAAGAGCTGTGCACATCACTGCAGATATGAAGTCAAAGTGAAGTCACTCGCCATGAGGAGGAGGAGCTGCCGAGACAGGCTGGCTGGGGGCTCTGCCCCCTGAGATGTCCAAGCCAGCCTGTTGGCAGAAGGCCAGGGCACAGTGCTATCAGCTCAGGAGAGCCACCCTGCGGCCACCAGACCTTATGTTGCCTGCCTCACCCTCCCAGGGCTTCAGGCTCTTGGACATCTGGGGCTGGAGTTGGCTGTGGGGGATTCCCCTGGGTGTGGGCGAGCTACCTCTGGTGCTAATAGTAACCACCAAGGCTGAGCTGCTCAGGCCTGTGCACAGCGAAGGGACCTGAGTTAGGAAGGGAGATCCCAAGAGAGACTTCTTTGTTACACACAGACTTCTGTGACAGGAGGATGCAGAATGAAGGGGGGTGGCCTGGTGCATTCTTTCCAACTGGCCCCACCCTTGTGGAACTGCCCCAGCCAAGCCTTGGCTGACACTGGTCAGGCCGGATGTCCAGTCGTGCTCTGGGTGACCACCTCAAGGGCCCATTGGACACTGTGCTCCTGCCTGATCCCCTCAGGCCCTTCCACTCCTTCCCCACCACCACCCTTGGGGGTCTTGAGAGGACATCTAAGACTATGGTGGGGGTATTGCCTTCTTCTTAGAAAAAAGTCCAGGGAGCCTCCTATGTGTAGTTTTATCCCCGTCTGTGTATGTACACATGTATGCATGAGCATATACCTGTGTCATGTGCAGGACACGGATGTACACTCGCCCCCATGTGTATGCCCAGAGACCTGACCAGATAATCATCTAGGAGAGGGCAGAGGTGAAGCGTTGGGCTTTCTGGCCTTGGGTCCTGCATATCTATGAGACCCCCATGAGTCCCAGACAAGGCCCATCTCCACCAGGAGGCCTGACATCAACTCTTTGCCCCAGTCACCCTTCCATGGGCCACCCCAATGGAGTTGTTTTTCTCCTCTGAATTTCTGGCCCCACCTTGCTCTTTTCCCTTCCTTCCTCTGTTCTTCCTTTTCCTCCCTTGCCTGCTTCCCTCCCTCTTCTCTGGAAGAATCTCTTCTCCATTCCTCCCCACAGCACAAGAACCAGGCTAGCTGCATCACTGGGGCCTTGGGGTCTTCATCATGTACTAGAACATGGGAGTAATAATACAGTAACTACCTGGCAGTGCTGTGAGGCTGAACCCAAATGAAGCTTTGACAGAATCAGCACTGTTTCTGGTTGTCTAGAAAATGAGCTTTTTTTTTTTTTTTGGCTCTTCTTCCAGGGGTCCTCTAAAGTCCAAGGTGCTGTCTGGATGTTAGGCTGGGGGCAGTGACCTGGTGTGAAGGTTGCAGGTAGGCTCTGAGTTGTATCGAAGCCATCTCTCTCTGGTCTGTGTGACCTCAGCATGTTTGCAACATCTCTGGGCCTCAGGAAAGCAGAGCTCTCTCCCTTTAGGTGCCTGAGGACAGGTGAATCCGAGGCAATGGGCAGGAGCTGTCCTTGTTATCACTGGTTCCCGTCAGCTGTGGAAGCTGAGCTGAGGCAAGAGTGGTCGGTGGACCTAGCTCAGGTAGCACAGAACACAGGTGACCCCTAAAACGGGCTGTCTGCTGCCCCAGCTCTGGCTTCCCACCTGCACAGGTAACAAGTCACACCTGCATGGGGCTGGCAGCCAATGATACCAGCCTGCAGGAGCCAATGCCTGTCTCCAGCCCTCCCCACAGGACCTACAGCTTTCTCAGTGGAAGGAGAGAGAGCCCTAGAACCCCAGAGTCCTCTTTGCCACCGCAGCACTTATCTGAGCATGTAATTACACATTCGGGAGTGGTGGGTTGATTTCTGCTCATACCTCACCCAGGCTTTGGGGGCTTTGCTCACATCAAGTCCCCAGCCCAAGGGTACCACTGGCTGGAGACCACTGGAACCTAATGGGGCCTCAGGCCTGGCAGTGCCTGCCTCTTGCCTCAAGGACACCAAAGAGAAGGACTGACCTAGCTTACAAGCAAGCCATAGCAGTAACAGGGAGCTCGAATTGGCCAGTCCAACAGGTATGACCTGAATGCTCTTTAGAAAAAACATCTCCCAGGGCAGTTTCATAATCTGCCTTGTAATGCAGACTTAGACAAGTTTTTACGAATGCACTTTTTAAAATAGGTCTTAATGGATCCTTTGCAGTAGTTACAGCCCATTGTGTAAATGCAAACAGAAGGTTTTTTGAAAACATGTATTATTGATCAGAAAGGCAGCAGCAATTAGAAGCCAGTATGTCATGTCATTCAATACACACTTCCTATACAGTCCTGCTTGTGCTCATTCATAACTTTCTGACAAATTATCCTGTCACTGGGAAGCCTTTTCTTTTCCCTTTTGCTTCTAGAAGCAAAGGCGAACCTCTCCATCAGTTATTAGCTAGAGGTGAATGAAAAATTAAGCTTACCTTTACCATCACAAAACCTATTTATGAATTCTCCAGTTTCCAGACTGAAATGACAAAACCTTCAGGTAAGATGGATGATGCCTCTCGATTTGTTCTGTGGCCCACAGTGGAAAAACAAAACAAAACTGGTGACAGGTAGCATATGCTACCTGTCATGTTCAGGTGGGCAGAATCACAAAGCCAGGGAGGTCTGCCTTGTGGCAGGGTTGCTTAGCCAGGGTCTACAAGGAGGGGCCTTGAATGTCCCTCCCTGGTCATGTAACCTAAAATGATCAACAAGCATGAAGTTGAGCCTTGTTTTTGCTCAAAAATTCACATCCGAGTCTGTATTTCACCTGATCTGCACATTTACCATTTACTCTTCTTGAAAAGTTCATCTATTTAATAAATACTTGCTGGGCACTATTTTCCCAGCACCCTTTTCAAACTACAGTGAGCTAAGCCAAGACCCTTCCTTTGGGGTGCTTCTCAAGGACAATCACCAACACATAAGGTACAGACACACAGAGCATTCACAAGTGACCCCAGATGGGGAGGGGCATGGGGCAGGGTGTCTGTCAGGGCGGATGTCCCGGGGAGTTGACTTTGGGCAAAGAAGACAGAGCTCTGGGGATGGTGCTGCCCACAGGGAGTGGGGGAAGTGACAGGGTGGGCCTTGGGGTTTCCTCTGTTGCCCCAGCAGGGATAAGGGGTCTTTGTCTCCCCATGAAGCACCTCCTTGGCAGCCTCACCTCACCCCTCTAGAAGGTGCAGTTCTGGTCTCTGAGAGGGTTACAGCCTGCAGGATTGGCAGAGTGAATGCTCTGACCCAGGCAATCTTTAGGAGTGGAAAATGTCTGCTGTGTTCTTGGTGTGCTGACAAATAGGAAGTCCATTGACTTAATGTCCTGTAATGGCTTCTGAGGCCTCCTTGCCCAGGATGGGGTGGGTGCAGCTCCAGGCACGGTGTGCTGCTTCTACATCCATCTCAGGCCTGCGGGTGCTGAGGCAGTGTGTGTGGGGGGGTGCCGCCATCCCTGGAAAGGAGGGGGAGGGGGGCTGGCCACCTGCCTGTGGGAGGGCATAACCTGTGTGGCTCCCCCAGCCACCTGTGCTTACAGACAAGCCCGCGAGCAGCAGGGCACTGACTGACCCCCGTTCTCCCCACCCCAATCCAGGAAGTGCTCCTAAAGACCTTGTTCAGTGATGGCAGCAGCCCCAGGTGGCCAGGGGAGGTGGGGAGTGCTGTCTCGGGTAGATCTAGGGTGCCACCATTGCTTCCTCTCTAACACCTCCCTAAAGGTGGCTATCTGAACCTAGGTGCATGGTTGGGAGGTAGCTCCCAGCTCTGCTGTAGACACCTCACCCAGCCCAGGTGGGCACCCCTCAGCACCCCTGTTTGCTGAGAAGCTGGCCAGCCTGGCCTTCATCCCCAGTGCTGTCCACAGAATGTTCTGTGATGGTGGTAACTTCCTCCTCTGTTCCATCCAATGTGAGGGCCACTAGCCAAGTGTGGCTGTGGAGCACTTGAGATATGGATGGTGCGACTCAGGAACTGAATTTACAATAATGTAAAATTAAGTAGTCATACATGGCTATGTACTTATTGGGCATTGATGCTCTAAGAAACACTTTCCCGGCTTTACCCTGGGGCTCCTGGGGGGCTGGGCAGGCTCCTAGCCCAAACCTCCCCCGCTGTGGGGAGAGCAGAGAAACCAGAGCCTGCTGAGTCCCAGTGGGCTGTCTGATCCAGCAGCTTCCACTCTGTTTCCTGGTGGATTGAAAGTGCCAGAGCCCCCACCCCCACCCTCAACAGCAGCAGTCTTGCTGGGGTTCCCCCTGGGCACACTCTCTCTCGTCCTGGGGAATCTTCTGTTCCCCTGCAGACCCAGCACCAAGCCTGACCACGTCTACTGAAACCCCTGCCTCCTGTAGGCAGAGTGGGCGTTGGAGGGCCCTGTTCTCAGGGGCCTCTTTGGAAAGGGGCTGATGAGCTCATGCATGTTAATATGTTGTGATGAAGGGCTGTCAGGGGACTCTGTGCAGCAGCCTGAGACCCAAGGGCTTGCTTGCTGGGGCTGGGAGCTCAGCATCTAGCCCCTCTCCAGGGCCTACCTCCCTCTGCTCCCGAGCCACCCTGCCTCCAATGGTCTCAGACTCCCTACGTGTTCTGTGGCCACTGACCTCCACTGGCTGTTCCTTCTGTCTTCCTGCCTGCCTCTGGCCCCCTCTGTTGTTCAACTCTTAATTGTCACTCAGAAGTCTGGGCTCCAAGATACCACTCTCCCTAGCCAATACTCAGATGCTCCATCTAAACAATTTGAAGGGAACCCAGTATGCTTCCTGGGTTTCCCTGGTGGCTCAGTGGTAAAGAATCTGCCTGCGTTGCAGCAGTCGCAGGAGACGTGGGTTTGATCCCTGGGTTGGGAAGATCTTTGGAGGAGGATATGGCAACCCACCCCAGCAACCTTGCCTGGAGAATCTCACAGACAGAGCAGACTGGCAGGCTACAGTCCATGGGGTCGCAAAGAGTTGTACCCGACTGAAGCAACTGAGCACACACACACACACACACGCAGTGTGCTTCCTGTTTTGTTTTTGTTTTTGTTGTTGTTTTGGCCATGCCCTGCAGCATGTGCGAGCTTAGTTCCCCAACTAGGGATCAAACCCATATCCCCTACATCGGGAGCATGGAGTCTTAACCACTGCACAGCCAGGGAAGTCCTGCTTCCTGGTTTAACTGTGCTGGATTTATCTCCCGGCCCTCTCCATGGGGACATGATGAGGACTCAGGGTGCTAGTTGGATGACCTGCTGTGAGGAATGGCCCTGGAAGCTAAGAAGACAGCCTGGGCAGAGGCACAAGGTGCATTCAGGAGGCAGGAGGTAGGGCAGGGCCATCTGCTGTGACAGCATCAGTCCTTACCGGTGCACACTCACACCCCTCTGCCCCCAACTCCCTCTGGGCTGCCTCCTTGGTGTGAACAGAAGCCTGTTGAGTCTGTAAACATCAGTGGAAAGGGTGACAGGAGCAGGGCTGGAGCCGCAAGACAATTCACAGGGAGGGAACAGGAGGCCCCAAATAAATCATTCAGGGCCTGACATTTGGAGCATTTGAGTTTGAGACCAAACACAGATGCCCTTTAGATAAATACATTCTTGAGACGTGTTCCACAGGAGAAGTTTATGACTTGAATAGGTTTTTAGTGTCAGATGAGCATCAGGAAGTGTTTTGTTGAGAGACCTTCTCTTAAAAGCTCAGAATCCTTCTCCTCCCTCTGGCCCTTTAAACAGAAGGATACAGGGATCCTCAACAAGGGGAGCTTCTCTTTCTCCAGGTTCCCTGGGGATTGGCCCTGGGCTGGGATTGCTCAACTGAGGAAGGTTCTGGAAGGTTCTGAAGACCTCAGTGCTCCAGGCCAGCAGGGTTGGGGGTGAGGGTCTCTCAGGAAGCTGATTTAGAAGCATAGAAGCACCCTCCTCACTCAGAGCAGCTCTCCCACTCCCCACCCCCAATTCCTCTCTCCACAGAGGTCCACAGGAATGAGAAGGGCTCTGTGTGGAGATCGTGGGTCCCCCTCAAGCCTACAGAGGTTGGCAATTTTCTGTGGGTTGGAAACTTTACAAAGTTCCCCCACGCTGAAGCCCAGGAATACGAAGGAGCTGGGCTCACTGCAGGCCCTACGCCAGAGAAAGGAGACATGAGGAGAAGGTCAGATGCAATCATGTCTGGAAGCTTCTCCCTTCTGGCTTAGAGACAGGCCCCTACCTGCCCATCCCGGGCTCTGTCCCAGGACCTCCAGGGAGCCCTGCGGCTGCTCTCTGCCCAGCTCCAGCCCGGACACCAAGTAGCCACTGGTGGGGCTGCTTCTACTACCCTGTGTGTGCTGCTCAGCCCTTGCCCTGCCCCCCAAGACAGGGGCTGCATTGTGAGGGGTGGATGCAGTTGCAACCTCTGCGAATTGTAACCTGTCCTTGAATGAGGCTACCATGGAAGAACTCACCACAGATTGTCTGTGCTGTGACTCAGCCACACAGGGAGGCCCCCTGGCTGAGCCAGGCAGAACTTGGGCTTGTCTTTCCACCACACGTGGGTGTGGGTGGGCTGGGGGCACACAGGAAGGCCTAGGACCTGGCTCACGGAAACCACATGGATGGAACTGAAAGGAAGCCCATGTGAACTTTGTGGGCACAGCAGTCCACCTCCTAGTACAGCTGTGAGATGAGCACTCAGGTGGTGGGGGATGGGAGAGAAGGGACCACTGTGTCTGTGCTGTTCTCCACACAGGACATCTCCCGGGGGCAGGAGAAAGGTTCTAATCAATCAATACACCAAGACTCCACACTGATTTCAGGGAGGGCCCCTCGTTTCCCTTAGGTGACTTCTGAGGACACCCGGAACCACATTTTCAACCACTCCTATAACTGAGAAACTGCTGTAACTGAGAAACTGAACCTCGGCTTTTCCACGTCTGTGGATAATTCTGCCCTCCCACTCCGCCCCTCCATCTCCCACCCCCTAGCAATGGCCCTCAGAGGCCTGTCTCAGACCCTCTCTTTGCCCCAGATCCCTGGGGTCTCGTGGAAAGCTGATTCAGAAGCTTAGAAGCATCCTCCTCACTCACAGCAACTCTCCTTCCCCTCCCCAACCCCCACCCCCTCCTACCCACAGGAACCTGATGGCTGGTCTACAAGATGTATTTATCTAAATGGCCAGATCACTCCCTGTCCTAGTCATTTCATCCATGGCTGTGTCAGGCAATGAATGAACAGGGAGACTGATGCAGAGAGGCCGGGACTGAGCAGGCACCTGGGTGCCTGCTCTCCTCCCTACCCCCGCCCCGGGGCCCCGAGCTTACCTCCTTCGCTCCTGGGACTTGCCCAGACCCTCATCAGGAGTCCACCTCAGGGATGGAAGAGAAGAGTTTGGATGAAGCACCTATGATCTTCTAAAGCTTCGCTCCTGCCTCATAATTGTTTCCTTACAGGATCCAGACGCTTGGATACAGCTGATTCTCTAACACCATTCACAACCTTTTTTTGTTTTCTTCACGGTTGTCTTGGAAGCAGCTGCCCACAAATGCAAGCAGCCTTCGTCTTTGGGGGCTCCTGCGACCTTGCCTATGGTGGGGGGCAGGAGGGAGTGACCTCTGTTTTATTTCCCAGGTGGATACCCAGGCTGCAGAGGGGCTTTGCCTGGTTACCCATTTGTATCTGTAATTTATCAGCAATCTCAAAATCCTAAAGGTTGAATTATGCATGTCTGACCCCTGGAAGAAAAGCTGAGTGAGGTTTCCCTGGGAGGCAAAGCTCTGAGGCCTGAATCATCTCTCCTAGAAGAGGAGGCCGGCCTTGAGTGAGCACAGTGGGAATGGCTCATGGCTGTGGAGAACCTACATGGGGGCAGCCCTGGACTGGAGCTTCTAACTCATTCAGGGTCACAACACCCGCCTGGGTGGGAGCAGTGCCCCATTTTCCAGGCAGATTGCTGAGGTGCAAACCCAGCTGTTCCTTCTCTGGGCTTCTTGCCCTCACTTCACTGTTGGTTTCCAAATTCTAGTGCAAGGCTGGTCAAACACACTGTGAGCCTGCCCCCCAGGTTCTAACTCTGGGTGTGGGGGTAGGGTGACACATTGTCCTCGGGACTAGATCCCTGGGGCTGCTGATGCCGCTGGTACCCGGCCCACTGGGTGGGGATCAGCTGCCCAGAGCATGGTGCAATGGGAGAGACACAGGTGAGGATCTCAAAATGGAAGGTGCCTGCTTCACTCTGCTGCTCGCACGCCCTGTTCCCAGTGAGCCTCCCCTCCTCTGTGTCTCCTCCCTTTCTGCAGCCTCCATCTGCCCCTGGCTGATGCCCATGGCCCTGGCTTTGCTGGGAGCCCACCCAGAACTCACCTTCTCTGCTCCTCTTCAGGGACCCACCTGTGTTTGCAGACAGCTGTCTCCTCCTAACACCCGTTTTTTTCAGCTGGGTCCCTCATGGGAGACTCAGACCCGACTGAGTCCACTGGGTGATCCAGCACACTCACTGTGCAGGTAAAGGGTGGTCATCTCTTTGTTTTGGCTGGATTCTACTGCCATCCAACTCTTGCATGGGGTGGAGCTTCAGAGAGTCTCCAGCAAACATGATTCTCTCATCTGCAAAGCAAGTGGGCTGTCACCATCACCCAGAACATGCCTGCTCCATTCCTCTGCAGGGACACACCTGTATTTGCAGACAGCTTTCTTCCCCTAACACCCATGTCTTCAACTGGGTCCTCAGAGCAAGACGGTTATTGCCATCATCCTGATGACCACGTGTTTGGCTCTCGGGGACCTGGTCTCTGCCAAGCCATGGTCCCTTGACAGAGGCTAATTCAGGTCCTGTGCATGGCCAAGGGGGACTGGGGAAAAAGAGGAAAGAGAGGATGCCAGGGGACTCTGCCCCTTAGTCAGAGGCTCACAGGCCCCTCCAGACAGCGCATATACATGGCAGTGGTGGTGCTGGCAGCAGTGACTCTGGCTGGCCTGTGCATTGTTATTTCCAAAGACCGAGTCTTTGAAGCAAAGGAATTTTCATTCCTTTTACATTAATGAAAAAACTTGCAACCAGAGGAAGCACCCCACTAAATGACTGATGCTCCACAAGATACGCACTGTTCAGAAATGTCTCCTAGTCAATGAAGAAGTCAGTGGAATAAATAGTCAGTGGAATAAAAAGTAATCTGGCTACTCTAGGAATTAATATAAAAATATCAGATGCAGGATTTATAAGGGATGCCACCTCCAGCTAACCCTCCCTGGGTTAAATACCCCAAGGATGATGATTTACATCCTGTGCTGCAGGGCTCTGCCAGCATAATCGATAGGGGTGAGAAATGGGGCCACCCGGCCATGCTTGCCTGCAGGGCTGGGGAGGGGAACTGAGGGGGCACAGGGCAGCCCTGCAGGCTGCTAGGAGCAACAACCCACTTGAGCTGTCTGTCCTTTCTTCCCCTTCCTCTGCCTCACTGGTGAGCTCCAGACCCGTGGCCCATGTGTTTCTGGAAGCCTGGGCCATGGTCCCACTGGTCCTCACCCCTATGCCCAGCTCCTCCAGGCCTACAGGAGGCGGCCTAGGGAGAGGAGGGCAGGGCAGGCTGAGCCAGGTGCTGCCAAGACCAGAGCAGTGGGACCCGCACCCCAACCCTGGAAGCCTGGGCAAACCTCCTGACAGTAAGCAATCACACAGCCATCTTTGCTCTGCAAGAATTACTGTCCCCAAGTCTTGGTTTAGGGTGAAACTTGCCTAAGCAACTATTTATTCCCACTGTCCCAGACTTAGGATCTGCTGTTGGATTTAAGCCCTTGTTGGGCATTCCTGGGGTGCTTCCCTGAGGGAGCTCCAGGCTGGGGCTCGTGCCCGGAAACAGATGGGCCTCACTGCAGCTACAGGGCTGGCTTCCCTGCTGTGCTAGGTGAGATGTGCATCATCCCCACTCCTCCATGGTGAGGGCTATGCCTGCTCAGTTTTGCCCCAGTGTGCACCAGCCACACTTGGCGGGGGCTGGGCAGTGGGTTGGACCAGCCGGTGTCAGGGCCAGCCAGGCTGCCCCTGGGGGGTGGAGCGGGGGGCAGAGGAATATCCTGTCATCTGGCCCTTGATGTTGAGGCCCCGGAAGAGGCGAAAGCAAGGAAGACAAAGTGTTTACTTACTCCTCAGCCCCTCCCTGCCAAGCCTCCCATGGTCCCTCAGCCACACTCTCTACTCTGGAGTTGCAGCAGCTGTTGGGGGAAGGGGCACCAGCCTCTCATCATGCACTGCCCAGCCCTCTGCTCTAGCATTAAGCCTAGTCATTGCCCTTCAGGAGTGTCATCTTCTTCTCTGACCATCCAGCCCTCAAGGGAAATTCCTGTAGGGCTGGCAGTGAGGAAAGTCTGCGGGAAAGAGAAACTAGGGTTCCTTGTTCTTGATCCCACAAGAACCTGGCCCTTCCCCGGGAGGCCTACTGGTGTCTCCTTAGCACATCCACCCTGAGCAGCCTGGCTGAGTGCCCCGGTGTCCGCCACACTTCTGTTCACACCCACACTGAGTGGGCCCAGCACAGGCCTCCATGCCTCATGTGAACTAAAGCCAGGGACAAGTGACCCTGAGCAATCTCAGGGACAGAAAGGCCCAAAGGGACCACTCGGTCTAAGCCTTATCACAGAAAGACTGAGGTTCCACTGAGACTGGCCAAGGCCACAGGGTAAAGCTGGCCTCCTGGCCTGAGGGCAGTGCCCTCTGCCCTCTGCCTGCCAAATCACCCTGATGCTGGTCTAGGCTACTGTGCAGTCATCCTCAGTCCTACTAAAGGGAGAAACATAAACTCAAATACGATTTTCATTGTATCAGGAGTTGAATGGTGTCCCCCCAGATCCATATATTAGAGTCCTGACTCTGTTAGCTTAGAATGTGATCTGATTCAGAAACAGGGTCTTTACAGATGTAATCAGGTTAAAATGAGGTCACTGGGGTGGGCCCCAATCCAATATCACTGGTGTCCTTATAAAAAGAAGGAATTTGGACAGAGTCAGGCCCAGAGGGAAGGTGAGGTGAAGAGACATAAGCTGAGGAGAGAGCCCGTCGAAAGATCCTCCCATCACAGCCCTCAAAGGAACCAGCCATGATTTCAGACTTCCGACTCCAGAACCGTGAGATAATAACAAGCCATGCAGTCACCGGAAACTGATGCAGACTGGAAAGAAGGTCCTGGTAATGAACATAGAGCACTATTAATTTTACTTTTTTTGGGGGGGTGCTTTTGGTGTTTCAGATTTTGCTGTTGTTTAGTCACTAGTCGTGTCTGACCCTTTGTGACCCCATGGACAGTAGCTTGCAGGCTGTTCTGTCCATGGGATTTTCCAGGCAATCATACCGGAGTGGGTTGCCATTTCCTTCTCCAGTTCCAATTATTTGTATGCTTTTAGTTTTCATTATGAATTCACAAACTGGGGTGTATTTATCAACGGTCAGAGACTCAGGAGAGGATGCTGATGGGGAAGTCTGCTCAGTGCATTCCAGGAGCTGAGGCCCTCCTGGGATGTGGGTTCCCAGGTTGCTGGGATAGAGGGCAGAGAATTGCTGGATATGTGTGTGGGCCACTGAAGTGTGAAATGGATGAGGACACTATAGCCCACATTTCCCGCTGTCTTAGTGATGTTTTCTGTCCACACTGATGGCAGTGACCTTGATCAGGAACCCCATGGTGACCCATACAGGGCACCTCCATCCAGCCAAAGAGATGGAAGCAATGGGCTACTGAGTGCTTGCTTGTCCCTTCACATAAAAACAGGTCAGTGTTGTTCTAGTGAAAAGGACTTTGTGGGCATTACTGCTGTAGGCGTAATCACACAATATGAATTCTAAACAAAATCACAGACCCCCATTTGGTGAAACTTATTCCAGGGAATTTCAGTGTATTGTTTGACACCCTGTTGACTCACACTGCTTAGTGCATTTTTGCTCTCACAGCAGCTCTGTCACTACTGGGTTTCAGTGGAGGCTTAAAAAAAGCAATTTCTCTGCAGGCCACAGCTCTAAGATCACAGGAGGGATTCACAGACCTCACAACCTTTGGGAAAATGACCAAATATCAAAACTAATACCAAACATTTTGCTACCAAGAAGACATTTCCCATTAAACAGAAACCCCCAGGGACTTCCCTGGTTGTCCAGTGGTTACAAATTCACCTTCCAATGTAAGGAGTGTGGGTTTGCTCCCTGGTCGGGGAGTTAAGATTCCCACATGCCTTGAAGCAAAATAAGTAAATAAAACAGAAGCAATGTTGTAAATATGAACTTTCCTGGTGGCTCCAGACAGTAAAGGACTTGCCTGCAGTGCAGGAGACCTGGGTTTGATCCCTGGGTTGGGAAGATCCCCTGTAGAAGGAAACGGCAACCCACCCCAGTATTCTTGCCTGGAGAATTCCATGGACAGAGGAGCCTGGCAGGCTACACCATGGGGTCGCAAAGAGTCAGACACAACTGAGTGATTAACACTTCCACTTTCAATGCTGTAACAAATTCAGTAAAGACTTTTTAAATGGTCCACATCAAAAAATCTTAAAAAAATATAAATAGAAACCACTTCCAGGAATGAGACACTTCCTCTCCCACATATGGCAGACCCTCTGGAGTAGCTCTCACTGACCCAAATGTACTAGAGCTCCCCCAGGACAAGGAACTCTGTGTCCACCCATATTCTCAGTCGGTCATCCACAGAGCAGGTGCTGCATCCCTGGGTCAGAGAAATTCAGGGAAGTCCAAGAGATCATCAAGGGCAGCATTCTCACTGTCTATTACTCAATAACAAGCCATCCCCAAACTGTCTTAAAACAACACCGTTATTTCTTTTGCTCACGAGTCTATAACATGGGCAGTCCTCAGCAGGCATATCTTGTCTCTGCTGCACTCCGCTTAGCTTAGGGTGGCTCACAGCAGGACTGGAATCACATGACTTGTGTCATGTAGAATCACATGGACTTCCTCACATGACTGTGTGTGGTGCTGGTTGCTAGCCCAGACCCTCTGCCTTCACTGGAACTGTCCACCAGGGCACAGACATACAGCCCTGTAGGAGCTGGGCTTCCTTAGAATACGGCGGTCAAAGTCGTATCACCTTCTGTATCCTTGTCTCCAAAGTCCCCCTGCATCCCTCCGTCACATTCTATTTATCATAGCAGTCACAAAGTCCAGCCCAATTTCTAGGAGAGGGGAAACAGAATCCATCTCTGGATGGGGGTGGTGGTGGCAGGATTCTGGAAGAGCCGGCAGGACAGAAATATTGCTGTGGTCATTTGCAGCCTGCGACATCCTGGTCCAGAGGTCACACTGGGGAGTCTGGGTCAAGGGGGCAGGTTCCCAATGTGGTCCACCATCAGGAGTTAGGGACAGAGTCCAAAAATGCCTCCCTACTGCTCCTGAAGTGAGTCTGAGCTAACACTGAACAGGCCACACCTGTGTCCCCTTTGGCTCCGTAGGCCCATCGGCACAAAGACCAGCAATAATCCTCTCTCAAGACTCCTCAGCTTCAGCTGTCTGTAATGCCAGGACTCTCTGATCTATGGAATGAGTCATCAGTGGCATCTCCTTCAGCAAATGACCCATTCAAAGGGAAGATTTGTTATGCCTGGGGCATTTTATGAATGTTGTTGCTTTGTCTGGCAAGCTGTGATTCCATTAGGAAAAACAGCCGGCATGAGATGATGCTGCCAGGGCAGATGCTTGGATCGAGGGCACATGGGGGGGACTGGTGGCCTGTACCATGGCTGCTTCCTCCCACCTACCTGAGGGGGACCCTGGGTGCTCAGCTCCTCCCAGCCAAATCATAGAGTGGAGGTTGCAGGCTCAAGCTTGCACTCTACATTTGTGACACCTGTGTGAGACAAAACAACCCTGAGCTGGGCTCCCCTGGACCCCAACACAAGGGAGGAGCTGGCCAGGCTGCAAAGACAGCTGTCTGCACCCAGCACCCAGGCCCATGCCCTGGTCTTCCACTGCCTGGTATGGGTGAGTGTGCACCACCACCTGAGGCCTGTGCACCTGTTCACAGGTGACACTCACCTGGCAGCGACAGGCAGCAAAGGGCTCAGCTTCAGGAGTGCTGGATGCCAGGGGCACACCCTCTCCTCCTTCCCTTGCTTTCCCCATGAGGCCTAGCACAGTGCTGGGCACACACAGGGTCCTGTGGCCTCCTGCTCATTCTCAGAACAGGTCAAGGAAGACATGGACCTCAGGGTCTCTGAGACGGGGCAGAGTGGGCTGTGGCTGTGATGCTAGGCAGGGCTGCTATGAGGACCCCAGAGGGCTGGGGTGGGTGTGTTCCTACCCCTGGTTGGAGTTCCCTCCAAATTCTGGATCAAACTATTGGATCTGAGACTCAGAAGGGACTGCAGCCATCTCCAAGGTCAATGGAAGAAAAGGGAGCACTTGAGTCCTCAGAAAGTGAGGGTCCTGGGCTCCTTGGAGCCTCTTCCACTCCTGGTCTGACCCCCGCATTTCTCTCCTTGTCACTAATCCCCATGGCCCCTCCCAGAGATTCTGTCCAATTACTGAGCCCTTCCTCAGCTGCAAACCCCCTGTCATCAGTGCAGAAAGGGTTCAAAGTGGTGCCTGCCCCAGGGTGGGGGTGAAACAGAGCAGGGTATGGGCGAGGGCTCTGGGAACTGAGTGTGATAAGGACAATCCACGGACATCTCTCTTCCTCTTCCCAACACTGCCCCCCAAATGTTCCTATTCACCCGGCAAAGCTCGACCTTGGGTGGCCCAGTTTTCTGCCTCCCCCGAGTCCTCGCCTGGCTGGAGGAGGTGAGGGAAGCTGTCTGTGTTCAGGACCCTCTCTCCACAACAGTGGTCTCAGCCACCCTGGTTGCTCGCTCCCTGTCTTCTGTGCCTCCGCAGCCCTCACAGCCACCTCCCTGGGCCTCCAGATCTCTTAGAAGGACCTACTCAGCCTTTTCCAGTCCGTCTGCACCACCCACTCAGTCACAGCTCCTGAGCCTTGTGCATCGTCTTGCTGCAGCTTGAACCCACTTCTCAGGCTTCCTGGATCACTCCCTGTCAGAACATGCTGGAATGCTCCTCATCTTCAAACCCAAACTCCAAGACCTTGTGCCTATCCCTTATTCCTTGGCTCTTTTTCTGGGGGGAGGAGGGGCCTCATTGCTCGCAGGATCTTTGTTCTCCAACCAGAGATCGAACCTGTATCTCCTGCAGTAGAAGCATGGAGTTTGAACCACTGGACTGCCAGGGAATTCCCTCGGCTCTCTTGACAGGTGTTATCTTTGTAACCACCTCCTTTTCTGGCCCCTGTGGTCCCTGCAGCCCCCTGCAACCCCTGTGGGCCCCGCCCTGCCCTGACTCTGGCTTTGTCTAAGCCTGAAAGCTGAAGGACCTCCACCCAATGGGCCAGAAGTGACCCTCTGCTGTCCACGTACACTCAGCTCCTGGCAGCACTGGACTGCTCCTCCACCTGCCTGCACACCCGCACCCCCTCCTCCGCCCCCATCCCCAGGCCTCTCCTCACTTGGCTTCCTGGATACACCTCCTCCTCTTCTTCATCTGTGTGCCTTCCTTGTCTCCATTACTAAACATGGATGTGTTCACAAAAGATCCCCAACCTGGGCCGTCAGTTTAGCCCACACTGACTCCTCAGTGACCGCATCCAGACCCAGCTTGAAACCCAGTCCACCCCACCCCCAACACTCTCCTCCATCCCCCATCTATTCCCAGCCTCTCCTCCCCACTAAAGTCCACTCACTAAGCTGCCTGCCCTCCATGGACTCTCTGCATGGCCCCCAGAGGGCATCTCAGGTTTAATGCATCAAAAGTAAACTTTTTTTTTTTTTTTTGTGGCTGTGTCATGTGGTTTGCAGGATCTTAGTTCCCCAAACTGGGATTGAACCAGTGACCTCAGCATTGAAAGTATGGTGTCTTAACCACTAGACTACCAGGGAATTCCCAAAAACAAACTCTTAATTTCCACTTTTCCCATCCCCAAATCTTGCTTGTCCTTCACTTATTCCCATCTTAGTAAAAGGGTTCATATTCACTCAGTTTCTCAGGACAAAGACCAAAGAGTTACAAGTGATTCCCTTCTCTCTTTCATACCTTGAATCTGACCCAACGGCATGTTCTGCTGGGTCTCCAGAACATACTCAGAATCTCATCCGTCTGCGTTGGTCCAAGCTGCTGTCCTCTCCAGGCTGTCACAGTGGCCTCCTTCTCAGGCTCCCACCATTGTTTCATCCCCTTCCCACAGTCCCAGAGGGGTGCTGGGGAAAAACTCAGCCCGTTGCATGGAGCAGGCAGCTGAGGTCCCAACCCCACCAGGGTGGAATCTCAGCAGCTGCACCAGATCACCTGCCCCTGAGCCTGCATCCTGAAGGGTAAGTAGTCCACAGCCAGCTCAGATGGGTGGCTGTCACCCATCTGATGCTCACCCACCAACCTCTGCTCACCCCACCTCCCTGACCTCAGCCTCCCCCTGCCTCCTCCTCCCCTCCCTCTTCTCCTCCTTCTCACTCCACTTGGGCTTCTCCAGCCTGTTGTAGGTGTGTGCTCAATTGCTCAGTCGTGTCCAACTCTTTGCGACCCCATGGACTGCAGCCCACCAGGCTCCTTTGTTCATGGGGATTCTTCAGGCCAGAATTCTTGAGTTGGTTGCCATTTCCTCCTCCAGGGGCTCGTCGCCTCTTAGGGATAGAGCCCTTGTATCCCTTGTTTCCTGCATTGGCAGACGGAGTCTTTACCACTGAGCCACTTGGGAAGTGCCCCGCCCACCCCACGACTGCTCTTCTTTAAATATAGCAAGCCTGTTGGTACTGGGGACTCTGCACTGGCTGTCCCTTCTATCTGGGAGATGCTTGCCCTTGACCTCTCCTTCACTTTGCCCAGATGTTGGCTCAGATGTTCCTCAGTGGCCATGCTCTAAGAAGCAGTCTCCCATGCTCTCCCTGCTCCACTGGGCTTTCTTTAGAATCCTGTTATGTTTGCATGGTTATATTTGTTGGTGTGCTTTGCACGTGCATGTATGGGTTTACATGAATGTAAGCTTCCAAGAACAGGGAGTTTGCTCTTTTGTGTCCCTAGTGCCTAGAATAATACTTGGAACATAGTAGATGCTCAAATAGCTGTTGATTAACTCAGTAAATGAGATGATGTTGCATCCACATCAGGACATGTGGGTTCCTGGGCCTTCCCAATAGCTGTGTGCTATTCCACAGGTGGACATGCTCAGGTTTAATTATCTGGCCCCTCACTTGAGGACATTTATCATTCTTATTCTTTTGCTACAATAAACAAAGTTTCATTGCACATCTTTGTACACCCATCTTTGCATTTATGTGTGAATATAGTGAAAAATCAACAATTACAGGCTCTGCACTTGCTGGATCAAGGAGTGTGTGCATTTAAAGCTTTGGTAGATAATCCTAAATTGTCACCCAAAAATATTTTTTACCAAATTATGATTTTTGAATTTTTAAAATATTTGAAAATCCATATGTCAAAGAATGAATTAGCCTCACTCCTTTAAAGAGCTCTTGAAACTGAGATCAGGCTCTGCGACTGAGTGTCATTTCACAAGGGTGAGACTGAGTCTCAGGGAGGGCATAGGGACTGTCATTCCTTGGCCATGGCCATGGTAGTCAACACACTCCAGCCCTGGGGTCCCACACCCTAGCCTCTTTCACCCTTACAGAAATCAGCCTTCAGTGCCTGTCACTGGCTGACTTTGGGAAAATTTAAGGACAGTCACTGAGAGTGGAGGGCTGTTATTATTCTGTATTGTCAGGAACTTCCTGAAGCACCAACCCAATAAGGATCTATTCAATGCTGGCTATGTGCTGCAACAGTGTGGACACAGCCTTCAACAACCCAGAAAAGCTTGGCCTTCAAAGAGCTTGCAGGGCATTCAAGGAGACAGATAATGAACAGGAGAGTACGTCAGATGGGAAGGAAGGATATGAGAAAGCCAAACCAGCAGAAACCGTATGACTGCCAGTTTCAGACAGGGCTTCAGGTCTTCACACCTCTGAGTTCTCACACTCTTGTGCAGCTCCCTCCCTCCAAGTTTGAACTGGACCTGGGACTTTCTTTTAATGACTAGGAAAGGCAGAGTGATGGGCTGGCACTACCAAGACTAGGTTACAAATGCCTGTGAGGGGACTTCCCTGGCAGTCCAGTGGCCAAGACTCTGCACTCCCAATGCAAGGGGCTCAGGTTCAATCCCTGATTTTGGAACTAGATCCCACATGCTGCAACTAAAGATTTGGCACAGCCAAATTACTTAATTAAAAAACAAAACAAACGTCTGTGAGTCTGTCTCACTGGCACGCCCTCCCTTTCCCCTTGCTCACATTGATGTTTTGAGCAGCACAGGAGGGCCCATGTGCCAGGGACTGAGGGCAGCCTGGGAAGAGACAATTACTGCCCACAGCCTCATAAGACAGCCTTATGCAGACCCAGCCCTGAAAGGACCCCAACCTAGCTTGCCTGAAGTTATGAGAGACCCAGAGGAATAACAAGACCACACCCATATTCCTGACCCATAGAAACTGTAAGATAAACATGCAAATACTGTCTTTAAGCTTCTACGTTTTGGGCTAACTTGTTACTCAGCAATAGCTAACTCACACAAAGGGGAATAGAGAGTGCCAGGGAGGTGATGCAGTTTAAAATAGGATAGGAGGGAAGGAATTATTTGAGAAGACTTGAAGAAGGGGGAGACTGAGCCTTGGGATTCCAGGGGCAGAGTTGGATTTTGGATGGCAGTTACAAGGGTGGCTGGAATAGAGTGAGAGGGGCAAGAGGCAGGGGCAGGAAAAAGATGGATGGAAGGATGTCACGCTAGCATTTTTTTTTTGACCCTGAACTTGGGCAAAGGGGGATTTTAAGACTTTGAGCAAATGCACATTTCAACAGGGTCCAGGTGGGTGATAGGTTTAAGGGAAGGTGGAGGGTAGCAGGGAGATGGCCAGAGGTGTCAGGTCCCCAGTTTACATGAAAGGTGAACATAATAATAGACGTAGGGTGTGAGGGAAGAGTTCCTACATCTAAGAGGTGGGGTGTAGGGGGCAGGTTTGGGGAAACCTGGCGGTTGGGGTTCACAGGCCCAAGATGCCTGTCCGACCTTGAGGCGGAGGGCTGAGCAGGCAGTTGGGTCAGGCAGTGTGTACAGTATTTAAGGCCACAGGACAGGAGTGAGCGTGGGGGTAGGTGAGGAGAGGACCAAGGGGTGGGAGTGAGGCAGGGAGTTTGTAGTCCAGCCAAGGACAGCATGGGACCAAAGTGCTGGGTTACCGAGAGTTGAGGCTGAGCACTGACTTAGCAACTGGGACGGTCAGTGTAGAGTGAGTCCAACAGAGGCCTGTCTGAAGGACGAGGAAGTAAGCATATTTGGATCTGGTGGGAACAGACACAGTGTGTCTGCAGAGGGACACACTCAGGACACAACATCAAGGGAGGGAGTGGGAACCAGGCCCAAGACAGGGAGAGGGCAACAGCCCTGGGAGCTGGTGGGGAGTCAGGGCATCTGGTCCTCGGGAAATTCCAAGGACCCGGGTGCCCCTGCAGTTCATGCCTGCCCCCGGCCCCCCACCTCACTAGCAGACTAGTTACCCTGGGGGTATCAGCAGGGCTGGAGATAAACTGGGCAACTGCCTTCGGAATTTCCTGACCTGGATGAGGTTCAGCCTTTAATCTCATGTTGTATCTATAGCCTTGTCTCATGTGGTTTGTGAGAAGCTGGGGAAAAAAAAGAAAAGGGCTGATAAGCTTCACAGAGGGGAGGAGAGGCCAACCCAAGACGTTTTGAGTGAGCTCCAAGGTGCCAGTGAGGGGAAGGACAGAGACTCAGGGGGCATGGGTCTGAGCTGAGGGTGCAGCCAGGGGATGCCGAGTGTGCCAGGCTGCAAGACCAGCCCCGGTCAGACACCCGCTGTGGGGCTGGACTTCCCAAGCCTGTTTCTCCATCAGACAAATGGCGTGCCTGGGAACACCACCTCACAGGCTGTAGAGCAGGAGCAGGAGGTGGGCAGGGAGGGACCTTGTGTCCTTCTGGGAGAGGGACTCAGGTGGCACCAGTGGTGGGGGGTGGGGAGAGTGCCCTGGAAAGTCGAAGTGTTGCTCTGTGTGATGGGTGGGAGGGTGGTGCAAAATCGTATCTGTGAAAGTATAAACCTACCACTGAACTGAGGAAAAATGCCGTCTGAAACAGCATCTGCTTCCCTTCCTCTTTGTCTGGGCCCAAGAGGATTTGCTGCCTCTCAGGGGCCAAGAAAGCAGGTAGGAAGAGCAGGATGCGAGGGCTGGATGTCTTGACAAATTGAATTTTCCTTCTTTTCTGGCCTCCTGGGGGAGATATTGTGTCCTGCATTGATGCAAATGTGTTCAAAGTGCACTTTCCACAGACTCAGAAATAACGAGCTGCCTTTCCGCTGAGGCCTGGGACCATGGCAAGGACCCTTTTGCTGAAGGTGGCCCGTGGCTGGTCACAGAATCTGTGGCTGGCACAGCGGCAGAGTCCAGGTGCCATGATGGGTGAGCCAGGGGAGCCTGCAGAAGGCATGCAGAGAGCAGCAACCCCAGGAAGCATCTAATATACTCCTTTTGCTGTGGGGAACCAGGGCCCAGAGAAGGCACTGAGCTGCCTGGGGCAGGCAGGGAGTCCTGGGCACCTGGCCTGCTTCTCCCTGCCCCACCCTCCAGGCCGTCTCAGACCAGGTTTGCTTCTGGGAAGGAGCAAGGAGCTGTCAGCCAGCAGTTGGTCTTCAGCCAGGAGTTTGGGCTTTGGCCAGGAGTTGGTATTTGTTAAAAGAGATGGAAAAGGTGAAACTGTTATCAAGAGGCGGTATCTGAGGGCTGAGTTCACTGCAGGGTCTCAGGAACTAGATAGCATCAGCCTGGCCTGCTCAGAGGACATGAAGGAAAACTAGGGCAGTCACACATGGGAGTCGCCTACTCTCCAGCTGGCCTGCCCAGTGCTCCTGAGAGCCCGGAAGATGGAAAACAGGTTAACAAGTCCGGGAGGAAATGAGCAGAGATGCCTTTGCTGCCAAGGGCTTGGTTCAGCAACCCGATTGCTTCTGGCTTCCTCACCGGCCTGAGGCTGGTAGTGATGGCCATTTCTGGCAGAAGGATGTCTGGGTTTGAAAGTTGGAAAGGAGTTCTTTGGAAGCCTCGGATCCTGGTCTGCATGGTTCTCAGCTTTGCTGTCTCAAGAAAATGTGGGCTCCCAGGTGGTCCCCATGGCTCAATATTTGCCTCTTGTTTCACAACAGGTGGGCCTCTATTTAGATGGAACCCAAGAGCGGAAGAGGGTTCTGCTGCTGAGAAAACGTTTGGTGAACTTCACTACCCACTCCTGATTCACTGAACATGGTCACGGATATTCCTTTCATGGGATAAAGAAAATAGTGGCAGACTCGGCAAGGTCATTCTTACCTTCCTTTCCCTTATGATCTGCACTAATTGCGGCTGGAAAGCTAATTAAATTCCCAGCCTGTCTTGAACTAAGTGTGGTCAAATAATACAGTTCTAGTAAATGAGATATAATTGGCAGTCAGCTGGGGGGTTCTGGGCAGACTTGTTTTCTTGATTAAAGAGCCATAGGTGGCTGGTATTTCTAATTTTCTCTCCATTTCCCTTTTTCCTGCCTTGCAGGTGGATATGACACCAGGAGTTGTGGCAGTCATGTTGTAACACTGAGGCAGAACACATGAAAAAGAGGCAAAGTCCTTATGGAGACAGGGCTTGACATGGCTGAGCTGTTGAACCTAGGCCAGCAGCTGTCAACTCACAGGCCTCTTGTAATCTGAGGTAAAACCAAGCTTTATTTGTCTAAGCTGTTGTGTTTGGAATTTCTGCAGCTGAAAGCACTGCTGGCTAATGCACACCACTATGACAAAGTATCAGCCAGCATCACAGGTGACAGTGAAACCCTACCTGCATTCCCACTACATTTTGAGATAGGGGTGTGTTCGCTGTAACCACCAAGAATGATAACAATACAAATAACATTTCTGAGTATTCATTACATGCCAACAACTATCCTAAGCAGTTAGCATATTGGCTCATCTGATCTTCCAACAATCCCGTGGGGAACGTTTACAGGTGTCAAAACTAAGGCACAGAGAGGTTGAGGGAACTTGCTCAAGTTAGTAAGCAGTGAGCCAAGATGTGAATTCAGAAAGTCTGGCTCCAGGATCCATCCTCACAGTCACATGTGATACTCACCCTCTCTCTCTCTACAATTAAGAGTCAGGGGAGACCAGCATAGCCCTGATCGAGGCTTCTTGTCCTGAGCTTCATGGCTGCCTCATTCCTTCCTTTCATGCACTTCTCCGGGGAAGCCAGCTACCTGCTAAAGGAGGGTGGAGAGCCAGGATCAGAGCTGGAGGAACTGCGATCTGAAATGTTTGACAGCCTCGGGCTGGGGCAGCCTTTGGGGCTACTTCACAGACAGCCAAGACCCCTCCTCTGCTCCAGGGCATGTATGAGTGAACACTGTCAATATTTTTTCTCTTCCTTCTCCCATTTCCCAAGTTGATTAACCCCACTTCTGATGAACATCTTTTTCATTTATTTTTAAAGCTACTTTAGTATTCAGTAATGGTGAAGGCAATGGCACCCCAGTCCAGTACTCTTGCCTGGAAAATCCTATGGACAGAGGAGCCTGGTGGGCTGCAGTCCATGGGGTCGCTAAGAGTTGGACAGGACTGAGTGACTTCACTTTCACTTTTCACTTTCAAGCATTGGAGAAGGAAATGGCAACCCATTCCAGTGTTCTTGCCTGGAGAATACCAGGGACAGAGAAGCCTGGTGGGATGATGTCTATGGGGTCACACAGAGTCGGACATGACTGAAGCGACTTAGCAGCAGCAGCAGCAGCAGCAGCAGCAGTATTCAGTAATACTGGTGAGTCTTATAGGATGGGGAGCTGGCTGTCTCTTCTTCACCTATTATCACTTAGAGCATTTTTCTCTTTATTCATTTACTTATTTTAATGTGCTTTGTTGCTGTGTGGGCTTTCTCTAGTCTCAGTAAACCAAGGCTACTCTTTGTTGAGGTGTGAAGGCTTCTCAGTTCGGTGGCTTCTCTTGTTGCTGAGCACAGGCTCTAGGCACACTGGTTCAACAGTTGTGGTGCATGGACTTAGTTGCTCCTAGGCATACAGAATCTTCCTGGGCTAGGGATTGAACTCCTGCATTGGCAGGTATCTACCTGCCTTATCCACTGTACCACCAGGGAAGGGAAGTCCTTACAGCTTTTTTTTCAATTGTGAAGGAAATACATGGCTGCTATAAACCCTTAACATAGTTCAGAAGTGTGTGAAATGCAAAGTATGATTTTCTGCTCCTATGTTTTCAACCTCCAGGGTCTTTCCCCATAACTCAGAAGGATAATGTTGCCTATGAGATTGGAGTGTGTCCTTTTAGTTTTCTCTACAGAAACACAGTCACCTTTGTAAGATGCACATCTCTTATCTTAAATTTTAAAAAAATCAGACTATACATGGCATTTTGTAAATTTCTGCTTCTCCAAAAATAATTCATGGACTTAAATTTGGTTCATTTTAGGAAGGAAGTACTACAATTTCCTTAGTTAACTTTGTGTCCATGGACACTGATTGTTTCCAATGTGTCGCTTTTGTGTACTTGTGTGCTAGTTTGGGTTAAAGGGGTTCCTATAAATGGCACACTTGTGTGCATGTGCACACCTATCACCATCAAACAGGTATGACAGGCATGGCCAAGTGCCCTTTCTCACCCCTGTCCCAGGCCCTCTTCCACTGACTGAGGACAAGAGTGCTCCTCATCCATGCCTTGCTAATCGTAGATACTTTCAATACTTAAAAATGTTGCAAACACCCCATCACAACATGCAGTTCCCTGATCTTGGTTTCTAAATACAGCCCCCACTAAAAGGAACCAGGAACCAAGGCTCCTTGGAGAAATGATTGATTCCAGGGTTGGGGCAGGGAACTTAAAAATGGGCTTAGATGGACTTCCCTGGTGGTCCAGTGGCTAAGACTCTGTGCTCTCAATGCAGGGGGCCAGGGTTTGAGCCCTGATCAGGGAACTAGATCCCATATGCCACAACTAAGACCCAGCATGGCCAGATAAATACATAATTTTTTAAATGGGCTTAGAATAGCTTGCTGTGACAGAAGGTAAGAAAGTAATCAAACTATGATGGGGTGTGTCAAAGGGACACAGGAGCCAACTTGAAGGCTCCCATTGACCCAACTGGGATATTTTGAGCATCAAAATAAGTAATTACAAAAATGAATTATAACCACTAGAATTAAAAAACTCCATGCATCCTATGAGATTGCATGCTTGCTCAGTCATGTTCCACTCTTTGCAACCCTATGTAGCTTGCTAGGCTCCTCTGTCCATGGGATTCTCCAGGCAAAAATACTGAAGTGGATTGCCATTTCCTTTTTCAGGGGAGCTTTCCAATCCAGAGATTGAACCTGCATCTCCTGCAATGACATGCAGATTCTTTACCATCTGAGCCACCTGAGAAGCCTAGTAAAGAAAAAAGGAAAGGCTAGCCTTCACAGTAGAATGTCAGCTAAGAAGTATAGATAGAACTTAGAAAAATTATCATTTGGCAACAATTGTAATGATAACTGATACAGACGAGGATCAGCAGCAGATGAACTTGTTGATTACAAAAGGAAAAGTAGTAACTTGGGGCCTTCCCAAGGCAGAGTGGGGGTCTGGGAGATAAAGTTATAGTAGTCCTTACAGGGGAGGGGAGGATAGACAGAGTTCCAACTTTACATCCTCCTAGTGGATGATTCTGAAAGCTTCTCGGGGGGCCCAGCAGCCCCCGGTCCCCATGATGACCACCCTTCTATTGGACTTTCTCCTCTCTTACTCCTGCCTCCTGCCATCACCTTCCCAACCAACTCCCACCCCAAGTCCTATCTCAGGCCCTGCTTTGGTGGGGACCAAGGCAACCTGCTTGGTGGGCTGCTGAGCCCCAGGGTGTCCATGCAGCTTGGGGAGACCAGTCAGGAGCATCTGCCACGGTTGAGTTGAGGGCCACTGTGGCTGGGACTGGCGGGTTTGCTGATAGACCATGGGGGACAACAGCACAGTCATGGTGGCTCTGCTCCCAGGCTTTGGAATGGAGCACTGGAAGGACGAGGTTGCCACCTGCTGCTATGCGGGAGAGTTCCAGGCAGAGCTGTGCAAGTGCTGCTAGTTACCCTGGAGGTGCCTTCCAGAGCGTCAGAGTGACCTTTGTGGGTGACATCAGTGCACAGATGCATGAAGCCATTGCCTGAATGAGCTCACCATGGAAGGAGTGGGGAAGAGAGGAGGCTACCAAGAATGGAGGCTCCTGGGACATTCCAAAATCCACACATCAGGACAAGAGGGTGAGGCCAGCCAGGGAACCAAGGAGGGTGGGTGGCAGGTGAGGTGAGACTCCAAGCCAGCTGTGTGAGCCGGGATTCTGCTGCTGCTCTGCGGGTCCCAGCCAGGGAGAGGAGTGCTGCCAGGAGGGAGTGACTCACCCCGTCAAGGGCAGACAGCAGTGTGGAGGGCATGACAGCTTGGATGCGAGCGCATCCCTCAGACATCCCGAGATTCAGGAAGGAGGGGTCAGCTGCCTCTGGAGCTGCTGCATCTCTGATATGTCATTAGCACTCTGGAGGAGGACAACTGAGCTTTTCTCCTTTATGACTTTTTAAAAATCTGTTTTCTACTTTGAGCAGATGTTATTTTTTTGTGTAAGAAAAACCAGTGTATCTTATTTAATTTAAAGGTAAGTTAGGATATTTGTAAATTATGTATCAGCTACAGGGTTAATAACCAAAATATACAACAAACTTTTACAACTCAAAAGCAAAAAAAAAAAAAAAAGAAAAAATGAAAGAAATTTGATTTAAAATGGGCAAAGGACCTAAATACAGACATACCTCCTTTCAGCATCCTTTGCTGTACTGTGTATCACAAATACTGCTTTTTATTTTTTCAAATTCAGTGTCCATAGCCAAAAAAAAGTAAGTTAGGTTCCAGACATAATCTAGATCCTTTAGGCACAGTGGTGGGCTAGTGATAACCTCATGGCTACCAAGTGCGTCTCGGGACTTTACACCCAGGGGAGAACAGTTCACCTGGGTTTTGGTTCAGTGGGGCTGGACTTCTAGGTGATCCCGAGCAGCTTCCCCTGGAGAGAACCAGACTCCCATTTCAGACAGCCTGTGTAGAGTCTCTTGTCCCCTCTGTGGTGCTGCTGCTTCTGTCCATGAGGACGGAAAAGTGGCCTCTGCACACTGGGTTGGCAAGGGGCAGAGGGGCAACACTGCCTGCCATGCTGTTTGTCTGCCATGACCTTCCTCAGAGGGCAGGCATGGAGGTCATTGTCTCCTGGCTCCAAGGCCAGCTCAGCAGGGCCATCTGACTGCCATCACAAGTATCCATGGTTAAAATAGATTTATTCAGCATTCACCTGTTACGTGGTAACTGAGCACCCACTCTGTGCCATCCACCATTCTGGTTGCTAGGTATGTAGCAGTTAAGGGAAGATGCAGTCAGAGTAAGGTCAGGGACCATCTAACCATCTCATCCTCTTGTTGTATGGCATCATTGACTCAATGGACATGAGTCTGAGCAAACTCAGGAGAAAGTGAAGGACAGAGAGGCCTGGCATGCTGCAGTCTATGGGGTTGCAAAGAGTGGGACATGACTGAGTGACTGAACAAAAACAACAAAGGTCAGGAACAGGAGGATGACTGTGACTGTGGATGCAATGAGCAGAGGCAGGCCCAAGGGCCTGAGCTGAGCTGCTGCTACAGCCCAGTCTGCAGTGCCTCTCCTAGTGGAGAACTGACAGTGGCCAGGCCTGGGAGCCCTTTGCAGAAGCAGCCCCACACCAGGCGAGGAGTCTGAGGACTGGGGCAGAAAGTGCTGCCCAGCGTCGTGAGTGAGTGCCCTTCTCCCAGCCTCAGCCCACTCACTGCCACTCCTTCACAAAACATTCCATGCTCACTCACCCTAGCTGCCCATGCTGAGCCCCTGGCCCCACCTGGCATGCTGCCCAGGAATGGTGACCTTGGCCTGTACCACAGGGACAGGTCACAGGCAGTGGCTCCTCTACAGGACAGGCCACACTGGAGTCATTTATAAACACATCACAGGACAACTCCAAGCCAGTCGAAAATCAATGCAGTAAAACAAAAAATCAAAAACCAGAAGTCTGCTAATGCAGTAACCATAAGCAGCTTTCTCTGGACCCTGGGCTCTGGGTGGTTTCTATGGTGATGGTTCCTTGGGGCTTTGGACCCCTGGAAATGTGGGGATCAGTGCTTCAGTTCTTCTCACAGCATCTCCATCAACTTCCTTTTCAGCTGAGTCTCCAGGGTGAGAGCCTTCTCATCACTTTGTTGTTTTGCTAGATTAGCCTGTCTTTTCTGATCTGTGCACCAAGCGTGAGTTACCTTTATAACTGAAAAGCCAATGCTTCCATTAAGATTCAGAGGAAAGTTTATAGTTTACTTATAAAAACAATAGAAATGGCTCTGGCCAAGTTGAGTTGGGTAAAGTAGGCGCCTGAGGGGTCTTCTGGCCAGCACCTGACCCACTGCGGAGCCTCTGGGTGTTTGGCAGGACACAGAAGTGAGCCAGTTGCCGATTCATGGATCCCAAGGCCTCTTGGTTTGGGCCTGGAGTCTTCCTGGCCTCTGGGTCTCCTCCTGTCGCTGTCCCCTCCCATTTTTCTTCTTCCAAAATGACCAAAAGAAATACAGCCTCCCATTTCAGTGGGGGAAAAAATTCATCTAAGTAGCTTTTTAATAAAAACAGAGGCTCTTGCTTGACCACAAAATCAATTAGTTGGTGGAGAATTTTATTAGTCAATCATGTAAGTAATTAAAAATATTGATTGATGGGGGCACCAGGGGCCGAAAGTGGCTGCTTCTCCCCAGCAGTGTGGGGCGGTGGCTGGCATGGGGGCACCGGGAAGTGATCCTAAGTGGGGACTTTTGAATCACTCCCCAGTGTGCCTCTCCCAAGGTCAAACTGGGACATATTAGACAAGGGAGTCAGTCGATCTTGGAGCCTCCATTTTCTCATGTGAAAAACAACAGGGCTGATAACATGGTATTCTTTCGTGGACTAAATGAAGCAGAACTTGGATGGTGAGTGGCATGGCTCTAAGGGTTCATGACAGGTGGGGCTGTATTCCTGACTGTCAAGGAATTCTAGGCCAAGGAATTCAAGTTCAGTCTTGTCCTGGGGCCAAGGGTAGGAGGGACAGAACGGTCAGGGGGCCTGGTCTTCTGAGTCAGGCCTCGCCAACAGGCAAGGGCTCTGCCGGGTTTTGTCTGACCAGAGGTGGATCAGGTAATGTGGGTGCCCAGCCTCCTATGCTCAGCACCCAACTCAAGTTCAAAGGGAGAGGAAATGGACTCCCTGTTGGCAGGGGAGTGGCAGATTTCTGAGAGAGCATGTGGAACAAGAGCACTTTTGTGGCCAGTTTTGGAAAATATCACCTGCTACATTGGATCCCTTCCTGGAGGCCTGAGGATGGTGTCCTCGGCCTTGAGAAGCACCCATCTTGGTGCCCACTGTGGAGGGATCATGAGGGGGGAACAAACCTCCACTGACTGAGTGCCCTGCCCTGTGTCTGCCTCCTCTTCATGGCACATGCAGTGGAAATCACTGCCCTGCTCCACAGATGAGGAGTGGGGATCTGGTGGCTCCATCACTTAACTGCTCTGTTGTAAGTTCTCTCCTCCATTCTGGGCCTCCTGGTCCCCTAGTCCAGTGGATGCAGGGAGGCTCACCTCATCCTGGGAGGCCCCTCAGGATCAGACTCCATGGGTGCCTCCCCTAACATCTAAGAGATCTGTGTAATGGGCCAGGAAGATGGGGCTTCCTGTAGGGGGAGAGGAGGAACTGAACCTGAGGGTCTTCTGCCGTCAGTCCCTTCCTCCACCTCCTTGCCCACAGGGTGCAGCCTTGCCTGAGGGTCCTCAGGAGGGATCCCTGGTCTGATGGGAGCCCAGGTCCTCAGGACCACCTGGGACAGTCACCCCCACACCAGGCCCCAGTCCGGCTGCCCCTTCCTCCCCGGGAACCCTGTAAACCTCACCTGTCTGGGCCCTAAAGGCTTGCCCCACCACGAAGGCTTCTGAGCTTCCTTCCTGGCACACAGTTTTGCAAAGCCACCCCGGAAAGCGGGCCCTGGGGGTGCTTTATGCAGGCTGTTCGTCCTCTGTAAAGCCTGGCTATTTGTTTAGACTAGCTGACATTTCCATGGTATTTTATTAAAGAAAATATCCTGGGGAGAAGGCGGGATGTTTGCACACAGCTTATACCCTCCGCCTCTGGTCCCCAGCGCCCAGGAGCGGGTAAGGCGGCCAGCCTCTCCCCCACCCTTCTTCCCTGAGAAAGGAGGGGTGGTAGGCAGCCACACACAGGTGCAGGGATCCTTCCAATCTCTGCTTGGCCCCATGCTCTGAGGGGCAGGACAGAAAGAGACCAGGCAAGACCATGGCTTCCTTCTCGGTGGGACTGTGGTCAATGACCCCACTGGGGACTCCCGGCCAGCTCCATCAGTTGTGCCCTGTATTAGTCTGTTTCTGGATCTTGTGTACTGTGCCCTTTGCTCTCCTTTGTGTCTTTGTTATCAGCATCTGCTAGGGGTTCCCCCGCAGTCAAAGGGCTGAGTTAACTGCTGGCAGCCTTCATTCTGAGCTAACAATCCTAGTTATTCTGTGGGATCTGTCTCAAGGTGCCAGGGGCACCTGTGGCCAGAGGAATCTCCTTCCCCATCAGCCATCACCCAAGCACTTCTGAGGTGGCCGCACTAGGGTGTTGCCTCTCCCCCAGCACCAGACAAAGGTGTCACAGTCACACTGACTGGGGTGTGAGTCCCAGCCCTGCACAGCTGCCAATGAGGGCCTGCTGAGCAGCCCCGTGGGGGGCCCTTGGGTGCTTGCTGTGCATGCTGGACCTTCCCCAGGGCAGCACCCTGGGGGTCCCCGTCTCCCTCACCATGGCTGGAATGCAGTCTAGGTATGAGGTCCTGGAACCTGGCTTTGCAAGCAGATGGAACACTGGTGCACTCCAACACTGTGTTCTTACCTGTCCTGGAGAAAAGAGAAGAAGGACAGGCTCGGCACTGTCTTCCAGTGACACGGGGCTGGTTTGGCCTTAATTAAATCACCCTCAGCCCAGCTCATAGTTATAAATTGCTATCACGCCCATGGACCCATTTCAAGCATCAACCTTCCATGTCTATGCAAACAACCCCACAACCTCCACTTCAGCTCCCGCCTGCAAACCACAGGAGGTGTTTCCATTTTAACCAAAATCAACTACCGACAATTAGGGATCCTTGGCCTAATTCATCATGAAAGGGCTGCACATCTGTGGATTAGGAGAGTACAACTGCCTTCCTCCTGAGAGGAGACTGAGCCGCCAGGCCTAGAGTGGCCCAGTGGGTGGGGCTGAGCAGGTGGGAGTGGGGGTGGGGGAGCCCAGATTCTACTTACTGGAGGTGTGGATGATCCCACCTGCCAGGAAGCCCCTGTGGGTCAAGTATTAGTCTTGTCAGCATATAGGGGTGAGCAGAGTCCCGGATGCTGAGAGCCTATCTGAGGGGTCAGGCCTGGGCCTCCTCACAGGGGGTGGTGAGTTGCGGGGAGGGGTGGGTTGGGAGGGGGAAGAAAGGGAAAGGGAGGGGACACAGAGGGAAGAGGGCAGGGGAAAGGGGGGAGGGGATAGCAGCAGCATCTGGGTCCTAGACCAGAGCAGACGCCTCTCACTGGCCTCCCTGCTCCCCTCGGGTCCCCCAACACCCTCCTTCACACAAGCATTAGCCAGAGTGAGCTTTCCAAATGACAGTCAGACCCTGAAACTCCTTCATGCAAACCTCCCAGCAGCTTCCTGTTGCCAGCAGAATAAATTCCACATCCTTTCTGATGGCCCTCAGGGCCCTTCATGGCCTCTTGACTCCTCTCCTTCTTCAGCCACTTACTTCCCTGGGACCACGCTGCCACCTATCCATCCTTCCAGCCTCAGGTCCCTGCATTTATATTTCTGTTGGGCTCCCTGTCTCCTCACCTGTCTGGCTTTTTGTCTCTCTCAAGCTCAACTGTCGTTTCTCAGGAGAGGTCCTTCCTGAGCACTCCCAGCCATCCTGCGTGAATCACCTCCCAGCAAACCCTGTCCCCTTGGCCCATCTGCCCCCTTCACGGACCTGCTGGTCAGAGTTGGCAAGCATGTTCCTTATTGACCTGTTGGCCTTCTCTCTGCTAACAGAAGTAGGGGACTCACCTCTCTGGCCCATGCTCTGAATGGTTGCTGCTTCAGGCACAAGAGTGCCCCCCTCTGCCCCGCAGGCTGTCAGCTTACTGAGGGCAGTACTCCTTCTGCCTCCAAGCCGGGTACACGGTGTGATGCCCTGACCTGCATGGGCTCCGTTCACTGGGTCATGGTGCTGATCTTCTTCCCTCTGTACAGACGAGGAAACACTGCCTCCCATACCCCGTGCCCTGGAGGGGCGCTCCCCAGTGAGCAGAGCGGCAGCTGGGCCAGCACTGGCTGGAAGGCCTGTGCTGACCCTCAGGCGAGGCCCTGACCCTGACCAGCCACACATGGCCCAACGCCTGGTGGCCCTCCAGCTGCAGCGGACATCTGCTGCAGCTGGGCCTGGCCTGCAGCTCTGCCACATGTGTTCTGTCTCAGACCCTGCACTGGGGACACCCCTGGTGATGTGAGACTCACACTGCAATTCCCTGTGACGTAATTAGCTCCCCAGAGCCTGGGGAGTGGTCGGCTGCAGGTGGGCAGAAGGTGGGCTTCCCTGCAGGTACGTGTGTGTGGGCACGTGCGCCTGTGTGTATGTGTGTGTGTGTGTGTGTGTGTGTGTGTGTGCATGCATGTATGCATGTGTATGTGAGTGTGTAGAGTCGCTCCTCGGGGACTGAGAGGTCTGGGGTGGAGAGGTAGCACAGTTGGGTCTGCTTTTTAAAGAGATAGTGTCATGGGATGTCTAAAGGCTTTGGAATCTCAGAGGCCACACTTCCTGATGCTCCACCCCTTTCAACCTCTCAAGGGTCTCAGTATACTTATCTATAAAACAGGGCAACAGTTCTACCTCACCCTCAGACTCACCATGAGGATGAAAATGCAGGACAAGTGCTGAAGGCCCGTCCCACCCCGAGTAGGTGCTGGGAAGTGTCATGGAGAGGACTGGGGTGGGGCGGGAGGGAGACCTTGGGGTCCAGCACACTTAGTGGCAGGACCTTGGGGAAGCCGGGAACCTCAAAGGCGACCTTGTTCCTGACTACTCAGGAGGTAGCTGGGAAGGTCCATGAGAGGATATAGGCCCAAGAAAGCCGGCCCGGGTGACAGGAGCTAGAGAGACCGTCACGCTCATGACTGAAATCTGAGCTCTGTTCAGGCCTCCACTGCTGGGTGTGGGCCTATTTGGGGACTCTGCTTTTTCCTCTGGAGCCTCCTAAGATCTTCCAGCCTGGGAAGATGAAGAGTGCCAGCCCTTGGGGATTCCCAGGGGTTCCGTGGAAGCTGGCAAGGGGCAAGAAGCTTCAGCACCTGTGCTCTACCACACAGGGAGGGTGCACCCACTCCTCCAGCCAGGTTTGTGGGTTTTCTGGGGCTGTTGGGGCAGAGATGGGGTAGCTGAGGCCACACACCCTCCTTCTCGTAGGATTCACCTCCTGTCACCTCTTGTCTCAGGCCTCCAGGGCAAGTCCTCTGGAGGTTCAGGGTCCATGTTGCTCTCCAAGGTGCTCTCCTTCAGCAGCCAGATTTGGGATGTGGAGAGGATTAAAAACAAGAGCAGTTAATCCCAATCTGCATCTTTGTGTTAATCATTCAGTCATGTCCAATTCTTTGCTGCCCCACGGACTATAGCTTGCCAGGCTCCTCTGTCCATAGAATTCTCCAAGAATATTGGAGTGGGTTGCCATTCCCTCCTTCAGGGGACCTTCCCAACCCAGGGATCGAATCCAGGTCTCCTGCATTGTAAGCGGTTTCTTTACCATCTGAGCCACCAGGGAAGACCAATCCCAATCAACTATATATAACATAGATAACTAATAAGGAACTCCTATATAACACAGGGAAGTCCACTCAACACTCTGTAATGATCTACGTGGGAAAAAAAGTCTAAAACAAAGATACATATAACTGATTGTTTATATAACTTTGCTGTATACCCAAAACTAACAAAACATTGTAAATCAATTACACTCTATTAAACAAACAAAAAACAAGAGCAGTGTCAGAAAACGCTCTCCAGCCACCCAGGGTGGGGACCTTTGGGTGGGGGAAGCCCCCTGTACCTCCCAGGCCTCAGCCATGTCATGGGAGCTGGTCTGCCCTGCCTGCTCCAGGGCCACCTGAAGTCCAAGTGACAGTGCTGTGTGAAAGGATGGAAGTAATAAAAATAATGAACACAAGCCAGCACAGGTTGTTATTTTACCCTCCATGTCTTAGTTCTGCTAACTCCCCTGGCTCTGGGCTGAGCTGAATGCCTCCCTGTAATGAGATGATGAACAGTTTATTCCTTTGTGTGTAGCCAACCAGAAATTCAGCCTGCAGCACTGCAATCTGTGCCCAGTGGGCAGCCCCGGAGCCTTGCCCTCTAACTCAGTTTCCCCTCTGATTCGCGGTGCCAGCACGGGGTTACCTCTGTGCTCTCCTCCTCCGGAGTTGGGCTGGGTTTTTCCTGTGTCATGGATTGTTCTAGCTCTTCACGTGCATATGCCATCTAAGGGGATGGAAGCTGGAGAACACTGCACCTAGTACCCCATGTTTCCCATGACCTGGGCATATCCCCTCAGAGCATGAGACAACCCAGCTGCCAAACTGAGGCTGCCTGGCCATGCCTTCTGCTTGGTGGGACTCCTTGAGGGAAAGCCTGGGCCATAGACTAGCACCAGCCTCTGAATCCTCCTCCTCTTGCACCACAGAGCATTGGACAGAGGCCTTGTGCTTCCCACCACCTCTGAGGCCCAGTGCTCCTGCACAGAAGGACTGTCATCACACAGGCAGGATGAAGACCCTGGGGAGGCCACCCCATCATGCCACACAAAGTCCCTACCCACTGGCCAACCCATGACCCTGGCCCCTCCCATTGCAATTCCGGGGCACCCCATTCTCTGAGCCTCACATGTACTCAGGCCCTAGGCACCATCAGCACTGTCCCTTCTATGTCCCCAGGTGAGCCTCCTCTGTGACACCTCCTGTGATGGCAGGGCTGGGGACAGGGCCAGTCCCCTGCCTCTCTGAGTCTCTAGGCTATTCTGCTCCAGGGAGGGGCTATGCATTACCTGCCCCTCCCCTAGGCCCTGCTGGGAGGTGGGATGAAAAAGGGTCCAGTAACCAGGTCACCATCCCTCCAGAGCCCTACCCAGCTGGACCAGTGGACCACAGACGTAGTGATGAAGTCAGAATCACAGGCTCCATCCCATGGGCCAAGCTCTGGGCCTCTGCCTGGGGACGAGTCAGTGCATGAGCCAATGGGCAGGATGCATCTGTCACTCTGTTCTCGGACATCCCTAGTCCCTGAGCTCCTAGCCTGACCTGCCCTAGGCTGCAGGCTTCTGCTTATGGGATGGATCCTTCACTCGATGCCCAGAGTTAAACGGGCATTTCTTTGCTGCTTTTTCTTATCCCTAACACAGCTTCTGGGATTAATTATCAATACAAAGTCATATTTGAAAGGTAGTTACAGAGCCAGCCCAACATGAATACCATAACTCAATAAACAGCAAAAAAAACAATGGAGATCACCAGACCATAGACCACTCTCCTCTATGAAGACAGATGCAAAAAACCTTAAATTATTAGCAAATAAAATAATATGCCACAACCAGGAGGCCCATCCCTCTGGTAAGCAAGGCAATACACTGGTAGAAAGGGTATTAACAGAGTCCACTCTTTAATTGGTCAGATGGTGGACAGTGTTTGGAGGGGTGCAAAGGGACTTTAGGACCCAGCAGTGCTCTGACCTGGGTGGGTGACACCGACGTAGGCACTCTGGAGAATTCATGGAGCTACACATTTGAGCTATGCTGTCACTATGTGGTGTTATGCTTCAAAAACAATTCAATAAGAAAAGTAACCAACAGAGAAAAGATGTTGCTTCAATAAGAAGCAACCAACATACAGCAAACTGAGAACTAGCAACTTAAAAAATCAGTAAGAAAAAATAAAAACAATCTCAACCCACTCCAATATTCTTGCCTGGAGAATCCCACGGGCAGAGGAGCTTGGTGAGCTTCAGTCCATGGGAACACAAGGAGTGGGACAGGTAGAGAGGGAGGTGGGAGGGGGGATCGGGATGCGGAATACATGTAAATCCATGGCTGATTCATGTTAATGTCCGGCTTCACTGGACCCTTGCACCCATCTGGCCTACTCAGGTTTCAGGGGCAGAGGCTGGGGTATGTCCCCCACATATACTTGCCCACCGGCAGTAGTGGGCAGGAGCTGGTCTCTTCATTTCTCACCAGCACTTGGCAAAATCAGAAATAAGTTCCAGGGGCCCAGCATGCTGCCATGATCTCCACAGCCCACAGCACTCTCTAGACTCAAAGAATTCCATGGTCACATCTGATTTTTCCTGCAGGAGCCCATCCATGTTTACATGACAGAGTGCAGTGGAGGTGGAGCTGGGGTGGCCTCTCTGGGCCTTGAATCCCCCACCGCCACCCCCAAGAAGATGGTCATGGTGTCTGCTCACAGTGGACCCCAGGGAGGGAGGCTCGGACCTGGGGATTGCCTGAAAGGATAGTAATGCAATCACCACCCGAGACCAAGAGCCTTCACATTTTTCACACCTTTTCATGCTCCTCGCATTTTTCACACCTTTTCATGCTCCTCGAAATTTTCACACGTTTTCATGCTCCTCGTATTTTTCACACCGTTTCATGTTCCTCGAATTTTTCACACCTTTTCATGCTCCTCGCATTTTTCTTTTTTTTTTTTTTGCTCCTCGCATTTTTTACACCTTTTCATGCTCCTCGCATTTTTTACACCTTTTCATGCTCCTCGCATTTTTCACAACTTTTCATGCTCCTCGTATTTTTCTTTTTTTTTTTTTTTTGCTCCTCGCATTTTTCACACCTTTTCATGCTCCTTGCATTTTTCACACCTTTTCATGCTCCTCGTCTTTTTCTTTTTTTTTTTCTCCTCGCATTTTTCACACCTTTTCATGCTCCTCGTCTTTCTTGTTTTTTTGCTCCTCGCATTTTTCACACCTTTTCAGGCTCCTTGCATTTTTCACACCTTTTCATGCTCCTCGTCTTTTTCTTTTTTTTTTTCTTCTCGCATTTTTCGCACCTTTTCATGCTCCTTGCAATTTACACACCTTTTCATGCTCCTCGCATTTTTCAAACCTTTTCATGCTCCTCACATTTTTCACAGCTTTTCATTCTCCTCGCATTTTTCACACCTTTTCATGCTCCTTGCATTTTTCACACCTTTTCATGCTCCTGGTCTTTCTTTTTTTTTTTTTGCTCCTCGCATTTTTCACACCTTTTCATGCTCCTGGTGTTTTTTTTTTTTTTTTTTTTGCTCCTCGCATTTTTCACACCTTTTCATGCTCCTGGTCTTTTTTTTTTTTTTTTTGCTCCTCGAATTTTTCACACCTTTTCATGCTCCTCGCACTTTTCACACCTCTTCATGCTCCTCGCATTTTTCACAACTTTTCATGCTCGTCGCATTTTTCACACCTTTTCATGCTCCTGGTCTTTCTTTTTTTTTTTTTTGCTCCCCGCATTTTTCACACCTTTTCATGCTCCTGGTCTTTCTTTTTTTTTTTTTTTTTTTGCTCCTCGAATTTTTCACATCTTTTCATGCTCCTCGCATTTTTCACACCTCTTCATGCTCCTCGCATTTTTCACAACTTTTCATGCTCGTCGCATTTTTCACACCTTTTCATGCTCCTGGTCTTTCTTTTTTTTTTTTTTGCTCCTCGCGTTTTTCACACCTTTTCATGCTCCTGGTCTTTTTTTTTTCTTTTGCTCCTCGCATTTTTCACACCTTTTCATGCTCCTGGTCTTTCTTTTTTTTTTTTTTTTGCTCCTCGCATTTTTCACACCTTTTCATGCTCCTGGTCTTTCTTTCTTTCTTTTTTTTTTTTTTTTTGCTCCTCAAATTTTTCACACCTTTTCATGCTCCTGTCTTTCTTTGTTTTTTTTTTTTTTTTTTTGCTCCTCGCATTTTTCACACCTTTTCATGCTCCTGGTCTTTTTTTTTTTTTTTCTCCTCGCATTTTTCACACCTTTTCATGCTCCTGGTCTTTCTTTCTTTCTTTTTTTTTTTTTTTGCTCCTCGCATTTTTCACACCTTTTCATGCTCCTTGCATTTTTCACAACTTTTCATGCTCCTCGCATTTTTCACACCTTTTCATGCTCCTGGTCTTTCTTTTTTTTTTTTGCTCCTCGCATTTTTCACACCTTTTCATGTTCCTGGTCTTTTTTTTTTTTTTTTTTTTTCCTCGCATTTTTCACACCTTGTCATGCTCCTGGTCTTTCTTTTTTTTTTTTTGCTCCTCGCATTTTTCACACCTTTTCATGCTCCTGGTCTTTCTTTTTTTTTTTTTTTTTTTGCTCCTCGCATTTTTCACACCTTTTCATGCTCCTGGTCTTTCTTTCTTTTTTTTTTTTTTTGCTCCTCGTATTTTTCACACCTTTTCATACTCCTGGTCTTTCTTTCTTTCTTTTTTTTTTTTTTTTGCTCCTCGCATTTTTCACACCTTTTCATGCTCCTGGTCTTTTTTTTTTTTTTTCTCCTCGCATTTTTCACACCTTTTCATGCTCCTGATCTTTTTTTTTTGGTTTTTTTGCTCCTCGCATTTTTCCCCCCTTTCATGCTCCTGGTCTTTTTTTTTTTTTTTTTTTTTTGCTCCTCGCATTTCTCACACCTTTTCATGCTCCTGGTTTTTTTTTTTTTGCTCCTCAAATTTTTCACACCTTTTCATCCTCCTCGCATTTTTCACACCTCTTCATGCTCCTCGCATTTTTCACAACTTTTCATGCTCGTCGCATTTTTCACACCTTTTCATGCTCCTGGTCTTTCTTTTTTTTTTTTTTGCTCCTCGCATTTTTCACACCTTTTCATGCTCCTGGTCTTTTTTTTTTTTTTTTTTTGCTTCTCGAATTTTTCTCACCTTTTCATGCTCCTCGCATTTTTCACACCTCTTCATGCTCCTCGCATTTTTCACAACTTTTCATGCTCGTCGCATTTTTCACACCTTTTCATGCTCCTGGTCTTTTTTTTTTTTTTTTGCTCCTCGCATTTATCACACCTTTTCATGCTCCTGGTCTTTTTTTTTTTTTTGCTCCTCGCATTTTTCACACCTTTTCATGCTCCTGGTCTTTTTTTTTTTTTTGCTCCTCGCATTTTTCACACCTTTTCATGCTCCTGGTTTTTTTTTTTTTTGCTCCTCAAATTTTTCACACCTTTTCATCCTCCTCGCATTTTTCATAACTCTTCATGCTCCTCGCATTTTTCACAACTTTTCATGCTCGTCGCATTTTTCCCACCTTTTCATGCTCCTGGTCTTTCTTTTTTTTTTTTTGCTCCTCGCATTTTTCACACCTTTTCATGCTCCTGGTCTTTTTTTTTTTTTTTGCTCCTCGCATTTTTCACACCTTTTCATGCTCCTGGTCTTTTTTTTTTTTTTTTTTTTTGCTCCTCGCATTTTTCACACCTCTTCATGCTCCTCGCATTTTTCACACCTTTTCATGATCCTCGCATTTTTCACAACTTTTCATGCTCCTTGTATTTTTTTTTTGCTGCTTGCACTTTTCAAACCTTTTCATGCTCCTTGCATTTTTCAAACCTTTTCATGCTGCTCGCATTTTTCACACCTTTTCATGCTCCTCGCATTTTTCACACCTTTTCATGCTCCTCGCATTTTTCAGACATTTTCATGCTCCTCGTCTTTTACTTTTTTTTTTTTGCTCCTCGCATTTTTCACAACTTTTCATGCTCCTTGCATTTTTCACACCTTTTCATGCTCCTCGCATTTTTCACAACTTTTCATGCTCCTCGCATTTTTCACACCTTTTCATGCTCCTCGCCTTTTTCACATCTTTTCATGCTCCTCATTTTTTTTTTTTTGCTCCTAGCATTCTTCACACCTTTTCATGCTCCTCGCATTGTTTCACACCTTTTCATGCTCGTCGTCTTTTTTTTTTCTCCTCTCTTTTTTCACACCTTTTCATGCTCCTTGCATTTTACACACCTTTTCATGCTCCTCGTCTTTTTTTCTCCTTGCATTATTCACACCTTTTCATGCTCCTCGTCTTTTTTTTTTGATCCTCACATTTTTCACACCTTTTCATGCTCCTCGCATTTTTCACACCTTTTCATGCTCCTCGCATTTTTCACAACTTTTCATGCTCCTCGCATTTTTCACACCTTTTCATGCTCCTCATTTTTTTTTTTTTTGCTCCTAGCATTCTTCACACCTTTTCATGCTCCTCGCATTGTTTCACACCTTTTCATGCTCGTCGTCTTTTTTTTTTCTCCTCTCTTTTTTCACACCTTTTCATGCTCCTTGCATTTTACACACCTTTTCATGCTCCTCGTCTTTTTTTCTCCTTGAATTATTCACACCTTTTCATGCTCCTCGTCTTTTTTTTTTTGATCCTCACATTTTTCACACCTTTTCATGCTCCTCGCATTTTTCACACCTTTTCATGCTCCTCGCATTTTTCACACCTTTTCATGCTCCTCGCATTTTTCACACCTTTTCATGCTCCTCATCTTTTTTTTTTGTCCTAGCATTCTTCACACCTTTTCATGCTCCTCGCATTTTTCACACCTTTTCATGATCCTCGCATTTTTCACACTTTTTCATGCTCCTCGCATTTATCACACCTTTTCATGCTCCTGGCATTTTTCACACCTTTTCATGCTCCTCGCATTTTTCACACCTTTTCGTGGTCCTCTTCTTTTTTTTTTTTTTGCTCCTCTCATTTTTCACAACTTTTCATGCTCCTTGCATTTTCACAACTTTTCATGCTCCTCGCATTTTTCACACCTTTTCATGCTCCTCGCATTTTTCACACCTTTTCATGCTCCTCACATTTTTCACACCTTTTCGTGGTCCTCGTCTTTTGTTTTTTTTTGCTCCTCTCATTTTTCACAACTTTTCATGCTCCTTGCATTTTTCACACCTTTTCATTCTCCTCGCATTTTTCACAACTTTTCATGCTCCTCGTCTTTTTCTTTTTTTTTTCTTCTCGCATTTTTCACACCTTTTCATGCTCCTTGCATTTTACACACCTTTTCATGCTCCTCGCATTTTTCAAACCTTTTCATGCTCCTCACATTTTTCACAGCTTTTCATGCTCCTCGCATTTTTCACACCTTTTCATGCTCCTCGCATTTTTCACACCTTTTCATGCTCCTCGCATTTTTCACACCTTTTCATGCTCCTCGCATTTTTCACACCTTTTCATGCTCCTCGCATTTTTCACACCTTTTCGTGGTCCTCGTCTTTTTTTTTTTTGCTCCTCTCATTTTTCACAACTTTTCATGCTCCTTGCATTTTTCACAACTTTTCATGCTCCTCGCATTTTTCACACCTTTTCATGCTCCTCGTCTTTTTGTTTTTTTGCTCCTAGCATTTTTCACACCTTTTCATGCTCCTCGCATTTTTCACACCTTTTCATGCTCCTCACATTTTTCACACCTTTTCGTGGTCCTCGTCTTTTGTTTTTTTTTGCTCCTCTCATTTTTCACAACTTTTCATGCTCCTTGCATTTTTCACACCTTTTCATTCTCCTCGCATTTTTCACACCTTTTCATGCTCCTCGCATTTTTCACACCTTTTCATGCTCCTCGTCTTTTACTTTTTTTTTTTTTTGCTCCTCACATTTTTCACACCTTTTCATGCTCCTCATATTGTTCACACCTTTTCCTGTTCCTCGTATTTTTCACACATTTTCATGCTCCTCGCATTTTTCACACCTTTTCATGCTCCACATCTTTTTCTTTTCTTTTTTTTTGCTCCTCGCATTTTTCACACGTTTTCATGCTCCTCGCATTTTTCACACCTTCATAGGCTCCTCGTCTTATTTTTTTTTTTTCCTCCTCGCATTTTTCACACCTTCTCATGGTCCTCGTCTTTGTTTTTTTTTTTTGCTCCTTGCATTTTTCACACCTTTTCATGCTCCTTGCATTTTTCACACCTTTTCATGCTCCTCGTCTTTTTCTTTTTTTTTTCTTCTCGCATTTTTCACACCTTTTCATGCTCCTTTCATTTTACACACCTTTTCATGCTCCTCGCATTTTTCAAACCTTTTCATGCTCCTCACATTTTTCACAGCTTTTCATGCTCCTCGCATTTTTCACACCTTTTCATGCTCCTCGCATTTTTCACACCTTTTCATGCTCCTCGTATTTTTGACAACTTTTCATGCTCCTCGAAATTTTCACACATTTTCATGCTCTTCATATTTTTCACACCTTTTCCTGATCCTTGCATTTTTCACACGTTTTCATGCTCCTCGCAATTTTCACACCTTTTCATGCTCTTCGTATTTTTCACACCTTTTCATGCACCTCGCATTTTTCACACCTTTTCATGCTCCTCGCATTTTTCACACCTTTTCATGCTCCTCGCATTTTTCACACCTTTTCATGCTCCTCGTCTTTTTCTTTCTTTTTTTTTCTCCTCGCATTTTTCACACATTTTCATGCTCCTTGCATTTTACACACCTTTTCATGCTCCTCGACTTTTTTTTTTTGCTCCTCGCATTTTTCACACCTTTTCATGCACCTCGCATTTTTCACACCTTTTCATACTCCTTGCATTTTTCACACCTTTTCATGCTCCTCGCACTTTTCAAACTTTTTCATGCTCCTCGTATTTTTCACACCTTTTCATGCACCTCGCATTTTTCACACCTTTTCATGCTCCTCGCATTTTTCACACCTTTTCATGCACCTCGCATTTTTCACACCTTTTCATGCTCCTCGCATTTTTCAGACCTTTTCATGCACCACGCATTTTTACACCTTTTCATGCTCCTTGTATTTTTTTTTTTTGCTCCTCGCATTTTTCACACATTTTCATGCTCCTTGCATTTTTCAAACCTTTTCATGCTCCTCGCATTTTTCACTCCTTTTCATGCTCCTGATTTTTTTTTTTTTTTTGCTCCTCGCATTTTTCACACCTTTTCATGCTCCTGGTCTTTTTTTTTTTTTTTTGCTCCTCGCATTTTTCACACCTTTTCATGCTCCTGGTCTTTTTTTTTTTTTTGCTCCTCGCAATTTTCACACCTTTTCATGCTCCTGGTCTCTTTTTTTTTTTTTTTTGCTCCTCGCATTTTTCACACCTCTTCATGCTCCTCGCATTTTTCACACCTTTTCATGCTCCTGGTCTTTCTTTTTTTTTTTTTTTTTTTTGCTCCTCGCATTTATCACACCTTTTCATGCTCTTGGTCTTTCTTTTTTTTTTTTTTTGCTCCTCGCATTTTTCACACCGTTTCATGCTCCTCGCATTTTTCACAACTTTTCATGCTCGTCGCATTTTTCACACCTTTTCATGCTCCTGGTGTTTCTTTTTTTTTTTTTGCTCCTCGCATTTTTCACACCTTTTCATGTTCCTGGTCTTTTTTTTTTTTTTTTTTTTGCTCCTCGCATTTTTCACACCTTTTCATGCTAATGGTCTTTCTTTTTTTTTTTTTGCTCCTCGCATTTTTCACACCTTTTCAACTCCTCGTCTTTCTTTCTTTTTTTTTATTTTTCTCCTCGCATTTTTCACACCTTTTCATGCTCCTGGTCTTTCTTTCTTTCTTTTTTTTTTTTTTTTTGCTCCTCGCATTTTTCACACCTTTTCATGCTCCTGGTCTTTTTTTTTTTTTTTCTCCTCGCATTTTTCACACCTTTTCATGCTCCTGGTCTTTCTTTTTTTTTTTTTTTTCCTCGCATTTTTCACACCTTTTCATGCTCCTGGTCTTTTTTTTTTTTTTGCTCCTCGAATTTTTCACACCTTTTCATGCTCCTCGCATTTTTCACACCTCTTCATGCTCCTCGCATTTTTCACAACTTTTCATGCTCGTCGCATTTTTCACACCTTTTCATGCTCCTGGTCTTTCTTTTTTTTTTTTTGCTCCTCGCATTTTTCACACCTTTTCATGTTCCTGGTCTTTTTTTTTTTTTTTTTTTTTTTGCTCCTCGCATTTTTCACACCTTTTCATGCTAATGGTCTTTCTTTTTTTTTTTTTGCTCCTCGCATTTTTCACACCTTTTCATGCTCCTGGTCTTTCTTTTTTTTTTTTTTTTTCTCCTCACATTTTTCACACATTTTCATGCTCCTGGTCTTTCTTTCTTTTTTTTTTTTTTTTGCTCCTCGCATTTTTCACACCTTTTCATGTTCCTGGTCTTTTTTTTTTTTTTTTCTCCTCGCATTTTTCACACCTTTCATGCTCCTGGCCTTTTTTTTTTTTTTTGCTCCTCAAATATTTCACACCTTTTCATGCTCCTCGCATTTTTCACACCTCTTCATGCTCCTCGCATTTTTCACACATTTTCATGCTCCTCGCATTTTTCACACCTCTTCATGCTCCTCGCATTTTTCACAACTTTTCATGCTCGTCGCATTTTTCACACCTTTTCATGCTCCTCGTCTTTTACTTTTTTTTTTTTTTGCTCCTCACATTTTTCACACCTTTTCATGCTCCTCATATTGTTCACACCTTTTCCTGTTCCTCGTATTTTTCACACATTTTCATGCTCCTCGCATTTTTCACACCTTTTCATGCTCCTCGCATTTTTCACACCTTTTCATGCTCCTCGCATTTTTCACACCTTTTCATGCTCCTCATCTTTTTTTTTTGTCCTAGCATTCTTCACACCTTTTCATGCTCCTCGCATTTTTCACACCTTTTCATGATCCTCGCATTTTTCACACTTTTTCATGCTCCTCGCATTTATCACACCTTTTCATGCTCCTGGCATTTTTCACACCTTTTCATGCTCCTCGCATTTTTCACACCTTTTCGTGGTCCTCGTCTTTTTTTTTTTTTTGCTCCTCTCATTTTTCACAACTTTTCATGCTCCTTGCATTTTCACAACTTTTCATGCTCCTCGCATTTTTCACACCTTTTCATGCTCCTCGCATTTTTCACACCTTTTCATGCTCCTCACATTTTTCACACCTTTTCGTGGTCCTCGTCTTTTGTTTTTTTTTGCTCCTCTCATTTTTCACAACTTTTCATGCTCCTTGCATTTTTCACACCTTTTCATTCTCCTCGCATTTTTCACAACTTTTCATGCTCCTCGTCTTTTTCTTTTTTTTTTCTTCTCGCATTTTTCACACCTTTTCATGCTCCTTGCATTTTACACACCTTTTCATGCTCCTCGCATTTTTCAAACCTTTTCATGCTCCTCACATTTTTCACAGCTTTTCATGCTCCTCGCATTTTTCACACCTTTTCATGCTCCTCGCATTTTTCACACCTTTTCATGCTCCTCGCATTTTTCACACCTTTTCATGCTCCTCGCATTTTTCACACCTTTTCATGCTCCTCGCATTTTTCACACCTTTTCGTGGTCCTCGTCTTTTTTTTTTTTGCTCCTCTCATTTTTCACAACTTTTCATGCTCCTTGCATTTTTCACAACTTTTCATGCTCCTCGCATTTTTCACACCTTTTCATGCTCCTCGTCTTTTTGTTTTTTTGCTCCTAGCATTTTTCACACCTTTTCATGCTCCTCGCATTTTTCACACCTTTTCATGCTCCTCACATTTTTCACACCTTTTCGTGGTCCTCGTCTTTTGTTTTTTTTTGCTCCTCTCATTTTTCACAACTTTTCATGCTCCTTGCATTTTTCACACCTTTTCATTCTCCTCGCATTTTTCACACCTTTTCATGCTCCTCGCATTTTTCACACCTTTTCATGCTCCTCGTCTTTTACTTTTTTTTTTTTTTGCTCCTCACATTTTTCACACCTTTTCATGCTCCTCATATTGTTCACACCTTTTCCTGTTCCTCGTATTTTTCACACATTTTCATGCTCCTCGCATTTTTCACACCTTTTCATGCTCCACATCTTTTTCTTTTCTTTTTTTTTGCTCCTCGCATTTTTCACACGTTTTCATGCTCCTCGCATTTTTCACACCTTCATAGGCTCCTCGTCTTATTTTTTTTTTTTCCTCCTCGCCTTTTTCACACCTTCTCATGGTCCTCGTCTTTGTTTTTTTTTTTTGCTCCTTGCATTTTTCACACCTTTTCATGCTCCTTGCATTTTTCACACCTTTTCATGCTCCTCGTCTTTTTCTTTTTTTTTTCTTCTCGCATTTTTCACACCTTTTCATGCTCCTTTCATTTTACACACCTTTTCATGCTCCTCGCATTTTTCAAACCTTTTCATGCTCCTCACATTTTTCACAGCTTTTCATGCTCCTCGCATTTTTCACACCTTTTCATGCTCCTCGCATTTTTCACACCTTTTCATGCTCCTCGTATTTTTGACAACTTTTCATGCTCCTCGAAATTTTCACACATTTTCATGCTCTTCATATTTTTCACACCTTTTCCTGATCCTTGCATTTTTCACACGTTTTCATGCTCCTCGCAATTTTCACACCTTTTCATGCTCTTCGTATTTTTCACACCTTTTCATGCACCTCGCATTTTTCACACCTTTTCATGCTCCTCGCATTTTTCACACCTTTTCATGCTCCTCGCATTTTTCACACCTTTTCATGCTCCTCGTCTTTTTCTTTCTTTTTTTTTCTCCTCGCATTTTTCACACATTTTCATGCTCCTTGCATTTTACACACCTTTTCATGCTCCTCGACTTTTTTTTTTTGCTCCTCGCATTTTTCACACCTTTTCATGCACCTCGCATTTTTCACACCTTTTCATACTCCTTGCATTTTTCACACCTTTTCATGCTCCTCGCACTTTTCAAACTTTTTCATGCTCCTCGTATTTTTCACACCTTTTCATGCACCTCGCATTTTTCACACCTTTTCATGCTCCTCGCATTTTTCACACCTTTTCATGCACCTCGCATTTTTCACACCTTTTCATGCTCCTCGCATTTTTCAGACCTTTTCATGCACCACGCATTTTTACACCTTTTCATGCTCCTTGTATTTTTTTTTTTTGCTCCTCGCATTTTTCACACATTTTCATGCTCCTTGCATTTTTCAAACCTTTTCATGCTCCTCGCATTTTTCACTCCTTTTCATGCTCCTGATTTTTTTTTTTTTTTTGCTCCTCGCATTTTTCACACCTTTTCATGCTCCTGGTCTTTTTTTTTTTTTTTTGCTCCTCGCATTTTTCACACCTTTTCATGCTCCTGGTCTTTTTTTTTTTTTTGCTCCTCGCAATTTTCACACCTTTTCATGCTCCTGGTCTCTTTTTTTTTTTTTTTTGCTCCTCGCATTTTTCACACCTCTTCATGCTCCTCGCATTTTTCACACCTTTTCATGCTCCTGGTCTTTCTTTTTTTTTTTTTTTTTTTTGCTCCTCGCATTTATCACACCTTTTCATGCTCTTGGTCTTTCTTTTTTTTTTTTTTTGCTCCTCGCATTTTTCACACCGTTTCATGCTCCTCGCATTTTTCACAACTTTTCATGCTCGTCGCATTTTTCACACCTTTTCATGCTCCTGGTGTTTCTTTTTTTTTTTTTGCTCCTCGCATTTTTCACACCTTTTCATGTTCCTGGTCTTTTTTTTTTTTTTTTTTTTTGCTCCTCGCATTTTTCACACCTTTTCATGCTAATGGTCTTTCTTTTTTTTTTTTTGCTCCTCGCATTTTTCACACCTTTTCAACTCCTCGTCTTTCTTTCTTTTTTTTTTTTTTCTCCTCGCATTTTTCACACCTTTTCATGCTCCTGGTCTTTCTTTCTTTCTTTTTTTTTTTTTTTTGCTCCTCGCATTTTTCACACCTTTTCATGCTCCTGGTCTTTTTTTTTTTTTTCTCCTCGCATTTTTCACACCTTTTCATGCTCCTGGTCTTTCTTTTTTTTTTTTTTTTCCTCGCATTTTTCACACCTTTTCATGCTCCTGGTCTTTTTTTTTTTTTTGCTCCTCGAATTTTTCACACGTTTTCATGCTCCTCGCATTTTTCACACCTCTTCATGCTCCTCGCATTTTTCACAACTTTTCATGCTCGTCGCATTTTTCACACCTTTTCATGCTCCTGGTCTTTCTTTTTTTTTTTTTGCTCCTCGCATTTTTCACACCTTTTCATGTTCCTGGTCTTTTTTTTTTTTTTTTTTTTTTTTGCTCCTCGCATTTTTCACACCTTTTCATGCTAATGGTCTTTCTTTTTTTTTTTTTGCTCCTCGCATTTTTCACACCTTTTCATGCTCCTGGTCTTTCTTTTTTTTTTTTTTTTTCTCCTCACATTTTTCACACATTTTCATGCTCCTGGTCTTTCTTTCTTTTTTTTTTTTTTTTGCTCCTCGCATTTTTCACACCTTTTCATGTTCCTGGTCTTTTTTTTTTTTTTTCTCCTCGCATTTTTCACACCTTTCATGCTCCTGGCCTTTTTTTTTTTTTTTGCTCCTCAAATATTTCACACCTTTTCATGCTCCTCGCATTTTTCACACCTCTTCATGCTCCTCGCATTTTTCACACATTTTCATGCTCCTCGCATTTTTCACACCTCTTCATGCTCCTCGCATTTTTCACAACTTTTCATGCTCGTCGCATTTTTCACACCTTTTCATGCTCCTCGTCTTTTACTTTTTTTTTTTTTTGCTCCTCACATTTTTCACACCTTTTCATGCTCCTCATATTGTTCACACCTTTTCCTGTTCCTCGTATTTTTCACACATTTTCATGCTCCTCGCATTTTTCACACCTTTTCATGCTCCACATCTTTTTCTTTTCTTTTTTTTTTGCTCCTCGCATTTTTCACACGTTTTCATGCTCCTCGCATTTTTCACACCTTCATATGCTCCTCATCTTATTTTTTTTCTTCCTCCTCGCATTTTTCACACCTTCTCATGGTCCTCGTCTTTGTTTTTTTTTTTGCTCCTTGCATTTTTCACACCTTTTCATGCTCCTTGCATTTTTCACACCTTTTCATGCTCCTCGTCTTTTTCTTTTTTTTTTTCTTCTCGCATTTTTCACACCTTTTCATGCTCCTTTCATTTTACACACCTTTTCATGCTCCTCGCATTTTTCAAACCTTTTCATGCTCCTCACATTTTTCACACCTTTTCATGCTCCTCGCATTTTTCACACCTTTTCATGCTCCTCGCATTTTTCACACCTTTTCATGCTCCTCGTATTTTTGACAACTTTTCATGCTCCTCGAAATTTTCACACATTTTCATGCTCTTCATATTTTTCACACCTTTTCCTGATCCTTGCATTTTTCACACGTTTTCATGCTCCTCGCAATTTTCACACCTTTTCATGCTCCTCGCATTTTTCACACCTTTTCATGCACCTCGCATTTTTCACACCTTTTCATGCTCCTCGCATTTTTCACACCTTTTCATGCTCCTCGCATTTTTCACACCTTTTCATGCTCCTCGTCTTTTTCTTTCTTTTTTTTTCTCCTCGCATTTTTCACACATTTTCATGCTCCTTGCATTTTTCACACCTTTTCATGCACCTCGCATTTTTCACACCTTTTCATACTCCTTGCATTTTTCACACCTTTTCATGCTCCTTGCATTTTTCACACCTTTTCATGCTCCTCGTCTTTTTCTTTTTTTTTTTCTTCTCGCATTTTTCACACCTTTTCATGCTCCTTTCATTTTACACACCTTTTCATGCTCCTCGCATTTTTCAAACCTTTTCATGCTCCTCACATTTTTCACAGCTTTTCATTCTCCTCGCATTTTTCACACCTTTTCATGCTCCTCGCAGTTTTCACACCTTTTCATGCTCCTCGTATTTTTGACAACTTTTCATGCTCCTCGAAATTTTCACACATTTTCATGCTCTTCATATTTTTCACACCTTTTCCTGATCCTTGCATTTTTCACACGTTTTCATGCTCCTCGCAATTTTCACACCTTTTCATGCTCTTCGTATTTTTCACACCTTTTCATGCACCTCGCATTTTTCACACCTTTTCATGCTCCTCGCATTTTTCACACCTTTTCATGCTCCTCGCATTTTTCACACCTTTTCATGCTCCTCGTCTTTTTTTCTCCTTGCATTATTCACACCTTTTCATGCTCCTCGTCTTTTTTTTTTTGATCCTCACATTTTTCACACCTTTTCATGCTCCTCGCATTTTTCACACCTTTTCATGCTCCTCGCATTTTTCACAACTTTTCATGCTCCTCGCATTTTTCACACCTTTTCATGCTCCTCATTTTTTTTTTTTTTGCTCCTAGCATTCTTCACACCTTTTCATGCTCCTCGCATTGTTTCACACCTTTTCATGCTCGTCGTCTTTTTTTTTTCTCCTCTCTTTTTTCACACCTTTTCATGCTCCTTGCATTTTACACACCTTTTCATGCTCCTCGTCTTTTTTTCTCCTTGAATTATTCACACCTTTTCATGCTCCTCGTCTTTTTTTTTTGATCCTCACATTTTTCACACCTTTTCATGCTCCTCGCATTTTTCACACCTTTTCATGCTCCTCGCATTTTTCACACCTTTTCATGCTCCTCGCATTTTTCACACCTTTTCATGCTCCTCATCTTTTTTTTTTGTCCTAGCATTCTTCACACCTTTTCATGCTCCTCGCATTTTTCACACCTTTTCATGATCCTCGCATTTTTCACACTTTTTCATGTTCCTCGCATTTATCACACCTTTTCATGCTCCTGGCATTTTTCACACCTTTTCATGCTCCTCGCATTTTTCACACCTTTTCGTGGTCCTCGTCTTTTTTTTTTTTTTGCTCCTCTCATTTTTCACAACTTTTCATGCTCCTTGCATTTTCACAACTTTTCATGCTCCTCGCATTTTTCACACCTTTTCATGCTCCTCGCATTTTTCACACCTTTTCATGCTCCTCACATTTTTCACACCTTTTCGTGGTCCTCGTCTTTTGTTTTTTTTTGCTCCTCTCATTTTTCACAACTTTTCATGCTCCTTGCATTTTTCACACCTTTTCATTCTCCTCGCATTTTTCACAACTTTTCATGCTCCTCGTCTTTTTCTTTTTTTTTTCTTCTCGCATTTTTCACACCTTTTCATGCTCCTTGCATTTTACACACCTTTTCATGCTCCTCGCATTTTTCAAACCTTTTCATGCTCCTCACATTTTTCACAGCTTTTCATGCTCCTCGCATTTTTCACACCTTTTCATGCTCCTCGCATTTTTCACACCTTTTCATGCTCCTCGCATTTTTCACACCTTTTCATGCTCCTCGCATTTTTCACACCTTTTCATGCTCCTCGCATTTTTCACACCTTTTCGTGGTCCTCGTCTTTTTTTTTTTTGCTCCTCTCATTTTTCAAACCTTTTCATGCTCCTCGCATTTTTCACAACTTTTCATGCTCCTCGCATTTTTCACACCTTTTCATGCTCCTCGTCTTTTTGTTTTTTTGCTCCTAGCATTTTTCACACCTTTTCATGCTCCTCGCATTTTTCACACCTTTTCATGCTCCTCACATTTTTCACACCTTTTCGTGGTCCTCGTCTTTTGTTTTTTTTTGCTCCTCTCATTTTTCACAACTTTTCATGCTCCTTGCATTTTTCACACCTTTTCATTCTCCTCGCATTTTTCACACCTTTTCATGCTCCTCGCATTTTTCACACCTTTTCATGCTCCTCGTCTTTTACTTTTTTTTTTTTTTGCTCCTCACATTTTTCACACCTTTTCATGCTCCTCATATTGTTCACACCTTTTCCTGTTCCTCGTATTTTTCACACATTTTCATGCTCCTCGCATTTTTCACACCTTTTCATGCTCCACATCTTTTTCTTTTCTTTTTTTTTGCTCCTCGCATTTTTCACACGTTTTCATGCTCCTCGCATTTTTCACACCTTCATAGGCTCCTCGTCTTATTTTTTTTTTTTCCTCCTCGCATTTTTCACACCTTCTCATGGTCCTCGTCTTTGTTTTTTTTTTTTGCTCCTTGCATTTTTCACACCTTTTCATGCTCCTTGCATTTTTCACACCTTTTCATGCTCCTCGTCTTTTTCTTTTTTTTTTCTTCTCGCATTTTTCACACCTTTTCATGCTCCTTTCATTTTACACACCTTTTCATGCTCCTCGCATTTTTCAAACCTTTTCATGCTCCTCACATTTTTCACAGCTTTTCATGCTCCTCGCATTTTTCACACCTTTTCATGCTCCTCGCATTTTTCACACCTTTTCATGCTCCTCGTATTTTTGACAACTTTTCATGCTCCTCGAAATTTTCACACATTTTCATGCTCTTCATATTTTTCACACCTTTTCCTGATCCTTGCATTTTTCACACGTTTTCATGCTCCTCGCAATTTTCACACCTTTTCATGCTCTTCGTATTTTTCACACCTTTTCATGCACCTCGCATTTTTCACACCTTTTCATGCTCCTCGCATTTTTCACACCTTTTCATGCTCCTCGCATTTTTCACACCTTTTCATGCTCCTCGTCTTTTTCTTTCTTTTTTTTTCTCCTCGCATTTTTCACACATTTTCATGCTCCTTGCATTTTACACACCTTTTCATGCTCCTCGACTTTTTTTTTTTGCTCCTCGCATTTTTCACACCTTTTCATGCACCTCGCATTTTTCACACCTTTTCATACTCCTTGCATTTTTCACACCTTTTCATGCTCCTCGCACTTTTCAAACTTTTTCATGCTCCTCGTATTTTTCACACCTTTTCATGCTCCTTGTATTTTTTTTTTTTGCTCCTCGCATTTTTCACACATTTTCATGCTCCTTGAATTTTTCAAACCTTTTCATGCTCCTCGCATTTTTCACTCCTTTTCATGCTCCTGATTTTTTTTTTTTTTTTGCTCCTCGCATTTTTCACACCTTTTCATGCTCCTGGTCTTTTTTTTTTTTTTTTGCTCCTCGCATTTTTCACACCTTTTCATGCTCCTGGTCTTTTTTTTTTTTTTTGCTCCTCGCATTTTTCACCCCTTTTCATGCTCCTGGTCTCTTCTTTTTTTTTTTTTGCTCCTCGCATTTTTCACGCCTTTTCATGCTCCTCGCATTTTTCACACCTTTTCATGCTCCTGGTCTTTCTATTTTTTTTTTTGCTCCTCGCATTTATCACACCTTTTCATGCTCTTGGTCTTTCTTTTTTTTTTTTTTTGCTCCTCGCATTTTTCACACCGTTTCATGCTCCTCGCATTTTTCACAACTTTTCATGCTCGTCGCATTTTTCACACCTTTTCATGCTCCTGGTCTTTCTTTCTTTTTTTTTTTTTTTTTTTTTGCTCCTCGCATTTTTCACACCTTTTCATGCTCCTGGTCTTTTTTTTTTTTTTTTTCTCCTCGCATTTTTCACACCTTTTCATGCTCCTGGTCTTTCTTTTTTTTTTTTTTTTCCTCGCATTTTTCACACCTTTTCATGCTCCTGGTCTTTTTTTTTTTTTTTGCTCCTCGAATTTTTCACACCTTTTCATGCTCCTCGCATTTTTCACACCTCTTCATGCTCCTCGCATTTTTCACAACTTTTCATGCTCGTCGCATTTTTCACACCTTTTCATGCTCCTGGTCTTTCTTTTTTTTTTTTTTGCTCCTCGCATTTTTCACACCTTTTCATGTTCCTGTTTTTTTTTTTTTTTTTTTTTTTGCTCCTCGCATTTTTCACACCTTTTCATGCTAATGGTCTTTCTTTTTTTTTTTTTGCTCCTCGCATTTTTCACACCTTTTCATGCTCCTGGTCTTTCTTTTTTTTTTTTTTTTTTCTCCTCGCATTTTTCACACATTTTCATGCTCCTGGTCTTTCTTTCTTTTTTTTTTTTTTTTTTCTCCTCCCTTTTTTCCCACCTTTTCATGTTCCTGGTTTTTTTTTTTTTTTTTTTTCTCCTCGCATTTTTCACACCTTTCATGCTCCTGGCCTTTTTTTTTTTTTTTTGCTCCTCAAATTTTTCACACCTTTTCATGCTCCTCGCATTTTTCACACCTCTTCATGCTCCTCGCATTTTTCACACATTTTCATGCTCCTCGCATTTTTCACACCTCTTCATGCTCCTCGCATTTTTCACAACTTTTCATGCTCGTCGCATTTTTCACACCTTTTCATGCTCCTCGTCTTTTACTTTTTTTTTTTTTTGCTCCTCACATTTTTCACACCTTTTCATGCTCCTCATATTGTTCACACCTTTTCCTGTTCCTCGTATTTTTCACACATTTTCATGCTCCTCGCATTTTTCACACCTTTTCATGCTCCACATCTTTTTCTTTTCTTTTTTTTTGCTCCTCGCATTTTTCACACGTTTTCATGCTCCTCGCATTTTTCACACCTTCATATGATCCTCGTCTTATTTTTTTTCTTCCTCCTCGCATTTTTCACACCTTCTCATGGTCCTCGTCTTTGTTTTTTTTTTTTGCTCCTTGCATTTTTCACACCTTTTCATGCTCCTTGCATTTTTCACACCTTTTCATGCTCCTCGTCTTTTTCTTTTTTTTTTTCTTCTCGTATTTTTCACACCTTTTCATGCTCCTTTCATTTTACACACCTTTTCATGCTCCTCGCATTTTTCAAACCTTTTCATGCTCCTCACATTTTTCACACCTTTTCATGCTCCTCGCATTTTTCACACCTTTTCATGCTCCTCGCATTTTTCACACCTTTTCATGCTCCTCGTATTTTTGACAACTTTTCATGCTCCTCGAAATTTTCACACATTTTCATGCTCTTCATATTTTTCACACCTTTTCCTGATCCTTGCATTTTTCACACGTTATCATGCTCCTCGCAATTTTCACACCTTTTCATGCTCCTCGCATTTTTCACACCTTTTCATGCACCTCGCATTTTTCACACCTTTTCATGCTCCTCGCATTTTTCACACCTTTTCATGCTCCTCGCATTTTTCACACCTTTTCATGCTCCTCGTCTTTTTCTTTCTTTTTTTTTCTCCTCGCATTTTTCACACATTTTCATGCTCCTTGCATTTTACACACCTTTTCATGCTCCTCGACTTTTTTTTTTTGCTCCTCGCATTTTTCACACCTTTTCATGCACCTCGCATTTTTCACACCTTTTCATACTCCTTGCATTTTTCACACCTTTTCATGCTCCTTGCATTTTTCACACCTTTTCATGCTCCTCGTCTTTTTCTTTTTTTTTTTCTTCTCGCATTTTTCACACCTTTTCATGCTCCTTTCATTTTACACACCTTTTCATGCTCCTCGCATTTTTCAAACCTTTTCATGCTCCTCACATTTTTCACAGCTTTTCATTCTCCTCGCATTTTTCACACCTTTTCATGCTCCTCGCATTTTTCACACCTTTTCATGCTCCTCGTATTTTTGACAACTTTTCATGCTCCTCGAAATTTTCACACATTTTCATGCTCTTCATATTTTTCACACCTTTTCCTGATCCTTGCATTTTTCACACGTTTTCATGCTCCTCGCAATTTTCACACCTTTTCATGCTCTTCGTATTTTTCACACCTTTTCATGCACCTCGCATTTTTCACACCTTTTCATGCTCCTCGCATTTTTCACACCTTTTCATGCTCCTCGCATTTTTCACACCTTTTCATGCTCCTCGTCTTTTTCTTTCTTTTTTTTTCTCCTCGCATTTTTCACACATTTTCATGCTCCTTGCATTTTACACACCTTTTCATGCTCCTCGACTTTTTTTTTTTGCTCCTCGTATTTTTCACACCTTTTCATGCACCTCGCATTTTTCACACCTTTTCATGCTCCTCGCATTTTTCACACCTTTTCATGCACCTCGCATTTTTCACACCTTTTCATGCTCCTCGCATTTTTCAGACCTTTTCATGTACCATGCATTTTTACACCTTTTCATGCTCCTTGTATTTTTTTTTTTTTGCTCCTCGCATTTTTCACACATTTTCATGCTCCTTGCATTTATCAAACCTTTTCATGCTCCTCGCATTTTTCACTCCTTTTCATGCTCCTGATTTTTTTTTTTTTTTTGCTCCTCGCATTTTTCACACCTTTTCATGCTCCTGGTCTTTTTTTTTTTTTTTTGCTCCTCGCATTTTTCACACCTTTTCATGCTCCTGGTCTTTTTTTTTTTTTTGCTCCTCGCATTTTTCACACCTTTTCATGCTCCTGGTCTCTTTTTTTTTTTTTTTTTGCTCCTCGCATTTTTCACACCTCTTCATGCTCCTCGCATTTTTCACACCTTTTCATGCTCCTGGTCTTTCTTTTTTTTTTTTTTTTTTTGCTCCTCGCATTTATCACACCTTTTCATGCTCTTGGTCTTTCTTTTTTTTTTTTTTTGCTCCTCGCATTTTTCACACCGTTTCATGCTCCTCGCATTTTTCACAACTTTTCATGCTCGTCGCATTTTTCACACCTTTTCATGCTCCTGGTGTTTCTTTTTTTTTTTTTGCTCCTCGCATTTTTCACACCTTTTCATGTTCCTGGTCTTTTTTTTTTTTTTTTTTTTGCTCCTCGCATTTTTCACACCTTTTCATGCTAATGGTCTTTCTTTTTTTTTTTTTGCTCCTCGCATTTTTCACACCTTTTCAACTCCTCGTCTTTCTTTCTTTTTTTTATTTTTCTCCTCGCATTTTTCACACCTTTTCATGCTCCTGGTCTTTCTTTCTTTCTTTTTTTTTTTTTTTGCTCCTCGCATTTTTCACACATTTTCATGCTCCTGGTCTTTTTTTTTTTTTTTTTTCTCCTCGCATTTTTCACACCTTTTCATGCTCCTGGTCTTTCTTTTTTTTTTTTTTTCCTCGCATTTTTCACACCTTTTCTTGCTCCTGGTTTTTTTTTTTTTTTTTGCTCCTCGAATTTTTCACACCTTTTCATGCTCCTCGCATTTTTCACACCTCTTCATGCTCCTTGCATTTTTCACACCTTTTCATGCTCCTTGCATTTTTCACACCTTTTCATGCTCCTCGTCTTTTTCTTTTTTTTTTTCTTCTCGCATTTTTCACACCTTTTCATGCTCCTTTCATTTTACACACCTTTTCATGCTCCTCGCATTTTTCAAACCTTTTCATGCTCCTCACATTTTTCACACCTTTTCATGCTCCTCGCATTTTTCACACCTTTTCATGCTCCTCGCATTTTTCACACCTTTTCATGCTCCTCGTCTTTTTCTTTCTTTTTTTTTCTCCTCGCATTTTTCACACATTTTCATGCTCCTTGCATTTTACACACCTTTTCATGCTCCTCGCATTTTTCACAACTTTTCATGCTCGTCGCATTTTTCACACCTTTTCATGCTCCTGGTCTTTCTTTTTTTTTTTTTGCTCCTCGCATTTTTCACACCTTTTCATGCTCCTGGTTTTTTTTTTTTTTTTTGCTCCTCAAATTTTTCACACCTTTTCATGCTCCTGGTCTTTTTTTTTTTTTTAATCCTCGCATTTTTCACACCTTTTCATGCTCCTCGCATTTTTCACACCTTTTCATGCTCCTCGCATTTTTCACACCTTTTCATGCTCCTCGCATTTTTCACACCTTTTCATGCTCCTCGCATTTTTCACACCTTTTCATGCTCCTCGCATTTTTCACAACTTTTCATGCTCGTCGCATTTTTCACACCTTTTCATGCTCCTGGTCTTTCTTTTTTTTTTTTTGCTCCTCGCATTTTTCACACCTTTTCAACTCCTCGTCTTTCTTTCTTTTTTTTATTTTTCTCCTCGCATTTTTCACACCTTTTCATGCTCCTGGTCTTTCTTTCTTTCTTTTTTTTTTTTTTTGCTCCTCGCATTTTTCACACATTTTCATGCTCCTGGTCTTTTTTTTTTTTTTTTTTCTCCTCGCATTTTTCACACCTTTTCATGCTCCTGGTCTTTCTTTTTTTTTTTTTTTTCCTCGCATTTTTCACACCTTTTCATGCTCCTGGTCTTTTTTTTTTTTTTTTCTCCTCGAATTTTTCACACCTTTTCATGCTCCTCGCATTTTTCACACCTCTTCATGCTCCTTGCATTTTTCACACCTTTTCATGCTCCTTGCATTTTTCACACCTTTTCATGCTCCTCGTCTTTTTCTTTTTTTTTTTCTTCTCGCATTTTTCACACCTTTTCATGCTCCTTTCATTTTACACACCTTTTCATGCTCCTCGCATTTTTCAAACCTTTTCATGCTCCTCACATTTTTCACACCTTTTCATGCTCCTCGCATTTTTCACACCTTTTCATGCTCCTCGCATTTTTCACACCTTTTCATGCTCCTGGTCTTTCTTTTTTTTTTTTTTGCTCCCCGCATTTTTCACACCTTTTCATGTTCCTGGTCTTTTTTTTTTTTTTTTTTTCTCCTCGCATTTTTCACACCTTTTCATGCTCCTGGTCTTTTTTTTTTTTTTTTTTTTTGCTCCTCGCATTTTTCACACCTTTTCATGCTCCTGGTCTTTCTTTCTTTCTTTTTTTTTTTTTTTCTCCTCGCATTTTTCACACCTTTTGATGCTCCTGATCTTTTTTTTTTTTTTTTTTTGCTCCTCGCATTTTTCACCCCTTTTCATGCTCCTGGTTTTTTTTTTTTTTTTTGCTCCTCAAATTTTTCACAACTTATCATGCTCCTGGTCTTTTTCTTTTTTTTTGCTCCTCGCATTTTTCACACCTTTTCATGCTCCTGGTTTTTTTTTTTTTTTGCTCCTCAAATTTTTCACACCTTTTCATGCTCCTCGCATTTTGCACACCTCTTCATGCTCCTCGCATTTTTCACACCTTTTTATGCTCCTGGTCTTTCTTTTTTTTTTTTTTTTTTGGCTCCTCGCATTTTGCACACCTCTTCATGCTCCTCGCATTTTTCACACCTTTTCATGCTCCTGGTCTTTCTTTTTTTTTTTTTGTTCCTCGCATTTTTCACACCTTTTCATGCTCCTGGTCTTTTTTTTTTTTTTTTGCTCCTCGCATTTTTCACACCTTTTCATGCTCCTGGTCTTTCTTTTTTTTTTTTTTGCTCCTCGCATTTTTCACACCTTTTCATGTTCCTGGTCTTTTTTTTTTTTTTTTTTTTTTTCTCCTCGCATTTTTCACACCTTTTCATGTTCCTGGTTTTCTTTTTTTTTTTTTTTTGCTCCTCGCATTTTTCACACCTTTTCATGTTCCTGGTCTTTTTTTTTTTTTTTTTTTTTTCTCCTCGCATGTTTCACACGTTTTCATGTTCCTGGTCTTTTTTTTTTTTTTTTTTGCTCCTCGCATTTTTCACACCTTTTCATGCTCCTGGTCTTTCTTTTTTTTTTTTTTGCTACTCGCATTTTTCACACCTTTTCATGCTCCTGGTCTTTTTTTTTTTTTTTTGGTCCTCGCATTTTTCACACCTTTTCATGCTCCTGGTCTTTCTTTCTTTCTTTTTTTTTTTTTTTCTCCTCGCATTTTTCACACCTTTTCATGCTCCTGGTCTTTTTTTTTTTTTTTTTTTTTGCTCCTCGGATTTTTCACACCTTTTCATGCTCCTGGTTTTTTTTTTTTTTTGCTCCTCAAATTTTTCACACCTTTTCATGCTCCTCGCATTTTGCACACCTCTTCATGCTCCTCGCATTTTTCACACCTTTTCATGCTCCTGGTCTTTCTTTTTTTTTTTTTGTTCCTCGCATTTTTCACACCTTTTCATGCTCGTGGTCTTTTTTTTTTTTTTGCTCCTCGCATTTTTCACACCTTTTCATGCTCCTGGTTTTTTTTTTTTTTTTTGCTCCTCAAATTTTTCACACCTTTTCATGCTCCTGGTCTTTTTTTTTTTTTTAATCCTCGCATTTTTCACACCTTTTCATGCTCCTCGCATTTTTCACACCTTTTCATGCTCCTCGCATTTTTCACACCTTTTCATGCTCCTCGCATTTTTCACACCTTTTCATGCTCCTCGCATTTTTCACACCTTTTCATGCTCCTCGCATTTTTCACAACTTTTCATGCTCGTCGCATTTTTCACACCTTTTCATGCTCCTGGTCTTTCTTTTTTTTTTTTTGCTCCTCGCATTTTTCACACCTTTTCATGCTCCTGGTTTTCTTTTTTTTTTTTTTTTTTTGCTCCTCGCATTTTTCACACCTTTTCATGCTCCTGGTCTTTCTTTCTTTCTTTTTTTTTTTTTTTTGCTCCTCGCATTTTTCACAACTTTTCATGTTCCTGGTCTTTTTTTTTTTTTTTTTTTTTTCTCCTCGCATTTTTCACACCTTTTCATGTTCCTGGTCTTTTTTTTTTTTTTTTTTTTCTCCTCGCATTTTTCACACCTTTTCATGTTCCTGGTCTTTTTTTTTTTTTTTTCTCCTCGCATTTTTCACACCTTTTTATGCTCCTGATCTTTTTTTTTTTTTTTTTTTTGCTCCTCGCATTTTTCACACCTTTTCATGCTCCTGGTTTTTTTTTTTTTTTTGCTCCTCAAATTTTTCACACCTTTTCATGCTCCTGGTCTTTTTTTTTTTTTTTTGCTCCTCGCATTTTTCACACCTTTTCATGCTCCTGGTCTTTCTTTCTTTCTTTTTTTTTTTTTTTTGCTCCTCGCATTTTTCACACCTTTTCATGTTCCTGGTCTTTTTTTTTTTTTTTTTTTTTGCTCCTCGCATTTTTCACACCTTTTCATGTTCCTGGTCTTTTTTTTTTTTTTTTTTTTGCTCCTTGCATTTTTCACACCTTTTCATGCTCCTGGTTTTTGTTTTTTTTGCTCCTCAAATTTTTCACACCTTTTCATGCCCCTCGCATTTTTCACACCTTTTCATGCTCCTCGCATTTTTCACACCTATTCATGCTCCTCGCATTTTTCACACCTTTTCATATTCATCGCATTTTTCACACCTCTTAATGCTCCTCGCATTTTTCACAACTTTTCATGCTCGTCGCATTTTTCACACCTTTTCATGCTCCTGGTCTTTCTTTTTTTTTTTTTGCTCCTCAAATTTTTCACACCTTTTCATGCTCCTTGCATTTTTCACACCTTTTCATGCTCCTCGTCTTTTTTTTTTTTTGCTCCTCGCATTTTTCACAACTTTTCATGCTCCTGGTCTTTTTTTTTTTTTTTTTTTTTTTGTTCCTTGCATTTTTCACACCTTTTCATGCTCCTCGTCTATTTTTTTTTTTTTGCTCCTCGCATTTTTCACACCTTTTCATGCTCCTGGTCTTTCTTTTTTTTTTTTTTTTTTTGCTCCTCAAATTTTTCACACCTTTTCATGCTCCTGGTCTTTCTTTTTTTTTTTTTGCTCCTCGCATTTTTCACACCTTTTCATGCTCCTGGTCTTTCTTTTTTTTTTTTTTGCTCCTCGCATTTTTCACACCTTTTCATGCTCCTGGTCTTTTTTTTTTTTTTTTTGCTCCTCGCATTTTTCACACCTTTTCATGTTCCGGGTCTTTTTTTTTTTTTTCTCCTCGCATTTTTCACACCTTTTCATGCTCCTGGTCTTTTTTTTTTTTTTTGCTCGTCAAATTTTTCACACCTTTTCATGCTCCTGGTGTTTCTTTCTTTCTTTTTTTTTTTTTTTTGCTCCTCGCATTTTTCACACCTTTTCATGCTCCTGGTCTTTCTTTTTTTTTTTTTTTTTTTTTGCTCCTCGCATTTTTCACACGTTTTCATGCTCTTTGCATTTTTCACACCTTTTCATGCTCCTCGTCTTTTTTTTTTTTTGCTCCTCGCATTTTTCACACCTATTCATGGTCCTGGTCTTATTTTTTTTTTTTTTTTTGCTCCTCAAATTTTTCACACCTTTTCATGCTCCTGGTGTTTCTTTCTTTCTTTTTTTTTTTTTTTTTGCTCCTCGCATTTTTCACACCTTTTCATGCTCCTCGTCTTTCTTTTTTTTTTTTTTGCTCCTCGCATTTTTCACACCTTTTCATGCTCCTGGTCTTTCTTTTTTTTTTTTTTTGCTCCTCGCATTTTTCACACCTTTTCATGCTCCTCGCATTTTTCACACCTTTTCATGCTCCTCGCATTTTTCACACCTTTTCATGCTCCTCGCCTTTTTCACACCTTTTCATGCTCCTCGCATTTTTCACACCTTTTCATGCTCCTCGCATTTTTCACACCTTTTCATGCTCCTCGCATTTTTCACACCTTTTCATGCTCCTCGCATTTTTCACACCTTTTCATATTCATCGCATTTTTCACACCTCTTAATGCTCCTCGCATTTTTCACAACTTTTCATGCTCGTCGCATTTTTCACACCTTTTCATGCTCCTGGTCTTTCTTTTTTTTTTTTTGCTCCTCGCATTTTTCACACCTTTTCATGCTCCTGGTCTTTCTTTGTTTTTTTTTTTTTTTGCTCCTCACATTTTTCACACCTTTTCATGCTCCTGGTCTTTTTTTTTTTTTTTTTTTTTTGCTCCTCGCATTTTTCACACCTTTTCATGTTCCTGGTCTTTTTTTTTTTTTTTTTTGCTCCTCAAATTTTTCACACCTTTTCATGCTCCTTGCATTTTTCACACCTTTTCATGCTCCTCGTCTTTTTTTTTTTTTTTCTCCTCGCATTTTTCACACCTTTTCATGCTCCTGGTCTTTTTTTTTTTTTTTTTTTTTTGCTCCTTGCTTTTTTCACACCTTTTCATGCTCCTCGTCTTTTTTTTTTTTTTTTGCTCCTCGCATTTTTCACACCTTTTCATGCTCCTGGTCTTTTTTTTTTTTTTTGCTCCTCTCATTTTTCACACCTTTTCATGCTCCTGGTCTTTCTTTTTTTTTTTTTTTTTTTTTGCTTCTCGCATTTTTCACACCTTTTCATGCTCCTCGTCTTTTTTTTTTTTTTTGCTCCTCGCATTTTTCACACCTTTTCATGCTCCTCGCATTTTTCACACCTTTTCATGCTCCTCGCATTTTTCACACCTTTTCATGCTCCTCGCATTTTTCACACCTTTTCATGCTCCTCGCATTTTTCACAACTTTTCATGCTCGTCGCATTTTTCACACATTTTCATGCTCCTGGTCTTTCTTTTTTTTTTTTTGCTCCTCGCATTTTTCACACCTTTTCATGCTCCTGGTCTTTCTTTTTTTTTTTTTTTTTTTGCTCCTCGCATTTTTCACACCTTTTCATGCTCCTGGTCTTTCTTTCTTTCTTTTTTTTTTTTTTTTGCTCCTCGCATTTTTCACAACTTTTCATGTTCCTGGTCTTTTTTTTTTTTTTTTTTTTCTCCTCGCATTTTTCACACCTTTTCATGCTCCTGGTCTTTCTTTTTTTTTTTTTGCTCCTCGCATTTTTCACACCTTTTCATGCTCCTGGTCTTTCTTTTTTTTTTTTTTTTTTTTTTTGCTCCTCGCTTTTTTCACACCTTTTCATGCTCCTCGCATTTTTCACACCTTTTCATGCTCCTCGCATTTTTCACACCTTTTCATGCTCCTCGCATTTTTCACACCTTTTCATGCTCCTGGTCTTTCTTTCTTTCTTTTTTTTTTTTTTTTGCTCCTCGCATTTTTTTCACCTTTTCATGTTCCTGGTCTTTTTTTTTTTTTTTTTTTTTTCTCCTCGCATTTTTCACACCTTTTCATGCTCCTGGTCTTTCTTTTTTTTTTTTTGCTCCTCGCATTTTTCACACCTTTTCATGCTCCTGGTCTTTTTTTTTTTTTTTTTTTTTTTTTTGCTCCTCGCATTTTTCACACCTTTTCATGCTCCTCGCATTTTTCACACCTTTTCATGCTCCTCGCATTTTTCACACCTTTTCATGCTCCTCGCATTTTTCACACCTTTTCATGCTCCTCGCATTTTTCACACCTTTTCATGCTCCTCGCATTTTTCACACCTTTTCATGCTCCTCGCATTTTTCACACCTTTTCATGCTCCTCGCATTTTTCACACCTTTTCATGCTCCTCGCATTTTTCACACCTTTTCATGCTCCTCGCATTTTTCACACCTTTTCATATTCATCGCATTTTTCACACCTCTTAATGCTCCTCGCATTTTTCACAACTTTTCATGCTCGTCGCATTTTTCACACCTTTTCATGCTCCTGGTCTTTCTTTTTTTTTTTTTGCTCTTCGCTTTTTTCACACCTTTTCATGCTCCTGGTCTTTCTTTGTTTTTTTTTTTTTTTGCTCCTCACATTTTTCACACCTTTTCATGCTCCTGGTCTTTTTTTTTTTTTTTTTTTGCTCCTCGCATTTTTCACACCTTTTCATGTTCCTGGTCTTTTTTTTTTTTTTTTTGCTCCTCAAATTTTTCACACCTTTTCATGCTCCTTGCATTTTTCACACCTTTTCATGCTCCTCGTCTTTTTTTTTTTTTTCTCCTCGCATTTTTCACACCTTTTCATGCTCCTGGTCTTTTTTTTTTTTTTTTTTTTTTGCTCCTTGCATTTTTCACACCTTTTCATGCTCCTCGTCTTTTTTTTTTTTTTGCTCCTCGCATTTTTCACACCTTTTCATGCTCCTGGTCTTTTTTTTTTTTTTTGCTCCTCTCATTTTTCACACCTTTTCATGCTCCTGGTCTTTCTTTTTTTTTTTTTTTTTTTTTGCTTCTCGCATTTTTCACACCTTTTCATGCTCCTCGTCTTTTTTTTTTTTTTTGCTCCTCGCATTTTTCACACCTTTTCATGCTCCTCGTCTTTTTTTTTTTTTTGCTCCTTGCAATTTTCACACCTTTTCATGCTCCTCGTCTTTTTTTTTTTTTTGCTCCTTGCAATTTTCACACCTATTCACGGTCCTGGTCTTTTTTTTTTTTTTTTTTTGCTCCTCAAATTTTTCACATCTTTTCATGCTCCTTGCATTTTTCACACCTTTTCATGCTCCTTGCATTTTTCACACCTTTTCATGCTCCTCGTCTTTTTTTTTTTTTGCTCCTCGCATTTTTCACACCTTTTCATGCTCCTCGCATTTTTCACACCTTTTCATGCTCCTCGTCTTTTTTTTTTTTTTGCTCCTCGCATTTTTCACACCTTTTCATGCTCCTGGTCTTTTTTTTTTTTTTTGCTCCTCTCATTTTTCACACCTTTTCATGCTCCTGGTCTTTCTTTTTTTTTTTTTTTTTTTTTGCTTCTCGCATTTTTCACACCTTTTCATGCTCCTCGTCTTTTTTTTTTTTTTTGCTCCTCGCATTTTTCACACCTTTTCATGCTCCTCGTCTTTTTTTTTTTTTTGCTCCTTGCAATTTTCACACCTTTTCATGCTCCTCGTCTTTTTTTTTTTTTTGCTCCTTGCAATTTTCACACCTATTCACGGTCCTGGTCTTTTTTTTTTTTTTTTTTTGCTCCTCAAATTTTTCACATCTTTTCATGCTCCTTGCATTTTTCACACCTTTTCATGCTCCTTGCATTTTTCACACCTTTTCATGCTCCTGGTCTTTCTTTTTTTTTTTTTGCTCCTCGCATTTTTCACACCTTTTCATGCTCCTGGTCTTTCTTTTTTTTTTTTTTTTTTTTGCTCCTCGCATTTTTCACACCTTTTCATGCTCCTGGTCTTTCTTTCTTTCTTTTTTTTTTTTTTTTTTGCTCCTCGCTTTTTTCACAACTTTTCATGTTCCTGGTCTTTTTTTTTTTTTTTTTTTTTTTCTCCTCGCTTTTTTCACACCTTTTCATGTTCCTGGTCTTTTTTTTTTTTTTTTTTTTTTCTCCTCGCATTTTTCACACCTTTTCATGTTCCTGGTCTTTTTTTTTTTTTTTTTTTTTTGCTCCTCGCATTTTTCACGCCTTTTCATGTTCCTGGTCTTTTTTTTTTTTTTTTTTTTTTTTTGCTCCTCGCATTTTTCACAGCTTTTCATGCTCCTGGTCTTTCTTTTTTTTTTCTCCTCGCATTTTTCACACCTTTTCATGCTCCTGGTCTTTCTTTTTTTTTTTTTTGCTCCCCGCATTTTTCACACCTTTTCATGCTCCTGGTCTTTCTTTTTTTTTTTTTGCTCCCCGCATTTTTCACACCTTTTCATGCTCCTGGTCTTTCTTTCTTTTTTTTTTTTTTTTTTGCTTCTCGCATTTTTCACCCCTTTTCATGCTCCTCGTCTTTTTTTTTTTTTTGCTCCTCGCATTTTTCACACCTATTCATGGTCCTGGTCTTATTTTTTTTTTTTTTTTTGCTCCTCAAATTTTTCACACCTTTTCATGCTCCTGGTGTTTCTTTCTTTCTTTTTTTTTTTTTTTTTGCTCCTCGCATTTTTCACACCTTTTCATGCTCCTCGCATTTTTCACACCTTTTCATGCTCCTCGTCTTTTTTTTTTTTTTTGCTCCTCGCATTTTTCACACCTTTTCATGCTCCTCGCATTTTTCACACCTTTTCATGCTCCTCGTCTTTTTTTTTTTTTTTGCTCCTCGCATTTTTCACACCTTTTCATGCTCCTGGTCTTTCTTTTTTTTTTTTTTTTTTTTGCTCCTCAAATTTTTCACACCTTTTCATGTTCCTGGTCTTTCTTTTTTTTTTTTTGCTCCTCGCATTTTTCACACCTTTTCATGCTCCTGGTCTTTCTTTTTTTTTTTTTGCTCCTCGCATTTTTCACACCTTTTCATGCTACTGGTCTTTCTTTTTTTTTTTTTTTTTTTTGCTCCTCGCATTTTTCACACCTTTTCATGCTCCTCGCATTTTTCACACCTTTTCATGCTCCTCGCATTTTTCACACCTTTTCATGCTCCTCGCATTTTTCACACCTTTTCATGTTCCTGGTCTTTTTTTTTTTTTTTTTTTTGCTCCTTGCATTTTTCACACCTTTTCATGCTCCCCGCATTTTTCACACCTTTTCATGCTCCTGGTCTTTCTTTTTTTTTTTTTTTCTCCCCTCTTTTTTCACACCTTTTCATGCTCCTGGTCTTTCTTTTTTTTTTTTTGCTCCCCGCATTTTTCACACCTTTTCATGCTCCTGGTCTTTCTTTCTTTTTTTTTTTTTTTTTGCTTCTCGCATTTTTCACACCTTTTCATGCTCCTCATCTTTTTTTTTTTTTGCTCCTCGCATTTTTCACACCTTTTCATGCCCTGGTCTTTTTTTTTTTTTTTTTTTTTTTGCTCCTTGCATTTTTCACACCTTTTCATGCTCCTTTCATTTTTCACACCTTTTCATGCTCCTCGTCTTTTTTTTTTTTTGCTCCTCGCATTTTTCACACCTTTTCATGTTCCTGGTATTTCTTTTTTTTTTTTTTGCTCCTCGCATTTTTCACACCTTTTCATGTTCCTGGTCTTTTTTTTTTTTTTTTTTTTTGCTCCTCGCATTTTTCACACCTTTTCATTCTCCTCGCCTTTTTCACACCTTTTCATGCTCCTCGCATTTTTCACACCTTTTCATGCTCCTCGCATTTTTCACACCTTTTCATGCTCCTGGTCTTTCTTTTTTTTTTTTTGCTCCTCGCATTTTTCACAGCTTTTCATGCTCCTGGTCTTTCTTTTTTTTTTTCTCCTCGCATTTTTCACACCTTTTCATGCTCCTGGTCTTTCTTTTTTTTTTTTTGCTCCCCGCATTTTTCACACCTTTTCATGCTCCTGGTCTTTCTTTTCTTTTTTTTTTTTTTTGCTCCTCGCATTTTTCACACCTTTTCATATTCATCGCATTTTTCACACCTGTTAATGTTCCTCGCATTTTTCACACCTTTTCATGCTCGTCGCATTTTTCACACCTTTTCATGCTCCTGGTCTTTCTTTTTTTTTTTTTGCTCCTCGCATTTTTCACACCTTTTCATGTTCCTGGTCTTTTTTTTTTTTTTTTTTTTTTTCTCCTCGCATTTTTCACACCTTTTCATGTTCCTGGTCTTTTTTTTTTTTTTTTTTTTTTCTCCTCGCATTTTTCACACCTTTTCATGTTCCTGGTCTTTTTTTTTTTTTTTTTTTTTGCTCCTCGCATTTTTCACGCCTTTTCTTGCTCCTGGTCTTTTTTTTTTTTTTTTTTTTTTTTTGCTCCTCGCATTTTTCACACCTTTTCATGCTCCTGGTCTTTCTTTTTTTTTTTTTTTTTTTGCTCCTCAAATTTTTCACACCTTTTCATGTTCCTGGTCTTTCTTTTTTTTTTTTTGCTCCTCGCATTTTTCACACCTTTTCATGCTCCTGGTCTTTCTTTTTTTTTTTTTTGCTCCTCGCATTTTTCACACCTTTTCATGCTCCTCGCATTTTTCACACCTTTTCATGCTCCTCGTCTTTTTTTTTTTTTTTGCTCCTCGCATTTTTCACACCTTTTCATGCTCCTCGCATTTTTCACACCTTTTCATGCTCCTCGTCTTTTTTTTTTTTTTTGCTCCTCGCATTTTTCACACCTTTTCATGCTCCTGGTCTTTCTTTTTTTTTTTTTTTTTTTTGCTCCTCAAATTTTTCACACCTTTTCATGTTCCTGGTCTTTCTTTTTTTTTTTTTGCTCCTCGCATTTTTCACACCTTTTCATGCTCCTGGTCTTTCTTTTTTTTTTTTTGCTCCTCGCATTTTTCACACCTTTTCATGCTACTGGTCTTTCTTTTTTTTTTTTTGCTCCTCGCATTTTTCACACCTTTTCATGCTCCTGGTCTTTCTTTTTTTTTTTTTTTTTTTGCTCCTCGCATTTTTCACACCTTTTCATGCTCCTGGTCTTTCTTTCTTTCTTTTTTTTTTTTTTTTTGCTCCTCGCATTTTTCACACCTTTTCATGTTCCTGGTCTTTTTTTTTTTTTTTTTTTTTTCTCCTCGCATTTTTCACACCTTTTCATGTTCCTGGTCTTTTTTTTTTTTTTTTTTTTCTCCTCGCATTTTTCACACCTTTTCATGTTCCTGGTCTTTTTTTTTTTTTTTTTTTTTTGCTCCTCGCTTTTTTCCTTCCTTTTCTTGTTCCTGGTCTTTTTTTTTTTTTTTTTTTTTTTTTGCTCCTCGCATTTTTCACACCTTTTCATGCTCCTTGTCTTTCTTTTTTTTTTTTTTTTTTTGCTCCTCAAATTTTTCACACCTTTTCATGTTCCTGGTCTTTCTTTTTTTTTTTTTGCTCCTCGCATTTTTCACACCTTTTCATGCTCCTGGTCTTTCTTTTTTTTTTTTTGCTCCTCGCATTTTTCACACCTTTTCATGCTCCTGGTCTTTCTTTTTTTTTTTTTTTTTTTTGCTCCTCGCTTTTTTCACCCCTTTTCTTGCTCCTCGCATTTTTCACCCCTTTTCTTGCTCCTGGTCTTTCTTTCTTTCTTTTTTTTTTTTTTTTTGCTCCTCGCATTTTTCACACCTTTTCATGTTCCTGGTCTTTTTTTTTTTTTTTTGCTCCTCGCATTTTTCACACCTTTTCATGCTCCTGGTCTTTCTTTCTTTCTTTTTTTTTTTTTTTTTTGCTCCTCGCATTTTTCACACCTTTTCATGTTCCTGGTCTTTTTTTTTTTTTTTTTTTTTGCTCCTCAAATTTTTCACACCTTTTCATGCTCCTCGCATTTTTCACACCTTTTCATGCTCCTCGCATTTTTCACACCTTTTCATGCTCCTCGCATTTTTCACACCTTTTCATGCTCCTCGCATTTTTCACACCTTTTCATATTCATCGCATTTTTCACACCTCTTAATGCTCCTCGCATTTTTCACAACTTTTCATGCTCGTCGCATTTTTCACACCTTTTCATGCTCCTGGTCTTTCTTTTTTTTTTTTTGCTCCTCGCATTTTTCACAGCTTTTCATGCTCCTGGTCTTTCTTTTTTTTTTTCTCCTCGCATTTTTCACACCTTTTCATGCTCCTGGTCTTTCTTTTTTTTTTTTTTGCTCCCCGCATTTTTCACACCTTTTCATGCTCCTGGTCTTTCTTTTTTTTTTTTTGCTCCCCGCATTTTTCACACCTTTTCATGCTCCTGGTCTTTCTTTCTTTTTTTTTTTTTTTTTGCTTCTCGCATTTTTCACACCTTTTCATGCTCCTCGTCTTTTTTTTTTTTTGCTCCTCGCATTTTTCACACCTATTCATGGTCCTGGTCTTATTTTTTTTTTTTTTTTTGCTCCTCAAATTTTTCACACCTTTTCATGCTCCTGGTGTTTCTTTCTTTCTTTTTTTTTTTTTTTTTGCTCCTCGCATTTTTCACACCTTTTCATGCTCCTCGCATTTTTCACACCTTTTCATGCTCCTCATCTTTTTTTTTTTTTTTGCTCCTCGCATTTTTCACACCTTTTCATGCTCCTCGCATTTTTCACACCTTTTCATGCTCCTCGTCTTTTTTTTTTTTTTTGCTCCTCGCATTTTTCACACCTTTTCATGCTCCTGGTCTTTCTTTTTTTTTTTTTTTTTTTTGCTCCTCAAATTTTTCACACCTTTTCATGTTCCTGGTCTTTCTTTTTTTTTTTTTGCTCCTCGCATTTTTCACACCTTTTCATGCTCCTGGTCTTTCTTTTTTTTTTTTTGCTCCTCGCATTTTTCACACCTTTTCATGCTACTGGTCTTTCTTTTTTTTTTTTTTTTTTTTGCTCCTCGCATTTTTCACACCTTTTCATGCTCCTCGCATTTTTCACACCTTTTCATGCTCCTCGCATTTTTCACACCTTTTCATGCTCCTCGCATTTTTCACACCTTTTCATGCTCCTCACATTTTTCACACCTTTTCATGCTCCTCGCATTTTTCACACCTTTTCATGCTCCTCGCATTTTTCACACATTTTCATATTCATCGCATTTTTCACACCTCTTAATGCTCCTCGCATTTTTCACAACTTTTCATGCTCGTCGCATTTTTCACACCTTTTCATGCTCCTGGTCTTTCTTTTTTTTTTTTTGCTCCTCGCATTTTTCACACCTTTTCATGCTCCTGGTCTTTCTTTGTTTTTTTTTTTTTTTTACTCCTCGCATTTTTCACACCTTTTCATGTTCCTGGTCTTTTTTTTTTTTTTTTTGCTCCTCAAATTTTTCACACCTTTTCATGCTCCTTGCATTTTTCACACCTCTTCATGCTCCTCGTCTTTTTTTTTTTTTTCTCCTCGCATTTTTCACACCTTTTCATGCTCCTGGTCTTTTTTTTTTTTTTTTTTTTTTTTGCTCCTTGCATTTTTCACAACTTTTCATACTCCTCGTCTTTTTTTTTTTTTTGCTCCTCGCATTTTTCACACCTTTTCATGCTCCTGGTCTTTTTTTTTTTTTTTTGCTCCTCTCATTTTTCACACCTTTTCATGCTCCTGGTCTTTCTTTTTTTTTTTTTTTTTTTTTTGCTTCTCGCATTTTTCACACCTTTTCATGCTCCTCGTCTTTTTTTTTTTTTTTGCTCCTCGCATTTTTCACACCTTTTCATGCTCCTCGTCTTTTTTTTTTTTTTGCTCCTTGCAATTTTCACACCTTTTCATGCTCCTCGTCTTTTTTTTTTTTTTGCTCCTTGCAATTTTCACACCTATTCATGGTCCTGGTCTTTTTTTTTTTTTTTTTTTGCTCCTCAAATTTTTCACATCTTTTCATGCTCCTTGCATTTTTCACACCTTTTCATGCTCCTTGCATTTTTCACACCTTTTCATGCTCCTCGTCTTTTTTTTTTTTTGCTCCTCGCATTTTTCACACCTTTTCATGCTCCTCGTCTTTTTTTTTTTTTTGCTCCTTGCAATTTTCACACCTTTTCATGCTCCTCGTCTTTTTTTTTTTTTTGCTCCTTGCAATTTTCACACCTATTCATGGTCCTGGTCTTTTTTTTTTTTTTTTTTTTCTCCTCAAATTTTTCACATCTTTTCATGCTCCTTGCATTTTTCACACCTTTTCATGCTCCTTGCATTTTTCACACCTTTTCATGCTCCTCGTCTTTTTTTTTTTTTGCTCCTCGCATTTTTCACACCTTTTCATGTTCCTGGTATTTCTTTTTTTTTTTTTGCTCCTCTCATTTTTCACACCTTTTCATGTTCCTGGTCTTTCTTTTTTTTTTTTTTTTTTTTGCTCCTCGCATTTTTCACACCTTTTCATGCTCCTGGTCTTTCTTTTTTTTTTTTTTTTTTTTTTGCTCCTCGCATTTTTCACACATTTTCATGCTCCTCGCATTTTTCACACCTTTTCATGCTCCTCGCATTTTTCACACCTTTTCATGCTCCTCGCATTTTTCACACCTTTTCATATTCATCGCATTTTTCACACCTCTTAATGCTCCTCGCATTTTTCACAACTTTTCATGCTCGTCGCATTTTTCACACCTTTTCATGCTCCTGGTCTTTCTTTTTTTTTTTTTGCTCCTCGCATTTTTCACAGCTTTTCATGCTCCTGGTCTTTCTTTTTTTTTTTCTCCTCGCATTTTTCACACCTTTTCATGCTCCTGGTCTTTCTTTTTTTTTTTTTGCTCCCCGCATTTTTCACACCTTTTCATGCTCCTGGTCTTTCTTTTTTTTTTTTTGCTCCCCGCATTTTTCACACCTTTTCATGCTCCTGGTCTTTCTTTCTTTTTTTTTTTTTTTTTTGCTTCTCGCATTTTTCACACCTTTTCATGCTCCTCGTCTTTTTTTTTTTTTGCTCCTCGCATTTTTCACACCTATTCATGGTCCTGGTCTTATTTTTTTTTTTTTTTTTTTGCTCCTCAAATTTTTCACACCTTTTCATGCTCCTGGTGTTTCTTTCTTTCTTTTTTTTTTTTTTTTGCTCCTCGCATTTTTCACACCTTTTCATGCTCCTCGCATTTTTCACACCTTTTCATGCTCCTCGTCTTTTTTTTTTTTTTTTGCTCCTCGCATTTTTCACACCTTTTCATGCTCCTCGCATTTTTCACACCTTTTCATGCTCCTCGTCTTTTTTTTTTTTTTTGCTCCTCGCATTTTTCACACCTTTTCATGCTCCTGGTCTTTCTTTTTTTTTTTTTGCTCCTCGCATTTTTCACACCTTTTCATGCTACTGGTCTTTCTTTTTTTTTTTTTTTTTTTTTGCTCCTCGCATTTTTCACACATTTTCATGCTCCTCGCATTTTTCAAACCTTTTCATGCTCCTCGCATTTTTCACACCTTTTCATGCTCCTCGCATTTTTCACACCTTTTCATGCTCCTCACATTTTTCACACCTTTTCATGCTCCTCGCATTTTTCACACCTTTTCATGCTCCTCGCATTTTTCACACATTTTCATATTCATCGCATTTTTCACACCTCTTAATGCTCCTCGCATTTTTCACAACTTTTCATGCTCGTCGCATTTTTCACACCTTTTCATGCTCCTGGTCTTTCTTTTTTTTTTTTTGCTCCTCGCATTTTTCACACCTTTTCATGCTCCTGGTCTGTCTTTGTTTTTTTTTTTTTTTTTACTCCTCCCTTTTTTCACCCCTTTTCATGCTCCTGGTCTTTTTTTTTTTTTTTTTTTGCTCCTCGCATTTTTCACACCTTTTCATGTTCCTGGTCTTTTTTTTTTTTTTTTTTGCTCCTCAAATTTTTCACACCTTTTCATGCTCCTTGCATTTTTCACACCTCTTCATGCTCCTCGTCTTTTTTTTTTTTTTCTCCTCGCATTTTTCACACCTTTTCATGCTCCTGGTCTTTTTTTTTTTTTTTTTTTTTTTTTGCTCCTTGCATTTTTCACACCTTTTCATGCTCATCGTCTTTTTTTTTTTTTTGCTCCTCGCATTTTTCACACCTTTTCATGCTCCTGGTCTTTTTTTTTTTTTTTTGCTCCTCTCATTTTTCACACCTTTTCATGCTCCTGGTCTTTCTTTTTTTTTTTTTTTTTTTTTTTGCTTCTCGCATTTTTCACCCCTTTTCTTGCTCCTCGTCTTTTTTTTTTTTTTTGCTCCTCGCATTTTTCACACCTTTTCATGCTCCTCGTCTTTTTTTTTTTTTTGCTCCTTGCAATTTTCACACCTTTTCATGCTCCTCGTCTTTTTTTTTTTTTTGCTCCTTGCAATTTTCACACCTATTCATGGTCCTGGTCTTTTTTTTTTTTTTTTTTGCTCCTCAAATTTTTCACATCTTTTCATGCTCCTTGCATTTTTCACACCTTTTCATGCTCCTTGCATTTTTCACACCTTTTCATGCTCCTCGTCTTTTTTTTTTTTTTGCTCCTCGCATTTTTCACACCTTTTCATGCTCCTCGTCTTTTTTTTTTTTTTGCTCCTTGCATTTTTCACACCTTTTCATGCTCCTCGTCGTTTTTTTTTTTTTGCTCCTTGCAAATTTCACACCTATTCATGGTCCTGGTCTTTTTTTTTTTTTTTTTTTTGCTCCTCAAATTTTTCACATCTTTTCATGCTCCTTGCATTTTTCACACCTTTTCATGCTCCTCGCATTTTTCACACATTTTCATGCTCCTGGTCTTTCTTTTTTTTTTTTTTGCTCCTCGCATTTTTCACACATTTTCATGCTCCTGGTCTTTCTTTCTTTCTTTTTTTTTTTTTTTTTGCTCCTCGCATTTTTCACACCTTTTCATGCTCCTCGCATTTTTCACACCTTTTCATGCTCCTGGTCTTTCTTTTTTTTTTTTTTGCTCCTCGCATTTTTCACACCTTTTCATGCTCCTGGTCTTTCTTTTTTTTTTTTTTTTTTGCTCCTCGCATTTTTCACACCTTTTCATGCTCCTGGTCTTTCTTTCTTTCTTTTTTTTTTTTTTTTTGCTCCTCGCATTTTTCACACCTTTTCATGTTCCTGGTCTTTTTTTTTTTTTTTTTTTTTGCTCCTTGCATTTTTCACACCTTTTCATGCTCCTGGTCTTTCTTTCTTTCTTTTTTTTTTTTTTTTTGCTCCTCGCATTTTTCACACCTTTTCATGTTCCTGGTCTTTTTTTTTTTTTTTTTTTTTGCTCCTCGCCTTTTTCACACCTTTTCATGCTCCTCGCATTTTTCACACCTTTTCATGCTCCTGGTCTTTCTTTTTTTTTTTTTGCTCCCCGCATTTTTCACACCTTTTCATGCTCCTGGTCTTTCTTTTTTTTTTTTTGCTCCCCGCATTTTTCACACCTTTTCATGCTCCTGGTCTTTCTTTCTTTTTTTTTTTTTTTTTGCTTCTCGCATTTTTCACACCTTTTCATGCTCCTCATCTTTTTTTTTTTTTGCTCCTCGCATTTTTCACACCTTTTCATGCTCCTGGTCTTTTTTTTTTTTTTTTTTTTTTTTGCTCCTTGCATTTTTCACACCTTTTCATGCTCCTTGCATTTTTCACACCTTTTCATGCTCCTCGTCTTTTTTTTTTTTTGCTCCTCGCATTTTTCACACCTTTTCATGTTCCTGGTATTTCTTTTTTTTTTTTTTGCTCCTCGCATTTTTCACACCTTTTCATGTTCCTGGTCTTTTTTTTTTTTTTTTTTTTGCTCCTCGCATTTTTCACACCTTTTCATGCTCCTCGCATTTTTCACACCTTTTCATGCTCCTCGCATTTTTCACACCTTTTCATGCTCCTCGCATTTTTCACACCTTTTCATGCTCCTCGCATTTTTCACACCTTTTCATGCTCCTGGTCTTTCTTTTTTTTTTTTTGCTCCTCGCATTTTTCACAGCTTTTCATGCTCCTGGTCTTTCTTCTTTTTTTTCTCCTCGCATTTTTCACACCTTTTCATGCTCCTGGTCTTTCTTTTTTTTTTTTTGCTCCCCGCATTTTTCACACCTTTTCATGCTCCTGGTCTTTCTTTTTTTTTTTTTTTTTTTTGCTCCTCGCATTTTTCACACCTTTTCATGCTCCTCGTCTTTTTTTTTTTTTGCTCCTCGCATTTTTCACACCTTTTCATGCTCCTGGTCTTTCTTTTTTTTTTTTTGCACCCCGCATTTTTCACACCTTTTCATGCTCCTGGTCTTTCTTTCTTTTTTTTTTTTTTTTTGCTCCTCAAATTTTTCACACCTTTTCATGCTCCTCGCATTTTTCACACCTTTTCATGCTCCTCGCATTTTTCACACCTTTTCATGCTCCTCGCGTTTTTCACACCTTTTCATATTCATCGCATTTTTCACACCTCTTAATGCTCCTCGCATTTTTCACAACTTTTCATGCTCGTCGCATTTTTCACACCTTTTCATGCTCCTGGTCTTTCTTTTTTTTTTTTTGCTCCTCGCATTTTTCACAGCTTTTCATGCTCCTGGTCTTTCTTTTTTTTTTCTCCTCGCATTTTTCACACCTTTTCATGCTCCTGGTCTTTCTTTTTTTTTTTTTGCTCCCCGCATTTTTCACACCTTTTCATGCTCCTGGTCTTTCTTTTTTTTTTTTTGCGCCCCGCATTTTTCACACCTTTTCATGCTCCTGGTCTTTCTTTCTTTTTTTTTTTTTTTTTGCTTCTCGCATTTTTCACACCTTTTCATGCTCCTCATCTTTTTTTTTTTTTGCTCCTCGCATTTTTCACACCTTTTCATGCTCCTCGCATTTTTCACACCTTTTCATGCTCCTCACATTTTTCACACCTTTTCATGCTCCTCGCATTTTTCACACCTTTTCATGCTCCTCGCATTTTTCACACATTTTCATATTCATCGCATTTTTCACACCTCTTAATGCTCCTCGCATTTTTCACAACTTTTCATGCTCGTCGCATTTTTCACACCTTTTCATGCTCCTGGTCTTTCTTTTTTTTTTTTTGCTCCTCGCATTTTTCACACCTTTTCATGCTCCTGGTCTGTCTTTGTTTTTTTTTTTTTTTTACTCCTCGCATTTTTCACACCTTTTCATGCTCCTGGTCTTTTTTTTTTTTTTTTTTTGCTCCTCGCATTTTTCACACCTTTTCATGTTCCTGGTCTTTTTTTTTTTTTTTTTTGCTCCTCAAATTTTTCACACCTTTTCATGCTCCTTGCATTTTTCACACCTCTTCATGCTCCTCGTCTTTTTTTTTTTTTTCTCCTCGCATTTTTCACACCTTTTCATGCTCCTGGTCTTTTTTTTTTTTTTTTTTTTTTTTTTGCTCCTTGCATTTTTCACACCTTTTCATGCTCCTCGTCTTTTTTTTTTTTTTGCTCCTCGCATTTTTCACACCTTTTCATGCTCCTGGTCTTTTTTTTTTTTTTTTGCTCCTCTCATTTTTCACACCTTTTCATGCTCCTGGTCTTTCTTTTTTTTTTTTTTTTTTTTTTGCTTCTCGCATTTTTCACACCTTTTCATGCTCCTCGTCTTTTTTTTTTTTTTTGCTCCTCGCATTTTTCACACCTTTTCATGCTCCTCGTCTTTTTTTTTTTTTTGCTCCTTGCAATTTTCACACCTTTTCATGCTCCTCGTCTTTTTTTTTTTTTTGCTCCTTGCAATTTTCACACCTATTCATGGTCCTGGTCTTTTTTTTTTTTTTTTTTTCTCCTCAAATTTTTCACATCTTTTCATGCTCCTTGCATTTTTCACACCTTTTCATGCTCCTTGCATTTTTCACACCTTTTCATGCTCCTCGTCTTTTTTTTTTTTTTGCTCCTCGCATTTTTCACACCTTTTCATGCTCCTCGTCTTTTTTTTTTTTTTGCTCCTTGCAATTTTCACACCTTTTCATGCTCCTCGTCGTTTTTTTTTTTTTGCTCCTTGCAAATTTCACACCTATTCATGGTCCTGGTCTTTTTTTTTTTTTTTTTTTTGCTCCTCAAATTTTTCACATCTTTTCATGCTCCTTGCATTTTTCACACCTTTTCATGCTCCTCGCATTTTTCACACATTTTCATGCTCCTGGTCTTTCTTTTTTTTTTTTTTGCTCCTCGCATTTTTCACACATTTTCATGCTCCTGGTCTTTCTTTCTTTCTTTTTTTTTTTTTTTTTGCTCCTCGCATTTTTCACACCTTTTCATGCTCCTCGCATTTTTCACACCTTTTCATGCTCCTGGTCTTTCTTTTTTTTTTTTTTGCTCCTCGCATTTTTCACACCTTTTCATGCTCCTGGTCTTTCTTTTTTTTTTTTTTTTTTGCTCCTCGCATTTTTCACACCTTTTCATGCTCCTGGTCTTTCTTTCTTTCTTTTTTTTTTTTTTTTTGCTCCTCGCATTTTTCACACCTTTTCATGTTCCTGGTCTTTTTTTTTTTTTTTTTTTTTGCTCCTTGCATTTTTCTCACCTTTTCATGCTCCTGGTCTTTCTTTCTTTCTTTTTTTTTTTTTTTTTGCTCCTCGCATTTTTCACACCTTTTCATGTTCCTGGTCTTTTTTTTTTTTTTTTTTTTTGCTCCTTGCATTTTTCACACCTTTTCATGCTCCTCGCATTTTTCACACCTTTTCATGCTCCTGGTCTTTCTTTTTTTTTTTTTGCTCCCCGCATTTTTCACACCTTTTCATGCTCCTGGTCTTTCTTTTTTTTTTTTTGCTCCCCGCATTTTTCACACCTTTTCATGCTCCTGGTCTTTCTTTCTTTTTTTTTTTTTTTTTGCTTCTCGCATTTTTCACACCTTTTCATGCTCCTCATCTTTTTTTTTTTTTGCTCCTCGCATTTTTCACACCTTTTCATGCTCCTGGTCTTTTTTTTTTTTTTTTTTTTTTTTGCTCCTTGCATTTTTCACACCTTTTCATGCTCCTTGCATTTTTCACACCTTTTCATGCTCCTCGTCTTTTTTTTTTTTTGCTCCTCGCATTTTTCACACCTTTTCATGTTCCTGGTATTTCTTTTTTTTTTTTTTGCTCCTCGCATTTTTCACACCTTTTCATGTTCCTGGTCTTTTTTTTTTTTTTTTTTTTGCTCCTCGCATTTTTCACACCTTTTCATGCTCCTCGCATTTTTCACACCTTTTCATGCTCCTCGCATTTTTCACACCTTTTCATGCTCCTCGCATTTTTCACACCTTTTCATGCTCCTCGCATTTTTCACACCTTTTCATGCTCCTGGTCTTTCTTTTTTTTTTTTTGCTCCTCGCATTTTTCACAGCTTTTCATGCTCCTGGTCTTTCTTCTTTTTTTTCTCCTCGCATTTTTCACACCTTTTCATGCTCCTGGTCTTTCTTTTTTTTTTTTTTGCTCCCCGCATTTTTCACACCTTTTCATGCTCCTGGTCTTTCTTTTTTTTTTTTTTTTTTTTGCTCCTCGCATTTTTCACACCTTTTCATGCTCCTCGTCTTTTTTTTTTTTTGCTCCTCGCATTTTTCACACCTTTTCATGCTCCTGGTCTTTCTTTTTTTTTTTTTGCACCCCGCATTTTTCACACCTTTTCATGCTCCTGGTCTTTCTTTCTTTTTTTTTTTTTTTTTTGCTCCTCAAATTTTTCACACCTTTTCATGCTCCTCGCATTTTTCACACCTTTTCATGCTCCTCGCATTTTTCACACCTTTTCATGCTCCTCGCGTTTTTTCACACCTTTTCATATTCATCGCATTTTTTCACACCTCTTAATGCTCCTCGCATTTTTCACAACTTTTCATGCTCGTCGCATTTTTCACACCTTTTCATGCTCCTGGTCTTTCTTTTTTTTTTTTTGCTCCTCGCATTTTTCACAGCTTTTCATGCTCCTGGTCTTTCTTTTTTTTTTCTCCTCGCATTTTTCACACCTTTTCATGCTCCTGGTCTTTCTTTTTTTTTTTTTGCTCCCCGCATTTTTCACACCTTTTCATGCTCCTGGTCTTTCTTTTTTTTTTTTTGCGCCCCGCATTTTTCACACCTTTTCATGCTCCTGGTCTTTCTTTCTTTTTTTTTTTTTTTTTGCTTCTCGCATTTTTCACACCTTTTCATGCTCCTCATCTTTTTTTTTTTTTGCTCCTCGCATTTTTCACACCTTTTCATGCTCCTGGTCTTTTTTTTTTTTTTTTTTTTTTTTTTGCTCCTTGCATTTTTCACACCTTTTCTTGCTCCTCGCATTTTTCACTCCTTTTCATGCTCCTCGTCTTTTTTTTTTTTTTCTCCTCGCATTTTTCACACCTTTTCATGCTCCTCGCATTTTTCACACCTTTTCATGTTCCTGGTCTTTTTTTTTTTTTTTTTTTTGCTCCTCGCATTTTTCACACCTTTTCATGCTCCTCGCATTTTTCACACCTTTTCATGCTCCTCGCATTTTTCACACCTTTTCATGCTCCTCGCATTTTTCACACCTTTTCATGCTCCTCGCATTTTTCACACCTTTTCATATTCATCGCATTTTTCACACCTCTTAATGCTCCTCGCATTTTTCACAACTTTTCATGCTCGTCGCATTTTTCACACCTTTTCATGCTCCTGGTCTTTCTTTTTTTTTTTTTGCTCCTCGCATTTTTCACAGCTTTTCATGCTCCTGGTCTTTCTTTTTTTTTTCTCCTCGCATTTTTCACACCTTTTCATGCTCCTGGTCTTTCTTTTTTTTTTTTTGCTCCCCGCATTTTTCACACCTTTTCATGCTCCTGGTCTTTCTTTTTTTTTTTTTTTTTTTTGCTCCTCGCATTTTTCACAGCTTTTCATGCTCCTGGTCTTTTTTTTTTTTTTGCTCCTCGCATTTTTCACACCTTTTCATGCTCCTCGCATTTTTCACACCTTTTCATGTTCCTCGCATTTTTCACACCTTTTCATGCTCCTGGTCTTTCTTTTTTTTTTTTTCCTCCTCGCATTTTTCACACCTTTTCATGCTCCTCGCATTTTTCACACCTTTTCATGCTCCTCGCATTTTTCACACCTTTTCATGCTCCTTGCATTTTTCACACCTTTTCATGCTCCTCGTCTTTTTTTTTTTTTGCTCCTCGCATTTTTCACACCTTTTCATGTTCCTGGTATTTCTTTTTTTTTTTTTTGCTCCTCGCATTTTTCACACCTTTTCATGTTCCTGGTCTTTTTTTTTTTTTTTTTTTTGCTCCTCGCATTTTTCACACCTTTTCATGCTCCTCGCATTTTTCACACCTTTTCATGCTCCTCGCATTTTTCACACCTTTTCATGCTCCTCGCATTTTTCACACCTTTTCATGCTCCTCGCATTTTTCACACCTTTTCATGCTCCTGGTCTTTCTTTTTTTTTTTTTGCTCCTCGCATTTTTCACAGCTTTTCATGCTCCTGGTCTTTCTTTTTTTTTTTCTCCTCGCATTTTTCACACCTTTTCATGCTCCTGGTCTTTCTTTTTTTTTTTTTTGCTCCCCGCATTTTTCACATCTTTTCATGCTCCTGGTCTTTCTTTTTTTTTTTTTTTTTTTTGCTCCTCGCATTTTTCACACCTTTTCATGCTCCTCGTCTTTTTTTTTTTTTGCTCCTCGCATTTTTCACACCTTTTCATGCTCCTGGTCTTTCTTTTTTTTTTTTTGCACCCCGCATTTTTCACACCTTTTCATGCTCCTGGTCTTTCTTTCTTTTTTTTTTTTTTTTTGCTCCTCAAATTTTTCACACCTTTTCATGCTCCTCGCATTTTTCACACCTTTTCATGCTCCTGATCTTTTTTTTTTTTTTTTTTTGCTCCTCGCATTTTTCACACCTTTTCATGCTCCTGGTTTTTTTTTTTTTTTTTGCCCCTCAAATTTTTCACACCTTTTCATGCTCCTGGTCTTTTTCTTTTTTTTTGCTCCTCGCATTTTTCACACCTTTTCATGCTCCTGGTTTTTTTTTTTTTTTGCTCCTCAAATTTTTCACACCTTTTCATGCTCCTCGCATTTTGCACACCTCTTCATGCTCCTCGAATTTTTCACACCTTTTCATGCTCCTGGTCTTTTTTTTTTTTTTTTTTTTGCTCCTCGCATTTTTCACACCTTTTCATGCTCCTGGTCTTTTTTTTTTTTTTTTTTTGCTCCTCGCATTTTTCACAACTTTTCATGCTCGTCGCATTTTTCACACCTTTTCATGCTCCTGGTCTTTCTTTTTTTTTTTTTTGCTCCCCGCATTTTTCACACCTTTTCATGTTCCTGGTCTTTTTTTTTTTTTTTTTTTCTCCTCGCATTTTTCACACCTTTTCATGCTCCTGGTCTTTTTTTTTTTTTTTTTTTTTGCTCCTCGCATTTTTCACACCTTTTCATGCTCCTGGTCTTTCTTTCTTTCTTTTTTTTTTTTTTCTCCTCGCATTTTTCACACCTTTTCATGCTCCTGATCTTTTTTTTTTTTTTTTTTGCTCCTCGCATTTTTCACACCTTTTCATGCTCCTGGTTTTTTTTTTTTTTTTTGCTCCTCAAATTTTTCACACCTTTTCATGCTCCTGGTCTTTTTCTTTTTTTTTGCTCCTCGCATTTTTCACACCTTTTCATGCTCCTGGTTTTTTTTTTTTTTTGCTCCTCAAATTTTTCACACCTTTTCATGCTCCTCGCATTTTGCACACCTCTTCATGCTCCTCGCATTTTTCACACCTTTTCATGCTCCTGGTCTTTCTTTTTTTTTTTTTGCTCCTCGCATTTTTCACACCTTTTCATGCTCCTGGTCTTTTTTTTTTTTTTTTTTTTGCTCCTTGCATTTTTCACACCTTTTCATGCTCCTTGCATTTTTCACACCTTTTCATGCTCCTCGTCTTTTTTTTTTTTTGCTCCTCGCATTTTTCACACCTTTTCATGCTCCTCGCATTTTTCACACCTTTTCATGTTCCTGGTCTTTTTTTTTTTTTTTTTTTGCTCCTCGCATTTTTCACACCTTTTCATGCTCCTCGCATTTTTCACACCTTTTCATGCTCCTCGCATTTTTCACACCTTTTCATGCTCCTCGCATTTTTCACACCTTTTCATGCTCCTCGCATTTTTCACACCTTTTCATATTCATCGCATTTTTCACACCTCTTAATGCTCCTCGCATTTTTCACAACTTTTCATGCTCGTCGCATTTTTCACACCTTTTCATGCTCCTGGTCTTTCTTTTTTTTTTTTTGCTCCTCGCATTTTTCACAGCTTTTCATGCTCCTGGTCTTTCTTTTTTTTTTCTCCTCGCATTTTTCACACCTTTTCATGCTCCTGGTCTTTCTTTTTTTTTTTTTGCTCCCCGCATTTTTCACACCTTTTCATGCTCCTGGTCTTTCTTTTTTTTTTTTTTTTTTTTGCTCCTCGCATTTTTCCCTCCTTTTCATGCTCCTGGTCTTTTTTTTTTTTTGCTCCTCGCATTTTTCACACCTTTTCATGCTCCTCGCATTTTTCACACCTTTTCATGTTCCTCGCATTTTTCACACCTTTTCATGCTCCTGGTCTTTCTTTTTTTTTTTTTCCTCCTCGCATTTTTCACACCTTTTCATGCTCCTTGCATTTTTCACACCTTTTCATGCTCCTCGCATTTTTCACACCTTTTCATGCTCCTTGCATTTTTCACACCTTTTCATGCTCCTCGTCTTTTTTTTTTTTTGCTCCTCGCATTTTTCACACCTTTTCATGTTCCTGGTATTTCTTTTTTTTTTTTTTGCTCCTCGCATTTTTCACACCTTTTCATGTTCCTGGTCTTTTTTTTTTTTTTTTTTTTGCTCCTCGCATTTTTCACACCTTTTCATGCTCCTCGCATTTTTCACACCTTTTCATGCTCCTCGCATTTTTCACACCTTTTCATGCTCCTCGCATTTTTCACACCTTTTCATGCTCCTCGCATTTTTCACACCTTTTCATGCTCCTGGTCTTTCTTTTTTTTTTTTTGCTCCTCGCATTTTTCACAGCTTTTCATGCTCCTGGTCTTTCTTTTTTTTTTTCTCCTCGCATTTTTCACACCTTTTCATGCTCCTGGTCTTTCTTTTTTTTTTTTTGCTCCCCGCATTTTTCACACCTTTTCATGCTCCTGGTCTTTCTTTTTTTTTTTTTTTTTTTTGCTCCTCGCATTTTTCACACCTTTTCATGCTCCTCGTCTTTTTTTTTTTTTGCTCCTCGCATTTTTCACACCTTTTCATGCTCCTGGTCTTTCTTTTTTTTTTTTTGCACCCCGCATTTTTCACACCTTTTCATGCTCCTGGTCTTTCTTTCTTTTTTTTTTTTTTTTTGCTCCTCAAATTTTTCACACCTTTTCATGCTCCTCGCATTTTTCACACCTTTTCATGCTCCTCGCATTTTTCACACCTTTTCATGCTCCTCGCGTTTTTCACACCTTTTCATATTCATCGCATTTTTCACACCTCTTAATGCTCCTCGCATTTTTCACAACTTTTCATGCTCGTCGCATTTTTCACACCTTTTCATGCTCCTGGTCTTTCTTTTTTTTTTTTTGCTCCTCGCATTTTTCACAGCTTTTCATGCTCCTGGTCTTTCTTTTTTTTTTCTCCTCGCATTTTTCACACCTTTTCATGCTCCTGGTCTTTCTTTTTTTTTTTTTGCTCCCCGCATTTTTCACACCTTTTCATGCTCCTGGTCTTTTTTTTTTTTTTGCTCCTCGCATTTTTCACACCTTTTCATGCTCCTCGCATTTTTCACACCTTTTCATGTTCCTCGCATTTTTCACACCTTTTCATGCTCCTGGTCTTTCTTTTTTTTTTTTTCCTCCTCGCATTTTTCACACCTTTTCATGTTCCTGGTCTTTTTTTTTTTTTTTTTTTTGCTCCTCGCATTTTTCACACCTTTTCATGCTCCTCGCATTTTTCACACCTTTTCATGCTCCTCGCATTTTTCACACCTTTTCATGCTCCTCACATTTTTCACACCTTTTCATGCTCCTCGCATTTTTCACACCTTTTCATGCTCCTGGTCTTTCTTTTTTTTTTTTTGCTCCTCGCATTTTTCACAGCTTTTCATGCTCCTGGTCTTTCTTTTTTTTTTTCTCCTCGCATTTTTCACACCTTTTCATGCTCCTGGTCTTTCTTTTTTTTTTTTTGCTCCCCGCATTTTTCACACCTTTTCATGCTCCTGGTCTTTCTTTTTTTTTTTTTTTTTTTTGCTCCTCGCATTTTTCACACCTTTTCATGCTCCTCGTCTTTTTTTTTTTTTGCTCCTCGCATTTTTCACACCTTTTCATGCTCCTGGTCTTTCTTTTTTTTTTTTTGCACCCCGCATTTTTCACACCTTTTCATGCTCCTGGTCTTTCTTTCTTTTTTTTTTTTTTTTTGCTCCTCAAATTTTTCACACCTTTTCATGCTCCTCGCATTTTTCACACCTTTTCATGCTCCTGATCTTTTTTTTTTTTTTTTTTTTGCTCCTCGCATTTTTCACACCTTTTCATGCTCCTGGTTTTTTTTTTTTTTTTTGCTCCTCAAATTTTTCACACCTTTTCATGCTCCTGGTCTTTTTCTTTTTTTTTGCTCCTCGCATTTTTCACACCTTTTCATGCTCCTGGTTTTTTTTTTTTTTTGCTCCTCAAATTTTTCACACCTTTTCATGCTCCTCGCATTTTGCACACCTCTTCATGCTCCTCGAATTTTTCACACCTTTTCATGCTCCTGGTCTTTTTTTTTTTTTTTTTTTTGCTCCTCGCTTTTTTCACACCTTTTCATGCTCCTGGTCTTTTTTTTTTTTTTTTTTTTGCTCCTCGCATTTTTCACAACTTTTCATGCTCGTCGCATTTTTCACACCTTTTCATGCTCCTGGTCTTTCTTTTTTTTTTTTTTGCTCCCCGCATTTTTCACACCTTTTCATGTTCCTGGTCTTTTTTTTTTTTTTTTTTTCTCCTCGCCTTTTTCACCCCTTTTCTTGCTCCTGTTCTTTTTTTTTTTTTTTTTTTTTGCTCCTCGCATTTTTCACACCTTTTCATGCTCCTGGTCTTTTTTTTTTTTTTGCTCCTCGCATTTTTCACACCTTTTCATGCTCCTCGCATTTTTCACACCTTTTCATGTTCCTCGCATTTTTCACACCTTTTCATGCTCCTGGTCTTTCTTTTTTTTTTTTCCTCCTCGCATTTTTCACACCTTTTCATGCTCCTTGCATTTTTCACACCTTTTCATGCTCCTCGCATTTTTCACACCTTTTCATGCTCCTTGCATTTTTCACACCTTTTCATGCTCCTCGTCTTTTTTTTTTTTTGCTCCTCGCATTTTTCACACCTTTTCATGTTCCTGGTATTTCTTTTTTTTTTTTTTGCTCCTCGCATTTTTCACACCTTTTCATGTTCCTGGTCTTTTTTTTTTTTTTTTTTTTGCTCCTCGCATTTTTCACACCTTTTCATGCTCCTCGCATTTTTCACACCTTTTCATGCTCCTCGCATTTTTCACACCTTTTCATGCTCCTCGCATTTTTCACACCTTTTCATGCTCCTCGCATTTTTCACACCTTTTCATGCTCCTGGTCTTTCTTTTTTTTTTTTTGCTCCTCGCATTTTTCACAGCTTTTCATGCTCCTGGTCTTTCTTTTTTTTTTTCTCCTCGCATTTTTCACACCTTTTCATGCTCCTGGTCTTTCTTTTTTTTTTTTTGCTCCCCGCATTTTTCACACCTTTTCATGCTCCTGGTCTTTCTTTTTTTTTTTTTTTTTTTTGCTCCTCGCATTTTTCACACCTTTTCATGCTCCTCGTCTTTTTTTTTTTTTGCTCCTCGCATTTTTCACACCTTTTCATGCTCCTGGTCTTTCTTTTTTTTTTTTTGCACCCCGCATTTTTCACACCTTTTCATGCTCCTGGTCTTTCTTTTTTTTTTTTTTTTTTTTGCTCCTCGCATTTTTCACACCTTTTCATGCTCCTCGTCTTTTTTTTTTTTTGCTCCTCGCATTTTTCACACCTTTTCATGCTCCTGGTCTTTCTTTTTTTTTTTTTGCACCCCGCATTTTTCACACCTTTTCATGCTCCTGGTCTTTCTTTCTTTTTTTTTTTTTTTTTGCTCCTCAAATTTTTCACACCTTTTCATGCTCCTCGCATTTTTCACACCTTTTCATGCTCCTCGCATTTTTCACACCTTTTCATGCTCCTCGCGTTTTTCACACCTTTTCATATTCATCGCATTTTTCACACCTCTTAATGCTCCTCGCATTTTTCACAACTTTTCATGCTCGTCGCATTTTTCACACCTTTTCATGCTCCTGGTCTTTCTTTTTTTTTTTTTGCTCCTCGCATTTTTCACAGCTTTTCATGCTCCTGGTCTTTCTTTTTTTTTTCTCCTCGCATTTTTCACACCTTTTCATGCTCCTGGTCTTTCTTTTTTTTTTTTTGCTCCCCGCATTTTTCACACCTTTTCATGCTCCTGGTCTTTCTTTTTTTTTTTTTGCGCCCCGCATTTTTCACACCTTTTCATGCTCCTGGTCTTTCTTTCTTTTTTTTTTTTTTTTTGCTTCTCGCATTTTTCACACCTTTTCATGCTCCTCATCTTTTTTTTTTTTTGCTCCTCGCTTTTTTCACACCTTTTCATGCTCCTGGTCTTTTTTTTTTTTTTTTTTTTTTTTTTGCTCCTTGCATTTTTCACACCTTTTCATGCTCCTTGCATTTTTCACACCTTTTCATGCTCCTCGTCTTTTTTTTTTTTTGCTCCTCGCATTTTTCACACCTTTTCATGCTCCTCGCATTTTTCACACCTTTTCATGTTCCTGGTCTTTTTTTTTTTTTTTTTTTGCTCCTCGCATTTTTCACACCTTTTCATGCTCCTCGCATTTTTCACACCTTTTCATGCTCCTCGCATTTTTCACACCTTTTCATGCTCCTCGCATTTTTCACACCTTTTCATGCTCCTCGCATTTTTCACACCTTTTCATATTCATCGCATTTTTCACACCTCTTAATGCTCCTCGCATTTTTCACAACTTTTCATGCTCGTCGCATTTTTCACACCTTTTCATGCTCCTGGTCTTTCTTTTTTTTTTTTTGCTCCTCGCATTTTTCACAGCTTTTCATGCTCCTGGTCTTTCTTTTTTTTTTCTCCTCGCATTTTTCACACCTTTTCATGCTCCTGGTCTTTCTTTTTTTTTTTTTGCTCCCCGCATTTTTCACACCTTTTCATGCTCCTGGTCTTTCTTTTTTTTTTTTTTTTTTTTGCTCCTCGCATTTTTCACAGCTTTTCATGCTCCTGGTCTTTTTTTTTTTTTTGCTCCTCGCATTTTTCACACCTTTTCATGCTCCTCGCATTTTTCACACCTTTTCATGTTCCTCGCATTTTTCACACCTTTTCATGCTCCTGGTCTTTTTTTTTTTTTTTTTCCTCCTCGCATTTTTCACACCTTTTCATGCTCCTTGCATTTTTCACACCTTTTCATGCTCCTCGCATTTTTCACACCTTTTCATGCTCCTTGCATTTTTCACACCTTTTCATGCTCCTCGTCTTTTTTTTTTTTTGCTCCTCGCATTTTTCACACCTTTTCATGTTCCTGGTATTTCTTTTTTTTTTTTTTGCTCCTCGCATTTTTCACACCTTTTCATGTTCCTGGTCTTTTTTTTTTTTTTTTTTTTGCTCCTCGCATTTTTCACACCTTTTCATGCTCCTCGCATTTTTCACACCTTTTCATGCTCCTCGCATTTTTCACACCTTTTCATGCTCCTCGCATTTTTCACACCTTTTCATGCTCCTCGCATTTTTCACACCTTTTCATGCTCCTGGTCTTTCTTTTTTTTTTTTTGCTCCTCGCATTTTTCACAGCTTTTCATGCTCCTGGTCTTTCTTTTTTTTTTTCTCCTCGCATTTTTCACACCTTTTCATGCTCCTGGTCTTTCTTTTTTTTTTTTTTGCTCCCCGCATTTTTCACATCTTTTCATGCTCCTGGTCTTTCTTTTTTTTTTTTTTTTTTTTGCTCCTCGCATTTTTCACACCTTTTCATGCTCCTCGTCTTTTTTTTTTTTTGCTCCTCGCATTTTTCACACCTTTTCATGCTCCTGGTCTTTCTTTTTTTTTTTTTGCACCCCGCATTTTTCACACCTTTTCATGCTCCTGGTCTTTCTTTCTTTTTTTTTTTTTTTTTGCTCCTCAAATTTTTCACCCCTTTTCATGCTCCTCGCATTTTTCACACCTTTTCATGCTCCTGATCTTTTTTTTTTTTTTTTTTTGCTCCTCGCTTTTTTCACACCTTTTCTTGCTCCTGGTTTTTTTTTTTTTTTTTGCCCCTCAAATTTTTCACACCTTTTCATGCTCCTGGTCTTTTTCTTTTTTTTTGCTCCTCGCATTTTTCACACCTTTTCATGCTCCTGGTTTTTTTTTTTTTTTGCTCCTCAAATTTTTCACACCTTTTCATGCTCCTCGCATTTTGCACACCTCTTCATGCTCCTCGAATTTTTCACACCTTTTCATGCTCCTGGTCTTTTTTTTTTTTTTTTTTTTGCTCCTCGCATTTTTCACACCTTTTCATGCTCCTGGTCTTTTTTTTTTTTTTTTTTTGCTCCTCGCATTTTTCACAACTTTTCATGCTCGTCGCATTTTTCACACCTTTTCATGCTCCTGGTCTTTCTTTTTTTTTTTTTTGCTCCCCGCATTTTTCACACCTTTTCATGTTCCTGGTCTTTTTTTTTTTTTTTTTTTCTCCTCGCATTTTTCACACCTTTTCATGCTCCTGGTCTTTTTTTTTTTTTTTTTTTTTGCTCCTCGCATTTTTCACACCTTTTCATGCTCCTGGTCTTTCTTTCTTTCTTTTTTTTTTTTTTCTCCTCGCATTTTTCACACCTTTTCATGCTCCTGTTCTTTTTTTTTTTTTTTTTTGCTCCTCGCATTTTTCACACCTTTTCATGCTCCTGGTTTTTTTTTTTTTTTTTGCTCCTCAAATTTTTCACACCTTTTCATGCTCCTGGTCTTTTTCTTTTTTTTTGCTCCTCGCATTTTTCACACCTTTTCATGCTCCTGGTTTTTTTTTTTTTTTGCTCCTCAAATTTTTCACACCTTTTCATGCTCCTCGCATTTTGCACACCTCTTCATGCTCCTCGCATTTTTCACACCTTTTCATGCTCCTGGTCTTTCTTTTTTTTTTTTTGCTCCTCGCATTTTTCACACCTTTTCATGCTCCTGGTCTTTTTTTTTTTTTTTTTTTTGCTCCTTGCATTTTTCACACCTTTTCATGCTCCTTGCATTTTTCACACCTTTTCATGCTCCTCGTTTTTTTTTTTTTTTGCTCCTCGCTTTTTTCACACCTTTTCTTGCTCCTCGCATTTTTCCCCCCTTTTCTTGTTCCTGGTCTTTTTTTTTTTTTTTTTTTGCTCCTCGCATTTTTCACACCTTTTCATGCTCCTCGCATTTTTCACACCTTTTCATGCTCCTCGCATTTTTCACACCTTTTCATGCTCCTCGCATTTTTCACACCTTTTCATGCTCCTCGCATTTTTCACACCTTTTCATATTCATCGCATTTTTCACACCTCTTAATGCTCCTCGCATTTTTCACAACTTTTCATGCTCGTCGCATTTTTCACACCTTTTCATGCTCCTGGTCTTTCTTTTTTTTTTTTTGCTCCTCGCATTTTTCACAGCTTTTCATGCTCCTGGTCTTTCTTTTTTTTTTCTCCTCGCATTTTTCACACCTTTTCATGCTCCTGGTCTTTCTTTTTTTTTTTTTGCTCCCCGCATTTTTCACACCTTTTCATGCTCCTGGTCTTTCTTTTTTTTTTTTTTTTTTTTGCTCCTCGCATTTTTCACACCTTTTCATGCTCCTGGTCTTTTTTTTTTTTTGCTCCTCGCATTTTTCACACCTTTTCATGCTCCTCGCATTTTTCACACCTTTTCATGTTCCTCGCATTTTTCACACCTTTTCATGCTCCTGGTCTTTCTTTTTTTTTTTTTCCTCCTCGCATTTTTCACACCTTTTCATGCTCCTTGCATTTTTCACACCTTTTCATGCTCCTCGCATTTTTCACACCTTTTCATGCTCCTTGCATTTTTCACACCTTTTCATGCTCCTCGTCTTTTTTTTTTTTTGCTCCTCGCATTTTTCACACCTTTTCATGTTCCTGGTATTTCTTTTTTTTTTTTTTGCTCCTCGCATTTTTCACACCTTTTCATGTTCCTGGTCTTTTTTTTTTTTTTTTTTTTGCTCCTCGCATTTTTCACACCTTTTCATGCTCCTCGCATTTTTCACACCTTTTCATGCTCCTCGCATTTTTCACACCTTTTCATGCTCCTCGCATTTTTCACACCTTTTCATGCTCCTCGCATTTTTCACACCTTTTCATGCTCCTGGTCTTTCTTTTTTTTTTTTTGCTCCTCGCATTTTTCACAGCTTTTCATGCTCCTGGTCTTTCTTTTTTTTTTTCTCCTCGCATTTTTCACACCTTTTCATGCTCCTGGTCTTTCTTTTTTTTTTTTTGCTCCCCGCATTTTTCACACCTTTTCATGCTCCTGGTCTTTCTTTTTTTTTTTTTTTTTTTTGCTCCTCGCATTTTTCACACCTTTTCATGCTCCTCGTCTTTTTTTTTTTTTGCTCCTCGCATTTTTCACACCTTTTCATGCTCCTGGTCTTTCTTTTTTTTTTTTTGCACCCCGCATTTTTCACACCTTTTCATGCTCCTGGTCTTTCTTTCTTTTTTTTTTTTTTTTTGCTCCTCAAATTTTTCACACCTTTTCATGCTCCTCGCATTTTTCACACCTTTTCATGCTCCTCGCATTTTTCACACCTTTTCATGCTCCTCGCGTTTTTCACACCTTTTCATATTCATCGCATTTTTCACACCTCTTAATGCTCCTCGCATTTTTCACAACTTTTCATGCTCGTCGCATTTTTCACACCTTTTCATGCTCCTGGTCTTTCTTTTTTTTTTTTTGCTCCTCGCATTTTTCACAGCTTTTCATGCTCCTGGTCTTTCTTTTTTTTTTCTCCTCGCATTTTTCACACCTTTTCATGCTCCTGGTCTTTCTTTTTTTTTTTTTGCTCCCCGCATTTTTCACACCTTTTCATGCTCCTGGTCTTTTTTTTTTTTTTGCTCCTCGCATTTTTCACACCTTTTCATGCTCCTCGCATTTTTCACACCTTTTCATGTTCCTCGCTTTTTTCACACCTTTTCATGCTCCTGGTCTTTCTTTTTTTTTTTTTCCTCCTCGCATTTTTCACACCTTTTCATGTTCCTGGTCTTTTTTTTTTTTTTTTTTTTGCTCCTCGCATTTTTCACACCTTTTCATGCTCCTCGCATTTTTCACACCTTTTCATGCTCCTCGCATTTTTCACACCTTTTCATGCTCCTCACATTTTTCACACCTTTTCATGCTCCTCGCATTTTTCACACCTTTTCATGCTCCTGGTCTTTCTTTATTTTTTTTTGCTCCTCGCATTTTTCACAGCTTTTCATGCTCCTGGTCTTTCTTTTTTTTTTTCTCCTCGCATTTTTCACACCTTTTCATGCTCCTGGTCTTTCTTTTTTTTTTTTTGCTCCCCGCATTTTTCACACCTTTTCATGCTCCTGGTCTTTCTTTTTTTTTTTTTTTTTTTTGCTCCTCGCATTTTTCACACCTTTTCATGCTCCTCGTCTTTTTTTTTTTTTGCTCCTCGCATTTTTCACACCTTTTCATGCTCCTGGTCTTTCTTTTTTTTTTTTTGCACCCCGCATTTTTCACACCTTTTCATGCTCCTGGTCTTTCTTTCTTTTTTTTTTTTTTTTTGCTCCTCAAATTTTTCACACCTTTTCATGCTCCTCGCATTTTTCACACCTTTTCATGCTCCTGTTCTTTTTTTTTTTTTTTTTTTTGCTCCTCGCATTTTTCACACCTTTTCATGCTCCTGGTTTTTTTTTTTTTTTTTGCTCCTCAAATTTTTCACACCTTTTCATGCTCCTGGTCTTTTTCTTTTTTTTTGCTCCTCGCATTTTTCACACCTTTTCATGCTCCTGGTTTTTTTTTTTTTTTGCTCCTCAAATTTTTCACACCTTTTCATGCTCCTCGCATTTTGCACACCTCTTCATGCTCCTCGAATTTTTCACACCTTTTCATGCTCCTGGTCTTTTTTTTTTTTTTTTTTTTGCTCCTCGCATTTTTCACACCTTTTCATGCTCCTGGTCTTTTTTTTTTTTTTTTTTTGCTCCTCGCATTTTTCACAACTTTTCATGCTCGTCGCATTTTTCACACCTTTTCATGCTCCTGGTCTTTCTTTTTTTTTTTTTTGCTCCCCGCATTTTTCACACCTTTTCATGTTCCTGGTCTTTTTTTTTTTTTTTTTTTCTCCTCGCATTTTTCACACCTTTTCATGCTCCTGGTCTTTTTTTTTTTTTTTTTTTTTGCTCCTCGCATTTTTCACACCTTTTCATGCTCCTGGTCTTTTTTTTTTTTTTGCTCCTCGCATTTTTCACACCTTTTCATGCTCCTCGCATTTTTCACACCTTTTCATGTTCCTCGCATTTTTCACACCTTTTCATGCTCCTGGTCTTTCTTTTTTTTTTTTCCTCCTCGCATTTTTCACACCTTTTCATGCTCCTTGCATTTTTCACACCTTTTCATGCTCCTCGCATTTTTCACACCTTTTCATGCTCCTTGCATTTTTCACACCTTTTCATGCTCCTCGTCTTTTTTTTTTTTTGCTCCTCGCATTTTTCACACCTTTTCATGTTCCTGGTATTTCTTTTTTTTTTTTTTGCTCCTCGCATTTTTCACACCTTTTCATGTTCCTGGTCTTTTTTTTTTTTTTTTTTTTGCTCCTCGCATTTTTCACACCTTTTCATGCTCCTCGCATTTTTCACACCTTTTCATGCTCCTCGCATTTTTCACACCTTTTCATGCTCCTCGCATTTTTCACACCTTTTCATGCTCCTCGCATTTTTCACACCTTTTCATGCTCCTGGTCTTTCTTTTTTTTTTTTTGCTCCTCGCATTTTTCACAGCTTTTCATGCTCCTGGTCTTTCTTTTTTTTTTTCTCCTCGCATTTTTCACACCTTTTCATGCTCCTGGTCTTTCTTTTTTTTTTTTTGCTCCCCGCATTTTTCACACCTTTTCATGCTCCTGGTCTTTCTTTTTTTTTTTTTTTTTTTTGCTCCTCGCATTTTTCACACCTTTTCATGCTCCTCGTCTTTTTTTTTTTTTGCTCCTCGCATTTTTCACACCTTTTCATGCTCCTGGTCTTTCTTTTTTTTTTTTTGCACCCCGCATTTTTCACACCTTTTCATGCTCCTGGTCTTTCTTTCTTTTTTTTTTTTTTTTTGCTCCTCAAATTTTTCACACCTTTTCATGCTCCTCGCATTTTTCACACCTTTTCATGCTCCTCGCATTTTTCACACCTTTTCATGCTCCTCGCGTTTTTCACACCTTTTCATATTCCTCGCATTTTTCACACCTCTTAATGCTCCTCGCATTTTTCACAACTTTTCATGCTCGTCGCATTTTTCACACCTTTTCATGCTCCTGGTCTTTCTTTTTTTTTTTTTTCTCCTCGCATTTTTCACACCTTTTCATGCTCCTGGTTTTTTTTTTTTTTTTTGCTCCTCAAATTTTTCACACCTTTTCATGCTCCTGGTCTTTTTCTTTTTTTTTGCTCCTCGCATTTTTCACACCTTTTCATGCTCCTGGTTTTTTTTTTTTTTTGCTCCTCAAATTTTTCACACCTTTTCATGCTCCTCGCATTTTGCACACCTCTTCATGCTCCTCGAATTTTTCACACCTTTTCATGCTCCTGGTCTTTTTTTTTTTTTTTTTTTTGCTCCTCGCATTTTTCACACCTTTTCATGCTCCTGGTCTTTTTTTTTTTTTTTTTTTGCTCCTCGCATTTTTCACAACTTTTCATGCTCGTCGCATTTTTCACACCTTTTCATGCTCCTGGTCTTTCTTTTTTTTTTTTTTGCTCCCCGCATTTTTCACACCTTTTCATGTTCCTGGTCTTTTTTTTTTTTTTTTTTTCTCCTCGCATTTTTCACACCTTTTCATGCTCCTGGTCTTTTTTTTTTTTTTTTTTTTGCTCCTCGCATTTTTCACACCTTTTCATGCTCCTGGTCTTTCTTTCTTTCTTTTTTTTTTTTTTTCTCCTCGCATTTTTCACACCTTTTCATGCTCCTGATCTTTTTTTTTTTTTTTTTTTGCTCCTCGCATTTTTCACACCTTTTCATGCTCCTGGTTTTTTTTTTTTTTTTTGCTCCTCAAATTTTTCACACCTTTTCATGCTCCTGGTCTTTTTCTTTTTTTTTGCTCCTCGCATTTTTCACACCTTTTCATGCTCCTGGTTTTTTTTTTTTTTTGCTCCTCAAATTTTTCACACCTTTTCATGCTCCTCGCATTTTGCACACCTCTTCATGCTCCTCGCATTTTTCACACCTTTTCATGCTCCTGGTCTTTCTTTTTTTTTTTTTGCTCCTCGCATTGTTCACACCTTTTCATGCTCCTGGTCTTTTTTTTTTTTTTTTTTTTTTTTTGCTCCTCGCATTTTTCACAACTTTTCATGCTCGTCGCATTTTTCACACCTTTTCATGCTCCTGGTCTTTCTTTTTTTTTTTTTTGCTCCCCCCATTTTTCCCACCTTTTCATGCTCCTGGTCTTTCTTTTTTTTTTTTTTTTTTTTTGCTCTTCGCATTTTTCACACCTTTTCATGCTCCTGGTCTTTCTTTATTTCTTTTTTTTTTTTTTTTTGCTCCTCGCATTTTTCACACCTTTTCATGTTCCGGGTCTTTTTTTTTTTTTTTTCTCCTCGCATTTTTCACACCTTTTCATGCTCCTGATCTTTTTTTTTTTTTTTTTTTTGCTCCTCGCATTTTTCACACCTTTTCATGCTCCTGGCTTTTTTTTTTTTTTGCTCCTCAAATTTTTCACACCTTTTCATGCTCCTGGTCTTTTTTTTTTTTTTGCTCCTCGTATTTTTCACACCTTTTCATGCTCCTGGTCTTTCTTTTTTTTTTTTTTGCTCCTCGCATTTTTCACACCTTTTCATGCTCTTGGTTTTTCTTTTTTTTTTTTTTTTTTGCTCCTCGCATTTTTCACACCTTTTCATGCTCCTGGTCTTTCTTTTTTTTTTTTTTGCTCCTCGCATTTTTCACACCTTTTCATGCTCCTGGTCTTTCTTTCTTCCTTTTTTTTTTTTTTTGCTCCTCACATTTTTCACCCCTTTTCATGCTCCTGGTCTTTTTTTTTTTTTTTTTTTTTTGCTCCTCGAATTTTTCACACCTTTTCATGCTCCTGGTCTTTTTTTTTTTGCTCCTCGAATTTTTCACACCTTTTCATGCTCCTGGTCTTTTTTTTTTTTTTTTTTTTTGCTCCTCGCATTTTTCACACCTTTTCATGCTCCTGGTCTTTTTTTTTTTTTTTTTTTGCTCCTCGCATTTTTCACAACTTTTCATGCTCGTCGCATTTTTCACACCTTTTCATGCTCCTGGTCTTTCTTTTTTTTTTTTTTGCTCCCCGCATTTTTCACACCTTTTCTTGTTCCTGGTCTTTTTTTTTTTTTTTTTTTCTCCTCGCATTTTTCACCCCTTTTCATGCTCCTGGTCTTTTTTTTTTTTTTTTTTTTTTGCTCCTCGCATTTTTCACACCTTTTCATGCTCCTGGTCTTTCTTTCTTTCTTTTTTTTTTTTTTTCTCCTCGCATTTTTCACACCTTTTCATGCTCCTGATCTTTTTTTTTTTTTTTTTTTTGCTCCTCGCATTTTTCACACCTTTTCATGCTCCTGGTCTTTCTTTCTTTCTTTTTTTTTTTTTTTTCTCCTCGCATTTTTCATACCTTTTCTTGCTCCTGGTTTTTTTTTTTTTTTTTTGCTCCTCAAATTTTTCACACCTTTTCATGCTCCTGGTCTTTTTTTTTTTTTTTGCTCCTCGCATTTTTCACACCTTTTCATGCTCCTGGTCTTTTTTTTTTTTTTTGCTCCTCGCATTTTTCACAACTTTTCATGCTCCTGGTCTTTTTTTTTTTTTTTTTTTTTTGCTCCTCGAATTTTTCACACCTTTTCATCCTCCTCGCATTTTTCACACCTCTTCATGCTCCTCGCATTTTTCACAACTTTTCATGCTCGTCGCATTTTTCACACCTTTTCATGCTCCTGGTCTTTCTTTTTTTTTTTTTTGCTCCCCCCATTTTTCACACCTTTTCATGCTCCTGGTCTTTCTTTTTTTTTTTTTTTTTTTTGCTCTTCGCATTTTTCACACCTTTTCATGCTCCTGGTCTTTCTTTATTTCTTTTTTTTTTTTTTTTTGCTCCTCGCATTTTTCACACCTTTTCATGTTCCGGGTCTTTTTTTTTTTTTTTTCTCCTCGCATTTTTCACACCTTTTCATGCTCCTGATCTTTTTTTTTTTTTTTTTTTTGCTCCTCGCATTTTTCACACCTTTTCATGCTCCTGGCTTTTTTTTTTTTTTTGCTCCTCAAATTTTTCACACCTTTTCATGCTCCTGGTCTTTTTTTTTTTTTTGCTCCTCGCATTTTTCACACCTTTTCATGCTCCTGGTCTTTCTTTCTTTCTTTTTTTTTTTTTTTTTGCTCCTCGCATTTTTCACACCTTTTCATGCTCCTGGTCTTTCTTTTTTTTTTTTTTGCTCCTCGCATTTTTCACACCTTTTCATGCTCTTGGTTTTTCTTTTTTTTTTTTTTTTTTGCTCCTCGCATTTTTCACACCTTTTCATGCTCCTGGTCTTTCTTTTTTTTTTTTTTGCTCCTCGCATTTTTCACACCTTTTCATGCTCCTGGTCTTTCTTTCTTCCTTTTTTTTTTTTTTTGCTCCTCGCATTTTTCACACCTTTTCATGCTCCTGGTCTTTCTTTTTTTTTTTTTTGCTCCCCGCATTTTTCACACCTTTTCATGTTCCTGGTCTTTTTTTTTTTTTTTTTTTCTCCTCGCATTTTTCACACCTTTTCATGCTCCTGGTCTTTTTTTTTTTTTTTTTTTTTGCTCCTCGCATTTTTCACACCTTTTCATGCTCCTGGTCTTTCTTTCTTTCTTTTTTTTTTTTTTCTCCTCGCATTTTTCACACCTTTTCATGCTCCTGATCTTTTTTTTTTTTTTTTTTTTTGCTCCTCGCATTTTTCACACCTTTTCATGCTCCTGGTTTTTTTTTTTTTTTTTGCTCCTCAAATTTTTCACACCTTTTCATGCTCCTGGTCTTTTTCTTTTTTTTTGCTCCTCGCATTTTTCACACCTTTTCATGCTCCTGGTTTTTTTTTTTTTTTGCTCCTCAAATTTTTCACACCTTTTCATGCTCCTCGCATTTTGCACACCTCTTCATGCTCCTCGCATTTTTCACACCTTTTCATGCTCCTGGTCTTTCTTTTTTTTTTTTTTTTTTGGCTCCTCGCATTTTGCACACCTCTTCATGCTCCTCGCATTTTTCACACCTTTTCATGCTCCTGGTCTTTCTTTTTTTTTTTTTGTTCCTCGCATTTTTCACACCTTTTCATGCTCCTGGTCTTTTTTTTTTTTTTTTGCTCCTCGAATTTTTCACACCTTTTCATGCTCCTGGTCTTTCTTTTTTTTTTTTTGCTCCTCGCATTTTTCACACCTTTTCATGCTCCTGGTCTTTCTTTTTTTTTTTTTTGCTCCTCGCATTTTTCACACCTTTTCATTTTCCTGGTCTTTTTTTTTTTTTTTTTTTTTTCTCCTCGCATTTTTCACACCTTTTCATGTTCCTGGTTTTCTTTTTTTTTTTTTTTTGCTCCTCGCATTTTTCACACCTTTTCCTGTTCCTGGTCTTTTTTTTTTTTTTTTTTTTCTCCTCGCATGTTTCACACCTTTTCATGTTCCTGGTCTTTTTTTTTTTTTTTTTTGCTCCTCGCATTTTTCACACCTTTTCATGCTCCTGGTCTTTCTTTTTTTTTTTTTTGCTACTCGCATTTTTCACACCTTTTCATGCTCCTGGTCTTTTTTTTTTTTTTTTGGTCCTCGCTTTTTTCACACCTTTTCATGCTCCTGGTCTTTCTTTCTTTCTTTTTTTCTTTTTTTTTCTCCTCGCATTTTTCACACCTTTTCATGCTCCTGGTCTTTCTTTTTTTTTTTTTTTGCTCCCCGCATTTTTCACACCTTTTCATGCTCCTGATCTTTCTTTTTTTTTTTTTGCTCCTCGCATTTTTCACACCTTTTCATGCTCCTGGTCTTTTTTTTTTTTTTTGCTCCTCGCATTTTTCACACCTTTTCATGCTCCTGGTCTTTCTTTCTTTCTTTTTTTTTTTTTTTTGCTCCTCGCATTTTTCACACCTTTTCATGCTCCTGGTTTTTTTTTTTTTTTTGCTCCTCAAATTTTTCACACCTTTTCATGCTCCTGGTCTTTTTTTTTTTTTTTGCTCCTCACATTTTTCACACCTTTTCATGCTCCTGGTCTTTCTTTTTTTTTTTTTGCTCCTCGCATTTTTCACACCTTTTCATGCTCCTGGTCTTTTTTTTTTTTTTTTTTTTTTTTGCTCCTCGCATTTTTCACACCTTTTCATGCTCCTGGTCTTTCTTTTTTTTTTTTTTGCTCCTCGCATTTTTCACACCTTTTCATGCTCCTGGTCTTTCTTTCTTCCTTTTTTTTTTTTTTTGCTCCTCGCATTTTTCACACCTTTTCATGCTCCTGGTCTTTCTTTTTTTTTTTTTTTGCTCCCCGCATTTTTCACACCTTTTCATGTTCCTGGTCTTTTTTTTTTTTTTTTTTTCTCCTCGCATTTTTCACACCTTTTCATGCTCCTGGTCTTTTTTTTTTTTTTTTTTTTTGCTCCTCGCATTTTTCACACCTTTTCATGCTCCTGGTCTTTCTTTCTTTCTTTTTTTTTTTTTTCTCCTCGCATTTTTCACACCTTTTCATGCTCCTGATCTTTTTTTTTTTTTTTTTTTTGCTCCTCGCATTTTTCACACCTTTTCATGCTCCTGGTTTTTTTTTTTTTTTTTGCTCCTCAAATTTTTCACACCTTTTCATGCTCCTGGTCTTTTTCTTTTTTTTGCTCCTCGCATTTTTCACACCTTTTCATGCTCCTGGTTTTTTTTTTTTTTTGCTCCTCAAATTTTTCACACCTTTTCATGCTCCTCGCATTTTGCACACCTCTTCAAGCTCCTCGCATTTTTCACACCTTTTCATGCTCCTGGTCTTTCTTTTTTTTTTTTTTTTTTTGGCTCCTCGCATTTTGCACACCTCTTCATGCTCCTCGCATTTTTCACACCTTTTCATGCTCCTGGTCTTTCTTTTTTTTTTTTTGTTCCTCGCATTTTTCACACCTTTTCATGCTCCTGTTCTTTTTTTTTTTTTTTTGCTCCTCGAATTTTTCACACCTTTTCATGCTCCTGGTCTTTCTTTTTTTTTTTTTGCTCCTCGCATTTTTCACACCTTTTCATGCTCCTGGTCTTTCTTTTTTTTTTTTTTGCTCCTCGCATTTTTCACACCTTTTCATGTTCCTGGTCTTTTTTTTTTTTTTTTTTTTTTCTCCTCGCATTTTTCACACCTTTTCATGTTCCTGGTTTTCTTTTTTTTTTTTTTTTGCTCCTCGCATTTTTCACACCTTTTCATGTTCCAGGTCTTTTTTTTTTTTTTTTTTTTTCTCCTCGCATGTTTCACACCTTTTCATGTTCCTGGTCTTTTTTTTTTTTTTTTTTGCTCCTCGCATTTTTCACACCTTTTCATGCTCCTGGTCTTTCTTTTTTTTTTTTTTGCTACTCGCATTTTTCACACCTTTTCATGCTCCTGGTCTTTTTTTTTTTTTTTTGGTCCTCGCATTTTTCACACCTTTTCATGCTCCTGGTCTTTCTTTCTTTCTTTTTTTTTTTTTTTTTGCTCCTTGCATTTTTCACACCTTTTCATGCTCCTGGTCTTTTTTTTCTCTTTTGCTCCTCGCATTTGTCACACCTTTTCATGCTCCTGGTCTTTCTTTTTTTTTTTTTTTTTGCTCCTCGCATTTTTCACACCTTTTCATGCTCCTGGTTTTTTTTTTTTTTTTTGCTCCTCAAATTTTTCACACCTTTTCATGCTCCTGGTCTTTTTTTTTTTTTTTGCTCCTCACATTTTTCACACCTTTTCATGCTCCTGGTCTTTCTTTTTTTTTTTTTGCTCCTCGCATTTTTCACACCTTTTCATGCTCCTGGTCTTTCTTTTTTTTTTTTTTTTTTTTTGCTCCTCGCATTTTTCACACCTTTTCATGCTCCTGATCTTTCTTTCTTTCTTTTGTTTTTTTTTTTGCTCCTCGCATTTTTCACACCTTCTCATGCTCCTGGTCTTTTTTTTTTTTTTGCTCCTCAAATTTTTCACATCTTTTCATGCTCCTTGCATTTTTCACACCTTTTCATGCTCCTTGCATTTTTCACACCTTTTCATGCTCCTCGTCTTTTTTTTTTTTTGCTCCTCGCATTTTTCACACCTTTTCATGCTCCTCGCATTTTTCACACCTTTTCATGCTCCTCGTCTTTTTTTTTTTTTTGCTCCTTGCAATTTTCACACCTATTCATGGTCCTGGTCTTTTTTTTTTTTTTTTTTTTTTGCTCCTCAAATTTTTCACATCTTTTCATGCTCCTTGCATTTTTCACACCTTTTCATGCTCCTCGCATTTTTCACACCTTTTCATGCTGATGGTCTTTCTTTTTTTTTTTTTGCTCCTCGCATTTTTCACACCTTTTCATGCTCCTGGTCTTTCTTTTTTTTTTTTTTTTTTTTTGCTCCTCGCATTTTTCACACATTTTCATGCTCCTCGCATTTTTCACACCTTTTCATGCTCCTCGCATTTTTCACACCTTTTCATGCTCCTCGCATTTTTCACACCTTTTCATGCTCCTCGCATTTTTCACACCTTTTCATGCTCCTCGCATTTTTCACACCTTTTCATATTCATCGCATTTTTCACACCTCTTAATGCTCCTCGCATTTTTCACAACTTTTCATGCTCGTCGCATTTTTCACACCTTTTCATGCTCCTGGTCTTTCTTTTTTTTTTTTTTGCTCCTCGCATTTTTCACACCTTTTCATGCTCCTGGTCTTTCTTTGTTTTTTTTTTTTTTTTTTGCTCCCCGCATTTTTCACACCTTTTCATGTTCCTGGTCTTTTTTTTTTTTTTTTTTTCTCCTCGCATTTTTCACACCTTTTCATGCTCCTGGTCTTTTTTTTTTTTTTTTTTTTTTGCTCCTCGCATTTTTCACACCTTTTCATGCTCCTGGTCTTTCTTTCTTTCTTTTTTTTTTTTTTTCTCCTCGCATTTTTCACACCTTTTCATGCTCCTGATCTTTTTTTTTTTTTTTTTTTTGCTCCTCGCATTTTTCACACCTTTTCATGCTCCTGGTTTTTTTTTTTTTTTTTTTGCTCCTCAAATTTTTCACACCTTTTCATGCTCCTGGTCTTTTTCTTTTTTTTTGCTCCTCGCATTTTTCACACCTTTTCATGCTCCTGGTTTTTTTTTTTTTTTGCTCCTCAAATTTTTCACAGCTTTTCATGCTCCTCGCATTTTGCACACCTCTTCATGCTCCTCGCATTTTTCACACCTTTTCATGCTCCTGGTCTTTCTTTTTTTTTTTTTTTTTGGCTCCTCGCATTTTGCACACCTCTTCATGCTCCTCGCATTTTTCACACCTTTTCATGCTCCTGGTCTTTCTTTTTTTTTTTTTGTTCCTCGCATTTTTCACACCTTTTCATGCTCCTGGTCTTTTTTTTTTTTTTTTGCTCCTCGCATTTTTCACACCTTTTCATGCTCCTGGTCTTTCTTTTTTTTTTTTTTGCTCCTCGCATTTTTCACACCTTTTCATGTTCCTGGTCTTTTTTTTTTTTTTTTTTTTTTTTCTCCTCGCATTTTTCACACCTTTTCATGTTCCTGGTTTTCTTTTTTTTTTTTTTTGCTCCTCGCATTTTTCACACCTTTTCATGTTCCAGGTCTTTTTTTTTTTTTTTTTTTTTCTCCTCGCATGTTTCACACCTTTTCATGTTCCTGGTCTTTTTTTTTTTTTTTTTTGCTCCTCGCATTTTTCACACCTTTTCATGCTCCTGGTCTTTCTTTTTTTTTTTTTTGCTACTCGCATTTTTCACACCTTTTCATGCTCCTGGTCTTTTTTTTTTTTTTTTGGTCCTCGCATTTTTCACACCTTTTCATGCTCCTGGTCTTTCTTTCTTTCTTTTTTTTTTTTTTTTTCTCCTCGCTTTTTTCACACCTTTTCATGCTCCTGGTCTTTTTTTTTTTTTTTTTTTTGCTCCTCGGATTTTTCACACCTTTTCATGCTCCTGGTTTTTTTTTTTTTTTTGCTCCTCAAATTTTTCACACCTTTTCATGCTCCTCGCATTTTGCACACCTCTTCATGCTCCTCGCATTTTTCACACCTTTTCATGCTCCTGGTCTTTTTTTTTTTTTTTTGTTCCTCGCATTTTTCACACCTTTTCATGCTCGTGGTCTTTTTTTTTTTTTTGCTCCTCGCATTTTTCACACCTTTTCATGCTCCTGGTCTTTCTTTTTTTTTTTTTTGCTACTTGCATTTTTCACACCTTTTCATGCTCCTGGTCTTTTTTTTTTTTTTTTGGTCCTCGCATTTTTCACACCTTTTCATGCTCCTGGTCTTTCTTTCTTTCTTTTTTTCTTTTTTTTTCTCCTCGCATTTTTCACACCTTTTCATGCTCCTGGTCTTTCTTTTTTTTTTTTTTTGCTCCCCGCATTTTTCACACCTTTTCATGTTCCTGGTCTTTTTTTTTTTTTTTTTTTTTTCTCCTCGCATTTTTCACACCTTTTCATGTTCCTGGTTTTCTTTTTTTTTTTTTTTGCTCCTCGCATTTTTCACACCTTTTCATTTTCCAGGTCTTTTTTTTTTTTTTTTTTTTTCTCCTCGCATGTTTCACACCTTTTCATGTTCCTGGTCTTTTTTTTTTTTTTTTTTGCTCCTCGCATTTTTCACACCTTTTCATGCTCCTGGTCTTTCTTTTTTTTTTTTTTGCTACTCGCATTTTTCACACCTTTTCATGCTCCTGGTCTTTTTTTTTTTTTTTTTGGTCCTCGCATTTTTCACACCTTTTCATGCTCCTGGTCTTTCTTTCTTTCTTTTTTTTTTTTTTTCTCCTCGCATTTTTCACACCTTTTCATGCTCCTGGTCTTTTTTTTTTTTTTTTTTTGCTCCTCGGATTTTTCACACCTTTTCATGCTCCTGGTTTTTTTTTTTTTTTGCTCCTCAAATTTTTCACACCTTTTCATGCTCCTCGCATTTTGCACACCTCTTCATGCTCCTCGCATTTTTCACACCTTTTCATGCTCCTGGTCTTTTTTTTTTTTTTTTGTTCCTCGCATTTTTCACACCTTTTCATGCTCGTGGTCTTTTTTTTTTTTTTGCTCCTCGCATTTTTCACACCTTTTCATGCTCCTGGTCTTTCTTTTTTTTTTTTTTGCTACTCGCATTTTTCACACCTTTTCATGCTCCTGGTCTTTTTTTTTTTTTTTTGGTCCTCGCATTTTTCACACCTTTTCATGCTCCTGGTCTTTCTTTCTTTCTTTTTTTCTTTTTTTTGCTCCTCGCATTTTTCACACCTTTTCATGCTCCTGGTCTTTCTTTTTTTTTTTTTTTTGCTCCCCGCATTTTTCACACCTTTTCATGCTCCTGGTCTTTCTTTTTTTTTTTTTGCTCCTCGCATTTTTCACACCTTTTCATGCTCCTGGTCTTTCTTTCTTTCTTTTTTTTTTTTTTTTGCTCCTCGCATTTTTCACACCTTTTCATGCTCCTGGTTTTTTTTTTTTTTTTGCTCCTCAAATTTTTCACACCTTTTCATGCTCCTGGTCTTTTTTTTTTTTTTTGCTCCTCACATTTTTCACACCTTTTCATGCTCCTGGTCTTTCTTTTTTTTTTTTTTGCTCCTCGCATTTTTCACAACTTTTCATGCTCCTGGTCTTTCTTTTTTTTTTTTTTTTTTTTTTGCTCCTCGCATTTTTCACACCTTTTCATGCTCCTGATCTTTCTTTCTTTCTTTTTTTTTTTTTTTTGCTCCTCGCATTTTTCACACCTTCTCATGCTCCTGGTCTTTTTTTTTTTTTTGCTCCTCAAATTTTTCACATCTTTTCATGCTCCTTGCATTTTTCACACCTTTTCATGCTCCTTGCATTTTTCACACCTTTTCATGCTCCTCGTCTTTTTTTTTTTTTGCTCCTCGCATTTTTCACACCTTTTCATGCTCCTCGCATTTTTCACACCTTTTCATGCTCCTCGTCTTTTTTTTTTTTTTGCTCCTTGCAATTTTCACACCTATTCATGGTCCTGGTCTTTTTTTTTTTTTTTTTTTTTTGCTCCTCAAATTTTTCACATCTTTTCATGCTCCTTGCATTTTTCACACCTTTTCATGCTCCTCGCATTTTTCACACCTTTTCATGCTGATGGTCTTTCTTTTTTTTTTTTTTGCTCCTCGCATTTTTCACACCTTTTCATGCTCCTGGTCTTTCTTTTTTTTTTTTTTTTTTTTGCTCCTCGCATTTTTCACACATTTTCATGCTCCTCGCATTTTTCACACCTTTTCATGCTCCTCGCATTTTTCACACCTTTTCATGCTCCTCGCATTTTTCACACCTTTTCATGCTCCTCGCATTTTTCACACCTTTTCATGCTCCTCGCATTTTTCACACCTTTTCATATTCATCGCATTTTTCACACCTCTTAATGCTCCTCGCATTTTTCACAACTTTTCATGCTCGTCGCATTTTTCACCCCTTTTCATGCTCCTGGTCTTTCTTTTTTTTTTTTTTGCTCCTCGCATTTTTCACACCTTTTCATGCTCCTGGTCTTTCTTTGTTTTTTTTTTTTTTTTGCTCCCCGCATTTTTCACACCTTTTCATGTTCCTGGTCTTTTTTTTTTTTTTTTTTTCTCCTCGCATTTTTCACCCCTTTTCATGCTCCTGGTCTTTTTTTTTTTTTTTTTTTTTTGCTCCTCGCATTTTTCACACCTTTTCATGCTCCTGGTCTTTCTTTCTTTCTTTTTTTTTTTTTTTCTCCTCGCATTTTTCACACCTTTTCATGCTCCTGTTTTTTTTTTTTTTTTTTTTTTTTGCTCCTCGCTTTTTTCACTCCTTTTCATGCTCCTGGTTTTTTTTTTTTTTTTTTGCTCCTCAAATTTTTCACACCTTTTCATGCTCCTGGTCTTTTTCTTTTTTTTTGCTCCTCGCATTTTTCACACCTTTTCATGCTCCTGGTTTTTTTTTTTTTTTTGCTCCTCAAATTTTTCACACCTTTTCATGCTCCTCGCATTTTGCACACCTCTTCATGCTCCTCGCATTTTTCACAACTTTTCATGCTCCTGGTCTTTCTTTTTTTTTTTTTTTTTGGCTCCTCGCATTTTGCACACCTCTTCATGCTCCTCGCATTTTTCACACCTTTTCATGCTCCTGGTCTTTCTTTTTTTTTCTTTGTTCCTCGCATTTTTCACACCTTTTCATGCTCCTGGTCTTTTTTTTTTTTTTTTGCTCCTCGCATTTTTCACACCTTTTCATGCTCCTGGTCTTTCTTTTTTTTTTTTTTTCTCCTCTCTTTTTTCACACCTTTTTTTGTTCCTGGTCTTTTTTTTTTTTTTTTTTTTTTTTCTCCTCGCATTTTTCACACCTTTTCATGTTCCTGGTTTTCTTTTTTTTTTTTTTTGCTCCTCGCATTTTTCACACCTTTTCATGTTCCAGGTCTTTTTTTTTTTTTTTTTTTTTCTCCTCGCATGTTTCACACCTTTTCATGTTCCTGGTCTTTTTTTTTTTTTTTTTTGCTCCTCGCATTTTTCACACCTTTTCATGCTCCTGGTCTTTCTTTTTTTTTTTTTTGCTACTCGCATTTTTCACACCTTTTCATGCTCCTGGTCTTTTTTTTTTTTTTTTGGTCCTCGCATTTTTCACACCTTTTCATGCTCCTGGTCTTTCTTTCTTTCTTTTTTTTTTTTTTTTCTCCTCGCATTTTTCACACCTTTTCATGCTCCTGGTCTTTTTTTTTTTTTTTTTTTTTGCTCCTCGGATTTTTCACACCTTTTCATGCTCCTGGTTTTTTTTTTTTTTGCTCCTCAAATTTTTCACACCTTTTCATGCTCCTCGCATTTTGCACACCTCTTCATGCTCCTCGCATTTTTCACACCTTTTCATGCTCCTGGTCTTTTTTTTTTTTTTTTGTTCCTCGCATTTTTCACACCTTTTCATGCTCGTGGTCTTTTTTTTTTTTTTGCTCCTCGCATTTTTCACACCTTTTCATGCTCCTGGTCTTTCTTTTTTTTTTTTTTGCTACTCGCATTTTTCACACCTTTTCATGCTCCTGGTCTTTTTTTTTTTTTTTTGGTCCTCGCATTTTTCACACCTTTTCATGCTCCTGGTCTTTCTTTCTTTCTTTTTTTCTTTTTTTTTCTCCTCGCATTTTTCACACCTTTTCATGCTCCTGGTCTTTTTTTTTTTTTTTTTTTTGCTCCCCGCATTTTTCACACCTTTTCATGCTCCTGGTCTTTCTTTTTTTTTTTTTGCTCCTCGCATTTTTTACACCTTTTCATGCTCCTGGTCTTTTTTTTTTTTTTTTGCTCCTCAAATTTTTCACACCTTTTCATGCTCCTGGTCTTTCTTTCTTTCTTTTTTTTTTTTTTTTGCTCCTCGCATTTTTCACACCTTTTCATGCTCCTGGTTTTTTTTTTTTTTTTGCTCCTCAAATTTTTCACACCTTTTCATGCTCCTGGTCTTTTTTTTTTTTTTTGCTCCTCACATTTTTCACACCTTTTCATGCTCCTGCTCTTTCTTTTTTTTTTTTTGCTCCTCGCATTTTTCACACCTTTTCATGCTCCTGGTCTTTCTTTTTTTTTTTTTTTTTTTTGCTCCTCGCATTTTTCACACCTTTTCATGCTCCTGGTCTTTCTTTCTTTCTTTTGTTTTTTTTTTTGCTCCTCGCATTTTTCACACCTTCTCATGCTCCTGGTCTTTTTTTTTTTTTTGCTCCTCAAATTTTTCACATCTTTTCATGCTCCTTGCATTTTTCACACCTTTTCATGCTCCTTGCATTTTTCACACCTTTTCATGCTCCTCGTCTTTTTTTTTTTTTGCTCCTCGCATTTTTCACACCTTTTCATGCTCCTCGCATTTTTCACACCTTTTCATGCTCCTCGTCTTTTTTTTTTTTTTGCTCCTTGCAATTTTCACACCTATTCATGGTCCTGGTCTTTTTTTTTTTTTTTTTTTTTTGCTCCTCAAATTTTTCACATCTTTTCATGCTCCTTGCATTTTTCACACCTTTTCATGCTCCTCGCATTTTTCACACCTTTTCATGCTGATGGTCTTTCTTTTTTTTTTTTTGCTCCTCGCATTTTTCACACCTTTTCATGCTCCTGGTCTTTTTCTTTTTTTTTGCTCCTCGCATTTTTCACACCTTTTCATGCTCCTGGTTTTTTTTTTTTTTTTGCTCCTCAAATTTTTCACACCTTTTCCTGCTCCTCGCATTTTGCACACCTCTTCATGCTCCTCGCATTTTTCACACCTTTTCATGCTCCTGGTCTTTCTTTTTTTTTTTTTTTTTGGCTCCTCGCATTTTGCACACCTCTTCATGCTCCTCGCATTTTTCACACCTTTTCATGCTCCTGGTCTTTCTTTTTTTTTTTTTGTTCCTCGCATTTTTCACACCTTTTCATGCTCCTGGTCTTTTTTTTTTTTTTTTGCTCCTCGCATTTTTCACACCTTTTCATGCTCCTGGTCTTTCTTTTTTTTTTTTTTGCTCCTCGCATTTTTCACACCTTTTCATGTTCCTGGTCTTTTTTTTTTTTTTTTTTTTTTTCTCCTCGCTTTTTTCCCTCCTTTTCTTGTTCCTGGTTTTCTTTTTTTTTTTTTTTGCTCCTCGCATTTTTCACACCTTTTAATGCTCCTGGTCTTTTTTTTTTTTTTTTGGTCCTCGCATTTTTCACACCTTTTCATGCTCCTGGTCTTTCTTTCTTTCTTTTTTTTTTTTTTTTTCTCCTCGCTTTTTTCACACCTTTTCATGCTCCTGGTCTTTTTTTTTTTTTTTTTTTTTTGCTCCTCGGATTTTTCACACCTTTTCATGCTCCTGGTTTTTTTTTTTTTTTGCTCCTCAAATTTTTCACACCTTTTCATGCTCCTCGCATTTTGCACACCTCTTCATGCTCCTCGCATTTTTCACACCTTTTCATGCTCCTGGTCTTTTTTTTTTTTTTTTGTTCCTCGCATTTTTCACACCTTTTCATGCTCCTGGTCTTTCTTTTTTTTTTTTTTTTTTGCTCCTCGCATTTTTCACACCTTTTCATGCTCCTGGTCTTTCTTTCTTTTTTTTTTTTTTTTCTCCTCGCATTTTTCATACCTTTTCATGCTCCTGGTTTTTTTTTTTTTTTTTGCTCCTCAAATTTTTCACACGTTTTCATGCTCCTGGTCTTTTTTTTTTTTTTTGCTCCTCGCATTTTTCACACCTTTTCATGCTCCTGGCCTTTCTTTTTTTTTTTTTTTTTTTTGCTCCTCGCATTTTTCACACCTTTTCATGCTCCTGGTCTTTCTTTCTTTCTTTTTTTTTTTTTTTTTGTTCTTCGCATTTTTCACACCTTTTCACGCTCCGGGTCTTTTTTTTTTTTTTTCTCCTCGCATTTTTCACACCTTTTCATGCTCCTGGTCTTTTTTTTTTTTTTGCTCCTCAAATTTTTCACACCTTTTCATGCTCCTGGTCTTTTTTTTTTTTTTTGCTCCTCGCATTTTTCACACCTTTTCATGCTCCTGGTCTTTTTTTTTTTTTTTGCTCCTCGCATTTTTCACACCTTTTCATGCTCCTGGTCTTTTTTTTTTTTTTTTTTTTTGCTCCTCGAATTTTTCACACCTTTTCATCCTCCTCGCATTTTTCACACCTCTTCATGCTCCTCGCATTTTTCACAACTTTTCATACTCGTCGCATTTTTCACACCTTTTCATGCTCCTGGTCTTTCTTTTTTTTTTTTTTGCTCCCCCCATTTTTCACACCTTTTCATGCTCCTGTTTTTTTTTTTTTTTTTTTTTTTTTTTTGCTCTTCGCATTTTTCACACCTTTTCATGCTCCTGGTCTTTCTTTATTTCTTTTTTTTTTTTTTTTGCTCCTCGAATTTTTCAGACCTTTTCATGCTCTTGGTTTTTCTTTTTTTTTTTTTTTTTTTGCTCCTCGCATTTTTCACACCTTTTCATGCTCCTGGTCTTTCTTTTTTTTTTTTTTTTTTTGCTCCTCGCATTTTTCACACCTTTTCATGCTCCTGGTCTTTCTTTCTTCCTTTTTTTTTTTTTTTGCTCCTCGCATTTTTCACACCTTTTCATGCTCCTGGTCTTTTTTTTTTTTTTTTTTTTTTGCTCCTCGATTTTTTCACACCTTTTCTTGCTCCTGGTCTTTTTTTTTTTTTTTTTTTGCTCCTCGCATTTTTCACAAGTTTTCATGCTCGTCGCATTTTTCACACCTTTTCATGCTCCTGGTCTTTCTTTTTTTTTTTTTTGCTCCCCGCATTTTTCACACCTTTTCATGTTCCTGGTCTTTTTTTTTTTTTTTTTTTCTCCTCCCTTTTTTCACCCCTTTTCATGCTCCTGGTCTTTTTTTTTTTTTTTTTTTTTTTGCTCCTCGCATTTTTCACACCTTTTCATGCTCCTGGTCTTTCTTTCTTTCTTTTTTTTTTTTTTTCTCCTCGCATTTTTCACACCTTTTCATGCTCCTGATCTTTTTTTTTTTTTTTTTTTGCTCCTCGCATTTTTCACACCTTTTCATGCTCCTGGTTTTTTTTTTTTTTTTTGCTCCTCAAATTTTTCACAACTTATCATGCTCCTGGTCTTTTTCTTTTTTTTTGCTACTCGCATTTTTCACACCTTTTCATGCTCCTGGTCTTTTTTTTTTTTTTTTGGTCCTCGCATTTTTCACACCTTTTCATGCTCCTGGTCTTTCTTTCTTTCTTTTTTTTTTTTTTTTCTCCTCGCATTTTTCACACCTTTTCATGCTCCTGGTCTTTTTTTTTTTTTTTTTTTTTGCTCCTCGGATTTTTCACACCTTTTCATGCTCCTGGTTTTTTTTTTTTTTTGCTCCTCAAATTTTTCACACCTTTTCATGCTCCTCGCATTTTGCACACCTCTTCATGCTCCTCGCATTTTTCACACCTTTTCATGCTCCTGGTCTTTCTTTTTTTTTTTTTGTTCCTCGCATTTTTCACACCTTTTCATGCTCGTGGTCTTTTTTTTTTTTTTGCTCCTCGCATTTTTCACACCTTTTCATGCTCCTGGTTTTTTTTTTTTTTTTTTGCTCCTCAAATTTTTCACACCTTTTCATGCTCCTGGTCTTTTTTTTTTTTTTAATCCTCGCATTTTTCACACCTTTTCATGCTCCTCGCATTTTTCACACCTTTTCATGCTCCTCGCATTTTTCACACCTTTTCATGCTCCTCGCATTTTTCACACCTTTTCATGCTCCTCGCATTTTTCACACCTTTTCATGCTCCTCGCATTTTTCACACCTTTTCATGCTCCTCGCATTTTTCACAACTTTTCATGCTCGTCGCATTTTTCACACCTTTTCATGCTCCTGGTCTTTCTTTTTTTTTTTTTGCTCCTCGCATTTTTCACACCTTTTCATGCTCCTGGTTTTCTTTTTTTTTTTTTTTTTTTGCTCCTCGCATTTTTCACACCTTTTCATGCTCCTGGTCTTTCTTTCTTTCTTTTTTTTTTTTTTTTTGCTCCTCGCATTTTTCACAACTTTTCATGTTCCTGGTCTTTTTTTTTTTTTTTTTTTTTTCTCCTCGCTTTTTTCTCTCCTTTTCATGTTCCTTGTCTTTTTTTTTTTTTTTTTTTGCTCCTCAAATTTTTCACACCTTTTCATGCTCCTGGTCTTTTTTTTTTTTTTTGCTCCTCGCATTTTTCACACCTTTTCATGCTCCTGGTCTTTCTTTTTTTTTTTGCTCCTCGCTTTTTTCACACCTTTTCATGCTCCTGGTCTTTTTTTTTTTTTTTTTTTTTTGCTCCTCGAATTTTTCACACCTTTTCATCCTCCTCGCATTTTTCACACCTCTTCATGCTCCTCGCATTTTTCACAACTTTTCATACTCGTCGCATTTTTCACACCTTTTCATGCTCCTGGTCTTTCTTTTTTTTTTTTTTGCTCCCCCCATTTTTCACACCTTTTCATGCTCCTGGTCTTTTTTTTTTTTTTTTTTTTTTTTTGCTCTTCGTATTTTTCACACCTTTTCATGCTCCTGGTCTTTCTTTCTTTCTTTTTTTTTTTTTTTTGCTCCTCGCATTTTTCACACCTTTTCATGCTCTTGGTTTTTCTTTTTTTTTTTTTTTTTTGCTCCTCGCATTTTTCACACCTTTTCATGCTCCTGGTCTTTCTTTTTTTTTTTTTTGCTCCTCGCATTTTTCACACCTTTTCATGCTCCTGGTCTTTCTTTCTTCCTTTTTTTTTTTTTTTGCTCCTCGCATTTTTCACACCTTTTCATGCTCCTGGTCTTTTTTTTTTTTTTTTTTTTTTGCTCCTCGAATTTTTCACACCTTTTCATGCTCCTGGTCTTTTTTTTTTTTTTTTTTTTTGCTCCTCGAATTTTTCACACCTTTTCATGCTCCTGGTCTTTTTTTTTTTTTTTTTTTTTGCTCCTCGCATTTTTCACACCTTTTCATGCTCCTGGTCTTTTTTTTTTTTTTTTTTTGCTCCTCGCATTTTTCACAAGTTTTCATGCTCGTCGCATTTTTCACACCTTTTCATGCTCCTGGTCTTTCTTTTTTTTTTTTTTTCTCCCCGCATTTTTCACACCTTTTCATGTTCCTGGTCTTTTTTTTTTTTTTTTTTTCTCCTCGCTTTTTTCACACCTTTTCTTGCTCCTGGTCTTTTTTTTTTTTTTTTTTTTTGCTCCTCGCATTTTTCACACCTTTTCATGCTCCTGGTCTTTCTTTCTTTCTTTTTTTTTTTTTTTCTCCTCGCATTTTTCACACCTTTTCATGCTCCTGATCTTTTTTTTTTTTTTTTTTTTTGCTCCTCGCATTTTTCACACCTTTTCATGCTCCTGGTTTTTTTTTTTTTTTTTGCTCCTCAAATTTTTCACAACTTATCATGCTCCTGGTCTTTTTCTTTTTTTTTGCTCCTCGCATTTTTCACACCTTTTCATGCTCCTGGTTTTTTTTTTTTTTTGCTCCTCAAATTTTTCACACCTTTTCATGCTCCTCGCATTTTGCACACCTCTTCATGCTCCTCGCATTTTTCACACCTTTTTATGCTCCTGGTCTTTCTTTTTTTTTTTTTTTTTTGGCTCCTCGCATTTTGCACACCTCTTCATGCTCCTCGCATTTTTCACACCTTTTCATGCTCCTGGTCTTTCTTTTTTTTTTTTTGTTCCTCGCATTTTTCACACCTTTTCATGCTCCTGGTTTTTTTTTTTTTTTTTTGCTCCTCGCATTTTTCACACCTTTTCATGCTCCTGGTCTTTCTTTTTTTTTTTTTTGCTCCTCGCATTTTTCACACCTTTTCATGTTCCTGGTCTTTTTTTTTTTTTTTTTTTTTTTTCTCCTCGCATTTTTCCCCCCTTTTTTTTTTCCTGGTTTTTTTTTTTTTTTTTTTTTTCTCCTCGCATTTTTCACACCTTTTCTTGTTCCCGGTCTTTTTTTTTTTTTTTTTTTTTTTTCTCCTCGCATGTTTCACACGTTTTCATGTTCCTGGTCTTTTTTTTTTTTTTTTTTGCTCCTCGCATTTTTCACACCTTTTCATGCTCCTGGTCTTTCTTTTTTTTTTTTTTGCTACTCGCATTTTTCACACCTTTTCATGCTCCTGGTCTTTTTTTTTTTTTTTTGGTCCTCGCATTTTTCACACCTTTTCATGCTCCTGGTCTTTTTTTTTTTTTTTTTTTTTGCTCCTCGGATTTTTCACACCTTTTCATGCTCCTGGTTTTTTTTTTTTTTTGCTCCTCAAATTTTTCACACCTTTTCATGCTCCTCGCATTTTGCACACCTCTTCATGCTCCTCGCATTTTTCACACCTTTTCATGCTCCTGGTCTTTCTTTTTTTTTTTTTGTTCCTCGCATTTTTCACACCTTTTCATGCTCGTGGTCTTTTTTTTTTTTTTGCTCCTCGCATTTTTCACACCTTTTCATGCTCCTGGTTTTTTTTTTTTTTTTTGCTCCTCAAATTTTTCACACCTTTTCATGCTCCTGGTCTTTTTTTTTTTTTTAATCCTCGCATTTTTCACACCTTTTCATGCTCCTCGCATTTTTCACACCTTTTCATGCTCCTCGCATTTTTCACACCTTTTCATGCTCCTCGCATTTTTCACACCTTTTCATGCTCCTCGCATTTTTCACACCTTTTCATGCTCCTCGCATTTTTCACAACTTTTCATGCTCGTCGCATTTTTCACACCTTTTCATGCTCCTGGTCTTTCTTTTTTTTTTTTTGCTCCTCGCATTTTTCACACCTTTTCATGCTCCTGGTTTTCTTTTTTTTTTTTTTTTTTTGCTCCTCGCATTTTTCACACCTTTTCATGCTCCTGGTCTTTCTTTCTTTCTTTTTTTTTTTTTTTTGCTCCTCGCATTTTTCACAACTTTTCATGTTCCTGGTCTTTTTTTTTTTTTTTTTTTTTTCTCCTCGCATTTTTCACACCTTTTCATGTTCCTGGTCTTTTTTTTTTTTTTTTTTTTCTTCTCGCTTTTTTTCCACCTTTTTTTTTTCCTGGTCTTTTTTTTTTTTTTTTTTTTTTTTTCTCCTCGCATTTTTCACACCTTTTTTTGTTCCTGATCTTTTTTTTTTTTTTTTTTTTGCTCCTCGCATTTTTCACACCTTTTCATGCTCCTGGTTTTTTTTTTTTTTTTGCTCCTCAAATTTTTCACACCTTTTCATGCTCCTGGTCTTTTTTTTTTTTTTTTGCTCCTCGCATTTTTCACACCTTTTCATGCTCCTGGTCTTTCTTTCTTTCTTTTTTTTTTTTTTTTGCTCCTCGCATTTTTCACACCTTTTCATGTTCCTGGTCTTTTTTTTTTTTTTTTTTTTGCTCCTCGCATTTTTCACACCTTTTCATGTTCCTGGTCTTTTTTTTTTTTTTTTTTTTTGCTCCTCGCATTTTTCACACCTTTTCATGCTCCTGGTCTTTCTTTCTTTCTTTTTTTTTTTTTTTTTTGCTCCTCGCATTTTTCACACCTTTTCATGCTCCTGGTCTTTCTTTTTTTTTTTTTTGCTCCTCGCATTTTTCACACCTTTTCATGCTCCTGGTTTTTCTTTTTTTTTTTTTTTTTTGCTCCTCGCATTTTTCACACCTTTTCATGCTCCTGGTCTTTCTTTTTTTTTTTTTTGCTCCTCGCATTTTTCACACCTTTTCATGCTCCTGGTCTTTCTTTCTTCCTTTTTTTTTTTTTTTGCTCCTCGCATTTTTCACACCTTTTCTTGCTCCTGGTCTTTTTTTTTTTTTTTTTTTTTTGCTCCTCGAATTTTTCACACCTTTTCATGCTCCTGGTCTTTTTTTTTTTTTTTTTTTTTTGCTCCTCGAATTTTTCACACCTTTTCATGCTCCTGGTCTTTTTTTTTTTTTTTTTTTTTGCTCCTCGCATTTTTCACACCTTTTCATGCTCCTGGTCTTTTTTTTTTTTTTTTTTTTGCTCCTCGCATTTTTCACAAGTTTTCATGCTCGTCGCATTTTTCACACCTTTTCATGCTCCTGGTCTTTCTTTTTTTTTTTTTTGCTCCCCGCATTTTTCACACCTTTTCCTGTTCCTGGTCTTTTTTTTTTTTTTTTTTTCTCCTCGCATTTTTCACACCTTTTCATGCTCCTGGTCTTTTTTTTTTTTTTTGCTCCTCGCATTTTTCACACCTTTTCATGCTCCTGGTCTTTCTTTCTTTCTTTTTTTTTTTTTTTCTCCTCGCATTTTTCACACCTTTTGATGCTCCTGATCTTTTTTTTTTTTTTTTTTGCTCCTCGCATTTTTCACACCTTTTCATGCTCCTGGTTTTTTTTTTTTTTTTTGCTCCTCAAATTTTTCACAACTTATCATGCTCCTGGTCTTTTTCTTTTTTTTTGCTCCTCGCATTTTTCACACCTTTTCATGCTCCTGGTTTTTTTTTTTTTTTGCTCCTCAAATTTTTCACACCTTTTCATGCTCCTCGCATTTTGCACACCTCTTCATGCTCCTCGCATTTTTCACACCTTTTTATGCTCCTGGTCTTTCTTTTTTTTTTTTTTTTTTGGCTCCTCGCATTTTGCACACCTCTTCATGCTCCTCGCATTTTTCACACCTTTTCATGCTCCTGGTCTTTCTTTTTTTTTTTTTGTTCCTCGCATTTTTCACACCTTTTCATGCTCCTGGTCTTTTTTTTTTTTTTTTGCTCCTCGCATTTTTCACACCTTTTCATGCTCCTGGTCTTTCTTTTTTTTTTTTTTGCTCCTCGCATTTTTCACACCTTTTCATGTTCCTGGTCTTTTTTTTTTTTTTTTTTTTTTTCTCCTCGCATTTTTCACACCTTTTCATGTTCCTGGTTTTCTTTTTTTTTTTTTTTTGCTCCTCGCATTTTTCACACCTTTTCATGTTCCAGGTCTTTTTTTTTTTTTTTTTTTTTCTCCTCGCATGTTTCACACGTTTTCATGTTCCTGGTCTTTTTTTTTTTTTTTTTTGCTCCTCGCATTTTTCACACCTTTTCATGCTCCTGGTCTTTCTTTTTTTTTTTTTTGCTACTCGCATTTTTCACACCTTTTCATGCTCCTGGTCTTTTTTTTTTTTTTTTGGTCCTCGCATTTTTCACACCTTTTCATGCTCCTGGTCTTTCTTTCTTTCTTTTTTTTTTTTTTTCTCCTCGCATTTTTTTCACCTTTTCTTTTTCCTTGTCTTTTTTTTTTTTTTTTTTTTTTGCTCCTCGGATTTTTCACACCTTTTCATGCTCCTGGTTTTTTTTTTTTTTTGCTCCTCAAATTTTTCACACCTTTTCATGCTCCTCGCATTTTGCACACCTCTTCATGCTCCTCGCATTTTTCACACCTTTTCATGCTCCTGGTCTTTCTTTTTTTTTTTTTGTTCCTCGCATTTTTCACACCTTTTCATGCTCGTGGTCTTTTTTTTTTTTTTGCTCCTCGCATTTTTCACACCTTTTCATGCTCCTGGTTTTTTTTTTTTTTTTTGCTCCTCAAATTTTTCACACCTTTTCATGCTCCTGGTCTTTTTTTTTTTTTTAATCCTCGCATTTTTCACACCTTTTCATGCTCCTCGCATTTTTCACACCTTTTCATGCTCCTCGCATTTTTCACACCTTTTCATGCTCCTCGCATTTTTCACACCTTTTCATGCTCCTCGCATTTTTCACACCTTTTCATGCTCCTCGCATTTTTCACAACTTTTCATGCTCGTCGCATTTTTCACACCTTTTCATGCTCCTGGTCTTTCTTTTTTTTTTTTTTCTCCTCGCATTTTTCACACCTTTTCATGCTCCTGGTTTTTTTTTTTTTTTTTTTTTTTTGCTCCTCGCATTTTTCACACCTTTTCATGCTCCTGGTCTTTCTTTCTTTCTTTTTTTTTTTTTTTTGCTCCTCCCATTTTTCCCACCTTTTCATGTTCCTGGTCTTTTTTTTTTTTTTTTTTTTTTTTCTCCTCGCATTTTTCTCTCCTTTTCTTTTTCCTGGTCTTTTTTTTTTTTTTTTTTTTCTCCTCGCATTTTTCACACCTTTTCATGTTCCTGGTCTTTTTTTTTTTTTTTTCTCCTCGCATTTTTCACACCTTTTTATGCTCCTGATCTTTTTTTTTTTTTTTTTTTTGCTCCTCGCATTTTTCACACCTTTTCATGCTCCTGGTTTTTTTTTTTTTTTTGCTCCTCAAATTTTTCACACCTTTTCATGCTCCTGGTCTTTTTTTTTTTTTTTTTGCTCCTCGCATTTTTCACACCTTTTCATGCTCCTGGCCTTTCTTTTTTTTTTTTTTTTTTTTGCTCCTCGCATTTTTCACACCTTTTCATGCTCCTGGTCTTTCTTTCTTTCTTTTTTTTTTTTTTTTGTTCTTCGCATTTTTCACACCTTTTCATGTTCCGGGTCTTTTTTTTTTTTTTTCTCCTCGCATTTTTCACACCTTTTCATGCTCCTGGTCTTTTTTTTTTTTTTGCTCCTCAAATTTTTCACACCTTTTCATGCTCCTGGTCTTTTTTTTTTTTTTTGCTCCTCGCATTTTTCACACCTTTTCATGCTCCTGGTCTTTTTTTTTTTTTTTGATCCTCGCATTTTTCACACCTTTTCATGCTCCTGGTCTTTTTTTTTTTTTTTTTTTTTTGCTCCTCGAATTTTTCACACCTTTTCATCCTCCTCGCATTTTTCACACCTCTTCATGCTCCTCGCATTTTTCACAACTTTTCATACTCGTCGCATTTTTCACACCTTTTCATGCTCCTGGTCTTTCTTTTTTTTTTTTTTGCTCCCCCCATTTTTCACACCTTTTCATGCTCCTGGTCTTTCTTTTTTTTTTTTTTTTTTTTTGCTCTTCGCATTTTTCACACCTTTTCATGCTCCTGGTCTTTCTTTATTTCTTTTTTTTTTTTTTTTGCTCCTCGCATTTTTCACATCTTTTCATGTTCCGGGTCTTTTTTTTTTTTTTTTCTCCTCGCATTTTTCCCCCCTTTTCATGCTCCTGATCTTTTTTTTTTTTTTTTTTTTTGCTCCTCGCATTTTTCACACCTTTTCATGCTCCTGGTCTTTCTTTTTTTTTTTTTTGCTCCTCGCATTTTTCACACCTTTTCATGTTCCTGGTCTTTTTTTTTTTTTTTTTTTTTTTCTCCTCGCTTTTTTCACACCTTTTCATGTTCCTTGTTTTCTTTTTTTTTTTTTTTTGCTCCTCGCATTTTTCACACCTTTTCATGTTCCAGGTCTTTTTTTTTTTTTTTTTTTTTTTCTCCTCGCATGTTTCACACGTTTTCATGTTCCTGGTCTTTTTTTTTTTTTTTTTTGCTCCTCGCATTTTTCACACCTTTTCATGCTCCTGGTCTTTCTTTTTTTTTTTTTTGCTACTCGCATTTTTCACACCTTTTCATGCTCCTGGTCTTTTTTTTTTTTTTTTGGTCCTCGCATTTTTCACACCTTTTCATGCTCCTGGTTTTTTTTTTTTTTTTTTTTTTTGCTCCTCGGATTTTTCACACCTTTTCATGCTCCTGGTTTTTTTTTTTTTTTGCTCCTCAAATTTTTCACACCTTTTCATGCTCCTCGCATTTTGCACACCTCTTCATGCTCCTCGCATTTTTCACACCTTTTCATGCTCCTGGTCTTTCTTTTTTTTTTTTTGTTCCTCGCATTTTTCACACCTTTTCATGCTCGTGGTCTTTTTTTTTTTTTTGCTCCTCGCATTTTTCACACCTTTTCATGCTCCTGGTTTTTTTTTTTTTTTTTTGCTCCTCAAATTTTTCACACCTTTTCATGCTCCTGGTCTTTTTTTTTTTTTTAATCCTCGCATTTTTCACACCTTTTCATGCTCCTCGCATTTTTCACACCTTTTCATGCTCCTCGCATTTTTCACACCTTTTCATGCTCCTCGCATTTTTCACACCTTTTCATGCTCCTCGCATTTTTCACACCTTTTCATGCTCCTCGCATTTTTCACAACTTTTCATGCTCGTCGCATTTTTCACACCTTTTCATGCTCCTGGTCTTTCTTTTTTTTTTTTTCTCCTCGCATTTTTCACACCTTTTCATGCTCCTGGTTTTCTTTTTTTTTTTTTTTTTTTGCTCCTCGCATTTTTCACACCTTTTCATGCTCCTGGTCTTTCTTTCTTTCTTTTTTTTTTTTTTTTTGCTCCTCGCATTTTTCACAACTTTTCATGTTCCTGGTCTTTTTTTTTTTTTTTTTTTTTTCTCCTCGCATTTTTCACACCTTTTCATGTTCCTGGTCTTTTTTTTTTTTTTTTTTTTCTCCTCGCATTTTTCACACCTTTTTTTTTTTCTGGTCTTTTTTTTTTTTTTTTTTTTTTTTTCTCCTCCCCTTTTTCACACCTTTTTGTGCTCCTGGTTTTTTTTTTTTTTTTTTTTTTGCTCCTCGCATTTTTCACACCTTTTCATGCTCCTGGTTTTTTTTTTTTTTTTGCTCCTCAAATTTTTCACACCTTTTCATGCTCCTGGTCTTTTTTTTTTTTTTTTGCTCCTCGCATTTTTCACACCTTTTCATGCTCCTGGTCTTTCTTTCTTTCTTTTTTTTTTTTTTTTGCTCCTCGCATTTTTCACACCTTTTCATGTTCCTGGTTTTTTTTTTTTTTTTTTTTTTGCTCCTCGCTTTTTTCACACCTTTTCATGTTCCTGGTCTTTTTTTTTTTTTTTTTTTTTGCTCCTCGCATTTTTCACACCTTTTCATGCTCCTGGTCTTTCTTTCTTTCTTTTTTTTTTTTTTTTTGCTCCTCGCATTTTTCACACCTTTTCATGCTCCTGGTCTTTCTTTTTTTTTTTTTTGCTCCTCGCATTTTTCACACCTTTTCATGCTCTTGGTTTTTCTTTTTTTTTTTTTTTTTTGCTCCTCGCATTTTTCACACCTTTTCATGCTCCTGGTCTTTCTTTTTTTTTTTTTTGCTCCTCGCATTTTTCACACCTTTTCATGCTCCTGGTCTTTCTTTCTTCCTTTTTTTTTTTTTTTGCTCCTCGCATTTTTCACACCTTTTCATGCTCCTGGTCTTTTTTTTTTTTTTTTTTTTTTGCTCCTCGAATTTTTCACACCTTTTCATGCTCCTGGTCTTTTTTTTTTTTTTTTTTTTTGCTCCTCGAATTTTTCACACCTTTTCATGCTCCTGGTCTTTTTTTTTTTTTTTTTTTTTGCTCCTCGCATTTTTCACACCTTTTCATGCTCCTGGTCTTTTTTTTTTTTTTTTTTTGCTCCTCGCATTTTTCACAAGTTTTCATGCTCGTCGCATTTTTCACACCTTTTCATGCTCCTGGTCTTTCTTTTTTTTTTTTTTGCTCCCCGCATTTTTCACACCTTTTCATGTTCCTGGTCTTTTTTTTTTTTTTTTTTTCTCCTCGCATTTTTCACACCTTTTCATGCTCCTGGTCTTTTTTTTTTTTTTTGCTCCTCGCTTTTTTCACACCTTTTCATGCTCCTGGTCTTTCTTTCTTTCTTTTTTTTTTTTTTTCTCCTCGCATTTTTCCCACCTTTTGATGCTCCTGATCTTTTTTTTTTTTTTTTTTGCTCCTCGCATTTTTCACACCTTTTCATGCTCCTGGTTTTTTTTTTTTTTTTTGCTCCTCAAATTTTTCACAACTTATCATGCTCCTGGTCTTTTTCTTTTTTTTTGCTCCTCGCATTTTTCACACCTTTTCATGCTCCTGGTTTTTTTTTTTTTTTGCTCCTCAAATTTTTCACACCTTTTCATGCTCCTCGCATTTTGCACACCTCTTCATGCTCCTCGCATTTTTCACACCTTTTTATGCTCCTGGTCTTTCTTTTTTTTTTTTTTTTTTGGCTCCTCGCATTTTGCACACCTCTTCATGCTCCTCGCATTTTTCACACCTTTTCATGCTCCTGGTCTTTCTTTTTTTTTTTTTGTTCCTCGCATTTTTCACACCTTTTCATGCTCCTGGTCTTTTTTTTTTTTTTTTGCTCCTCGCATTTTTCACACCTTTTCATGCTCCTGGTCTTTCTTTTTTTTTTTTTTGCTCCTCGCATTTTTCACACCTTTTCATGTTCCTGGTCTTTTTTTTTTTTTTTTTTTTTTTCTCCTCGCATTTTTCACACCTTTTCATGTTCCTGGTTTTCTTTTTTTTTTTTTTTTGCTCCTCGCATTTTTCACACCTTTTCATGTTCCAGGTCTTTTTTTTTTTTTTTTTTTTTCTCCTCGCATGTTTCACACGTTTTCATGTTCCTGGTCTTTTTTTTTTTTTTTTTTGCTCCTCGCATTTTTCACACCTTTTCATGCTCCTGGTCTTTCTTTTTTTTTTTTTTGCTACTCGCATTTTTCACACCTTTTCATGCTCCTGGTCTTTTTTTTTTTTTTTTGGTCCTCGCATTTTTCACACCTTTTCATGCTCCTGGTCTTTCTTTCTTTCTTTTTTTTTTTTTTCTCCTCGCATTTTTCACACCTTTTCATGCTCCTGGTCTTTTTTTTTTTTTTTTTTTTTGCTCCTCGGATTTTTCACACCTTTTCATGCTCCTGGTTTTTTTTTTTTTTTGCTCCTCAAATTTTTCACACCTTTTCATGCTCCTCGCATTTTGCACACCTCTTCATGCTCCTCGCATTTTTCACACCTTTTCATGCTCCTGGTCTTTCTTTTTTTTTTTTTGTTCCTCGCATTTTTCACACCTTTTCATGCTCGTGGTCTTTTTTTTTTTTTTGCTCCTCGCATTTTTCACACCTTTTCATGCTCCTGGTTTTTTTTTTTTTTTTTGCTCCTCAAATTTTTCACACCTTTTCATGCTCCTGGTCTTTTTTTTTTTTTTAATCCTCGCATTTTTCACACCTTTTCATGCTCCTCGCATTTTTCACACCTTTTCATGCTCCTCGCATTTTTCACACCTTTTCATGCTCCTCGCATTTTTCACACCTTTTCATGCTCCTCGCATTTTTCACACCTTTTCATGCTCCTCGCATTTTTCACAACTTTTCATGCTCGTCGCATTTTTCACACCTTTTCATGCTCCTGGTCTTTCTTTTTTTTTTTTTGCTCCTCCCTTTTTTCACACCTTTTCTTGCTCCTGTTTTCTTTTTTTTTTTTTTTTTTTTGCTCCTCGCATTTTTCACACCTTTTCATGCTCCTGGTCTTTCTTTCTTTCTTTTTTTTTTTTTTTTGCTCCTCGCATTTTTCACACCTTTTCATGTTCCTGGTCTTTTTTTTTTTTTTTTTTTTTTTTCTCCTCGCATTTTTTCCCCCTTTTCTTGTTCCTGGTCTTTTTTTTTTTTTTTTTTTTCTCCTCGCATTTTTCACACCTTTTCATGTTCCTGGTCTTTTTTTTTTTTTTTTCTCCTCGCTTTTTTCACCCCTTTTTATGCTCCTGGTCTTTTTTTTTTTTTTTTTTTTTGCTCCTCGCATTTTTCACACCTTTTCATGCTCCTGGTTTTTTTTTTTTTTTTTGCTCCTCAAATTTTTCACACCTTTTCATGCTCCTGGTCTTTTTTTTTTTTTTTTGCTCCTCGCATTTTTCACACCTTTTCATCCTCCTGGCCTTTCTTTTTTTTTTTTTTTTTTTTGCTCCTCGCATTTTTCACACCTTTTCATGCTCCTGGTCTTTCTTTCTTTCTTTTTTTTTTTTTTTTGTTCTTCGCATTTTTTACACCTTTTCATGTTCCGGGTCTTTTTTTTTTTTTTTCTCCTCGCATTTTTCACACCTTTTCATGCTCCTGGTCTTTTTTTTTTTTTTGCTCCTCAAATTTTTCACACCTTTTCATGCTCCTGGTCTTTTTTTTTTTTTTTTGCTCCTCGCATTTTTCACACCTTTTCATGCTCCTGGTCTTTTTTTTTTTTTTTGATCCTCGCATTTTTCACACCTTTTCATGCTCCTGGTCTTTTTTTTTTTTTTTTTTTTTTGCTCCTCGAATTTTTCACACCTTTTCATCCTCCTCGCATTTTTCACACCTCTTCATGCTCCTCGCATTTTTCACAACTTTTCATACTCGTCGCATTTTTCACACCTTTTCATGCTCCTGGTCTTTCTTTTTTTTTTTTTTGCTCCCCCCATTTTTCACCCCTTTTCTTGCTCCTGGTCTTTCTTTTTTTTTTTTTTTTTTTTTTGCTCTTCGCATTTTTCACACCTTTTCATGCTCCTGGTCTTTCTTTATTTCTTTTTTTTTTTTTTTTGCTCCTCGCATTTTTCACATCTTTTCATGTTCCGGGTCTTTTTTTTTTTTTTTTCTCCTCGCATTTTTCACACCTTTTCATGCTCCTGATCTTTTTTTTTTTTTTTTTTTTGCTCCTCGCATTTTTCACACCTTTTCATGCTCCTGGCTTTTTTTTTTTTTTGCTCCTCAAATTTTTCACACCTTTTCATGCTCCTGGTCTTTTTTTTTTTTTTGCTCCTCGCATTTTTCACACCTTTTCATGCTCCTGGTCTTTCTTTCTTTCTTTTTTTTTTTTTTTTTGCTCCTCGCATTTTTCACACCTTTTCATGCTCCTGGTCTTTCTTTTTTTTTTTTTTGCTCCTCGCATTTTTCACACCTTTTCATGCTCTTGGTTTTTCTTTTTTTTTTTTTTTTTTGCTCCTCGCATTTTTCACACCTTTTCATGCTCCTGGTCTTTCTTTTTTTTTTTTTTGCTCCTCGCATTTTTCACACCTTTTCATGCTCCTGGTCTTTCTTTCTTCCTTTTTTTTTTTTTTTGCTCCTCGCATTTTTCACACCTTTTCATGCTCCTGGTCTTTTTTTTTTTTTTTTTTTTTTTGCTCCTCGAATTTTTCACACCTTTTCATGCTCCTGGTCTTTTTTTTTTTTTTTTTTTTTTGCTCCTCGAATTTTTCACACCTTTTCATGCTCCTGGTCTTTTTTTTTTTTTTTTTTTTTTGCTCCTCGCTTTTTTCCCCCCTTTTCATGCTCCTGGTCTTTTTTTTTTTTTTTTTTTGCTCCTCGCATTTTTCACAAGTTTTCATGCTCGTCGCATTTTTCACACCTTTTCATGCTCCTGGTCTTTCTTTTTTTTTTTTTTGCTCCCCGCATTTTTCACACCTTTTCATGTTCCTGGTCTTTTTTTTTTTTTTTTTTTCTCCTCGCTTTTTTCACACCTTTTCATGCTCCTGGTTTTTTTTTTTTTTTTTTTTTTTTGCTCCTCGCATTTTTCACACCTTTTCATGCTCCTGGTCTTTCTTTCTTTCTTTTTTTTTTTTTTCTCCTCGCATTTTTCACACCTTTTCATGCTCCTGATCTTTTTTTTTTTTTTTTTTTTGCTCCTCGCATTTTTCACACCTTTTCCTGCTCCTGGTTTTTTTTTTTTTTTTTTTGCTCCTCAAATTTTTCACAACTTATCATGCTCCTGGTCTTTTTCTTTTTTTTTGCTCCTCGCATTTTTCACACCTTTTCATGCTCCTGGTTTTTTTTTTTTTTTGCTCCTCAAATTTTTCACACCTTTTCATGCTCCTCGCATTTTGCACACCTCTTCATGCTCCTCGCATTTTTCACACCTTTTTATGCTCCTGGTCTTTCTTTTTTTTTTTTTTTTTTGGCTCCTCGCATTTTGCACACCTCTTCATGCTCCTCGCATTTTTCACACCTTTTCATGCTCCTGGTCTTTTTTTTTTTTTTTTGCTCCTCGCATTTTTCACACCTTTTCATGCTCCTGGTCTTTCTTTTTTTTTTTTTTTGCTCCTCGCATTTTTCACACCTTTTCATGTTCCTGGTCTTTTTTTTTTTTTTTTTTTTTTTCTCCTCGCATTTTTCACACCTTTTCATGTTCCTGGTTTTCTTTTTTTTTTTTTTTTGCTCCTCGCATTTTTCACACCTTTTCATGTTCCAGGTCTTTTTTTTTTTTTTTTTTTTTCTCCTCGCATGTTTCACACGTTTTCTTGTTCCTGGTCTTTTTTTTTTTTTTTTTTGCTCCTCGCATTTTTCACACCTTTTCATGCTCCTGGTCTTTCTTTTTTTTTTTTTTGCTACTCGCATTTTTCACACCTTTTCATGCTCCTGGTCTTTTTTTTTTTTTTTTGGTCCTCGCATTTTTCACACCTTTTCATGCTCCTGGTCTTTCTTTCTTTCTTTTTTTTTTTTTTCTCCTCGCATTTTTCACCCCTTTTCATGCTCCTGGTTTTTTTTTTTTTTTTTTTTTTTTGCTCCTCGCATTTTTCACACCTTTTCATGCTCCTGGTTTTTTTTTTTTTTTGCTCCTCAAATTTTTCACACCTTTTCATGCTCCTCGCATTTTGCACACCTCTTCATGCTCCTCGCATTTTTCACACCTTTTCATGCTCCTGGTCTTTCTTTTTTTTTTTTTGTTCCTCGCATTTTTCACACCTTTTCATGCTCGTGGTCTTTTTTTTTTTTTTGCTCCTCGCATTTTTCACACCTTTTCATGCTCCTGGTTTTTTTTTTTTTTTTTTGCTCCTCAAATTTTTCACACCTTTTCATGCTCCTGGTCTTTTTTTTTTTTTTAATCCTCGCATTTTTCACACCTTTTCATGCTCCTCGCATTTTTCACACCTTTTCATGCTCCTCGCATTTTTCACACCTTTTCATGCTCCTCGCATTTTTCACACCTTTTCATGCTCCTCGCATTTTTCACACCTTTTCATGCTCCTCGCATTTTTCACAACTTTTCATGCTCGTCGCATTTTTCACACCTTTTCATGCTCCTGGTCTTTCTTTTTTTTTTTTTGCTCCTCGCATTTTTCACACCTTTTCATGCTCCTGGTTTTCTTTTTTTTTTTTTTTTTTTGCTCCTCGCATTTTTCACACCTTTTCATGCTCCTGGTCTTTCTTTCTTTCTTTTTTTTTTTTTTTTGCTCCTCGCATTTTTCACACCTTTTCTTTTTCCTGGTCTTTTTTTTTTTTTTTTTTTTTTTCTCCTCGCATTTTTCACACCTTTTCATGTTCCTTGTTTTTTTTTTTTTTTTTTTTTTCTCCTCGCATTTTTCACACCTTTTCATGTTCCTGGTCTTTTTTTTTTTTTTTTCTCCTCGCATTTTTCACACCTTTTTATGCTCCTGATCTTTTTTTTTTTTTTTTTTTTGCTCCTCGCATTTTTCACACCTTTTCATGCTCCTGGTTTTTTTTTTTTTTTTGCTCCTCAAATTTTTCACACCTTTTCATGCTCCTGGTCTTTTTTTTTTTTTTTTGCTCCTCGCCTTTTTCACACCTTTTCATGCTCCTGGCCTTTCTTTTTTTTTTTTTTTTTTTTGCTCCTCGCATTTTTCACACCTTTTCATGCTCCTGGTCTTTCTTTCTTTCTTTTTTTTTTTTTTTTGTTCTTCGCATTTTTCACACCTTTTCATGTTCCGGGTCTTTTTTTTTTTTTTTCTCCTCGCATTTTTCACACCTTTTCATGCTCCTGGTCTTTTTTTTTTTTTTGCTCCTCAAATTTTTCACACCTTTTCATGCTCCTGGTCTTTTTTTTTTTTTTTGCTCCTCGCATTTTTCACACCTTTTCATGCTCCTGGTCTTTTTTTTTTTTTTTGATCCTCGCATTTTTCACACCTTTTCATGCTCCTGGTCTTTTTTTTTTTTTTTTTTTTTTGCTCCTCGAATTTTTCACACCTTTTCATCCTCCTCGCATTTTTCACACCTCTTCATGCTCCTCGCATTTTTCACAACTTTTCATACTCGTCGCATTTTTCACACCTTTTCATGCTCCTGGTCTTTCTTTTTTTTTTTTTTGCTCCCCCCATTTTTCACACCTTTTCATGCTCCTGGTCTTTCTTTTTTTTTTTTTTTTTTTTTGCTCTTCGCATTTTTCACACCTTTTCATGCTCCTGGTCTTTCTTTATTTCTTTTTTTTTTTTTTTTGCTCCTCGCATTTTTCACATCTTTTCATGTTCCGGGTCTTTTTTTTTTTTTTTTCTCCTCGCATTTTTCACACCTTTTCATGCTCCTGATCTTTTTTTTTTTTTTTTTTTTGCTCCTCGCATTTTTCACACCTTTTCATGCTCCTGGCTTTTTTTTTTTTTTGCTCCTCAAATTTTTCACACCTTTTCATGCTCCTGGTCTTTTTTTTTTTTTTGCTCCTCGCATTTTTCACACCTTTTCATGCTCCTGGTCTTTCTTTCTTTCTTTTTTTTTTTTTTTTTGCTCCTCGCATTTTTCACACCTTTTCATGCTCCTGGTCTTTCTTTTTTTTTTTTTTGCTCCTCGCATTTTTCACTCCTTTTCATGCTCTTGGTTTTTCTTTTTTTTTTTTTTTTTTGCTCCTCGCATTTTTCACACCTTTTCATGCTCCTGGTCTTTCTTTTTTTTTTTTTTGCTCCTCGCATTTTTCACACCTTTTCATGCTCCTGGTCTTTCTTTCTTCCTTTTTTTTTTTTTTTGCTCCTCGCATTTTTCACACCTTTTCATGCTCCTGGTCTTTTTTTTTTTTTTTTTTTTTTGCTCCTCGAATTTTTCACACCTTTTCATGCTCCTGGTCTTTTTTTTTTTTTTTTTTTTTGCTCCTCGAATTTTTCACACCTTTTCATGCTCCTGGTCTTTTTTTTTTTTTTTTTTTTTGCTCCTCGCATTTTTCACACCTTTTCATGCTCCTGGTCTTTTTTTTTTTTTTTTTTTGCTCCTCGCATTTTTCACAAGTTTTCATGCTCGTCGCATTTTTCACACCTTTTCATGCTCCTGGTCTTTCTTTTTTTTTTTTTTGCTCCCCGCATTTTTCACACCTTTTCATGTTCCTGGTCTTTTTTTTTTTTTTTTTTTCTCCTCGCATTTTTCACACCTTTTCATGCTCCTGGTCTTTTTTTTTTTTTTTTTTTTTGCTCCTCGCATTTTTCACACCTTTTCATGCTCCTGGTCTTTCTTTCTTTCTTTTTTTTTTTTTTCTCCTCGCATTTTTCACACCTTTTCATGCTCCTGATCTTTTTTTTTTTTTTTTTTTGCTCCTCGCATTTTTCACACCTTTTCATGCTCCTGGTTTTTTTTTTTTTTTTTTGCTCCTCAAATTTTTCACAACTTATCATGCTCCTGGTCTTTTTCTTTTTTTTTGCTCCTCGCATTTTTCACACCTTTTCATGCTCCTGGTTTTTTTTTTTTTTTGCTCCTCAAATTTTTCACACCTTTTCATGCTCCTCGCATTTTGCACACCTCTTCATGCTCCTCGCATTTTTCACACCTTTTTATGCTCCTGGTCTTTCTTTTTTTTTTTTTTTTTTGGCTCCTCGCATTTTGCACACCTCTTCATGCTCCTCGCATTTTTCACACCTTTTCATGCTCCTGGTCTTTCTTTTTTTTTTTTGTTCCTCGCATTTTTCACACCTTTTCATGCTCCTGGTTTTTTTTTTTTTTTTTGCTCCTCGCATTTTTCACACCTTTTCATGCTCCTGGTCTTTCTTTTTTTTTTTTTTTCTCCTCGCATTTTTCACACCTTTTCATGTTCCTGGTCTTTTTTTTTTTTTTTTTTTTTTTCTCCTCGCTTTTTTCACACCTTTTCATGTTCCTGGTTTTCTTTTTTTTTTTTTTTTGCTCCTCGCATTTTTCACACCTTTTCATGTTCCAGGTCTTTTTTTTTTTTTTTTTTTTTTCTCCTCGCATGTTTCACACGTTTTCATGTTCCTGGTCTTTTTTTTTTTTTTTTTTTGCTCCTCGCATTTTTCACACCTTTTCATGCTCCTGGTCTTTCTTTTTTTTTTTTTTTGCTACTCGCATTTTTCACACCTTTTCATGCTCCTGGTCTTTTTTTTTTTTTTTTGGTCCTCGCATTTTTCACACCTTTTCATGCTCCTGGTCTTTCTTTCTTTCTTTTTTTTTTTTTTTTCTCCTCGCATTTTTCACACCTTTTCATTTTCCTTGTTTTTTTTTTTTTTTTTTTTTTTGCTCCTCGGATTTTTCACACCTTTTCATGCTCCTGGTTTTTTTTTTTTTTTGCTCCTCAAATTTTTCACACCTTTTCATGCTCCTCGCATTTTGCACACCTCTTCATGCTCCTCGCATTTTTCACACCTTTTCATGCTCCTGGTCTTTTTTTTTTTTTTTTTTTTTTGCTCCTCGAATTTTTCACACCTTTTCATGCTCCTGGTCTTTTTTTTTTTTTTTTTTTTTGCTCCTCGCATTTTTCACACCTTTTCATGCTCCTGGTCTTTTTTTTTTTTTTTTTTTGCTCCTCGCATTTTTCACAAGTTTTCATGCTCGTCGCATTTTTCACACCTTTTCATGCTCCTGGTCTTTCTTTTTTTTTTTTTTGCTCCCCGCATTTTTCACACCTTTTCATGTTCCTGGTCTTTTTTTTTTTTTTTTTTTCTCCTCGCTTTTTTCACACTTTTTCATGCTCCTGGTCTTTTTTTTTTTTTTTTTTTTTGCTCCTCGCATTTTTCACACCTTTTCATGCTCCTGGTCTTTCTTTCTTTCTTTTTTTTTTTTTTTCTCCTCGCATTTTTCACACCTTTTGATGCTCCTGATCTTTTTTTTTTTTTTTTTTTGCTCCTCGCATTTTTCACACCTTTTCATGCTCCTGGTTTTTTTTTTTTTTTTTGCTCCTCAAATTTTTCACAACTTATCATGCTCCTGGTCTTTTTCTTTTTTTTTGCTCCTCGCATTTTTCACACCTTTTCATGCTCCTGGTTTTTTTTTTTTTTTGCTCCTCAAATTTTTCACACCTTTTCATGCTCCTCGCATTTTGCACACCTCTTCATGCTCCTCGCATTTTTCACACCTTTTTATGCTCCTGGTCTTTCTTTTTTTTTTTTTTTTTTGGCTCCTCGCATTTTGCACACCTCTTCATGCTCCTCGCATTTTTCACACCTTTTCATGCTCCTGGTCTTTCTTTTTTTTTTTTTGTTCCTCGCATTTTTCACACCTTTTCATGCTCCTGGTCTTTTTTTTTTTTTTTTGCTCCTCGCATTTTTCACACCTTTTCATGCTCCTGGTCTTTCTTTTTTTTTTTTTTGCTCCTCGCATTTTTCACACCTTTTCATGTTCCTGGTCTTTTTTTTTTTTTTTTTTTTTCTCCTCGCATTTTTCACACCTTTTCTTGTTCCTGGTTTTCTTTTTTTTTTTTTTTTGCTCCTCGCATTTTTCACACCTTTTCATGTTCCAGGTCTTTTTTTTTTTTTTTTTTTTTTCTCCTCGCATGTTTCACACGTTTTCATGTTCCTGGTCTTTTTTTTTTTTTTTTTTGCTCCTCGCATTTTTCACACCTTTTCATGCTCCTGGTCTTTCTTTTTTTTTTTTTTGCTACTCGCATTTTTCACACCTTTTCATGCTCCTGGTCTTTTTTTTTTTTTTTTGGTCCTCGCATTTTTCACACCTTTTCATGCTCCTGGTCTTTTTTTTTTTTTTTTTTTTTGCTCCTCGGATTTTTCACACCTTTTCATGCTCCTGGTTTTTTTTTTTTTTTGCTCCTCAAATTTTTCACACCTTTTCATGCTCCTCGCATTTTGCACACCTCTTCATGCTCCTCGCATTTTTCACACCTTTTCATGCTCCTGGTCTTTCTTTTTTTTTTTTTGTTCCTCGCATTTTTCACACCTTTTCATGCTCGTGGTCTTTTTTTTTTTTTTGCTCCTCGCATTTTTCACAGCTTTTCATGCTCCTGGTCTTTCTTTTTTTTTGCTCCTCGCATTTTTCACACCTTTTCATGCTCCTGGTCTTTCTTTTTTTTTTTTTTTTGCTCCTCGCATTTTTCACACCTTTTCATGCTCCTCGCATTTTTCACACCTTTTCATGCTCCTCGCATTTTTCACACCTTTTCATGCTCCTCGCATTTTTCACACCTTTTCATGCTCCTCGCATTTTTCACACCTTTTCATGCTCCTCGCATTTTTCACACCTTTTCATGCTCCTCGCATTTTTCACACCTTTTCATATTCATCGCATTTTTCACACCTCTTAATGCTCCTCGCATTTTTCACAACTTTTCATGCTCGTCGCATTTTTCACACCTTTTCATGCTCCTGGTCTTTCTTTTTTTTTTTTTGCTCCTCGCATTTTTCACACCTTTTCATGCTCCTGGTCTTTCTTTGTTTTTTTTTTTTTTTGCTCCTCACATTTTTCACACCTTTTCATGCTCCTTGTTTTTTTTTTTTTTTTTTTTTTTTTCTCCTCGCATTTTTCCCTCCTTTTTTTGTTCCTGGTCTTTTTTTTTTTTTTTTTTGCTCCTCAAATTTTTCACACCTTTTCATGCTCCTTGCATTTTTCACACCTTTTCATGCTCCTCGTCTTTTTTTTTTTTTTCTCCTCGCATTTTTCACACCTTTTCATGCTCCTTGTCTTTTTTTTTTTTTTTTTTTTTTGCTCCTTGCATTTTTCTCTCCTTTTCATGCTCCTCGTCTTTTTTTTTTTTTTTTGCTCCTCGCATTTTTCACACCTTTTCATGCTCCTGGTCTTTTTTTTTTTTTTTTGCTCCTCTCATTTTTCACACCTTTTCATGCTCCTGGTCTTTCTTTTTTTTTTTTTTTTTTTTTGCTTCTCGCATTTTTCACACCTTTTCATGCTCCTCGTCTTTTTTTTTTTTTTTTGCTCCTCGCATTTTTCACACCTTTTCATGCTCCTCGCATTTTTCACACCTTTTCATGCTCCTCGCATTTTTCACACCTTTTCATGCTCCTCGCATTTTTCACACCTTTTCATGCTCCTCGCATTTTTCACAACTTTTCATGCTCGTCGCATTTTTCACACATTTTCATGCTCCTGGTCTTTCTTTTTTTTTTTTTGCTCCTCGCATTTTTCACACCTTTTCATGCTCCTGGTCTTTCTTTTTTTTTTTTTTTTTTTGCTCCTCGCATTTTTCACACCTTTTCATGCTCCTGGTCTTTCTTTCTTTCTTTTTTTTTTTTTTTTGCTCCTCGCATTTTTCACAACTTTTCATGTTCCTGGTCTTTTTTTTTTTTTTTTTTTTCTCCTCGCATTTTTCACACCTTTTCATGCTCCTGGTCTTTCTTTTTTTTTTTTTGCTCCTCGCATTTTTCACACCTTTTCATGCTCCTGGTCTTTCTTTTTTTTTTTTTTTTTTTTTTGCTCCTCGCATTTTTCACACCTTTTCATGCTCCTCGCATTTTTCACACCTTTTCATGCTCCTCGCATTTTTCACACCTTTTCATGCTCCTCGCATTTTTCACACCTTTTCATGCTCCTGGTCTTTCTTTCTTTCTTTTTTTTTTTTTTTTGCTCCTCGCATTTTTCACAACTTTTCATGTTCCTGGTCTTTTTTTTTTTTTTTTTTTTCTCCTCGCATTTTTCACACCTTTTCATGCTCCTGGTCTTTCTTTTTTTTTTTTTGCTCCTCGCATTTTTCACACCTTTTCATGCTCCTGGTCTTTCTTTTTTTTTTTTTTTTTTTTTTGCTCCTCGCATTTTTCACACCTTTTCATGCTCCTCACATTTTTCACACCTTTTCATGCTCCTCGCATTTTTCACACCTTTTCATGCTCCTCGCATTTTTCACACCTTTTCATGCTCCTCGCATTTTTCACACCTTTTCATGCTCCTCGCATTTTTCACACCTTTTCATGCTCCTCGCATTTTTCACACCTTTTCATGCTCCTCGCATTTTTCACACCTTTTCATGCTCCTCGCATTTTTCACACCTTTTCATATTCATCGCATTTTTCACACCTCTTAATGCTCCTCGCATTTTTCACAACTTTTCATGCTCGTCGCATTTTTCACACCTTTTCATGCTCCTGGTCTTTCTTTTTTTTTTTTTGCTCTTCGCTTTTTTCACACCTTTTCATGCTCCTGGTCTTTCTTTGTTTTTTTTTTTTTTTGCTCCTCACATTTTTCACACCTTTTCATGCTCCTGTTCTTTTTTTTTTTTTTTTTTTTCTCCTCGCATTTTTCACACCTTTTCATGTTCCTGGTCTTTTTTTTTTTTTTTTTGCTCCTCAAATTTTTCACACCTTTTCATGCTCCTTGCATTTTTCACACCTTTTCATGCTCCTCGTCTTTTTTTTTTTTTTCTCCTCGCATTTTTCACACCTTTTCATGCTCCTGGTCTTTTTTTTTTTTTTTTTTTTTTGCTCCTTGCATTTTTCACACCTTTTCATGCTCCTCGTCTTTTTTTTTTTTTTGCTCCTCGCATTTTTCACACCTTTTCATGCTCCTGGTCTTTTTTTTTTTTTTTGCTCCTCTCATTTTTCACACCTTTTCATGCTCCTGGTCTTTCTTTTTTTTTTTTTTTTTTTTTGCTTCTCGCATTTTTCACACCTTTTCATGCTCCTCGTCTTTTTTTTTTTTTTTTGCTCCTCGCATTTTTCACACCTTTTCATGCTCCTCGTCTTTTTTTTTTTTTTGCTCCTTGCAATTTTCACACCTTTTCATGCTCCTCGTCTTTTTTTTTTTTTTGCTCCTTGCAATTTTCACACCTATTCACGGTCCTGGTCTTTTTTTTTTTTTTTTTTTGCTCCTCAAATTTTTCACATCTTTTCATGCTCCTTGCATTTTTCACACCTTTTCATGCTCCTTGCATTTTTCACACCTTTTCATGCTCCTCGTCTTTTTTTTTTTTTGCTCCTCGCATTTTTCACACCTTTTCATGCTCCTCGCATTTTTCACACCTTTTCATGCTCCTCGTCTTTTTTTTTTTTTTGCTCCTTGCAATTTTCACACCTATTCATGGTCCTGGTCTTTTTTTTTTTTTTTTTTTTTTGCTCCTCAAATTTTTCACATCTTTTCATGCTCCTTGCATTTTTCACACCTTTTCATGCTCCTTGCATTTTTCACACCTTTTCATGCTCCTTGTCTTTTTTTTTTTTTGCTCCTCGCATTTTTCACACCTTTTCATGTTCCTGGTATTTCTTTTTTTTTTTTTTGCTCCTCGCATTTTTCACACCTTTTCATGTTCCTGGTCTTTTTTTTTTTTTTTTTTGCTCCTCGCATTTTGCACACCTCTTCATGCTCCTCGCATTTTTCACACCTTTTCATGCTCCTGGTCTTTCTTTTTTTTTTTTTGTTCCTCGCATTTTTCACACCTTTTCATGCTCCTGGTCTTTTTTTTTTTTTTTTGCTCCTCGCATTTTTCACACCTTTTCATGCTCCTCGCATTTTTCACACCTTTTCATGCTCCTCGTCTTTTTTTTTTTTTTGCTCCTTGCAATTTTCACACCTATTCACGGTCCTGGTCTTTTTTTTTTTTTTTTTTTTGCTCCTCAAATTTTTCACATCTTTTCATGCTCCTTGCATTTTTCACACCTTTTCATGCTCCTTGCATTTTTCACACCTTTTCATGCTCCTCGTCTTTTTTTTTTTTTGCTCCTCGCATTTTTCACACCTTTTCATGCTCCTCGCATTTTTCACACCTTTTCATGCTCCTCGTCTTTTTTTTTTTTTTGCTCCTTGCAATTTTCACACCTATTCATGGTCCTGGTCTTTTTTTTTTTTTTTTTTTTTGCTCCTCAAATTTTTCACATCTTTTCATGCTCCTTGCATTTTTCACACCTTTTCATGCTCCTTGCATTTTTCACACCTTTTCATGCTCCTCGTCTTTTTTTTTTTTTGCTCCTCGCATTTTTCACACCTTTTCATGTTCCTGGTATTTCTTTTTTTTTTTTTTGCTCCTCGCATTTTTCACACCTTTTCATGTTCCTGGTCTTTTTTTTTTTTTTTTTTGCTCCTCGCATTTTGCACACCTCTTCATGCTCCTCGCATTTTTCACACCTTTTCATGCTCCTGGTCTTTCTTTTTTTTTTTTTGTTCCTCGCATTTTTCACACCTTTTCATGCTCCTGGTCTTTTTTTTTTTTTTTTGCTCCTCGCATTTTTCACACCTTTTCATGCTCCTGGTCTTTCTTTCTTTCTTTTTTTTTTTTTTTGCTCCTCGCATTTTTCACAACTTTTCATGCTCGTCGCATTTTTCACACCTTTTCATGCTCCTGGTCTTTCTTTTTTTTTTTTTTTTCCTCGCATTTTTCACACCTTTTCATGCTCCTGGTCTTTTTTTTTTTTTTTTTTTTTTTTTGCTCCTCGCATTTTTCACAACTTTTCATGTTCCTGGTTTTCTTTTTTTTTTTTTTTGCTCCTCGCATTTTTCACACCTTTTCATGTTCCAGGTCTTTTTTTTTTTTTTTTTTTTTTCTCCTCGCATGTTTCACACCTTTTCATGTTCCTGGTCTTTTTTTTTTTTTTTTTTGCTCCTCGCATTTTTCACACCTTTTCATGCTCCTGGTCTTTCTTTTTTTTTTTTTTGCTACTCGCATTTTTCACACCTTTTCATGCTCCTGGTCTTTCTTTCTTTCTTTTTTTTTTTTTTTTTCTCCTCGCATTTTTCACAGCTTTTCATGCTCCTGGTCTTTTTTTTTTTTTTTTTTTTTTGCTCCTCGGATTTTTCACACCTTTTCATGCTCCTGGTTTTTTTTTTTTTTTGCTCCTCAAATTTTTCACACCTTTTCATGCTCCTCGCATTTTGCACACCTCTTCATGCTCCTCGCATTTTTCACACCTTTTCATGCTCCTGATCTTTCTTTTTTTTTGCTCCCCGCATTTTTCACATCTTTTCATGCTCCTGGTCTGTCTTTTTTTTTTTTTTTGCTCCTCACATTTTTCACACCTTTTCATGCTCCTGGTCTTTTTTTTTTTTTTTTTTTTGCTCCTCCCTTTTTTCACCCCTTTTCATGTTCCTGGTCTTTTTTTTTTTTTTTTTGCTCCTCAAATTTTTCACACCTTTTCATGCTCCTTGCATTTTTCACACCTTTTCATGCTCCTCGTCTTTTTTTTTTTTTTCTCCTCGCATTTTTCACACCTTTTCATGCTCCTGGTCTTTTTTTTTTTTTTTTTTTTTGCTCCTTGCATTTTTCACACCTTTTCATGCTCCTCGTCTTTTTTTTTTTTTTGCTCCTCGCATTTTTCACACCTTTTCATGCTCCTGGTCTTTTTTTTTTTTTTTTGCTCCTCTCATTTTTCACACCTTTTCATGCTCCTGGTCTTTTTTTTTTTTTTTTTTTTTTTTTGCTCCTCGCATTTTTCACACCTTTTCATGCTCCTCGTCTTTTTTTTTTTTTTTGCTCCTCGCTTTTTTCACACCTTTTCATGCTCCTCGTCTTTTTTTTTTTTTTTGCTCCTTGCAATTTTCACACCTTTTCATGCTCCTCGTCTTTTTTTTTTTTTTGCTCCTTGCAATTTTCACACCTATTCACGGTCCTGGTCTTTTTTTTTTTTTTTTTTTGCTCCTCAAATTTTTCACATCTTTTCATGCTCCTTGCATTTTTCACACCTTTTCATGCTCCTTGCATTTTTCACACCTTTTCATGCTCCTCGTCTTTTTTTTTTTTTGCTCCTCGCATTTTTCACACCTTTTCATGCTCCTCGCATTTTTCACACCTTTTCATGCTCCTCGTCTTTTTTTTTTTTTTGCTCCTTGCAATTTTCACACCTATTCATGGTCCTGGTCTTTTTTTTTTTTTTTTTTTTTTGCTCCTCAAATTTTTCACATCTTTTCATGCTCCTTGCATTTTTCACACCTTTTCATGCTCCTTGCATTTTTCACACCTTTTCATGCTCCTCGTCTTTTTTTTTTTTTGCTCCTCGCATTTTTCACACCTTTTCATGTTCCTGGTATTTCTTTTTTTTTTTTTTGCTCCTCGCATTTTTCACACCTTTTCATGTTCCTGGTCTTTTTTTTTTTTTTTTTTGCTCCTCGCCTTTTGCACACCTCTTCATGCTCCTCGCATTTTTCACACCTTTTCATGCTCCTGGTCTTTCTTTTTTTTTTTTTGTTCCTCGCTTTTTTCTCTCCTTTTCTTGCTCCTGGTCTTTTTTTTTTTTTTTTGCTCCTCGCATTTTTCACACCTTTTCATGCTCCTCGCATTTTTCACACCTTTTCATGCTCCTCGTCTTTTTTTTTTTTTTGCTCCTTGCAATTTTCACACCTATTCACGGTCCTGGTCTTTTTTTTTTTTTTTTTTTGCTCCTCAAATTTTTCACATCTTTTCATGCTCCTTGCATTTTTCACACCTTTTCATGCTCCTTGCATTTTTCACACCTTTTCATGCTCCTCGTCTTTTTTTTTTTTTGCTCCTCGCATTTTTCACACCTTTTCATGCTCCTCGCATTTTTCACACCTTTTCATGCTCCTCGTCTTTTTTTTTTTTTTGCTCCTTGCAATTTTCACACCTATTCATGGTCCTGGTCTTTTTTTTTTTTTTTTTTTTTGCTCCTCAAATTTTTCACATCTTTTCATGCTCCTTGCATTTTTCACACCTTTTCATGCTCCTTGCATTTTTCACACCTTTTCATGCTCCTCGTCTTTTTTTTTTTTTGCTCCTCGCATTTTTCACACCTTTTCATGTTCCTGGTATTTCTTTTTTTTTTTTTTGCTCCTCGCATTTTTCACACCTTTTCATGTTCCTGGTCTTTTTTTTTTTTTTTTTTGCTCCTCGCATTTTGCACACCTCTTCATGCTCCTCGCATTTTTCACACCTTTTCATGCTCCTGGTCTTTCTTTTTTTTTTTTTGTTCCTCGCATTTTTCACACCTTTTCATGCTCCTGGTCTTTTTTTTTTTTTTTTGCTCCTCGCATTTTTCACACCTTTTCATGCTCCTGGTCTTTCTTTCTTTCTTTTTTTTTTTTTTTGCTCCTCGCATTTTTCACAACTTTTCATGCTCGTCGCATTTTTCACACCTTTTCATGCTCCTGGTCTTTCTTTTTTTTTTTTTTTTTTTTGCTCCTCGCTTTTTTCACACCTTTTCATGCTCCTGGTCTTTTTTTTTTTTTTTTTTTTTTTTTTGCTCCTCGCATTTTTCACAACTTTTCATGTTCCTGGTTTTCTTTTTTTTTTTTTTTGCTCCTCGCATTTTTCACACCTTTTCATGTTCCAGGTCTTTTTTTTTTTTTTTTTTTTTTCTCCTCGCATGTTTCACACCTTTTCATGTTCCTGGTCTTTTTTTTTTTTTTTTTTGCTCCTCGCATTTTTCACACCTTTTCATGCTCCTGGTCTTTCTTTTTTTTTTTTTTGCTACTCGCATTTTTCACACCTTTTCATGCTCCTGGTCTTTCTTTCTTTCTTTTTTTTTTTTTTTTTCTCCTCGCATTTTTCACACCTTTTCATGCTCCTGGTCTTTTTTTTTTTTTTTTTTTTTTGCTCCTCGGCTTTTTCCCCCCTTTTCATGCTCCTGGTTTTTTTTTTTTTTTGCTCCTCAAATTTTTCACACCTTTTCATGCTCCTCGCATTTTGCACACCTCTTCATGCTCCTCGCATTTTTCACACCTTTTCATGCTCCTGATCTTTCTTTTTTTTTGCTCCCCGCATTTTTCACATCTTTTCATGCTCCTGGTCTGTCTTTTTTTTTTTTTTTGCTCCTCGCATTTTTCACACCTTTTCATGCTCCTGGTCTTTTTTTTTTTTTTGCTCCTCGCATTTTTCACACCTTTTCATGCTCCTGGTCTTTTTTTTTTTTTTGCTCCTCGCATTTTTCACACCTTTTCATGCTCCTGGTCTTTTTTTTTTTTTTGCTCCTCGCATTTTTCACACCTTTTCATGCTCCTGGTCTCTTTTTTTTTTTTTTTGCTCCTCACATTTTTCACACCTTTTCATGCTCTTGGTCTTTTTTTTTTTTTTTGCTCCTCGCATTTTTCACACCATTTCATGCTCCTGGTCTTTTTTTTTTTTTTTGCTCCCCGCATTTTTTACACCTTTTCATGCTCCTGGTCTTTTTTTTTTTTTTTTGCTCCTCGCATTTTTCACACCTTTTCATGCTCCTGGTCTTTTTTTTTTTTTTGCTCCTCGCATTTTTCACACCTTTTCATGCTCCTGGTCTTTTTTTTTTTTTTTTGCTCCTCGCATTTTTCACACCTTTTCATTCTCCTCGCATTTTTCACACCTTTTCATGCTCCTCGCATTTTTCACAACTTTTCATGCTCCTCGAATTTTTCACACCTTTTCATGCTCCTGGTCTTTTTTTTTTTTTTGCTCCTCGCATTTTTCACACCTTTTCATGCTCCTGGTCTTTTTTTTTTTTTTTTTTTGCTCCTCGAATTTTTCACACCTTTTCATGCTCCTGGTCTTTTTTTTTTTTTTTTTTTGCTCCTCGAATTTTTCACACCTTTTCATGCTCCTCGCATTTTTCACACATCTTCATGCTTCTCGCATTTTTCACAACTTTTCATGCTCCTCGCATTTTTCACACCTTTTCATGCTCCTGGTCTTTTTTTTTTTTTTTGCTCCTCGCATTTTTCACACCTTTTCATGCTCCTGGTCTTTCTTTTTTTTTTTTTTTTTTTGCTCCTCGCATTTTTCACACCTTTTCATGCTCTTGGTCTTTTTTTTCTCTTTTGCTCCTCGCATTTTTCACACCTTTTCATGCTCCTGGTCTTTCTTTTTTTTTTTTTGCTCCTCGCATTTTTCACACCTTTTCATGCTCCTGGTCTTTTTTTTTTTTTTGCTCCTCGCATTTTTCACACCTTTTCATGCTCCTGGTCTCTTTTTTTTTTTTTTTTTTTTTTGCTCCTCGCATTTTTCACACCTTTTCATGCTCCTGGTCTTTTTTTTTTTTTTTTGCTCCTCGCATTTTTCACACCTTTTCATGCTCCTGGTCTTTCTTTTTTTTTTTTTTTTTCCTCCTCGCATTTTTCACACCTTTTCATGCTCCTGGTCTTTTTTTTTTTTTTTGCTCCTCACATTTTTCACACCTTTTCATGCTCTTGGTCTTTTTTTTTTTTTTTGCTCCTCGCATTTTTCACACCATTTCATGCTCCTGGTCTTTTTTTTTTTTTTTGCTCCTCGCATTTTTCACACCTTTTCATGCTCCTGGTCTTTTTTTTTTTTTTGCTCCCCGCATTTTTTACACCTTTTCATGCTCCTGGTCTTTTTTTTTTTTTTGCTCCTCGCATTTTTCACACCTTTTCATGCTCCTGGTCTTTTTTTTTTTTTTTTTTTTTGCTCCTCGCATTTTTCACACCTTTTCATGCTCCTGATCTTTCTTTTTTTTTTTTTGCTCCCCGCATTTTTTACACCTTTTCATGCTCCTGGTCTTTTTTTTTTTTTTGCTCCTCGCATTTTTCACACCTTTTCTTGCTCCTGGTCTTTTTTTTTTTTTTTTTTTTGCTCCTCGCATTTTTCACACCATTTCATGCTCCTGGTCTTTTTTTTTTTTTTTTGCTCCTCGCATTTTTCACACCTTTTCATGCTCCTGGTCTTTTTTTTTTTTTTGCTCCCCGCATTTTTTACACCTTTTCATGCTCCTGGTCTTTTTTTTTTTTTTTTTGCTCCTCGCATTTTTCACACCTTTTCATGCTCCTGGTCTTTTTTTTTTTTTTGCTCCTCGCATTTTTGACACCTTTTCATGCTCCTGGTCTTTTTTTTTTTTTTTGCTCCTCGCATTTTTCACACCTTTTCATGCTCCTCGCATTTTTCACTCCTTTTCATGCTCCTCGTCTTTTTTTTTTTTTTTTTTTTTGCTCCTCGCATTTTTCACACCTTTTCATGCTCCTGATCTTTCTTTTTTTTTGCTCCCCGCATTTTTCACATCTTTTCATGCTCCTGGTCTGTCTTTTTTTTTTTTTTTGCTCCTCGCATTTTTCACACCTTTTCATGCTCCTGGTCTTTTTTTTTTTTTTGCTCCTCGCATTTTTCACACCTTTTCATGCTCCTGGTCTTTTTTTTTTTTTTGCTCCTCGCATTTTTCACACCTTTTCATGCTCCTGGTCTTTTTTTTTTTTTTGCTCCTCGCATTTTTCACACCTTTTCATGCTCCTGGTCTCTTTTTTTTTTTTTTTGCTCCTCACATTTTTCACACCTTTTCATGCTCTTGGTCTTTTTTTTTTTTTTTGCTCCTCGCATTTTTCACACCATTTCATGCTCCTGGTCTTTTTTTTTTTTTTTGCTCCCCGCATTTTTTACACCTTTTCATGCTCCTGGTCTTTTTTTTTTTTTTTTTGCTCCTCGCATTTTTCACACCTTTTCATGCTCCTGGTCTTTTTTTTTTTTTTGCTCCTCGCATTTTTCACACCTTTTCATGCTCCTGGTCTTTTTTTTTTTTTTTTGCTCCTCGAATTTTTCACACCTTTTCATGCTCCTCGCATTTTTCACACCTTTTCATGCTCCTCGCATTTTTCACAACTTTTCATGCTCCTCGAATTTTTCACACCTTTTCATGCTCCTGGTCTTTTTTTTTTTTTTGCTCCTCGCATTTTTCACACCTTTTCATGCTCCTGGTCTTTTTTTTTTTTTTTTTTTGCTCCTCGATTTTTTCACACCTTTTCATGCTCCTGGTCTTTTTTTTTTTTTTTTTTTCTCCTCGAATTTTTCACACCTTTTCATGCTCCTCGCATTTTTCACACATCTTCATGCTTCTCGCATTTTTCACAACTTTTCATGCTCCTCGCATTTTTCACACCTTTTCATGCTCCTGGTCTTTTTTTTTTTTTTTGCTCCTCGCATTTTTCACACCTTTTCATGCTCCTGGTCTTTTTTTTTTTTTTTTTTTTTTTGCTCCTCGCATTTTTCACACCTTTTCATGCTCTTGGTCTTTTTTTTCTCTTTTGCTCCTCGCATTTTTCACACCTTTTCATGCTCCTGGTTTTTCTTTTTTTTTTTTTGCTCCTCGCATTTTTCACACCTTTTCATGCTCCTGGTCTTTTTTTTTTTTTTGCTCCTCGCATTTTTCACACCTTTTCATGCTCCTGGTCTCTTTTTTTTTTTTTTTTTTTTTTGCTCCTCGCATTTTTCACACCTTTTCATGCTCCTGGTCTTTTTTTTTTTTTTTTGCTCCTCGCATTTTTCACACCTTTTCATGCTCCTGGTCTTTCTTTTTTTTTTTTTTTTTCCTCCTCGCATTTTTCACACCTTTTCATGCTCCTGGTCTTTTTTTTTTTTTTTGCTCCTCACATTTTTCACACCTTTTCATGCTCTTGGTCTTTTTTTTTTTTTTTGCTCCTCGCATTTTTCACACCATTTCATGCTCCTGGTCTTTTTTTTTTTTTTTGCTCCTCGCATTTTTCACACCTTTTCTTGCTCCTGGTCTTTTTTTTTTTTTTTTTTTTGCTCCTCGCATTTTTCACACCTTTTCATGCTCCTGATCTTTCTTTTTTTTTTTTTGCTCCCCGCATTTTTTACACCTTTTCATGCTCCTGGTCTTTTTTTTTTTTTTGCTCCTGGCATTTTTCACACCTTTTCATGCTCCTGGTCTTTTTTTTTTTTTTTTTTTTGCTCCTCGCATTTTTCACACCATTTCATGCTCCTGGTCTTTTTTTTTTTTTTTGCTCCTCGCATTTTTCACACCTTTTCATGCTCCTGGTCTTTTTTTTTTTTTTGCTCCCCGCATTTTTTACACCTTTTCATGCTCCTGGTCTTTTTTTTTTTTTTTTTGCTCCTCGCATTTTTCCCACCTTTTCATGCTCCTGGTCTTTTTTTTTTTTTTGCTCCTCGCATTTTTGACACCTTTTCATGCTCCTGGTCTTTTTTTTTTTTTTTGCTCCTCGCATTTTTTACACCTTTTCATGCTCCTCGCATTTTTCACACCTTTTCTTTCTCCTCGTCTTTTTTTTTTTTTTTTTTTTGCTCCTCGCATTTTTCACACCTTTTCATGCTCCTGATCTTTCTTTTTTTTTGCTCCCCGCATTTTTCACATCTTTTCATGCTCCTGGTCTGTCTTTTTTTTTTTTTTTGCTCCTCGCATTTTTCACACCTTTTCATGCTCCTGGTCTTTTTTTTTTTTTTGCTCCTCGCATTTTTCACACCTTTTCATGCTCCTGGTCTTTTTTTTTTTTTTGCTCCTCGCATTTTTCACACCTTTTCATGCTCCTGGTCTTTTTTTTTTTTTTGCTCCTCGCATTTTTCACACCTTTTCATGCTCCTGGTCTCTTTTTTTTTTTTTTTGCTCCTCACATTTTTCACACCTTTTCATGCTCTTGGTCTTTTTTTTTTTTTTTGCTCCTCGCATTTTTCACACCATTTCATGCTCCTGGTCTTTTTTTTTTTTTTTGCTCCCCGCATTTTTTACACCTTTTCATGCTCCTGGTCTTTTTTTTTTTTTTTTTGCTCCTCGCATTTTTCACACCTTTTCATGCTCCTGGTCTTTTTTTTTTTTTTGCTCCTCGCATTTTTCACACCTTTTCATGCTCCTGGTCTTTTTTTTTTTTTTTTTTTGCTCCTCGAATTTTTCACACCTTTTCATGCTCCTGGTCTTTTTTTTTTTTTTTTTTGCTCCTCGAATTTTTCACACCTTTTCATGCTCCTCGCATTTTTCACACATCTTCATGCTTCTCGCATTTTTCACAACTTTTCATGCTCCTCGCATTTTTCACACCTTTTCATGCTCCTGGTCTTTTTTTTTTTTTTTGCTCCTCGCATTTTTCACACCTTTTCATGCTCCTGGTCTTTCTTTTTTTTTTTTTTTTTTTTGCTCCTCGCATTTTTCACACCTTTTCATGCTCTTGGTCTTTTTTTTCTCTTTTGCTCCTCGCATTTTTCACACCTTTTCATGCTCCTGGTCTTTCTTTTTTTTTTTTTGCTCCTCGCATTTTTCACACCTTTTCATGCTCCTGGTCTTTTTTTTTTTTTTGCTCCTCGCATTTTTCACACCTTTTCATGCTCCTGGTCTCTTTTTTTTTTTTTTTTTTTTTTGCTCCTCGCATTTTTCACACCTTTTCATGCTCCTGGTCTTTTTTTTTTTTTTTTGCTCCTCGCATTTTTCACACCTTTTCATGCTCCTGGTCTTTCTTTTTTTTTTTTTTTTTCCTCCTCGCTTTTTTCACACCTTTTCATGCTCCTGGTCTTTTTTTTTTTTTTGCTCCTCACATTTTTCACACCTTTTCATGCTCCTGGTCTTTTTTTTTTTTTTTGCTCCTCGCATTTTTCACACCATTTCATGCTCCTGGTCTTTTTTTTTTTTTTTGCTCCTCGCATTTTTCACACCTTTTCATGCTCCTGGTCTTTTTTTTTTTTTTGCTCCCCGCATTTTTTACACCTTTTCATGCTCCTGGTCTTTTTTTTTTTTTTGCTCCTCGCATTTTTCACACCTTTTCATGCTCCTGGTCTTTTTTTTTTTTTTTTTTTTTGCTCCTCGCATTTTTCACACCTTTTCATGCTCCTGATCTTTCTTTTTTTTTTTTTGCTCCCCGCATTTTTCACACCTTTTCATGCTCCTGGTCTGTCTTTTTTTATTTTTTTTTTTTTTGCTCCTCGCATTTTTCACACCTTTTCATGCTCCTGGTCTTTTTTTTTTTTTTTGCTTCCCGCATTTTTTACACCTTTTCATGCTCCTGGTCTTTCTTTTTTTTTTTTTTTTTTTTGCTCCTCGCATTTTTCACACCTTTTCATGCTCCTGGTCTTTTTTTTTTTTTTTTTGCTCCTCGCATTTTTCACACCTTTTCATGCTCCTGGTCTTTTTTTTTTTTTTTTGCTCCTCGCATTTTTCACACCTTTTCATGCTCCTGGTCTTTTTTTTTTTTTTTTGCTCCTCGCATTTTTCACACCTTTTCATGCTCCTGGTCTTTTTTTTTTTTTGCTCCTCGCATTTTTCACACCTTTTCATGCTCCTGGTCTTTTTTTTTTTTTTTTCCTCTCGAATTTTTCACACCTTTTCATGCTCCTCGCATTTTTCACACCTTTTCATGCTCCTCGCATTTTTCACAACTTTTCATGCTCCTCGAATTTTTCACACCTTTTCATGCTCCTGGTCTTTTTTTTTTTTTTGCTCCTCGCATTTTTCACACCTTTTCATGCTCCTGGTCTTTTTTTTTTTTTTTTTTTGCTCCTCGAATTTTTCACACCTTTTCATGCTCCTGGTCTTTTTTTTTTTTTTTTTTTGCTCCTCGAATTTTTCACACCTTTTCATGCTCCTCGCATTTTTCACACATCTTCATGCTTCTCGCATTTTTCACAACTTTTCATGCTCCTCGCATTTTTCACACCTTTTCATGCTCCTGGTCTTTTTTTTTTTTTTGCTCCTCGCATTTTTCACACCTTTTCATGCTTCTGGTCTTTCTTTTTTTTTTTTTTTTTTTTGCTCCTCGCATTTTTCACACCTTTTCATGCTCTTGGTCTTTTTTTTCTCTTTTGCTCCTCGCATTTTTCACACCTTTTCTTGCTCCTGGTCTTTCTTTTTTTTTTTTTGCTCCTCGCATTTTTCACACCTTTTCATGCTCCTGGTCTTTTTTTTTTTTTTGCTCCTCGCATTTTTCACACCTTTTCATGGTCCTGGTCTCTTTTTTTTTTTTTTTTTTTTTTTTGCTCCTCGCATTTTTCACACCTTTTCATGCTCCTGGTCTTTTTTTTTTTTTTTTTGCTCCTCACATTTTTCACACCTTTTCATGCTCTTGGTCTTTTTTTTTTTTTTTGCTCCTCGCATTTTTCACACCATTTCATGCTCCTGGTCTTTTTTTTTTTTTTTTGCTCCTCGCATTTTTCACACCTTTTCATGCTCCTGGTCTTTTTTTTTTTTGCTCCCCGCATTTTTTACACCTTTTCATGCTCCTGGTCTTTTTTTTTTTTTTTGCTCCTCGCATTTTTCACACCTTTTCTTTCTCCTGGTCTTTTTTTTTTTTTTTTTTTTTGCTCCTCGCATTTTTCACACCATTTCATGCTCCTGGTCTTTTTTTTTTTTTTTGCTCCTCGCATTTTTCACACCTTTTCATGCTCCTGGTCTTTTTTTTTTTTTTGCTCCCCGCATTTTTTACACCTTTTCATGCTCCTGGTCTTTTTTTTTTTTTTTTTGCTCCTCGCATTTTTCACACCTTTTCATGCTCCTGGTCTTTTTTTTTTTTTTGCTCCTCGCATTTTTGACACCTTTTCATGCTCCTGGTCTTTTTTTTTTTTTTTGCTCCTCGCATTTTTCACACCTTTTCATGCTCCTCGCATTTTTCACACCTTTTCATGCTCCTCGTCTTTTTTTTTTTTTTTTTTTTTTTGCTCCTCGCATTTTTCACACCTTTTCATGCTCCTGATCTTTCTTTTTTTTTGCTCCCCGCATTTTTCACATCTTTTCATGCTCCTGGTCTGTCTTTTTTTTTTTTTTTGCTCCTCGCATTTTTCACACCTTTTCATGCTCCTGGTCTTTTTTTTTTTTTTGCTCCTCGCATTTTTCACACCTTTTCATGCTCCTGGTCTTTTTTTTTTTTTTGCTCCTCGCATTTTTCACACCTTTTCATGCTCCTGGTCTCTTTTTTTTTTTTTTTGCTCCTCACATTTTTCACACCTTTTCATGCTCTTGGTCTTTTTTTTTTTTTTTGCTCCTCGCATTTTTCACACCATTTCATGCTCCTGGTCTTTTTTTTTTTTTTTGCTCCCCGCATTTTTTACACCTTTTCATGCTCCTGGTCTTTTTTTTTTTTTTTTTGCTCCTCGCATTTTTCACACCTTTTCATGCTCCTGGTCTTTTTTTTTTTTTTGCTCCTCGCATTTTTCACACCTTTTCATGCTCCTGGTCTTTTTTTTTTTTTTGCTCCCCGCATTTTTTACACCTTTTCATGCTCCTGGTCTTTTTTTTTTTTTTTTTGCTCCTCGCATTTTTCACACCTTTTCATGCTCCTGGTCTTTTTTTTTTTTTTGCTCCTCGCATTTTTGACACCTTTTCATGCTCCTGGTCTTTTTTTTTTTTTTTGCTCCTCGCATTTTTCACACCTTTTCATGCTCCTCGCATTTTTCACACCTTTTCATGCTCCTCGTCTTTTTTTTTTTTTTTTTTTTTTGCTCCTCGCATTTTTCACACCTTTTCATGCTCCTGATCTTTCTTTTTTTTTGCTCCCCGCATTTTTCACATCTTTTCATGCTCCTGGTCTGTCTTTTTTTTTTTTTTTGCTCCTCGCATTTTTCACACCTTTTCATGCTCCTGGTCTTTTTTTTTTTTTTGCTCCTCGCATTTTTCACACCTTTTCATGCTCCTGGTCTTTTTTTTTTTTTTGCTCCTCGCATTTTTCACACCTTTTCATGCTCCTGGTCTCTTTTTTTTTTTTTTTGCTCCTCACATTTTTCACACCTTTTCATGCTCTTGGTCTTTTTTTTTTTTTTTTCTCCTCGCATTTTTCACACCATTTCATGCTCCTGGTCTTTTTTTTTTTTTTTGCTCCCCGCATTTTTTACACCTTTTCATGCTCCTGGTCTTTTTTTTTTTTTTTTTGCTCCTCGCATTTTTCACACCTTTTCATGCTCCTGGTCTTTTTTTTTTTTTTGCTCCTCGCATTTTTGACACCTTTTCATGCTCCTGGTCTTTTTTTTTTTTTTTGCTCCTCGCATTTTTCACACCTTTTCATGCTCCTCGCATTTTTCACACCTTTTCATGCTCCTCGTCTTTTTTTTTTTTTTTTTTTTTTGCTCCTCGCATTTTTCACACCTTTTCATGCTCCTGATCTTTCTTTTTTTTTGCTCCCCGCATTTTTCACATCTTTTCATGCTCCTGGTCTGTCTTTTTTTTTTTTTTTGCTCCTCGCATTTTTCACACCTTTTCATGCTCCTGGTCTTTTTTTTTTTTTTGCTCCTCGCATTTTTCACACCTTTTCATGCTCCTGGTCTTTTTTTTTTTTTTGCTCCTCGCATTTTTCACACCTTTTCATGCTCCTGGTCTCTTTTTTTTTTTTTTTGCTCCTCACATTTTTCACACCTTTTCATGCTCTTGGTCTTTTTTTTTTTTTTTGCTCCTCGCATTTTTCACACCATTTCATGCTCCTGGTCTTTTTTTTTTTTTTTGCTCCCCGCATTTTTTACACCTTTTCATGCTCCTGGTCTTTTTTTTTTTTTTTTTGCTCCTCGCATTTTTCACACCTTTTCATGCTCCTGGTCTTTTTTTTTTTTTTGCTCCTCGCATTTTTCACACCTTTTCATGCTCCTGGTCTTTTTTTTTTTTTTGCTCCCCGCATTTTTTACACCTTTTCATGCTCCTGGTCTTTTTTTTTTTTTTTTTGCTCCTCGCATTTTTCACACCTTTTCATGCTCCTGGTCTTTTTTTTTTTTTTGCTCCTCGCATTTTTGACACCTTTTCATGCTCCTGGTCTTTTTTTTTTTTTTTGCTCCTCGCATTTTTCACACCTTTTCATGCTCCTCGCATTTTTCACACCTTTTCATGCTCCTCGTCTTTTTTTTTTTTTTTTTTTTTTGCTCCTCGCATTTTTCACACCTTTTCATGCTCCTGATCTTTCTTTTTTTTTGCTCCCCGCATTTTTCACATCTTTTCATGCTCCTGGTCTGTCTTTTTTTTTTTTTTTGCTCCTCGCATTTTTCACACCTTTTCATGCTCCTGGTCTTTTTTTTTTTTTTGCTCCTCGCATTTTTCACACCTTTTCATGCTCCTGGTCTTTTTTTTTTTTTTGCTCCTCGCATTTTTCACACCTTTTCATGCTCCTGGTCTCTTTTTTTTTTTTTTTGCTCCTCACATTTTTCACACCTTTTCATGCTCTTGGTCTTTTTTTTTTTTTTTGCTCCTCGCATTTTTCACACCATTTCATGCTCCTGGTCTTTTTTTTTTTTTTGCTCCTCGCATTTTTCACACCTTTTCATGCTCCTGGTCTTTTTTTTTTTTTTTGCTCCTCGCATTTTTCACACCTTTTCATGCTCCTCGCATTTTTCACACCTTTTCATGCTCCTCGTCTTTTTTTTTTTTTTTTTTTTTTTGCTCCTCGCATTTTTCACACCTTTTCATGCTCCTGATCTTTCTTTTTTTTTGCTCCCCGCATTTTTCACATCTTTTCATGCTCCTGGTCTGTCTTTTTTTTTTTTTTTGCTCCTCGCATTTTTCACACCTTTTCATGCTCCTGGTCTTTTTTTTTTTTTTGCTCCTCGCATTTTTCACACCTTTTCATGCTCCTGGTCTTTTTTTTTTTTTTGCTCCTCGCATTTTTCACCCCTTTTCATGCTCCTGGTCTCTTTTTTTTTTTTTTTTGCTCCTCACATTTTTCACACCTTTTCATGCTCTTGGTCTTTTTTTTTTTTTTTGCTCCTCGCATTTTTCACACCATTTCATGCTCCTGGTCTTTTTTTTTTTTTTTGCTCCCCGCATTTTTTACACCTTTTCATGCTCCTGGTCTTTTTTTTTTTTTTTTTGCTCTTCGCTTTTTTCACCCCTTTTCTTGCTCCTGGTCTTTTTTTTTTTTTTGCTCCTCGCGTTTTTCACACCTTTTCATGCTCCTGGTCTTTTTTTTTTTTTTGCTCCCCGCATTTTTTACACCTTTTCATGCTCCTGGTCTTTTTTTTTTTTTTTTTGCTCCTCGCATTTTTCACACCTTTTCATGCTCCTGGTCTTTTTTTTTTTTTTGCTCCTCGCATTTTTGACACCTTTTCATGCTCCTGGTCTTTTTTTTTTTTTTTGCTCCTCGCATTTTTCACACCTTTTCATGCTCCTCGCATTTTTCACACCTTTTCATGCTCCTCGTCTTTTTTTTTTTTTTTTTTTTTTTGCTCCTCGCATTTTTCACACCTTTTCATGCTCCTGATCTTTCTTTTTTTTTGCTCCCCGCATTTTTCACATCTTTTCATGCTCCTGGTCTGTCTTTTTTTTTTTTTTTGCTCCTCGCATTTTTCACACCTTTTCATGCTCCTGGTCTTTTTTTTTTTTTTGCTCCTCGCATTTTTCACACCTTTTCATGCTCCTGGTCTTTTTTTTTTTTTTGCTCCTCGCATTTTTCACACCTTTTCATGCTCCTGGTCTCTTTTTTTTTTTTTTTGCTCCTCACATTTTTCACACCTTTTCATGCTCTTGGTCTTTTTTTTTTTTTTTGCTCCTCGCATTTTTCACACCATTTCATGCTCCTGGTCTTTTTTTTTTTTTTTTGCTCCCCGCATTTTTTACACCTTTTCATGCTCCTGGTCTTTTTTTTTTTTTTTTTTGCTCCTCGCATTTTTCACACCTTTTCATGCTCCTGGTCTTTTTTTTTTTTTGCTCCTCGCATTTTTCACACCTTTTCATGCTCCTGGTCTTTTTTTTTTTTTTTTGCTCCTCGAATTTTTCACACCTTTTCATGCTCCTCGCATTTTTCACACCTTTTCATGCTCCTCGCATTTTTCACAACTTTTCATGCTCCTCGAATTTTTCACACCTTTTCATGCTCCTGGTCTTTTTTTTTTTTTTGCTCCTCGCATTTTTCACACCTTTTCATGCTCCTGGTCTTTTTTTTTTTTTTTTTTTGCTCCTCGAATTTTTCACACCTTTTCATGCTCCTGGTCTTTTTTTTTTTTTTTTTTTGCTCCTCGAATTTTTCACACCTTTTCATGCTCCTCGCATTTTTCACACATCTTCATGCTTCTCGCATTTTTCACAACTTTTCATGCTCCTCGCATTTTTCACACCTTTTCATGCTCCTGGTCTTTTTTTTTTTTTTTGCTCCTCGCATTTTTCACACCTTTTCATGCTCCTGGTCTTTCTTTTTTTTTTTTTTTTTTTGCTCCTCGCATTTTTCACACCTTTTCATGCTCTTGGTCTTTTTTTTCTCTTTTGCTCCTCGCATTTTTCACACCTTTTCATGCTCCTGGTCTTTCTTTTTTTTTTTTTGCTCCTCGCATTTTTCACACCTTTTCATGCTCCTGGTCTTTTTTTTTTTTTTGCTCCTCGCATTTTTCACACCTTTTCATGCTCCTGGTCTCTTTTTTTTTTTTTTTTTTTTTTTGCTCCTCGCATTTTTCACACCTTTTCATGCTCCTGGTCTTTTTTTTTTTTTTTTGCTCCTCACATTTTTCATACCTTTTCATGCTCTTGGTCTTTTTTTTTTTTTTGCTCCTCGCATTTTTCACACCATTTCATGCTCCTGGTCTTTTTTTTTTTTTTTGCTCCTCGCATTTTTCACACCTTTTCATGCTCCTGGTCTTTTTTTTTTTTTTGCTCCCCGCATTTTTTACACCTTTTCATGCTCCTGGTCTTTTTTTTTTTTTTGCTCCTCGAATTTTTCACACCTTTTCATGCTCCTGGTCTTTTTTTTTTTTTTTTTTTTGCTCCTCGAATTTTTCACACCTTTTCATGCTCCTCGCATTTTTCACACATCTTCATGCTTCTCGCATTTTTCACAACTTTTCATGCTCCTCGCATTTTTCACACCTTTTCATGCTCCTGGTCTTTTTTTTTTTTTTTGCTCCTCGCATTTTTCACACCTTTTCATGCTCCTGGTCTTTCTTTTTTTTTTTTTTTTTTTGCTCCTCGCATTTTTCACACCTTTTCATGCTCTTGGTCTTTTTTTTCTCTTTTGCTCCTCGCATTTTTCACACCTTTTCATGCTCCTGGTCTTTCTTTTTTTTTTTTTGCTCCTCGCATTTTTCACACCTTTTCATGCTCCTGGTCTTTTTTTTTTTTTTGCTCCTCGCATTTTTCACACCTTTTCATGCTCCTGGTCTCTTTTTTTTTTTTTTTTTTTTTTGCTCCTCGCATTTTTCACACCTTTTCATGCTCCTGGTCTTTTTTTTTTTTTTTTGCTCCTCACATTTTTCATACCTTTTCATGCTCTTGGTCTTTTTTTTTTTTTTGCTCCTCGCATTTTTCACACCATTTCATGCTCCTGGTCTTTTTTTTTTTTTTTGCTCCTCGCATTTTTCACACCTTTTCATGCTCCTGGTCTTTTTTTTTTTTTTGCTCCCCGCATTTTTTACACCTTTTCATGCTCCTGGTCTTTTTTTTTTTTTTGCTCCTCGCATTTTTCACACCTTTTCATGCTCCTGGTCTTTTTTTTTTTTTTTTTTTTGCTCCTCGCATTTTTCACACCATTTCATGCTCCTGGTCTTTTTTTTTTTTTTTGCTCCTCGCATTTTTCACACCTTTTCATGCTCCTGGTCTTTTTTTTTTTTTTGCTCCCCGCATTTTTTACACCTTTTCATGCTCCTGGTCTTTTTTTTTTTTTTTTTGCTCCTCGCATTTTTCACACCTTTTCATGCTCCTGGTCTTTTTTTTTTTTTTGCTCCTCGCATTTTTCACACCTTTTCATGCTCCTGGTCTTTTTTTTTTTTTTTGCTCCTCGCATTTTTCACACCTTTTCATGCTCCTCGCATTTTTCACACCTTTTCATGCTCCTCGTCTTTTTTTTTTTTTTTTTTTTTTGCTCCTCGCATTTTTCACACCTTTTCATGCTCCTGATCTTTCTTTTTTTTTGCTCCCCGCATTTTTCACATCTTTTCATGCTCCTGGTCTGTCTTTTTTTTTTTTTTTGCTCCTCGCATTTTTCACACCTTTTCATGCTCCTGGTCTTTTTTTTTTTTTTGCTCCTCGCATTTTTCACACCTTTTCATGCTCCTGGTCTTTTTTTTTTTTTTGCTCCTCGCATTTTTCACACCTTTTCATGCTCCTGGTTTTTTTTTTTTTTTGCTCCTCAAATTTTTCACACCGTTTCATGCTCCTGGTCTCTTTTTTTTTTTTTTTGCTCCTCACATTTTTCACACCTTTTCATGCTCTTGGTCTTTTTTTTTTTTTTTGCTCCTCGCATTTTTCACACCATTTCATGCTCCTGGTCTTTTTTTTTTTTTTTGCTCCTCGCATTTTTCACACCTTTTCATGCTCCTGGTCTTTTTTTTTTTTTTTTGCTCCTCACATTTTTCACACCTTTTCATGCTCTTGGTCTTTTTTTTTTTTTTTGCTCCTCGCATTTTTCTCACCTTTTCTTGCTCCTGTTCTTTTTTTTTTTTTTTGCTCCTCGCATTTTTCACACCTTTTCATGCTCCTGGTCTTTTTTTTTTTTTTGCTCCCCGCATTTTTTACACCTTTTCATGCTCCTGGTCTTTTTTTTTTTTTTGCTCCTCGCATTTTTCACACCTTTTCATGCTCCTGGTCTTTTTTTTTTTTTTTTTTTTGCTCCTCGCATTTTTCACACCTTTTCATGCTCTTGATCTTTCTTTTTTTTTTTTTGCTCCCCGCATTTTTCACACCTTTTCATGCTCCTGGTCTGTCTTTTTTTATTTTTTTTTTTTTTTGCTCCTCGCATTTTTCACACCTTTTCATGCTCCTGGTCTTTTTTTTTTTTTTTGCTCCCCGCATTTTTTACACCTTTTCATGCTCCTGGTCTTTCTTTTTTTTCTTTTTTTTTTTGCTCCTCGCATTTTTCACACCTTTTCATGCTCCTGGTCTTTTTTTTTTTTTTTTGCTCCTCGCATTTTTCACACCTTTTCATGCTCCTGGTCTTTTTTTTTTTTTTTTTGCTCCTCGCATTTTTCACACCTTTTCATGCTCCTGGTCTTTTTTTTTTTTTTTGCTCCTCGCATTTTTCACACCTTTTCATGCTCCTGGTCTTTTTTTTTTTTTTTGCTCCTCGCATTTTTCACACCTTTTCATGCTCCTCGCATTTTTCACACCTTTTCATGCTCCTCGTCTTTTTTTTTTTTTTTTTGCTCCTCGCATTTTTCACACCTTTTCATGCTCCTGATCTTTCTTTTTTTTTGCTCCCCGCATTTTTCACATCTTTTCATGCTCCTGGTCTGTCTTTTTTTTTTTTTTTGCTCCTCGCATTTTTCACACCTTTTCATGCTCCTGGTCTTTTTTTTTTTTTTGCTCCTCGCATTTTTCACACCTTTTCATGCTCCTGGTCTTTTTTTTTTTTTTGCTCCTCGCATTTTTCACACCTTTTCATGCTCCTGGTCTTTTTTTTTTTTTGCTCCTCGCATTTTTCACACCTTTTCTTGCTCCTGGTCTTTTTTTTTTTTTTGCTCCTCGCATTTTTCACACCTTTTCATGCTCCTGGTCTTTTTTTTTTTTTTGCTCCCCGCATTTTTCACACCTTTTCATGCTCTTGGTCTTTTTTTTTTTTTTTGCTCCTCGCATTTTTCACACCATTTCATGCTCCTGGTCTTTTTTTTTTTTTTTTGCTCCTCGCATTTTTCACCCCTTTTCATGCTCCTGGTCTTTTTTTTTTTTTTGCTCCTCGCATTTTTCACACCTTTTCATGCTCCTGGTCTCTTTTTTTTTTTTTTTGCTCCTCACATTTTTCACACCTTTTCATGCTCTTGGTCTTTTTTTTTTTTTTTGCTCCTCGCATTTTTCACACCATTTCATGCTCCTGGTCTTTTTTTTTTTTTTTGCTCCCCGCATTTTTTACACCTTTTCATGCTCCTGGTCTTTTTTTTTTTTTTTTTGCTCCTCGCATTTTTCACACCTTTTCATGCTCCTGGTCTTTTTTTTTTTTTTGCTCCTCGCATTTTTCACACCTTTTCATGCTCCTGGTCTTTTTTTTTTTTTTTTGCTCCTCGAATTTTTCACACCTTTTCATGCTCCTCGCATTTTTCACACCTTTTCATGCTCCTCGCCTTTTTCACAACTTTTCATGCTCCTCGAATTTTTCACACCTTTTCATGCTCCTGGTCTTTTTTTTTTTTTTGCTCCTCGCATTTTTCACACCTTTTCATGCTCCTGGTCTTTTTTTTTTTTTTTTTTTGCTCCTCGAATTTTTCACACCTTTTCATGCTCCTGGTCTTTTTTTTTTTTTTTTTTTGCTCCTCGAATTTTTCACACCTTTTCATGCTCCTCGCATTTTTCACACATCTTCATGCTTCTCGCATTTTTCACAACTTTTCATGCTCCTCGCATTTTTCACACCTTTTCATGCTCCTGGTCTTTTTTTTTTTTTTTGCTCCTCGCATTTTTCTCACCTTTTCATGCTCCTGGTCTTTCTTTTTTTTTTTTTTTTTTTTGCTCCTCGCATTTTTCACACCTTTTCATGCTCTTGGTCTTTTTTTTCTCTTTTGCTCCTCGCATTTTTCACACCTTTTCATGCTCCTGGTCTTTCTTTTTTTTTTTTTGCTCCTCGCATTTTTCACACCTTTTCATGCTCCTGGTCTTTTTTTTTTTTTTGCTCCTCGCATTTTTCACACCTTTTCATGCTCCTGGTCTCTTTTTTTTTTTTTTTTTTTTTTTTGCTCCTCGCATTTTTCACACCTTTTCATGCTCCTGGTCTTTTTTTTTTTTTTTTGCTCCTCACATTTTTCACACCTTTTCATGCTCTTGGTCTTTTTTTTTTTTTTTGCTCCTCGCATTTTTCACACCATTTCATGCTCCTGGTCTTTTTTTTTTTTTTTTTCTCCTCGCATTTTTCTCACCTTTTCTTGCTCCTGGTCTTTTTTTTTTTTTTTGCTCCCCGCATTTTTTACACCTTTTCATGCTCCTGGTCTTTTTTTTTTTTTTGCTCCTCGCATTTTTCACACCTTTTCATGCTCCTGGTCTTTTTTTTTTTTTTTTTTTTGCTCCTCGCATTTTTCACACCATTTCATGCTCCTGGTCTTTTTTTTTTTTTTGCTCCTCGCATTTTTCACCCCTTTTCATGCTCCTGGTTTTTTTTTTTTTTTTGCTCCCCGCATTTTTTACACCTTTTCATGCTCCTGGTCTTTTTTTTTTTTTTTTTGCTCCTCGCATTTTTCACACCTTTTCATGCTCCTGGTCTTTTTTTTTTTTTTTCTCCTCGCATTTTCACACCTTTTCATGCTCCTGGTCTTTTTTTTTTTTTTTGCTCCTTGCATTTTTCACACCTTTTCATGCTCCTCGCATTTTTCACCCCTTTTCATGCTCCTCGTCTTTTTTTTTTTTTTTTTTTTTTGCTCCTCGCATTTTTCACACCTTTTCATGCTCCTGATCTTTCTTTTTTTTTGCTCCCCGCATTTTTCACATCTTTTCATGCTCCTGGTCTGTCTTTTTTTTTTTTTTTGCTCCTCGCATTTTTCACACCTTTTCATGCTCCTGGTCTTTTTTTTTTTTTTGCTCCTCGCATTTTTCACACCTTTTCATGCTCCTGGTCTTTTTTTTTTTTTTGCTCCTCGCATTTTTCACACCTTTTCATGCTCCTGGTCTTTTTTTTTTTTTTGCTCCTCGCATTTTTCACACCTTTTCATGCTCCTGGTCTCTTTTTTTTTTTTTTTGCTCCTCACATTTTTCACACCTTTTCATGCTCTTGGTCTTTTTTTTTTTTTTTGCTCCTCGCATTTTTCACACCATTTCATGCTCCTGGTCTTTTTTTTTTTTTTTGCTCCTCGCATTTTTCACACCTTTTCATGCTCCTGGTCTTTTTTTTTTTTTTTTGCTCCTCACATTTTTCACACCTTTTCATGCTCTTGGTCTTTTTTTTTTTTTTTGCTCCTCGCATTTTTCACACCATTTCATGCTCCTGGTCTTTTTTTTTTTTTTTGCTCCTCGCATTTTTCACACCTTTTCATGCTCCTGGTCTTTTTTTTTTTTTTGCTCCCCGCTTTTTTTACACCTTTTCATGCTCCTGGTCTTTTTTTTTTTTTTGCTCCTCGCATTTTTCACACCTTTTCATGCTCCTGGTCTTTTTTTTTTTTTTTTTTTTGCTCCTCGCATTTTTCACACCTTTTCATGCTCTTGATCTTTCTTTTTTTTTTTTTGCTCCCCGCATTTTTCACACCTTTTCATGCTCCTGGTCTGTCTTTTTTTATTTTTTTTTTTTTTGCTCCTCGCATTTTTCACACCTTTTCATGCTCCTGGTCTTTTTTTTTTTTTTTTGCTCCCCGCCTTTTTTTCACCTTTTCATGCTCCTGGTCTTTCTTTTTTTTTTTTTTTTTTTTTGCTCCTCGCATTTTTCACCCCTTTTCATGCTCCTGGTCTTTTTTTTTTTTTTTTTGCTCCTCGCATTTTTCACACCTTTTCATGCTCCTGGTCTTTTTTTTTTTTTTTTTGCTCCTCGCATTTTTTCACACCTTTTCATGCTCCTGGTCTTTTTTTTTTTTTTGCTCCTCGCATTTTTCACACCTTTTCATGCTCCTGGTCTTTTTTTTTTTTTTTGCTCCTCGCATTTTTCACACCTTTTCATGCTCCTCGCATTTTTCACACCTTTTCATGCTCCTCGTCTTTTTTTTTTTTTTTTTTGCTCCTCGCATTTTTCACACCTTTTCATGCTCCTGATCTTTCTTTTTTTTTGCTCCCCGCATTTTTCACATCTTTTCATGCTCCTGGTCTGTCTTTTTTTTTTTTTTTGCTCCTCGCATTTTTCACACCTTTTCATGCTCCTGGTCTTTTTTTTTTTTTTGCTCCTCGCATTTTTCACACCTTTTCATGCTCCTGGTCTTTTTTTTTTTTTTGCTCCTCGCATTTTTCACACCTTTTCATGCTCCTGGTCTTTTTTTTTTTTTGCTCCTCGCATTTTTCACACCTTTTCATGCTCCTTGTCTTTTTTTTTTTTTTGCTCCTCGCATTTTTCACACCTTTTCATGCTCCTGGTCTTTTTTTTTTTTTTGCTCCTCGCATTTTTCACACCTTTTCATGCTCTTGGTCTTTTTTTTTTTTTTTGCTCCTCGCATTTTTCACACCATTTCATGCTCCTGGTCTTTTTTTTTTTTTTTGCTCCTCGCATTTTTCACACCTTTTCATGCTCCTGGTCTTTTTTTTTTTTTTGCTCCCCGCATTTTTTACACCTTTTCATGCTCCTGGTCTTTTTTTTTTTTTGCTCCTCGCATTTTTCACACCTTTTCATGCTCCTGGTCTTTTTTTTTTTTTTTTTTTTGCTCCTCGCATTTTTCACACCTTTTCATGCTCCTGATCTTTCTTTTTTTTTTTTTGCTCCCCGCATTTTTCACACCTTTTCATGCTCCTGGTCTGTCTTTTTTTATTTTTTTTTTTTTTGCTCCTCGCATTTTTCACACCTTTTCATGCTCCTGGTCTTTTTTTTTTTTTTTGCTCCCCGCATTTTTTACACCTTTTCATGCTCCTGGTCTTTTTTTTTTTTTTTTTTTTTTTGCTCCTCGCATTTTTCACACCTTTTCATGCTCCTGGTCTTTCTTTCTTTCTTTCTTTTTTTTTTTTGCTCCTCGCATTTTTCACACCTTTTCATGGTCCTTGCATTTTTCACACCTTTTCATGCTCCTTGCATTTTTCACAACTTTTCATGCTCCTCGCATTTTTCACACCTTTTCATGCTCCTTGCATTTTTCACATCTTTTCATTCTACTGGTCTTTTTTTTTTTTTTTTTTTTTGCTCCTCGCATTTCTCACACCTTTTCATGCTCCTGGTCTTTTTTTTTTTTTTTTTTTCTCCTCACCTTTTTCACACCTTTTCCTGCTCCTCGCCTTTTTCACACCTTTTCATGCTCCTCGTCTTTTTTTTTTTTTTTTTTTTTGCTCCTCGCATTTTTCACACCTTTTCATGCTCCTGATCTTTCTTTTTTTTTGCTCCCCGCATTTTTCACATCTTTTCATGCTCCTGGTCTGTCTTTTTTTTTTTTTTTGCTCCTCGCATTTTTCACACCTTTTCATGCTCCTGGTCTTTTTTTTTTTTTTTGCTCCTCGCATTTTTCACACCTTTTCATGCTCCCGGTCTTTTTTTTTTTTTTTGCTCCTCGCATTTTTCACACCTTTTCATGCTCCTCGCATTTTTCACACCTTTTCATGCTCCTGGTCTCTTTTTTTTTTTTTTTTTTTTTTTTGCTCCTCGCATTTTTCACACCTTTTCATGCTCCTGATCTTTCTTTTTTTTTTTTTGCTCCCCGCATTTTTCACAACTTTTCATGCTCCTCGAATATTTCACACCTTTTCATGCTCCTGGTCTTTTTTTTTTTTTTGCTCCTCGCATTTTTCACACCTTTTCATGCTCCTGGTCTTTTTTTTTTTTTTTTTTTTGCTCCTCGAATTTTTCACACCTTTTCATGCTCCTGGTCTTTTTTTTTTTTTTTTTTTGCTCCTCGCATTTTTCACACCTTTTCATGCTCCTGGTCTTTTTTTTTTTTTTTTTTTTTGCTCCTCGCATTTTTCACACCATTTCATGCTCCTGGTCTTTTTTTTTTTTTTGCTCCTCGCATTTTTCACACCTTTTCATGCTCCTGGTCTTTTTTTTTTTTTTGCTCCCCGCATTTTTCCCCCCTTTTCATGCTCCTGGTCTTTTTTTTTTTTTTTTTGCTCCTCGCATTTTTCACACCTTTTCATGCTCCTGGTCTTTTTTTTTTTTTTTGCTCCTCGCATTTTTCACACCTTTTCATGCTCCTGGTCTTTTTTTTTTTTTTTGCTCCTCGCATTTTTCACACCTTTTCATGCTCCTCGCATTTTTCACACCTTTTCATGCTCCTCGTCTTTTTTTTTTTTTTTTTTTTTTGCTCCTCGCATTTTTCACACCTTTTCATGCTCCTGATCTTTCTTTTTTTTTGCTCCCCGCATTTTTCACATCTTTTCATGCTCCTGGTCTGTCTTTTTTTTTTTTTTTGCTCCTCGCATTTTTCACACCTTTTCATGCTCCTGGTCTTTTTTTTTTTTTTGCTCCTCGCATTTTTCACACCTTTTCATGCTCCTGGTCTTTTTTTTTTTTTTGCTCCTCGCATTTTTCACACCTTTTCATGCTCCTGGTCTTTTTTTTTTTTTTTTTTTTGCTCCTCGCATTTTTCACACCTTTTCATGCTCCTGGTCTCTTTTTTTTTTTTTTTGCTCCTCACTTTTTTCACACCTTTTCATGCTCTTGGTCTTTTTTTTTTTTTTTGCTCCTCGCATTTTTCACACCATTTCATGCTCCTGGTCTTTTTTTTTTTTTTTGCTCCTCGCATTTTTCACACCTTTTCATGCTCCTGGTCTTTTTTTTTTTTTTTTGCTCCTCACATTTTTCACACCTTTTCATGCTCTTGGTCTTTTTTTTTTTTTTTGCTCCTCGCATTTTTCACACCATTTCATGCTCCTGGTCTTTTTTTTTTTTTTTGCTCCTCGCATTTTTCACACCTTTTCATGCTCCTGGTCTTTTTTTTTTTTTTTGCTCCCCGCTTTTTTCACACCTTTTCATGCTCCTGGTCTTTTTTTTTTTTTTGCTCCTCGCATTTTTCACACCTTTTCATGCTCCTGGTCTTTTTTTTTTTTTTTTTTTTGCTCCTCGCATTTTTCACACCTTTTCATGCTCTTGATCTTTCTTTTTTTTTTTTTGCTCCCCGCATTTTTCACACCTTTTCATGCTCCTGGTCTGTCTTTTTTTATTTTTTTTTTTTTTGCTCCTCGCATTTTTCACACCTTTTCATGCTCCTGGTCTTTTTTTTTTTTTTTGCTCCCCGCATTTTTTACACCTTTTCATGCTCCTGGTCTTTCTTTTTTTTTTTTTTTTTTTTTTGCTCCTCGCATTTTTCACACCTTTTCATGCTCCTGGTCTTTTTTTTTTTTTTTTGCTCCTCGCATTTTTCACACCTTTTCATGCTCCTGGTCTTTTTTTTTTTTTTTTTTGCTCCTCGCATTTTTCACACCTTTTCATGCTCCTGGTCTTTTTTTTTTTTTTGCTCCTCGCATTTTTCACACCTTTTCATGCTCCTGGTCTTCTTTTTTTTTTTTGCTCCTCGCATTTTTCACACCTTTTCATGCTCCTCGCATTTTTCACACCTTTTCATGCTCCTCGTCTTTTTTTTTTTTTTTTTTTTTTGCTCCTCGCATTTTTCACACCTTTTCATGCTCCTGATCTTTCTTTTTTTTTGCTCCCCGCATTTTTCACATCTTTTCATGCTCCTGGTCTGTCTTTTTTTTTTTTTTTGCTCCTCGCATTTTTCACACCTTTTCATGCTCCTGGTCTTTTTTTTTTTTTTGCTCCTCGCATTTTTCACACCTTTTCATGCTCCTGGTCTTTTTTTTTTTTTTGCTCCTCGCATTTTTCACACCTTTTCATGCTCCTGGTCTTTTTTTTTTTTTGCTCCTCGCATTTTTCACACCTTTTCATGCTCCTGGTCTTTTTTTTTTTTTTGCTCCTCGCATTTTTCACACCTTTTCATGCTCCTGGTCTTTTTTTTTTTTTTGCTCCTCGCATTTTTCACACCTTTTCATGCTCTTGGTCTTTTTTTTTTTTTTTGCTCCTCGCATTTTTCACACCATTTCATGCTCCTGGTCTTTTTTTTTTTTTTTGCTCCTCGCATTTTTCACACCTTTTCATGCTCCTGGTCTTTTTTTTTTTTTTGCTCCCCGCATTTTTTACACCTTTTCATGCTCCTGGTCTTTTTTTTTTTTTGCTCCTCGCATTTTTCACTCCTTTTCATGCTCCTGGTCTTTTTTTTTTTTTTTTTTTTTTGCTCCTCGCATTTTTCACACCTTTTCATGCTCCTGATCTTTCTTTTTTTTTTTTTGCTCCCCGCATTTTTCACACCTTTTCATGCTCCTGGTCTGTCTTTTTTTATTTTTTTTTTTTTTGCTCCTCGCATTTTTCACACCTTTTCATGCTCCTGGTCTTTTTTTTTTTTTTTGCTCCCCGCATTTTTTACACCTTTTCATGCTCCTGGTCTTTTTTTTTTTTTTTTTTTTTTTTGCTCCTCGCATTTTTCACACCTTTTCATGCTCCTGGTCTTTCTTTCTTTCTTTCTTTTTTTTTTTTGCTCCTCGCATTTTTCACACCTTTTCATGGTCCTTGCATTTTTCACACCTTTTCATGCTCCTTGCATTTTTCACAACTTTTCATGCTCCTCGCATTTTTCACACCTTTTCATGCTCCTTGCATTTTTCACATCTTTTCATGCTACTGGTCTTTTTTTTTTTTTTTTTTTTTTGCTCCTCGCATTTCTCACACCTTTTCATGCTCCTGGTCTTTTTTTTTTTTTTTTTGCTCCTCACATTTTTCACACCTTTTCATGCTCCTCGCATTTTTCACACCTTTTCATGCTCCTCGTCTTTTTTTTTTTTTTTTTTTTTTGCTCCTCGCATTTTTCACACCTTTTCATGCTCCTGATCTTTCTTTTTTTTTGCTCCCCGCATTTTTCACATCTTTTCATGCTCCTGGTCTGTCTTTTTTTTTTTTTTTGCTCCTCGCATTTTTCACACCTTTTCATGCTCCTGGTCTTTTTTTTTTTTTTGCTCCTCGCATTTTTCACACCTTTTCATGCTCCCGGTCTTTTTTTTTTTTTTTTGCTCCTCGCATTTTTCACACCTTTTCATGCTCCTCGCATTTTTCACACCTTTTCATGCTCCTGGTCTCTTTTTTTTTTTTTTTTTTTTTTTGCTCCTCGCATTTTTCACACCTTTTCACACCTTTTCATGCTCCTCTTCTTTCTTTTTTTTTTTTTTGCTCCCCGCATTTTTCACAACTTTTCATGCTCCTCGAATTTTTCACACCTTTTCATGCTCCTGGTCTTTTTTTTTTTTTTGCTCCTCGCATTTTTCACACCTTTTCATGCTCCTGGTCTTTTTTTTTTTTTTTTTTTGCTCCTCGAATTTTTCACACCTTTTCATGCTCCTGGTCTTTTTTTTTTTTTTTTTTTGCTCCTCGAATTTTTCACACCTTTTCATGCTCCTCGCATTTTTCACACATCTTCATGCTTCTCGCATTTTTCACACCTTTTCATGCTCTTGGTCTTTTTTTTCTCTTTTGCTCCTCGCATTTTTCACACCTTTTCATGCTCCTGGTCTTTCTTTTTTTTTTTTTGCTCCTCGCATTTTTCACACCTTTTCATGCTCCTGGTCTTTCTTTTTTTTTTTTTGCTCCTCGCATTTTTCACACCTTTTCATGCTCCTGGTCTTTTTTTTCTCTTTTGCTCCTCGCATTTGTCACACCTTTTCATGCTCCTGGTCTTTCTTTTTTTTTTTTTTTTTTTTGCTCCTCGCTTTTTTCTCACCTTTTCATGCTCCTGGTCTCTTTTTTTTTTTTTTTGCTCCTCGCATTTTTCACACCTCTTCATGCTCCTCGCATTTTTCACAACTTTTCATGCTCCTCGCATTTTTCACACCTTTTCATGCTCCTCGCATTTTTCACACCATTTCATGCTCCTGGTCTTTTTTTTTTTTTTTGCTCCTCGCATTTTTCACACCTTTTCATGCTCCTGGTCTTTTTTTTTTTTTTTTGCTCCTCACATTTTTCACACCTTTTCATGCTCTTGGTCTTTTTTTTTTTTTTTGCTCCTCGCATTTTTCACACCATTTCATGCTCCTGGTCTTTTTTTTTTTTTTTGCTCCTCGCTTTTTTCACACCTTTTCATGCTCCTGGTTTTTTTTTTTTTTTTGCTCCCCGCTTTTTTTACACCTTTTCATGCTCCTGGTCTTTTTTTTTTTTTTGCTCCTCGCATTTTTCACACCTTTTCATGCTCCTGGTCTTTTTTTTTTTTTTTTTTTTGCTCCTCGCATTTTTCACACCTTTTCATGCTCTTGATCTTTCTTTTTTTTTTTTTGCTCCCCGCATTTTTCACACCTTTTCATGCTCCTGGTCTGTCTTTTTTTATTTTTTTTTTTTTTGCTCCTCGCATTTTTCACACCTTTTCATGCTCCTGGTCTTTTTTTTTTTTTTTGCTCCCCGCATTTTTTACACCTTTTCATGCTCCTGGTCTTTCTTTTTTTTTTTTTTTTTTTTTTGCTCCTCGCATTTTTCACACCTTTTCATGCTCCTGGTCTTTTTTTTTTTTTTTTGCTCCTCGCATTTTTCACACCTTTTCATGCTCCTGGTCTTTTTTTTTTTTTTTTTTGCTCCTCGCATTTTTCACACCTTTTCATGCTCCTGGTCTTTTTTTTTTTTTTGCTCCTCGCATTTTTCACACCTTTTCATGCTCCTGGTCTTCTTTTTTTTTTTTGCTCCTCGCATTTTTCACACCTTTTCATGCTCCTCGCATTTTTCACACCTTTTCATGCTCCTCGTCTTTTTTTTTTTTTTTTTTTTTTTGCTCCTCGCATTTTTCACACCTTTTCATGCTCCTGATCTTTCTTTTTTTTTGCTCCCCGCATTTTTCACATCTTTTCATGCTCCTGGTCTGTCTTTTTTTTTTTTTTTGCTCCTCGCATTTTTCACACCTTTTCATGCTCCTGGTCTTTTTTTTTTTTTTGCTCCTCGCATTTTTCACACCTTTTCATGCTCCTGGTCTTTTTTTTTTTTTTGCTCCTCGCATTTTTCACACCTTTTCATGCTCCTGGTCTTTTTTTTTTTTTGCTCCTCGCATTTTTCACACCTTTTCATGCTCCTGGTCTTTTTTTTTTTTTTGCTCCTCGCATTTTTCACACCTTTTCATGCTCCTGGTCTTTTTTTTTTTTTTTGCTCCTCGCATTTTTCACACCTTTTCATGCTCTTGGTCTTTTTTTTTTTTTTTGCTCCTCGCATTTTTCACACCATTTCATGCTCCTGGTCTTTTTTTTTTTTTTTTGCTCCTCGCATTTTTCACACCTTTTCATGCTCCTGGTCTTTTTTTTTTTTTTGCTCCCCGCTTTTTTTACACCTTTTCATGCTCCTGGTCTTTTTTTTTTTTTGCTCCTCGCATTTTTCACACCTTTTCATGCTCCTGGTCTTTTTTTTTTTTTTTTTTTTTGCTCCTCGCATTTTTCACACCTTTTCATGCTCCTGATCTTTCTTTTTTTTTTTTTGCTCCCCGCATTTTTCACACCTTTTCATGCTCCTGGTCTGTCTTTTTTTATTTTTTTTTTTTTTGCTCCTCGCATTTTTCACACCTTTTCATGCTCCTGGTCTTTTTTTTTTTTTTTGCTCCCCGCATTTTTTACACCTTTTCATGCTCCTGGTCTTTTTTTTTTTTTTTTTTTTTTTTGCTCCTCGCATTTTTCACACCTTTTCATGCTCCTGGTCTTTCTTTCTTTCTTTCTTTTTTTTTTTTGCTCCTCGCATTTTTCACACCTTTTCATGGTCCTTGCATTTTTCACACCTTTTCATGCTCCTTGCATTTTTCACAACTTTTCATGCTCCTCGCATTTTTCACACCTTTTCATGCTCCTTGCATTTTTCACATCTTTTCATGCTACTGGTCTTTTTTTTTTTTTTTTTTTTTGCTCCTCGCATTTCTCACACCTTTTCATGCTCCTGGTCTTTTTTTTTTTTTTTTTTGCTCCTCACATTTTTCACACCTTTTCATGCTCCTCGCATTTTTCACCCCTTTTCATGCTCCTCGTCTTTTTTTTTTTTTTTTTTTTTTGCTCCTCGCATTTTTCACACCTTTTCATGCTCCTGATCTTTCTTTTTTTTTGCTCCCCGCATTTTTCACATCTTTTCATGCTCCTGGTCTGTCTTTTTTTTTTTTTTTGCTCCTCGCATTTTTCACACCTTTTCATGCTCCTGGTCTTTTTTTTTTTTTTGCTCCTCGCATTTTTCACACCTTTTCATGCTCCCGGTCTTTTTTTTTTTTTTTGCTCCTCGCATTTTTCACACCTTTTCATGCTCCTCGCATTTTTCACACCTTTTCATGCTCCTGGTCTCTTTTTTTTTTTTTTTTTTTTTTTTGCTCCTCGCATTTTTCACACCTTTTCATGCTCCTGATCTTTCTTTTTTTTTTTTTGCTCCCCGCATTTTTCACAACTTTTCATGCTCCTCGAATTTTTCACACCTTTTCATGCTCCTGGTCTTTTTTTTTTTTTTTCTTCTCGCATTTTTCACACCTTTTCATGCTCCTGGTCTTTTTTTTTTTTTTTTTTTTGCTCCTCGAATTTTTCACACCTTTTCATGCTCCTGGTCTTTTTTTTTTTTTTTTTTTGCTCCTCGAATTTTTCACACCTTTTCATGCTCCTGGTCTTTTTTTTTTTTTTTTTTTTGCTCCTCGCATTTTTCACACCATTTCATGCTCCTGGTCTTTTTTTTTTTTTTGCTCCTCGCATTTTTCACACCTTTTCATGCTCCTGGTCTTTTTTTTTTTTTTTCTCCCCGCATTTTTTACACCTTTTCATGCTCCTGGTCTTTTTTTTTTTTTTTTTTGCTCCTCGCTTTTTTCACACCTTTTCATGCTCCTGGTCTTTTTTTTTTTTTTGCTCCTCGCATTTTTCACACCTTTTCATGCTCCTGGTCTTTTTTTTTTTTTTTGCTCCTCGCATTTTTCACACCTTTTCATGCTCCTCGCATTTTTCACACCTTTTCATGCTCCTCGTCTTTTTTTTTTTTTTTTTTTTTTGCTCCTCGCATTTTTCACACCTTTTCATGCTCCTGATCTTTCTTTTTTTTTGCTCCCCGCATTTTTCACATCTTTTCATGCTCCTGGTCTGTCTTTTTTTTTTTTTTTGCTCCTCGCATTTTTCACACCTTTTCATGCTCCTGGTCTTTTTTTTTTTTTTGCTCCTCGCATTTTTCACACCTTTTCATGCTCCTGGTCTTTTTTTTTTTTTTGCTCCTCGCATTTTTCACACCTTTTCATGCTCCTGGTCTTTTTTTTTTTTTTGCTCCTCGCATTTTTCACACCTTTTCATGCTCCTGGTCTCTTTTTTTTTTTTTTTGCTCCTCACATTTTTCACACCTTTTCATGCTCTTGGTCTTTTTTTTTTTTTTTGCTCCTCGCATTTTTCACACCATTTCATGCTCCTGGTCTTTTTTTTTTTTTTTGCTCCTCGCATTTTTCACACCTTTTCATGCTCCTGGTCTTTTTTTTTTTTTTTTGCTCCTCACATTTTTCACACCTTTTCATGCTCTTGGTCTTTTTTTTTTTTTTTGCTCCTCGCATTTTTCACACCATTTCATGCTCCTGGTCTTTTTTTTTTTTTTTGCTCCTCGCATTTTTCACACCTTTTCATGCTCCTGGTCTTTTTTTTTTTTTTGCTCCCCGCTTTTTTTACACCTTTTCATGCTCCTGGTCTTTTTTTTTTTTTTGCTCCTCGCATTTTTCACACCTTTTCATGCTCCTGGTCTTTTTTTTTTTTTTTTTTTTGCTCCTCGCATTTTTCACACCTTTTCATGCTCTTGATCTTTCTTTTTTTTTTTTTGCTCCCCGCATTTTTCACACCTTTTCATGCTCCTGGTCTGTCTTTTTTTATTTTTTTTTTTTTTGCTCCTCGCATTTTTCACACCTTTTCATGCTCCTGGTCTTTTTTTTTTTTTTTGCTCCCCGCATTTTTTACACCTTTTCATGCTCCTGGTCTTTCTTTTTTTTTTTTTTTTTTTTTGCTCCTCGCATTTTTCACACCTTTTCATGCTCCTGGTCTTTTTTTTTTTTTTTTGCTCCTCGCATTTTTCACACCTTTTCATGCTCCTGGTCTTTTTTTTTTTTTTTTTGCTCCTCGCATTTTTCACACCTTTTCATGCTCCTGGTCTTTTTTTTTTTTTTGCTCCTCGCATTTTTCACACCTTTTCATGCTCCTGGTCTTCTTTTTTTTTTTTGCTCCTCGCATTTTTCACACCTTTTCATGCTCCTCGCATTTTTCACACCTTTTCATGCTCCTCGTCTTTTTTTTTTTTTTTTTTTTTTTGCTCCTCGCATTTTTCACACCTTTTCATGCTCCTGATCTTTCTTTTTTTTTGCTCCCCGCATTTTTCACATCTTTTCATGCTCCTGGTCTGTCTTTTTTTTTTTTTTTGCTCCTCGCATTTTTCACACCTTTTCATGCTCCTGGTCTTTTTTTTTTTTTTTTTGCTCCTCGCATTTTTCACACCTTTTCATGCTCCTGGTCTTTTTTTTTTTTTTGCTCCTCGCATTTTTCACACCTTTTCATGCTCCTGGTCTTCTTTTTTTTTTTTGCTCCTCGCATTTTTCACACCTTTTCATGCTCCTCGCATTTTTCACACCTTTTCATGCTCCTCGTCTTTTTTTTTTTTTTTTTTTTTTGCTCCTCGCATTTTTCACACCTTTTCATGCTCCTGATCTTTCTTTTTTTTTGCTCCCCGCATTTTTCACATCTTTTCATGCTCCTGGTCTGTCTTTTTTTTTTTTTTTGCTCCTCGCATTTTTCACACCTTTTCATGCTCCTGGTCTTTTTTTTTTTTTTGCTCCTCGCATTTTTCACACCTTTTCATGCTCCTGGTCTTTTTTTTTTTTTTGCTCCTCGCATTTTTCACACCTTTTCTTGCTCCTGGTCTTTTTTTTTTTTTGCTCCTCGCATTTTTCACACCTTTTCATGCTCCTGGTCTTTTTTTTTTTTTTTGCTCCTCGCATTTTTCACACCTTTTCATGCTCCTGGTCTTTTTTTTTTTTTTGCTCCTCGCATTTTTCACACCTTTTCATGCTCTTGGTCTTTTTTTTTTTTTTTGCTCCTCGCATTTTTCACACCATTTCATGCTCCTGGTCTTTTTTTTTTTTTTTGCTCCTCGCATTTTTCACACCTTTTCATGCTCCTGGTCTTTTTTTTTTTTTTGCTCCCCGCATTTTTTACACCTTTTCATGCTCCTGGTCTTTTTTTTTTTTTGCTCCTCGCATTTTTCACACCTTTTCATGCTCCTGGTCTTTTTTTTTTTTTTTTTTTTGCTCCTCGCATTTTTCACACCTTTTCATGCTCCTGATCTTTCTTTTTTTTTTTTTGCTCCCCGCATTTTTCACACCTTTTCATGCTCCTGGTCTGTCTTTTTTTATTTTTTTTTTTTTTTGCTCCTCGCATTTTTCACACCTTTTCATGCTCCTGGTCTTTTTTTTTTTTTTTTGCTCCCCGCATTTTTTACACCTTTTCATGCTCCTGGTCTTTTTTTTTTTTTTTTTTTTTTTTGCTCCTCGCATTTTTCACACCTTTTCATGCTCCTGGTCTTTCTTTCTTTCTTTCTTTTTTTTTTTTGCTCCTCGCATTTTTCACACCTTTTCATGGTCCTTGCATTTTTCACACCTTTTCATGCTCCTTGCATTTTTCACAACTTTTCTTGCTCCTCGCTTTTTTCTCACCTTTTCTTGCTCCTTGCTTTTTTCACTTCTTTTCATGCTACTGGTCTTTTTTTTTTTTTTTTTTTTTGCTCCTCGCATTTCTCACACCTTTTCATGCTCCTGGTCTTTTTTTTTTTTTTTTTGCTCCTCACATTTTTCACACCTTTTCATGCTCCTCGCATTTTTCACACCTTTTCATGCTCCTCGTCTTTTTTTTTTTTTTTTTTTTTGCTCCTCGCATTTTTCACACCTTTTCATGCTCCTGATCTTTCTTTTTTTTTGCTCCCCGCATTTTTCACATCTTTTCATGCTCCTGGTCTGTCTTTTTTTTTTTTTTTGCTCCTCGCATTTTTCACACCTTTTCATGCTCCTGGTCTTTTTTTTTTTTTTGCTCCTCGCATTTTTCACACCTTTTCATGCTCCCGGTCTTTTTTTTTTTTTTTGCTCCTCGCATTTTTCACACCTTTTCATGCTCCTCGCATTTTTCACACCTTTTCATGCTCCTGGTCTTTTTTTTTTTTTTTTTTTTTTTTTGCTCCTCGCATTTTTCACACCTTTTCATGCTCCTGATCTTTCTTTTTTTTTTTTTGCTCCCCGCATTTTTCACAACTTTTCATGCTCCTCGAATTTTTCACACCTTTTCATGCTCCTGGTCTTTTTTTTTTTTTTGCTCCTCGCATTTTTCACACCTTTTCATGCTCCTGATCTTTCTTTTTTTTTTTTTGCTCCCCGCATTTTTCACAACTTTTCATGCTCCTCGAATTTTTCACACCTTTTCATGCTCCTGGTCTTTTTTTTTTTTTTGCTCCTCGCATTTTTCACACCTTTTCATGCTCCTGGTCTTTTTTTTTTTTTTTTTTTGCTCCTCGAATTTTTCACACCTTTTCATGCTCCTGGTCTTTTTTTTTTTTTTTTTTGCTCCTCGAATTTTTCACACCTTTTCATGCTCCTGGTCTTTTTTTTTTTTTTTTTTTTGCTCCTCGCATTTTTCACACCATTTCATGCTCCTGGTCTTTTTTTTTTTTTTTGCTCCTCGCATTTTTCACACCTTTTCATGCTCCTGGTCTTTTTTTTTTTTTTTGCTCCCCGCATTTTTTACACCTTTTCATGCTCCTGGTCTTTTTTTTTTTTTTTTTGCTCCTCGCATTTTTCACACCTTTTCATGCTCCTGGTCTTTTTTTTTTTTTTTGCTCCTCGCATTTTTCACACCTTTTCATGCTCCTGGTCTTTTTTTTTTTTTTTTGCTCCTCGCATTTTTCACACCTTTTCATGCTCCTCGCATTTTTCACACCTTTTCTTGCTCCTCGTCTTTTTTTTTTTTTTTTTTTTTTTGCTCCTCGCATTTTTCACACCTTTTCATGCTCCTGATCTTTCTTTTTTTTTGCTCCCCGCATTTTTCACATCTTTTCATGCTCCTGGTCTGTCTTTTTTTTTTTTTTTGCTCCTCGCATTTTTCACACCTTTTCATGCTCCTGGTCTTTTTTTTTTTTTTGCTCCTCGCATTTTTCACACCTTTTCATGCTCCTGGTCTTTTTTTTTTTTTTGCTCCTCGCATTTTTCACACCTTTTCATGCTCCTGGTCTTTTTTTTTTTTTTGCTCCTCGCATTTTTCACACCTTTTCATGCTCCTGGTCTCTTTTTTTTTTTTTTTGCTCCTCACATTTTTCACACCTTTTCATGCTCTTGGTCTTTTTTTTTTTTTTTGCTCCTCGCATTTTTCACACCATTTCATGCTCCTGGTCTTTTTTTTTTTTTTTGCTCCTCGCATTTTTCACACCTTTTCATGCTCCTGGTCTTTTTTTTTTTTTTTTGCTCCTCACATTTTTCACACCTTTTCATGCTCTTGGTCTTTTTTTTTTTTTTTGCTCCTCGCATTTTTCACACCATTTCATGCTCCTGGTCTTTTTTTTTTTTTTTGCTCCTCGCATTTTTCACACCTTTTCATGCTCCTGGTCTTTTTTTTTTTTTTGCTCCCCGCTTTTTTTACACCTTTTCATGCTCCTGGTCTTTTTTTTTTTTTTTGCTCCTCGCATTTTTCACACCTTTTCATGCTCCTGGTCTTTTTTTTTTTTTTTTTTTTGCTCCTCGCATTTTTCACACCTTTTCATGCTCTTGATCTTTCTTTTTTTTTTTTTGCTCCCCGCATTTTTCACACCTTTTCATGCTCCTGGTCTGTCTTTTTTTATTTTTTTTTTTTTTGCTCCTCGCATTTTTCACACCTTTTCATGCTCCTGGTCTTTTTTTTTTTTTTTGCTCCCCGCATTTTTTACACCTTTTCATGTTCCTGGTCTTTCTTTTTTTTTTTTTTTTTTTTTGCTCCTCGCATTTTTCACACCTTTTCATGCTCCTGGTCTTTTTTTTTTTTTTTTTGCTCCTCGCATTTTTCACACCTTTTCATGCTCCTGGTCTTTTTTTTTTTTTTTTTGCTCCTCGCATTTTTCACACCTTTTCATGCTCCTGGTCTTTTTTTTTTTTTTGCTCCTCGCATTTTTCACACCTTTTCATGCTCCTGGTCTTCTTTTTTTTTTTTGCTCCTCGCATTTTTCACACCTTTTCATGCTCCTCGCATTTTTCACACCTTTTCATGCTCCTCGTCTTTTTTTTTTTTTTTTTTTTTTGCTCCTCGCATTTTTCACACCTTTTCATGCTCCTGATCTTTCTTTTTTTTTGCTCCCCGCATTTTTCACATCTTTTCATGCTCCTGGTCTGTCTTTTTTTTTTTTTTTGCTCCTCGCATTTTTCACACCTTTTCATGCTCCTGGTCTTTTTTTTTTTTTTTTGCTCCTCGCATTTTTCACACCTTTTCCTGCTCCTGGTCTTTTTTTTTTTTTTTTTTTGCTCCTCGAATTTTTCACACCTTTTCATGCTCCTGGTCTTTTTTTTTTTTTTTTTTGCTCCTCGAATTTTTCACACCTTTTCATGCTCCTGGTCTTTTTTTTTTTTTTTTTTTTGCTCCTCGCATTTTTCACACCATTTCATGCTCCTGGTCTTTTTTTTTTTTTTGCTCCTCGCATTTTTCACACCTTTTCATGCTCCTGGTCTTTTTTTTTTTTTTGCTCCCCGCATTTTTTACACCTTTTCATGCTCCTGGTCTTTTTTTTTTTTTTTTGCTCCTCGCATTTTTCACACCTTTTCATGCTCCTGGTCTTTTTTTTTTTTTTGCTCCTCGCATTTTTCACACCTTTTCATGCTCCTGGTCTTTTTTTTTTTTTTTTGCTCCTCGCATTTTTCACACCTTTTCATGCTCCTCGCATTTTTCACACCTTTTCATGCTCCTCGTCTTTTTTTTTTTTTTTTTTTTTTGCTCCTCGCATTTTTCACACCTTTTCATGCTCCTGATCTTTCTTTTTTTTTGCTCCCCGCATTTTTCACATCTTTTCATGCTCCTGGTCTGTCTTTTTTTTTTTTTTTGCTCCTCGCATTTTTCACACCTTTTCATGCTCCTGGTCTTTTTTTTTTTTTTGCTCCTCGCATTTTTCACACCTTTTCATGCTCCTGGTCTTTTTTTTTTTTTTGCTCCTCGCATTTTTCACACCTTTTCATGCTCCTGGTCTTTTTTTTTTTTTTGCTCCTCGCATTTTTCACACCTTTTCATGCTCCTGGTCTCTTTTTTTTTTTTTTTGCTCCTCACATTTTTCACACCTTTTCATGCTCTTGGTCTTTTTTTTTTTTTTTGCTCCTCGCATTTTTCACACCATTTCATGCTCCTGGTCTTTTTTTTTTTTTTTGCTCCTCGCTTTTTTCACCCCTTTTCTTGCTCCTGTTCTTTTTTTTTTTTTTTTGCTCCTCACATTTTTCACACCTTTTCATGCTCTTGGTCTTTTTTTTTTTTTTGCTCCTCGCATTTTTCACACCATTTCATGCTCCTGGTCTTTTTTTTTTTTTTTTCTCCTCGCATTTTTCACACCTTTTCATGCTCCTGGTCTTTTTTTTTTTTTTTGCTCCCCGCTTTTTTTTCCCCTTTTCTTGCTCCTGGTCTTTTTTTTTTTTTTGCTCCTCGCATTTTTCACACCTTTTCATGCTCCTGGTCTTTTTTTTTTTTTTTTTTTTGCTCCTCGCATTTTTCACACCTTTTCATGCTCTTGATCTTTCTTTTTTTTTTTTTGCTCCCCGCATTTTTCACACCTTTTCATGCTCCTGGTCTGTCTTTTTTTATTTTTTTTTTTTTTGCTCCTCGCATTTTTCACACCTTTTCATGCTCCTGGTCTTTTTTTTTTTTTTTGCTCCCCGCATTTTTTACACCTTTTCATGCTCCTGGTCTTTTTTTTTTTTTTTTTTTTTTTTTGCTCCTCGCATTTTTCACACCTTTTCATGCTCCTGGTCTTTTTTTTTTTTTTTTGCTCCTCGCTTTTTTCACACCTTTTCATGCTCCTGGTCTTTTTTTTTTTTTTTTTGCTCCTCGCATTTTTCACACCTTTTCATGCTCCTGGTCTTTTTTTTTTTTTGCTCCTCGCATTTTTCACACCTTTTCATGCTCCTGGTCTTCTTTTTTTTTTTTGCTCCTCGCATTTTTCACACCTTTTCATGCTCCTCGCATTTTTCACACCTTTTCATGCTCCTCGTCTTTTTTTTTTTTTTTTTTTTTTTGCTCCTCGCATTTTTCACACCTTTTCATGCTCCTGATCTTTCTTTTTTTTTGCTCCCCGCATTTTTCACATCTTTTCATGCTCCTGGTCTGTCTTTTTTTTTTTTTTTGCTCCTCGCATTTTTCACACCTTTTCATGCTCCTGGTCTTTTTTTTTTTTTTTGCTCCTCGCATTTTTCACACCTTTTCTTGCTCCTGTTCTTTTTTTTTTTTTTGCTCCTCGCATTTTTCACACCTTTTCATGCTCCTGGTCTTTTTTTTTTTTGCTCCTCGCATTTTTCACACCTTTTCATGCTCCTGGTCTTTTTTTTTTTTTTGCTCCTCGCATTTTTCACACCTTTTCATGCTCCTGGTCTTTTTTTTTTTTTTGCTCCTCGCATTTTTCACACCTTTTCATGCTCTTGGTCTTTTTTTTTTTTTTTGCTCCTCGCATTTTTCACACCATTTCATGCTCCTGGTCTTTTTTTTTTTTTTTGCTCCTCGCATTTTTCACACCTTTTCATGCTCCTGGTCTTTTTTTTTTTTTTGCTCCCCGCATTTTTTACACCTTTTCATGCTCCTGGTCTTTTTTTTTTTTTGCTCCTCGCATTTTTCACCCCTTTTCATGCTCCTGGTCTTTTTTTTTTTTTTTTTTTGCTCCTCGCATTTTTCACACCTTTTCATGCTCCTGATCTTTCTTTTTTTTTTTTTGCTCCCCGCATTTTTCACACCTTTTCATGCTCCTGGTCTGTCTTTTTTTATTTTTTTTTTTTTTGCTCCTCGCATTTTTCACACCTTTTCATGCTCCTGGTCTTTTTTTTTTTTTTTGCTCCCCGCATTTTTTACACCTTTTCATGCTCCTGGTCTTTTTTTTTTTTTTTTTTTTTTTTGCTCCTCGCATTTTTCACACCTTTTCATGCTCCTGGTCTTTCTTTCTTTCTTTCTTTTTTTTTTTTGCTCCTCGCATTTTTCACACCTTTTCATGGTCCTTGCATTTTTCACACCTTTTCATGCTCCTTGCATTTTTCACAACTTTTCATGCTCCTCGCATTTTTCACACCTTTTCATGCTCCTTGCATTTTTCACATCTTTTCATGCTACTGGTCTTTTTTTTTTTTTTTTTTTTTGCTCCTCGCATTTCTCACACCTTTTCATGCTCCTGGTCTTTTTTTTTTTTTTTTTGCTCCTCACATTTTTCACACCTTTTCATGCTCCTCGCATTTTTCACACCTTTTCATGCTCCTCGTCTTTTTTTTTTTTTTTTTTTTTGCTCCTCGCATTTTTCACACCTTTTCATGCTCCTGATCTTTCTTTTTTTTTGCTCCCCGCATTTTTCACATCTTTTCATGCTCCTGGTCTGTCTTTTTTTTTTTTTTTGCTCCTCGCATTTTTCACACCTTTTCATGCTCCTGGTCTTTTTTTTTTTTTTGCTCCTCGCATTTTTCACACCTTTTCATGCTCCCGGTCTTTTTTTTTTTTTTTGCTCCTCGCATTTTTCACACCTTTTCATGCTCCTCGCATTTTTCACACCTTTTCATGCTCCTGGTCTCTTTTTTTTTTTTTGCTCCTCGCATTTTTCACACCTTTTCATGCTCCTGATCTTTCTTTTTTTTTTTTTGCTCCCCGCATTTTTCACAACTTTTCATGCTCCTCGAATTTTTCACACCTTTTCATGCTCCTGGTCTTTTTTTTTTTTTTGCTCCTCGCATTTTTCCCCCCTTTTCATGCTCCTGGTCTTTTTTTTTTTTTTTTTTTTGCTCCTCGAATTTTTCACACCTTTTCATGCTCCTGGTCTTTTTTTTTTTTTTTTTTTGCTCCTCGAATTTTTCACACCTTTTCATGCTCCTCGCATTTTTCACACATCTTCATGCTTCTCGCATTTTTCACACCTTTTCATGCTCTTGGTCTTTTTTTTCTCTTTTGCTCCTCGCATTTTTCACACCTTTTCATGCTCCTGGTCTTTCTTTTTTTTTTTTTGCTCCTCGCATTTTTCACACCTTTTCATGCTCCTGGTCTTTCTTTTTTTTTTTTTGCTCCTCGCATTTTTCACACCTTTTCATGCTCCTGGTCTTTTTTTTCTCTTTTGCTCCTCGCATTTGTCACACCTTTTCATGCTCCTGGTCTTTCTTTTTTTTTTTTTTTTTTTTGCTCCTCGCATTTTTCACACCTTTTCATGTTCCTGGTCTCTTTTTTTTTTTTTTTGCTCCTCGCATTTTTCACACCTCTTCATGCTCCTCGCATTTTTCACAACTTTTCATGCTCCTCGCATTTTTCACACCTTTTCATGCTCCTCGCATTTTTCACACCTTTTCATGCTCCTGGTCTTTTTTTTTTTTTTTGCTCCTCGCATTTTTCACACCTTTTCATGCTCCTGGTCTTTTTTTTTTTTTTTTGCTCCTCACATTTTTCACACCTTTTCATGCTCTTGGTCTTTTTTTTTTTTTTTGCTCCTCGCATTTTTCACACCATTTCATGCTCCTGGTCTTTTTTTTTTTTTTTGCTCCTCGCATTTTTCACACCTTTTCATGCTCCTGGTCTTTTTTTTTTTTTTGCTCCCCGCTTTTTTTACACCTTTTCATGCTCCTGGTCTTTTTTTTTTTTTTGCTCCTCGCATTTTTCACACCTTTTCATGCTCCTGGTCTTTTTTTTTTTTTTTTTTTTGCTCCTCGCATTTTTCACACCTTTTCATGCTCTTGATCTTTCTTTTTTTTTTTTTGCTCCCCGCATTTTTCACACCTTTTCATGCTCCTGGTCTGTCTTTTTTTATTTTTTTTTTTTTTGCTCCTCGCATTTTTCACACCTTTTCATGCTCCTGGTCTTTTTTTTTTTTTTTTCTCCCCGCATTTTTTACACCTTTTCATGCTCCTGGTCTTTCTTTTTTTTTTTTTTTTTTTTTGCTCCTCGCATTTTTCACACCTTTTCATGCTCCTGGTCTTTTTTTTTTTTTTTTGCTCCTCGCATTTTTCACACCTTTTCATGCTCCTGGTCTTTTTTTTTTTTTTTTTGCTCCTCGCATTTTTCACACCTTTTCATGCTCCTGGTCTTTTTTTTTTTTTTGCTCCTCGCATTTTTCACACCTTTTCATGCTCCTGGTCTTCTTTTTTTTTTTTGCTCCTCGCATTTTTCACACCTTTTCATGCTCCTCGCATTTTTCACACCTTTTCATGCTCCTCGTCTTTTTTTTTTTTTTTTTTTTTTTGCTCCTCGCATTTTTCACACCTTTTCATGCTCCTGATCTTTCTTTTTTTTTGCTCCCCGCATTTTTCACATCTTTTCATGCTCCTGGTCTGTCTTTTTTTTTTTTTTTGCTCCTCGCATTTTTCACACCTTTTCATGCTCCTGGTCTTTTTTTTTTTTTTGCTCCTCGCATTTTTCACACCTTTTCATGCTCCTGGTCTTTTTTTTTTTTTTGCTCCTCGCATTTTTCACACCTTTTCATGCTCCTGGTCTTTTTTTTTTTTTGCTCCTCGCATTTTTCACACCTTTTCATGCTCCTGGTCTTTTTTTTTTTTTTGCTCCTCGCATTTTTCACACCTTTTCATGCTCCTGGTCTTTTTTTTTTTTTTGCTCCTCGCATTTTTCACACCTTTTCATGCTCTTGGTCTTTTTTTTTTTTTTTGCTCCTCGCATTTTTCACACCATTTCATGCTCCTGGTCTTTTTTTTTTTTTTTGCTCCTCGCATTTTTCACACCTTTTCATGCTCCTGGTCTTTTTTTTTTTTTTGCTCCCCGCATTTTTTACACCTTTTCATGCTCCTGGTCTTTTTTTTTTTTTGCTCCTCGCATTTTTCACACCTTTTCATGCTCCTGGTCTTTTTTTTTTTTTTTTTTTTGCTCCTCGCATTTTTCACACCTTTTCATGCTCCTGATCTTTCTTTTTTTTTTTTTGCTCCCCGCATTTTTCACACCTTTTCATGCTCCTGGTCTGTCTTTTTTTATTTTTTTTTTTTTTGCTCCTCGCATTTTTCACACCTTTTCATGCTCCTGGTCTTTTTTTTTTTTTTTGCTCCCCGCATTTTTTACACCTTTTCATGCTCCTGGTCTTTTTTTTTTTTTTTTTTTTTTTGCTCCTCGCATTTTTCACACCTTTTCATGCTCCTGGTCTTTCTTTCTTTCTTTCTTTTTTTTTTTTGCTCCTCGCATTTTTCACACCTTTTCATGGTCCTTGCATTTTTCACACCTTTTCATGCTCCTTGCATTTTTCACAACTTTTCATGCTCCTCGCATTTTTCACACCTTTTCATGCTCCTTGCATTTTTCACATCTTTTCATGCTACTGGTCTTTTTTTTTTTTTTTTTTTTTGCTCCTCGCATTTCTCACACCTTTTCATGCTCCTGGTCTTTTTTTTTTTTTTTTTGCTCCTCACATTTTTCACACCTTTTCATGCTCCTCGCATTTTTCACACCTTTTCATGCTCCTCGTCTTTTTTTTTTTTTTTTTTTTTTGCTCCTCGCATTTTTCACACCTTTTCATGCTCCTGATCTTTCTTTTTTTTTGCTCCCCGCATTTTTCACATCTTTTCATGCTCCTGGTCTGTCTTTTTTTTTTTTTTTGCTCCTCGCATTTTTCACACCTTTTCATGCTCCTGGTCTTTTTTTTTTTTTTGCTCCTCGCATTTTTCACACCTTTTCATGCTCCCGGTCTTTTTTTTTTTTTTTGCTCCTCGCATTTTTCACACCTTTTCATGCTCCTCGCATTTTTCACACCTTTTCATGCTCCTGGTCTCTTTTTTTTTTTTTTTTTTTTTTTTGCTCCTCGCATTTTTCACACCTTTTCATGCTCCTGATCTTTCTTTTTTTTTTTTTGCTCCCCGCATTTTTCACAACTTTTCATGCTCCTCGAATTTTTCACACCTTTTCATGCTCCTGGTCTTTTTTTTTTTTTTGCTCCTCGCATTTTTCACACCTTTTCATGCTCCTGGTCTTTTTTTTTTTTTTTTTTTGCTCCTCGAATTTTTCACACCTTTTCATGCTCCTGGTCTTTTTTTTTTTTTTTTTTTGCTCCTCGAATTTTTCACACCTTTTCATGCTCCTGGTCTTTTTTTTTTTTTTTTTTTTTGCTCCTCGCATTTTTCACACCATTTCATGCTCCTGGTCTTTTTTTTTTTTTTGCTCCTCGCATTTTTCACACCTTTTCATGCTCCTGGTCTTTTTTTTTTTTTTGCTCCCCGCATTTTTTACACCTTTTCATGCTCCTGGTCTTTTTTTTTTTTTTTTTGCTCCTCGCATTTTTCACACCTTTTCATGCTCCTGGTCTTTTTTTTTTTTTTGCTCCTCGCATTTTTCACACCTTTTCATGCTCCTGGTCTTTTTTTTTTTTTTTTGCTCCTCGCATTTCACACCTTTTCATGCTCCTCGCATTTTTCACACCTTTTCATGCTCCTCGTCTTTTTTTTTTTTTTTTTTTTTTGCTCCTCGCATTTTTCACACCTTTTCATGCTCCTGATCTTTCTTTTTTTTTGCTCCCCGCATTTTTCACATCTTTTCATGCTCCTGGTCTGTCTTTTTTTTTTTTTTTGCTCCTCGCATTTTTCACACCTTTTCATGCTCCTGGTCTTTTTTTTTTTTTTGCTCCTCGCATTTTTCACACCTTTTCATGCTCCTGGTCTTTTTTTTTTTTTTGCTCCTCGCATTTTTCACACCTTTTCATGCTCCTGGTCTTTTTTTTTTTTTTGCTCCTCGCATTTTTCACACCTTTTCATGCTCCTGGTCTCTTTTTTTTTTTTTTTGCTCCTCACATTTTTCACACCTTTTCATGCTCTTGGTCTTTTTTTTTTTTTTTGCTCCTCGCATTTTTCACACCATTTCATGCTCCTGGTCTTTTTTTTTTTTTTTGCTCCTCGCATTTTTCACACCTTTTCATGCTCCTGGTCTTTTTTTTTTTTTTTTGCTCCTCACATTTTTCACACCTTTTCATGCTCTTGGTCTTTTTTTTTTTTTTTGCTCCTCGCATTTTTCACACCATTTCATGCTCCTGGTCTTTTTTTTTTTTTTTGCTCCTCGCATTTTTCACACCTTTTCATGCTCCTGGTCTTTTTTTTTTTTTTGCTCCCCGCTTTTTTTCCACCTTTTCATGCTCCTGGTCTTTTTTTTTTTTTTGCTCCTCGCATTTTTCACACCTTTTCATGCTCCTGGTTTTTTTTTTTTTTTTTTTTTTGCTCCTCGCATTTTTCACACCTTTTCATGCTCTTGATCTTTCTTTTTTTTTTTTTGCTCCCCGCATTTTTCACACCTTTTCATGCTCCTGGTCTTTTTTTTTTTTTTTGCTCCCCGCATTTTTTACACCTTTTCATGCTCCTGGTCTTTCTTTTTTTTTTTTTTTTTTTTTGCTCCTCTCTTTTTTCCCACCTTTTCTTGCTCCTGGTCTTTTTTTTTTTTTTTTGCTCCTCGCATTTTTCACACCTTTTCATGCTCCTGGTCTTTTTTTTTTTTTTTGCTCCCCGCATTTTTTACACCTTTTCATGCTCCTGGTCTTTCTTTTTTTTTTTTTTTTTTTTTGCTCCTCGCATTTTTCACACCTTTTCATGCTCCTGGTCTTTTTTTTTTTTTTTTGCTCCTCGCATTTTTCACACCTTTTCATGCTCCTGGTCTTTTTTTTTTTTTTTTTGCTCCTCGCATTTTTCACACCTTTTCATGCTCCTGGTCTTTTTTTTTTTTTTGCTCCTCGCATTTTTCACACCTTTTCATGCTCCTGGTCTTCTTTTTTTTTTTTGCTCCTCGCATTTTTCACACCTTTTCATGCTCCTCGCATTTTTCACACCTTTTCATGCTCCTCGTCTTTTTTTTTTTTTTTTTTTTTGCTCCTCGCATTTTTCACACCTTTTCATGCTCCTGATCTTTCTTTTTTTTTGCTCCCCGCATTTTTCACATCTTTTCATGCTCCTGGTCTGTCTTTTTTTTTTTTTTTGCTCCTCGCATTTTTCACACCTTTTCATGCTCCTGGTCTTTTTTTTTTTTTTTGCTCCTCGCATTTTTCACTCCTTTTCATGCTCCTGGTCTTTTTTTTTTTTTTGCTCCTCGCATTTTTCACACCTTTTCATGCTCCTGGTCTTTTTTTTTTTTGCTCCTCGCATTTTTCACACCTTTTCATGCTCCTGGTCTTTTTTTTTTTTTTGCTCCTCGCATTTTTCACACCTTTTCATGCTCCTGGTCTTTTTTTTTTTTTTGCTCCTCGCATTTTTCACACCTTTTCATGCTCTTGGTCTTTTTTTTTTTTTTTGCTCCTCGCATTTTTCACACCATTTCATGCTCCTGGTCTTTTTTTTTTTTTTTGCTCCTCGCATTTTTCACACCTTTTCATGCTCCTGGTCTTTTTTTTTTTTTTGCTCCCCGCATTTTTTACACCTTTTCATGCTCCTGGTCTTTTTTTTTTTTTGCTCCTCGCATTTTTCACACCTTTTCATGCTCCTGGTCTTTTTTTTTTTTTTTTTTTGCTCCTCGCATTTTTCACACCTTTTCATGCTCCTGATCTTTCTTTTTTTTTTTTTGCTCCCCGCATTTTTCACACCTTTTCATGCTCCTGGTCTGTCTTTTTTTATTTTTTTTTTTTTTGCTCCTCGCATTTTTCACACCTTTTCATGCTCCTGGTCTTTTTTTTTTTTTTTGCTCCCCGCATTTTTTACACCTTTTCATGCTCCTGGTCTTTTTTTTTTTTTTTTTTTTTTTGCTCCTCGCATTTTTCACACCTTTTCATGCTCCTGGTCTTTCTTTCTTTCTTTCTTTTTTTTTTTTGCTCCTCGCATTTTTCACACCTTTTCATGGTCCTTGCATTTTTCACACCTTTTCATGCTCCTTGCATTTTTCACAACTTTTCATGCTCCTCGCATTTTTCACACCTTTTCATGCTCCTTGCTTTTTTCACATCTTTTCATGCTACTGGTCTTTTTTTTTTTTTTTTTTTTTTGCTCCTCGCATTTCTCCCACCTTTTCATGCTCCTGGTCTTTTTTTTTTTTTTTTTGCTCCTCACATTTTTCACACCTTTTCATGCTCCTCGCATTTTTCACACCTTTTCATGCTCCTCGTCTTTTTTTTTTTTTTTTTTTTTGCTCCTCGCATTTTTCACACCTTTTCATGCTCCTGATCTTTCTTTTTTTTTGCTCCCCGCATTTTTCACATCTTTTCATGCTCCTGGTCTGTCTTTTTTTTTTTTTTTGCTCCTCGCATTTTTCACACCTTTTCATGCTCCTGGTCTTTTTTTTTTTTTTGCTCCTCGCATTTTTCACACCTTTTCATGCTCCCGGTCTTTTTTTTTTTTTTTGCTCCTCGCATTTTTCACACCTTTTCATGCTCCTCGCATTTTTCACACCTTTTCATGCTCCTGGTCTCTTTTTTTTTTTTTGCTCCTCGCATTTTTCACACCTTTTCATGCTCCTGATCTTTCTTTTTTTTTTTTTGCTCCCCGCATTTTTCACAACTTTTCATGCTCCTCGAATTTTTCACACCTTTTCATGCTCCTGGTCTTTTTTTTTTTTTTGCTCCTCGCATTTTTCACACCTTTTCATGCTCCTGGTCTTTTTTTTTTTTTTTTTTTGCTCCTCGAATTTTTCACACCTTTTCATGCTCCTGGTCTTTTTTTTTTTTTTTTTTTTGCTCCTCGAATTTTTCACACCTTTTCATGCTCCTCGCATTTTTCACACATCTTCATGCTTCTCGCATTTTTCACACCTTTTCATGCTCTTGGTCTTTTTTTTCTCTTTTGCTCCTCGCATTTTTCACACCTTTTCATGCTCCTGGTCTTTCTTTTTTTTTTTTTGCTCCTCGCATTTTTCACACCTTTTCATGCTCCTGGTCTTTCTTTTTTTTTTTTTGCTCCTCGCATTTTTCACACCTTTTCATGCTCCTGGTCTTTTTTTTCTCTTTTGCTCCTCGCATTTGTCACACCTTTTCATGCTCCTGGTCTTTCTTTTTTTTTTTTTTTTTTTTGCTCCTCGCATTTTTCACACCTTTTCATGTTCCTGGTCTCTTTTTTTTTTTTTTTGCTCCTCGCATTTTTCACACCTCTTCATGCTCCTCGCATTTTTCACAACTTTTCATGCTCCTCGCATTTTTCACACCTTTTCATGCTCCTCGCATTTTTCACACCTCTTCATGCTCCTCGCATTTTTCACAACTTTTCATGCTCGTCGCATTTTTCACACCTTTTCATGTTCCTCGTCTTTTTTTTTTTTTCTTTTTGCTCCTCGCATTTTTCACACCTTTTCATGCTCCTGGTCTTTCTTTCTTTCTTTTTTTTTTTTTTTTTGCTCCTCGCATTTTTCACACCTTTTCATGCTCCTTGCATTTTTCACAACTTTTCATGCTCCTCGCATTTTTCACACCTTTTCATGCTCCTTGCATTTTTCACACCTTTTCATGCTCCTGGTCTTTCTTTTTTTTTTTTTGCTCCTCCCATTTTTCACACCTTTTCATGCTCCTGGTCTTTTTTTTTTTTTTTTTTTGCTCCTCGAATTTTTCACACCTTTTCATGCTCCTGGTCTTTTTTTTTTTTTTCTTTGCTCCTCGAATTTTTCACATCTTTTCATGCTCCTGGTCTTTTTTTTTTTTTTTCTCCTCGAATTTTTCACACCTTTTCATGCTCCTCGCATTTTTCACACCTCTTCATGCTCCTCGCATTTTTCACAACTTTTCATGCTCCTCGAATTTTTCACACCTTTTCATGCTCCTGGTCTTTTTTTTTTTTTTGCTCCTCGCATTTTTCACACCTTTTCATGCTCCTGGTCTTTTTTTTTTTTTTTTTTTTTGCTCCTCGAATTTTTCACACCTTTTCTTGCTCCTGGTCTTTTTTTTTTTTTTTTTTTGCTCCTCGAATTTTTCACACCTTTTCATGCTCCTCGCATTTTTCACACATCTTCATGCTTCTCGCATTTTTCACAACTTTTCATGCTCCTCGCATTTTTCACACCTTTTCATGCTCCTGGTCTTTTTTTTTTTTTTGCTCCTCGCATTTTTCACACCTTTTCATGCTCCTGGTCTTTCTTTTTTTTTTTTTTTTTTTGCTCCTCGCATTTTTCACACCTTTTCATGCTCCTGGTCTTTCTTTCTTTCTTTTTTTTTTTTTTTTGCTCCTCGCATTTTTCACACCTTTTCATGCTCCTGGTCTTTTTTTTTTTTTTTTTTCCTCCTCGAATTTTTCACACCTTTTCACGCTCCTGGTCTTTTTTTTTTTTTTTTGCTCCTCGAATTTTTCACACCTTATCATGCTCCTCGCATTTTTCACACCTCTTCATGCTCCTCGCATTTTTCACAACTTTTCATGCTCGTCGCATTTTTCACACCTTTTCATGCTCCTGGTCTTTCTTTTTTTTTTTTGCTCCTCGCATTTTTCACACCTTTTCATGTTCCTTGTCTTTTTTTTTTTTTTTTTTTTGCTCCTCGCATTTTTCACACCTTTTCATGCTCTTGGTCTTTTTTTTTTTTTTTTCTCCTCGCATTTTTCACACCATTTCATGCTCCTGGTCTTTTTTTTTTTTTTTTTTCCTCGCATTTTTCACACCTTTTCATGCTCCTGGTCTTTTTTTTTTTTTTTTGCTCCTCACATTTTTCACACCTTTTCATGCTCTTGGTCTTTTTTTTTTTTTTTGCTCCTCGCATTTTTCACACCATTTCATGCTCCTGGTCTTTTTTTTTTTTTTTGCTCCTCGCATTTTTCACACCTTTTCATGCTCCTGGTCTTTTTTTTTTTTTTGCTCCCCGCATTTTTTACACCTTTTCATGCTCCTGGTCTTTTTTTTTTTTTTGCTCCTCGCATTTTTCACACCTTTTCATGCTCCTGGTCTTTTTTTTTTTTTTTTTTTTGCTCCTCGCATTTTTCACACCTTTTCATGCTCTTGATCTTTCTTTTTTTTTTTTTGCTCCCCGCATTTTTCACACCTTTTCATGCTCCTGGTCTGTCTTTTTTTATTTTTTTTTTTTTTGCTCCTCGCATTTTTCACACCTTTTCATGCTCCTGGTCTTTTTTTTTTTTTTTGCTCCCCGCATTTTTTACACCTTTTCATGCTCCTGGTCTTTCTTTTTTTTTTTTTTTTTTTTGCTCCTCGCATTTTTCACACCTTTTCATGCTCCTGGTCTTTTTTTTTTTTTTTTGCTCCTCGCATTTTTCACACCTTTTCATGCTCCTGGTCTTTTTTTTTTTTTTTTTGCTCCTCGCATTTTTCACACCTTTTCATGCTCCTGGTCTTTTTTTTTTTTTTGCTCCTCGCATTTTTCACACCTTTTCATGCTCCTGGTCTTTTTTTTTTTTTTTGCTCCTCGCATTTTTCACACCTTTTCATGCTCCTCGCATTTTTCACACCTTTTCATGCTCCTCGTCTTTTTTTTTTTTTTTTTTTTTTGCTCCTCGCATTTTTCACACCTTTTCATGCTCCTGATCTTTCTTTTTTTTTGCTCCCCGCATTTTTCACATCTTTTCATGCTCCTGGTCTGTCTTTTTTTTTTTTTTTGCTCCTCGCATTTTTCACACCTTTTCATGCTCCTGGTCTTTTTTTTTTTTTTGCTCCTCGCATTTTTCACACCTTTTCATGCTCCTGGTCTTTTTTTTTTTTTTGCTCCTCGCATTTTTCACACCTTTTCATGCTCCTGGTCTTTTTTTTTTTTTTGCTCCTCGCATTTTTCACACCTTTTCATGCTCCTGGTCTTTTTTTTTTTTTTGCTCCTCGCATTTTTCACACCTTTTCATGCTCCTGGTCTTTTTTTTTTTTTTGCTCCTCGCATTTTTCACACCTTTTCATGCTCTTGGTCTTTTTTTTTTTTTTTTTTTGCTCCTCGAATTTTTCACACCTTTTCATGCTCCTGGTCTTTTTTTTTTTTTTTTTTTTGCTCCTCGAATTTTTCACACCTTTTCATGCTCCTCGCATTTTTCACACATCTTCATGCTTCTCGCATTTTTCACACCTTTTCATGCTCTTGGTCTTTTTTTTCTCTTTTGCTCCTCGCATTTTTCACACCTTTTCATGCTCCTGGTCTTTCTTTTTTTTTTTTTGCTCCTCGCATTTTTCACACCTTTTCATGCTCCTGGTCTTTCTTTTTTTTTTTTTGCTCCTCGCATTTTTCACACCTTTTCATGCTCCTGGTCTTTTTTTTCTCTTTTGCTCCTCGCATTTGTCACACCTTTTCATGCTCCTGGTCTTTCTTTTTTTTTTTTTTTTTTTTGCTCCTCGCATTTTTCACACCTTTTCATGTTCCTGGTCTCTTTTTTTTTTTTTTGCTCCTCGCATTTTTCACACCTCTTCATGCTCCTCGCATTTTTCACAACTTTTCATGCTCCTCGCATTTTTCACACCTTTTCATGCTCCTCGCATTTTTCACACCTCTTCATGCTCCTCGCATTTTTCACAACTTTTCATGCTCGTCGCATTTTTCACACCTTTTCATGTTCCTCGTCTTTTTTTTTTTTTCTTTTTGCTCCTCGCATTTTTCACACCTTTTCATGCTCCTGGTCTTTCTTTCTTTCTTTTTTTTTTTTTTTTTTGCTCCTCGCATTTTTCACACCTTTTCATGCTCCTTGCATTTTTCACAACTTTTCATGCTCCTCGCATTTTTCACACCTTTTCATGCTCCTTGCATTTTTCACACCTTTTCTTGCTCCTGGTCTTTCTTTTTTTTTTTTTGCTCCTCCCATTTTTCACACCTTTTCATGCTCCTGTTCTTTTTTTTTTTTTTTTTTTTGCTCCTCGAATTTTTCACACCTTTTCATGCTCCTGGTCTTTTTTTTTTTTTTCTTTGCTCCCGAATTTTTCACATCTTTTCATGCTCCTGGTCTTTTTTTTTTTTTTTTTGCTCCTCGAATTTTTCACACCTTTTCATGCTCCTCGCATTTTTCACACCTCTTCATGCTCCTCGCATTTTTCACAACTTTTCATGCTCCTCGAATTTTTCACACCTTTTCATGCTCCTGGTCTTTTTTTTTTTTTTGCTCCTCGCATTTTTCACACCTTTTCATGCTCCTGGTCTTTTTTTTTTTTTTTTTTTTTGCTCCTCGAATTTTTCACACCTTTTTATGCTCCTGGTTTTTTTTTTTTTTTTTTTTTTGCTCCTCGAATTTTTCACACCTTTTCATGCTCCTCGCATTTTTCACACATCTTCATGCTTCTCGCATTTTTCACAACTTTTCATGCTCCTCGCATTTTTCACACCTTTTCATGCTCCTGGTCTTTTTTTTTTTTTTGCTCCTCGCATTTTTCACACCTTTTCATGCTCCTGGTCTTTCTTTTTTTTTTTTTTTTTTTTGCTCCTCGCATTTTTCACACCTTTTCATGCTCCTGGTCTTTCTTTCTTTCTTTTTTTTTTTTTTTTGCTCCTCGCATTTTTCACACCTTTTCATGCTCCTGGTCTTTTTTTTTTTTTTTTTTTCCTCCTCGAATTTTTCACACCTTTTCACGCTCCTGGTCTTTTTTTTTTTTTTTGCTCCTCGAATTTTTCACACCTTATCATGCTCCTCGCATTTTTCACACCTCTTCATGCTCCTCGCATTTTTCACAACTTTTCATGCTCGTCGCATTTTTCACACCTTTTCATGCTCCTGGTCTTTCTTTTTTTTTTTTGCTCCTCGCATTTTTCACACCTTTTCATGTTCCTTGTCTTTTTTTTTTTTTTTTTTTGCTCCTCGCATTTTTCACACCTTTTCATGCTGTTGGTCTTTTTTTTTTTTTTTGCTCCTCGCATTTTTCACACCATTTCATGCTCCTGGTCTTTTTTTTTTTTTTTGCTCCTCGCATTTTTCACACCTTTTCATGCTCCTGGTCTTTTTTTTTTTTTTTTGCTCCTCACATTTTTCACACCTTTTCATGCTCTTGGTCTTTTTTTTTTTTTTTTGCTCCTCGCATTTTTCACACCATTTCATTCTCCTGGTCTTTTTTTTTTTTTTTGCTCCTCGCATTTTTCACACCTTTTCATGCTCCTGGTCTTTTTTTTTTTTTTGCTCCCCGCATTTTTTACACCTTTTCATGCTCCTGGTCTTTTTTTTTTTTTTGCTCCTCGCATTTTTCACACCTTTTCATGCTCCTGGTCTTTTTTTTTTTTTTTTTTTTGCTCCTCGCATTTTTCACACCTTTTCATGCTCTTGATCTTTCTTTTTTTTTTTTTGCTCCCCGCATTTTTCACACCTTTTCATGCTCCTGGTCTGTCTTTTTTTATTTTTTTTTTTTTTTGCTCCTCGCATTTTTCACACATTTTCATTCTCCTGGTCTTTTTTTTTTTTTTTGCTCCCCGCATTTTTTACACCTTTTCTTGCTCCTGGTCTTTCTTTTTTTTTTTTTTTTTTTTTGCTCCTCGCATTTTTCACACCTTTTCATGCTCCTGGTCTTTTTTTTTTTTTTTTGCTCCTCGCATTTTTCACACCTTTTCATGCTCCTGGTCTTTTTTTTTTTTTTTTGCTCCTCGCATTTTTCACACCTTTTCATGCTCCTGGTCTTTTTTTTTTTTTTGCTCCTCGCATTTTTCACACCTTTTCATGCTCCTGGTCTTTTTTTTTTTTTTTTGCTCCTCGCATTTTTCACACCTTTTCATGCTCCTTTCCTTTTTCACACCTTTTCTTGCTCCTCGTCTTTTTTTTTTTTTTTTTTTTTTTGCTCCTCGCATTTTTCACACCTTTTCATGCTCCTGATCTTTCTTTTTTTTTGCTCCCCGCATTTTTCACATCTTTTCATGCTCCTGGTCTGTCTTTTTTTTTTTTTTTGCTCCTCGCATTTTTCACACCTTTTCATGCTCCTGGTCTTTTTTTTTTTTTTGCTCCTCGCATTTTTCACACCTTTTCATGCTCCTGGTCTTTTTTTTTTTTTTGCTCCTCGCATTTTTCACACCTTTTCATGCTCCTGGTCTTTTTTTTTTTTTGCTCCTCGCATTTTTCACACCTTTTCATGCTCCTGGTCTTTTTTTTTTTTTTGCTCCTCGCATTTTTCACACCTTTTCATGCTCCTGGTCTTTTTTTTTTTTTTGCTCCTCGCATTTTTCACACCTTTTCATGCTCTTGGTCTTTTTTTTTTTTTTTGCTCCTCGCATTTTTCACACCTTTTCATGCTCCTGATCTTTCTTTTTTTTTTTTTGCTCCCCGCATTTTTCACACCTTTTCATGCTCCTGGTCTGTCTTTTTTTATTTTTTTTTTTTTTTGCTCCTCGCATTTTTCACACCTTTTCATGCTCCTGGTCTTTTTTTTTTTTTTTTCTCCCCCCATTTTTTTCACCTTTTCATGCTCCTGGTCTTTTTTTTTTTTTTTTTTTTTTTTGCTCCTCGCATTTTTCACACCTTTTCATGCTCCTGGTCTTTCTTTCTTTCTTTCTTTTTTTTTTTTGCTCCTCGCATTTTTCACACCTTTTCATGGTCCTTGCATTTTTCACACCTTTTCATGCTCCTTGCATTTTTCACAACTTTTCATGCTCCTCGCATTTTTCACACCTTTTCATGCTCCTTGCATTTTTCACATCTTTTCATGCTACTGGTCTTTTTTTTTTTTTTTTTTTTTGCTCCTCGCATTTCTCACACCTTTTCATGCTCCTGGTCTTTTTTTTTTTTTTTTTGCTCCTCACATTTTTCACACCTTTTCATGCTCCTCGCATTTTTCACACCTTTTCATGCTCCTGATCTTTCTTTTTTTTTGCTCCCCGCATTTTTCACATCTTTTCATGCTCCTGGTCTGTCTTTTTTTTTTTTTTTGCTCCTCGCATTTTTCACACCTTTTCATGCTCCTGGTCTTTTTTTTTTTTTTTGCTCCTCGCATTTTTCACACCTTTTCATGCTCCTGGTCTTTTTTTTTTTTTTTGCTCCTCGCATTTTTCACACCTTTTCATGCTCCTGATCTTTCTTTTTTTTTTTTTGCTCCCCGCATTTTTCACACCTTTTCATGCTCCTGGTCTGTCTTTTTTTTTTTTTTTTTTTTTTTGCTCCTCGCATTTTTCACACTTTTTCATGCTCCTGGTCTTTTTTTTTTTTTTTGCTCCTCGCATTTTTCACACCTTTTCATGGTCCTGGTCTTTTTTTTTTTTTGCTCCTCGCATTTTTCACACCTTTTCATGCTCCTGGTCTCTTTTTTTTTTTTTTTTTTTTTTTGCTCCTCGCATTTTTCACACCTTTTCATGCTCCTGTTCTTTTTTTTTTTTTTTTTGCTCCTCGCATTTTTCACACCTTTTCATGCTCCTGGTCTTTCTTTCTTTCTTTCTTTTTTTTTTTTTGCTTCTCGCATTTTTCACACCTTTTCATGCTCCTTGCATTTTTCACACCTTTTCATGCTCCTGGTCTTTCTTTCTTTCTTTCTTTTTTTTTTTTGCTCCTCGCATTTTTCACACCTTTTCATGCTCCTTGCATTTTTCACAACTTTTCATGCTCCTCGCATTTTTCTCACCTTTTCATGCTCCTTGCATTTTTCACATCTTTTCTTGCTACTGGTCTTTTTTTTTTTTTTTTTTTTTTTGCTCCTCGCATTTCTCACCCCTTTTCATGCTCCTGGTCTTTTTTTTTTTTTTTTGCTTCTCACATTTTTCACACCTTTTCATGCTCCTCGCATTTTTCACACCTTTTCATGCTCCTCGTCTTTTTTTTTTTTTTTTTTTTTTTGCTCCTCGCATTTTTCACACCTTTTCATGCTCCTGATCTTTCTTTTTTTTTGCTCCCCGCATTTTTCACATCTTTTCATGCTCCTGGTCTGTCTTTTTTTTTTTTTTTGCTCCTCGCATTTTTCACACCTTTTCATGCTCCTGGTCTTTTTTTTTTTTTTTGCTCCTCGCATTTTTCACACCTTTTCATGCTCCTGGTCTTTTTTTTTTTTTACTCCTCGCATTTTTCACACCTTTTCATGCTCCTGGTCTTTTTTTTTTTTTTGCTCCTCGCATTTTTCACACCTTTTCATGCTCCTGGTCTTTCTTTTTTTTTGCTCCCCGCATTTTTCACATCTTTTCTTGCTCCTGGTCTGTCTTTTTTTTTTTTTTTGCTCCTCGCATTTTTCACACCTTTTCATGCTCCTGGTCTTTTTTTTTTTTTACTCCTCGCATTTTTCACACCTTTTCATGCTCCTGGTCTTTTTTTTTTTTTTGCTCCTCGCATTTTTCACACCTTTTCATGCTCCTGGTCTTTCTTTTTTTTTTTTTTTTTGCTCCTCGCATTTTTCACACCTTTTCATGCTCCTGGTCTTTTTTTTTTTTTTTTGCTCCTCACATTTTTCACACCTTTTCATGCTCTTGGTCTTTTTTTTTTTTTTTGCTCCTCGCATTTTTCACACCATTTCATGCTCCTGGTCTTTTTTTTTTTTTTTGCTCCTCGCATTTTTCACACCTTTTCATGCTCCTGGTCTTTTTTTTTTTTTTGCTCCCCGCATTTTTTACACCTTTTCATGCTCCTGGTCTTTTTTTTTTTTTTGCTCCTCGCATTTTTCACACCTTTTCATGCTCCTGGTCTTTTTTTTTTTTTTTTTTTTGCTCCTCGCATTTTTCACACCTTTTCATGCTCCTGATCTTTCTTTTTTTTTTTTTGCTCCCCGCATTTTTCACACCATTTCATGCTCCTGGTCTGTCTTTTTTTATTTTTTTTTTTTTTGCTCCTCGCATTTTTCACACCTTTTCATGCTCCTGGTCTTTTTTTTTTTTTTTGCTTCCCGCATTTTTTACACCTTTTTATGCTCCTGGTCTTTTTTTTTTTTTTTTTTTTGCTCCTCGCATTTTTCACACCTTTTCATGCTCCTGGTCTTTTTTTTTTTTTTTTTTGCTCCTCGCATTTTTCACACCTTTTCATGCTCCTGGTCTTTTTTTTTTTTTTTGCTCCTCGCATTTTTCACACCTTTTCATGCTCCTGGTCTTTTTTTTTTTTTTTGCTCCTCGCATTTTTCACACCTTTTCATGCTCCTCGCATTTTTCACACCTTTTCATGCTCCTGGTCTCTTTTTTTTTTTTTTTTTTTTTTGCTCCTCGCATTTTTCACACCTTTTCATGCTCCTGATCTTTCTTTTTTTTTTTTTGCTCCCCGCATTTTTCACACCTTTTCATGCTCCTGGTCTGTCTTTTTTTATTTTTTTTTTTTTTGCTCCTCGCATTTTTCACACCTTTTCATGCTCCTGGTCTTTTTTTTTTTTTTTTGCTCCCCGCATTTTTTACACCTTTTCATGCTCCTGGTCTTTCTTTTTTTTTTTTTGCTCCTCGCATTTTTCACACCTTTTCATGCTCCTGGTCTTTTTTTTTTTTTTTTTGCTCCTCGCATTTTTCACACCTTTTCATGCTCCTGGTCTTTTTTTTTTTTTTTTGGCTCCTCGCATTTTTCACACCTTTTCATGCTCCTGGTCTTTTTTTTTTTTTTGCTCCTCGCATTTTTCACACCTTTTCATGCTCCTGGTCTTTTTTTTTTTTTTTTGCTCCTCGAATTTTTCACACCTTTTCATGCTCCTCGCATTTTTCACACCTCTTCATGCTCCTCGCATTTTTCACAACTTTTCATGCTCCTCGAATTTTTCACACCTTTTCATGCTCCTGGTCTTTTTTTTTTTTTTGCTCCTCGCATTTTTCACACGTTTTCATGCTCCTGGTCTTTTTTTTTTTTTTTTTTTGCTCCTCGAATTTTTCACACCTTTTCATGCTCCTGGTCTTTTTTTTTTTTTTTTTTTGCTCCTCGAATTTTTCACACCTTTTCATGCTCCTCGCATTTTTCACACATCTTCATGCTTCTCGCATTTTTCACACCTTTTCATGCTCTTGGTCTTTTTTTTCTCTTTTGCTCCTCGCATTTTTCACACCTTTTCATGCTCCTGGTCTTTCTTTTTTTTTTTTTGCTCCTCGCATTTTTCACACCTTTTCATGCTCCTGGTCTTTCTTTTTTTTTTTTTGCTCCTCGCATTTTTCACACCTTTTCATGCTCCTGGTCTTTTTTTTCTCTTTTGCTCCTCGCATTTGTCACACCTTTTCATGCTCCTGGTCTTTCTTTTTTTTTTTTTTTTTTTTGCTCCTCGCATTTTTCACACCTTTTCATGTTCCTGGTCTCTTTTTTTTTTTTTTTTTTTTTTGCTCCTCGCATTTTTCACACCTCTTCATGCTCCTCGCATTTTTCACAACTTTTCATGCTCCTCGCATTTTTCACACCTTTTCATGCTCCTCGCATTTTTCACACCTTTTCATGCTCCTCGCATTTTTCACACCTCTTCATGCTCCTCGCATTTTTCACAACTTTTCATGCTCCTGGTCTTTCTTTCTTTCTTTCTTTTTTTTTTTTGCTCCTCGCATTTTTCACACCTTTTCATGGTCCTTGCATTTTTCACACCTTTTCATGCTCCTTGCATTTTTCACAACTTTTCATGCTCCTCGCATTTTTCACACCTTTTCATGCTCCTTGCATTTTTCACATCTTTTCATGCTACTGGTCTTTTTTTTTTTTTTTTTTTTTGCTCCTTGCATTTTTCACCCCTTTTCATGCTCCTGGTCTTTCTTTCTTTCTTTCTTTTTTTTTTTTGCTCCTCGCATTTTTCACACCTTTTCATGGTCCTTGCATTTTTCACACCTTTTCATGCTCCTTGCATTTTTCACAACTTTTCATGCTCCTCGCATTTTTCACACCTTTTCATGCTCCTGGTCTTTTTTTTTTTTTTTTTTTTGCTCCTCGAATTTTTCACACCTTTTCATGCTCCTGGTCTTTTTTTTTTTTTTCTTTGCTCCTCGAATTTTTCACATCTTTTCATGCTCCTGGTCTTTTTTTTTTTTTTTTGCTCCTCGAATTTTTCACACCTTTTCATGCTCCTCGCATTTTTCACACCTCTTCATGCTCCTCGCATTTTTCACAACTTTTCATGCTCCTCGAATTTTTCACACCTTTTCATGCTCCTGGTCTTTTTTTTTTTTTTGCTCCTCGCATTTTTCACACCTTTTCATGCTCCTGGTCTTTTTTTTTTTTTTTTTTTTGCTCCTCGAATTTTTCACACCTTTTCATGCTCCTGGTCTTTTTTTTTTTTTTTTTTTGCTCCTCGAATTTTTCACACCTTTTCATGCTCCTCGCATTTTTCACACATCTTCATGCTTCTCGCATTTTTCACAACTTTTCATGCTCCTCGCATTTTTCACACCTTTTCATGCTCCTGGTCTTTTTTTTTTTTTGCTCCTCGCATTTTTCACACCTTTTCATGCTCCTGGTCTTTCTTTTTTTTTTTTTTTTTTTGCTCCTCGCATTTTTCACACCTTTTCATGCTCCTGGTCTTTCTTTCTTTCTTTTTTTTTTTTTTTTGCTCCTCGCATTTTTCACACCTTTTCATGCTCCTGGTCTTTTTTTTTTTTTTTTTTCCTCCTCGAATTTTTCACACCTTTTCACGCTCCTGGTCTTTTTTTTTTTTTTTTGCTCCTCGAATTTTTCACACCTTATCATGCTCCTCGCATTTTTCACACCTCTTCATGCTCCTCGCATTTTTCACAACTTTTCATGCTCGTCGCATTTTTCACACCTTTTCATGCTCCTGGTCTTTCTTTTTTTTTTTTGCTCCTCGCATTTTTCACACCTTTTCTTGTTCCTTGTCTTTTTTTTTTTTTTTTTTTTGCTCCTCGCATTTTTCTCACCTTTTCATGCTCTTGGTCTTTTTTTTTTTTTTTTGCTCCTCGCATTTTTCACACCATTTCATGCTCCTGGTCTTTTTTTTTTTTTTTTTTCCTCGCATTTTTCACACCTTTTCATGCTCCTGGTTTTTTTTTTTTTTTTTTGCTCCTCACATTTTTCACACCTTTTCATGCTCTTGGTTTTTTTTTTTTTTTTTGCTCCTCGCATTTTTCACACCATTTCATGCTCCTGGTCTTTTTTTTTTTTTTTGCTCCTCGCATTTTTCACACCTTTTCATGCTCCTGGTCTTTTTTTTTTTTTTGCTCCCCGCATTTTTTACACCTTTTCATGCTCCTGGTCTTTTTTTTTTTTTTGCTCCTCGCATTTTTCACACCTTTTCATGCTCCTGGTCTTTTTTTTTTTTTTTTTTTTTGCTCCTCGCATTTTTCACACCTTTTCATGCTCTTGATCTTTCTTTTTTTTTTTTGCTCCCCGCATTTTTCACACCTTTTCATGCTCCTGGTCTGTCTTTTTTTATTTTTTTTTTTTTTGCTCCTCGCATTTTTCACACCTTTTCATGCTCCTGGTCTTTTTTTTTTTTTTTGCTCCCCGCATTTTTTACACCTTTTCATGCTCCTGGTCTTTCTTTTTTTTTTTTTTTTTTTTGCTCCTCGCATTTTTCACACCTTTTCATGCTCCTGGTCTTTTTTTTTTTTTTTTGCTCCTCGCATTTTTCACACCTTTTCATGCTCCTGGTCTTTTTTTTTTTTTTTTGCTCCTCGCATTTTTCACACCTTTTCATGCTCCTGGTCTTTTTTTTTTTTTTGCTCCTCGCATTTTTCACACCTTTTCATGCTCCTGGTCTTTTTTTTTTTTTTTGCTCCTCGCATTTTTCACACCTTTTCATGCTCCTCGCATTTTTCACACCTTTTCATGCTCCTCGTCTTTTTTTTTTTTTTTTTTTTTTGCTCCTCGCATTTTTCACACCTTTTCATGCTCCTGATCTTTCTTTTTTTTTGCTCCCCGCATTTTTCACATCTTTTCATGCTCCTGGTCTGTCTTTTTTTTTTTTTTTGCTCCTCGCATTTTTCACACCTTTTCATGCTCCTGGTCTTTTTTTTTTTTTTGCTCCTCGCATTTTTCACACCTTTTCATGCTCCTGGTCTTTTTTTTTTTTTTGCTCCTCGCATTTTTCACACCTTTTCATGCTCCTGGTCTTTTTTTTTTTTTTGCTCCTCGCATTTTTCACACCTTTTCATGCTCCTGGTCTTTTTTTTTTTTTTGCTCCTCGCATTTTTCACACCTTTTCATGCTCCTGGTCTTTTTTTTTTTTTTGCTCCTCGCATTTTTCACACCTTTTCATGCTCTTGGTCTTTTTTTTTTTTTTTTTTTGCTCCTCGAATTTTTCACACCTTTTCATGCTCCTGGTCTTTTTTTTTTTTTTTTTTTGCTCCTCGAATTTTTCACACCTTTTCATGCTCCTCGCATTTTTCACACATCTTCATGCTTCTCGCATTTTTCACACCTTTTCATGCTCTTGGTCTTTTTTTTCTCTTTTGCTCCTCGCATTTTTCACACCTTTTCATGCTCCTGGTCTTTCTTTTTTTTTTTTTGCTCCTCGCATTTTTCACACCTTTTCATGCTCCTGGTCTTTCTTTTTTTTTTTTTGCTCCTCGCATTTTTCACACCTTTTCATGCTCCTGGTCTTTTTTTTCTCTTTTGCTCCTCGCATTTGTCACACCTTTTCATGCTCCTGGTCTTTCTTTTTTTTTTTTTTTTTTTTGCTCCTCGCATTTTTCACACCTTTTCATGTTCCTGGTCTCTTTTTTTTTTTTTTTGCTCCTCGCATTTTTCACACCTTTTCATGCTCCTCGCATTTTTCACAACTTTTCATGCTCCTCGCATTTTTCACACCTTTTCATGCTCCTCGCATTTTTCACACCTCTTCATGCTCCTCGCATTTTTCACAACTTTTCATGCTCGTCGCATTTTTCACACCTTTTCATGTTCCTCGTCTTTTTTTTTTTTTCTTTTTGCTCCTCGCATTTTTCACACCTTTTCATGCTCCTGGTCTTTCTTTCTTTCTTTTTTTTTTTTTTTTTGCTCCTCGCATTTTTCACACCTTTTCATGCTCCTTGCATTTTTCACAACTTTTCATGCTCCTCGCATTTTTCACACCTTTTCATGCTCCTTGCATTTTTCACACCTTTTCATGCTCCTGGTCTTTCTTTTTTTTTTTTTGCTCCTCCCATTTTTCACACCTTTTCATGCTCCTGGTCTTTTTTTTTTTTTTTTTTTGCTCCTCGAATTTTTCACACCTTTTCATGCTCCTGGTCTTTTTTTTTTTTTTCTTTGCTCCTCGAATTTTTCACATCTTTTCATGCTCCTGGTCTTTTTTTTTTTTTTTTGCTCCTCGAATTTTTCACACCTTTTCATGCTCCTCGCATTTTTGACACCTCTTCATGCGCCTCGCATTTTTCACAACTTTTCATGCTCCTCGAATTTTTCACACCTTTTCATGCTCCTGGTCTTTTTTTTTTTTGCTCCTCGAATTTTTCACACCTTTTCATGCTCCTCGTCTTTTTTTTTTTTTTTTTTTTGCTCCTCGAATTTTTCACACCTTTTCATGCTCCTGGTCTTTTTTTTTTTTTTTTTTTTGCTCCTCGAATTTTTCACACCTTTTCATGCTCCTCGCATTTTTCACACATCTTCATGCTTCTCGCATTTTTCACAACTTTTCATGCTCCTCGCATTTTTCACACCTTTTCATGCTCCTGGTCTTTTTTTTTTTTTTGCTCCTCGCATTTTTCACACCTTTTCATGCTCCTGGTCTTTCTTTTTTTTTTTTTTTTTTTGCTCCTCGCATTTTTCACACCTTTTCATGCTCCTGGTCTTTCTTTCTTTCTTTTTTTTTTTTTTTTGCTCCTCGCATTTTTCACACCTTTTCATGCTCCTGGTCTTTTTTTTTTTTTTTTTTCCTCCTCGAATTTTTCACACCTTTTCACGCTCCTGGTCTTTTTTTTTTTTTTTGCTCCTCGAATTTTTCACACCTTATCATGCTCCTCGCATTTTTCACACCTCTTCATGCTCCTCGCATTTTTCACAACTTTTCATGCTCGTCGCATTTTTCACACCTTTTCATGCTCCTGGTCTTTCTTTTTTTTTTTTTCTCCTCGCATTTTTCTCCCCTTTTCATGTTCCTTGTCTTTTTTTTTTTTTTTTTTTGCTCCTCGCATTTTTCCCACCTTTTCATGCTCTTGGTCTTTTTTTTTTTTTTTGCTCCTCGCATTTTTCACACCATTTCATGCTCCTGGTCTTTTTTTTTTTTTTTGCTCCTCGCATTTTTCACACCTTTTCATGCTCCTGGTCTTTTTTTTTTTTTTTTGCTCCTCACATTTTTCACACCTTTTCATGCTCTTGGTCTTTTTTTTTTTTTTTGCTCCTCGCATTTTTCACACCATTTCATGCTCCTGGTCTTTTTTTTTTTTTTTGCTCCTCGCATTTTTCACACCTTTTCATGCTCCTGGTCTTTTTTTTTTTTTTGCTCCCCGCATTTTTTACACCTTTTCATGCTCCTGGTCTTTTTTTTTTTTTTGCTCCTCGCATTTTTCACACCTTTTCATGCTCCTGGTCTTTTTTTTTTTTTTTTTTTTGCTCCTCGCATTTTTCAAACCTTTTCATGCTCTTGATCTTTCTTTTTTTTTTTTTGCTCCCCGCATTTTTCACACCTTTTCATGCTCCTGGTCTGTCTTTTTTTATTTTTTTTTTTTTTGCTCCTCGCATTTTTCACACCTTTTCATGCTCCTGGTCTTTTTTTTTTTTTTTGCTCCCCGCATTTTTTACACCTTTTCATGCTCCTGGTCTTTCTTTTTTTTTTTTTTTTTTTTGCTCCTCGCATTTTTCACACCTTTTCATGCTCCTGGTCTTTTTTTTTTTTTTTTGCTCCTCGCATTTTTCACACCTTTTCATGCTCCTGGTCTTTTTTTTTTTTTTTTGCTCCTCGCATTTTTCACACCTTTTCATGCTCCTGGTCTTTTTTTTTTTTTTGCTCCTCGCATTTTTCACACCTTTTCATGCTCCTGGTCTTTTTTTTTTTTTTTGCTCCTCGCATTTTTCACACCTTTTCATGCTCCTCGCATTTTTCACACCTTTTCATGCTCCTCGTCTTTTTTTTTTTTTTTTTTTTTTTGCTCCTCGCATTTTTCACACCTTTTCATGCTCCTGATCTTTCTTTTTTTTTGCTCCCCGCATTTTTCACATCTTTTCATGCTCCTGGTCTGTCTTTTTTTTTTTTTTTGCTCCTCGCATTTTTCACACCTTTTCATGCTCCTGGTCTTTTTTTTTTTTTTGCTCCTCGCATTTTTCACACCTTTTCATGCTCCTGGTCTTTTTTTTTTTTTTGCTCCTCGCATTTTTCACACCTTTTCATGCTCCTGGTCTTTTTTTTTTTTTGCTCCTCGCATTTTTCACACCTTTTCATGCTCCTGGTCTTTTTTTTTTTTTTGCTCCTCGCATTTTTCACACCTTTTCATGCTCCTGGTCTTTTTTTTTTTTTTGCTCCTCGCATTTTTCACACCTTTTCATGCTCTTGGTCTTTTTTTTTTTTTTTGCTCCTCGCATTTTTCACACCTTTTCATGCTCCTGATCTTTCTTTTTTTTTTTTTGCTCCCCGCATTTTTCACACCTTTTCATGCTCCTGGTCTGTCTTTTTTTATTTTTTTTTTTTTTGCTCCTCGCATTTTTCACACCTTTTCATGCTCCTGGTCTTTTTTTTTTTTTTTGCTCCCCGCATTTTTTACACCTTTTCATGCTCCTGGTCTTTTTTTTTTTTTTTTTTTTTTTTTGCTCCTCGCATTTTTCACACCTTTTCATGCTCCTGGTCTTTCTTTCTTTCTTTCTTTTTTTTTTTTGCTCCTCGCATTTTTCACACCTTTTCATGGTCCTTGCATTTTTCACACCTTTTCATGCTCCTTGCATTTTTCACAACTTTTCATGCTCCTCGCATTTTTCACACCTTTTCATGCTCCTTGCATTTTTCACATCTTTTCATGCTACTGGTCTTTTTTTTTTTTTTTTTTTTTGCTCCTCGCATTTCTCACACCTTTTCATGCTCCTGGTCTTTTTTTTTTTTTTTTTGCTCCTCACATTTTTCACACCTTTTCATGCTCCTCGCATTTTTCACACCTTTTCATGCTCCTCGTCTTTTTTTTTTTTTTTTTTTTTGCTCCTCGCATTTTTCACACCTTTTCATGCTCCTGATCTTTCTTTTTTTTTGCTCCCCGCATTTTTCACATCTTTTCATGCTCCTGGTCTGTCTTTTTTTTTTTTTTTGCTCCTCGCATTTTTCACACCTTTTCATGCTCCTGGTCTTTTTTTTTTTTTTTGCTCCTCGCATTTTTCACACCTTTTCATGCTCCTGGTCTTTTTTTTTTTTTTTGCTCCTCGCATTTTTCACACCTTTTCATGCTCCTGATCTTTCTTTTTTTTTTTTTGCTCCCCGCATTTTTCACACCTTTTCATGCTCCTGGTCTGTCTTTTTTTATTTTTTTTTTTTTTGCTCCTCGCATTTTTCACACTTTTTCATGCTCCTGGTCTTTTTTTTTTTTTTTTGCTCCTCGCATTTTTCACACCTTTTCATGGTCCTGGTCTTTTTTTTTTTTTGCTCCTCGCATTTTTCACACCTTTTCATGCTCCTGGTCTCTTTTTTTTTTTTTTTTTTTTTCTGCTCCTCGCATTTTTCTCCCCTTTTCATGCTCCTGGTCTTTTTTTTTTTTTTTTTGCTCCTCGCATTTTTCACACCTTTTCATGCTCCTGGTCTTTCTTTCTTTCTTTCTTTTTTTTTTTTGCTTCTCGCATTTTTCACACCTTTTCATGCTCCTTGCATTTTTCACACCTTTTCATGCTCCTGGTCTTTCTTTCTTTCTTTCTTTTTTTTTTTTGCTCCTCGCATTTTTCACACCTTTTCATGCTCCTTGCATTTTTCACACCTTTTCATGCTCCTTGCATTTTTCACAACTTTTCATGCTCCTCGCATTTTTCTCACCTTTTCATGCTCCTTGCATTTTTCACATCTTTTCATGCTACTGGTCTTTTTTTTTTTTTTTTTTTTTTTGCTCCTCGCATTTCTCACACCTTTTCATGCTCCTGGTCTTTTTTTTTTTTTTTTGCTTCTCACATTTTTCACACCTTTTCATGCTCCTCGCATTTTTCACACCTTTTCATGCTCCTCGTCTTTTTTTTTTTTTTTTTTTTTTGCTCCTCGCATTTTTCACACCTTTTCATGCTCCTGATCTTTCTTTTTTTTTGCTCCCCGCATTTTTCACATCTTTTCATGCTCCTGGTCTGTCTTTTTTTTTTTTTTTGCTCCTCGCATTTTTCACACCTTTTCATGCTCCTGGTCTTTTTTTTTTTTTTGCTCCTCGCATTTTTCACACCTTTTCATGCTCCTGGTCTTTTTTTTTTTTTACTCCTCGCATTTTTCACACCTTTTCATGCTCCTGGTCTTTTTTTTTTTTTTGCTCCTCGCATTTTTCACACCTTTTCATGCTCCTGGTCTTTCTTTTTTTTTTTTTTTTTGCTCCTCGCATTTTTCACACCTTTTCATGCTCCTGGTCTTTTTTTTTTTTTTTTGCTCCTCACATTTTTCACACCTTTTCATGCTCTTGGTCTTTTTTTTTTTTTTTGCTCCTCGCATTTTTCACACCATTTCATGCTCCTGGTCTTTTTTTTTTTTTTTGCTCCTCGCATTTTTCACACCTTTTCATGCTCCTGGTCTTTTTTTTTTTTTTGCTCCCCGCATTTTTTACACCTTTTCATGCTCCTGGTCTTTTTTTTTTTTTTGCTCCTCGCATTTTTCACACCTTTTCATGCTCCTGGTCTTTTTTTTTTTTTTTTTTTTGCTCCTCGCATTTTTCACACCTTTTCATGCTCCTGATCTTTCTTTTTTTTTTTTTGCTCCCCGCATTTTTCACACCTTTTCATGCTCCTGGTCTGTCTTTTTTTATTTTTTTTTTTTTTGCTCCTCGCATTTTTCACACCTTTTCATGCTCCTGGTCTTTTTTTTTTTTTTTGCTTCCCGCATTTTTTACACCTTTTCATGCTCCTGGTCTTTTTTTTTTTTTTTTTTTTGCTCCTCGCATTTTTCACACCTTTTCATGCTCCTGGTCTTTTTTTTTTTTTTTTTTGCTCCTCGCATTTTTCACACCTTTTCATGCTCCTGGTCTTTTTTTTTTTTTTGCTCCTCGCATTTTTCACACCTTTTCATGCTCCTGGTCTTTTTTTTTTTTTTTGCTCCTCGCATTTTTCACACCTTTTCATGCTCCTCGCATTTTTCACACCTTTTCATGCTCCTGGTCTCTTTTTTTTTTTTTTTTTTTTTTGCTCCTCGCATTTTTCACACCTTTTCATGCTCCTGATCTTTCTTTTTTTTTTTTTGCTCCCCGCATTTTTCACACCTTTTCATGCTCCTGGTCTGTCTTTTTTTATTTTTTTTTTTTTTGCTCCTCGCATTTTTCACACCTTTTCATGCTCCTGGTCTTTTTTTTTTTTTTTTGCTCCCCGCATTTTTTACACCTTTTCATGCTCCTGGTCTTTCTTTTTTTTTTTTTGCTCCTCGCATTTTTCACACCTTTTCATGCTCCTGGTCTTTTTTTTTTTTTTTTGCTCCTCGCATTTTTCACACCTTTTCATGCTCCTGGTCTTTTTTTTTTTTTTTTGCTCCTCGCATTTTTCACACCTTTTCATGCTCCTGGTCTTTTTTTTTTTTTTGCTCCTCGCATTTTTCACACCTTTTCATGCTCCTGGTCTTTTTTTTTTTTTTTTTGCTCCTCGAATTTTTCACACCTTTTCATGCTCCTCGCATTTTTCACACCTCTTCATGCTCCTCGCATTTTTCACAACTTTTCATGCTCCTCGAATTTTTCACACCTTTTCATGCTCCTGGTCTTTTTTTTTTTTTTGCTCCTCGCATTTTTCACACGTTTTCATGCTCCTGGTCTTTTTTTTTTTTTTTTTTTGCTCCTCGAATTTTTCACACCTTTTCATGCTCCTGGTCTTTTTTTTTTTTTTTTTTTGCTCCTCGAATTTTTCACACCTTTTCATGCTCCTCGCATTTTTCACACATCTTCATGCTTCTCGCATTTTTCACACCTTTTCATGCTCTTGGTCTTTTTTTTCTCTTTTGCTCCTCGCATTTTTCACACCTTTTCATGCTCCTGGTCTTTCTTTTTTTTTTTTTGCTCCTCGCATTTTTCACACCTTTTCATGCTCCTGGTCTTTCTTTTTTTTTTTTTGCTCCTCGCATTTTTCACACCTTTTCATGCTCCTGGTCTTTTTTTTCTCTTTTGCTCCTCGCATTTGTCACACCTTTTCATGCTCCTGGTCTTTCTTTTTTTTTTTTTTTTTTTTGCTCCTCGCATTTTTCTCTCCTTTTCTTGTTCCTGGTCTCTTTTTTTTTTTTTTTTTTTTTTTGCTCCTCGCATTTTTCACACCTCTTCATGCTCCTCGCATTTTTCACAACTTTTCATGCTCCTCGCATTTTTCACACCTTTTCATGCTCCTCGCATTTTTCACACCTTTTCATGCTCCTCGCATTTTTCACACCTCTTCATGCTCCTCGCATTTTTCACAACTTTTCATGCTCCTGGTCTTTCTTTCTTTCTTTCTTTTTTTTTTTTGCTCCTCGCATTTTTCACACCTTTTCATGGTCCTTGCATTTTTCACACCTTTTCATGCTCCTTGCATTTTTCACAACTTTTCATGCTCCTCGCATTTTTCACACCTTTTCATGCTCCTTGCATTTTTCACATCTTTTCATGCTACTGGTCTTTTTTTTTTTTTTTTTTTTTGCTCCTCGCATTTTTCACACCTTTTCATGCTCCTGGTCTTTCTTTCTTTCTTTCTTTTTTTTTTTTGCTCCTCGCATTTTTCACACCTTTTCATGGTCCTTGCATTTTTCACACCTTTTCATGCTCCTTGCATTTTTCACAACTTTTCATGCTCCTCGCATTTTTCACACCTTTTCATGCTCCTTGCATTTTTCACATCTTTTCATGCTACTGGTCTTTTTTTTTTTTTTTTTTTTTGCTCCTCGCATTTCTCACACCTTTTCATGCTCCTGGTCTTTTTTTTTTTTTTTTTGCTCCTCACATTTTTCACACCTTTTCATGCTCCTCGCATTTTTCACACCTTTTCATGCTCCTCGTCTTTTTTTTTTTTTTTTTTTTTTGCTCCTCGCATTTTTCACACCTTTTCATGCTCCTGATCTTTCTTTTTTTTTGCTCCCCGCATTTTTCACATCTTTTCATGCTCCTGGTCTGTCTTTTTTTTTTTTTTTGCTCCTCGCATTTTTCACACCTTTTCATGCTCCTGGTCTTTTTTTTTTTTTTTGCTCCTCGCATTTTTCACACCTTTTCATGCTCCTGGTCTTTTTTTTTTTTTTTGCTCCTCGCATTTTTCACACCTTTTCATGCTCCTGATCTTTCTTTTTTTTTTTTTGCTCCCCGCATTTTTCACACCTTTTCATGCTCCTGGTCTGTCTTTTTTTATTTTTTTTTTTTTTGCTCCTCGCTTTTTTCCCTCTTTTTCATGCTCCTGGTCTTTTTTTTTTTTTTTGCTCCTCGCATTTTTCACACCTTTTCATGGTCCTGGTCTTTTTTTTTTTTTTGCTCCTCGCATTTTTCACACCTTTTCATGCTCCTGGTCTCTTTTTTTTTTTTTTTTTTTTTTTGCTCCTCGCATTTTTCACACCTTTTCATGCTCCTGGTCTTTTTTTTTTTTTTTTTGCTCCTCGCATTTTTGACACCTTTTCATGCTCCTGGTCTTTCTTTCTTTCTTTCTTTTTTTTTTTTGCTTCTCGCATTTTTCACACCTTTTCATGCTCCTTGCATTTTTCACACCTTTTCATGCTCCTGGTCTTTCTTTCTTTCTTTCTTTTTTTTTTTTGCTCCTCGCATTTTTCACACCTTTTCATGCTCCTTGCATTTTTCACACCTTTTCATGCTCCTTGCATTTTTCACAACTTTTCATGCTCCTGGTCTTTTTTTTTTTTTTTTGCTCCTCGCATTTTTCACACCTTTTCATGCTCCTTGCATTTTTCACACCTTTTCATGCTCCTCGCATTTTTCACACCTTTTCATGCTCCTGGTCTTTTTTTTTTTTTTTTGCTCCTCGCATTTTTCACACCTTTTCATGCTCCTGGTCTTTTTTTTTTTTTTGCTCCTCGCATTTTTCACACCTTTTCATGCTCCTGGTCTTTTTTTTTTTTTTTTGCTCCTCGAATTTTTCACACCTTTTCATGCTCCTCGCATTTTTCACACCTCTTCATGCTCCTCGCATTTTTCACAACTTTTCATGCTCCTCGAATTTTTCACACCTTTTCATGCTCCTGGTCTTTTTTTTTTTTTTGCTCCTCGCATTTTTCACACGTTTTCATGCTCCTGGTCTTTTTTTTTTTTTTTTTTTGCTCCTCGAATTTTTCACACCTTTTCATGCTCCTGGTCTTTTTTTTTTTTTTTTTTTGCTCCTCGAATTTTTCACACCTTTTCATGCTCCTCGCATTTTTCACACATCTTCATGCTTCTCGCATTTTTCACACCTTTTCATGCTCTTGGTCTTTTTTTTCTCTTTTGCTCCTCGCATTTTTCACACCTTTTCATGCTCCTGGTCTTTCTTTTTTTTTTTTTGCTCCTCGCATTTTTCACACCTTTTCATGCTCCTGGTCTTTCTTTTTTTTTTTTTGCTCCTCGCATTTTTCACACCTTTTCATGCTCCTGGTCTTTTTTTTCTCTTTTGCTCCTCGCATTTGTCACACCTTTTCATGCTCCTGGTCTTTCTTTTTTTTTTTTTTTTTTTTGCTCCTCGCATTTTTCACACCTTTTCATGTTCCTGGTCTCTTTTTTTTTTTTTTTTTTTTTTGCTCCTCGCATTTTTCACACCTCTTCATGCTCCTCGCATTTTTCACAACTTTTCATGCTCCTCGCATTTTTCACACCTTTTCATGCTCCTCGCATTTTTCACACCTTTTCATGCTCCTCGCATTTTTCACACCTCTTCATGCTCCTCGCATTTTTCACAACTTTTCATGCTCCTGGTCTTTCTTTCTTTCTTTCTTTTTTTTTTTTGCTCCTCGCATTTTTCACACCTTTTCATGGTCCTTGCATTTTTCACACCTTTTCATGCTCCTTGCATTTTTCACAACTTTTCATGCTCCTCGCATTTTTCACACCTTTTCATGCTCCTTGCATTTTTCACATCTTTTCATGCTACTGGTCTTTTTTTTTTTTTTTTTTTTTGCTCCTCGCATTTTTCACACCTTTTCATGCTCCTGGTCTTTCTTTCTTTCTTTCTTTTTTTTTTTTGCTCCTCGCATTTTTCACACCTTTTCATGGTCCTTGCATTTTTCACACCTTTTCATGCTCCTTGCATTTTTCACAACTTTTCATGCTCCTCGCATTTTTCACACCTTTTCATGCTCCTTGCATTTTTCACATCTTTTCATGCTACTGGTCTTTTTTTTTTTTTTTTTTTTTGCTCCTCGCATTTCTCACACCTTTTCATGCTCCTGGTCTTTTTTTTTTTTTTTTTGCTCCTCACATTTTTCACACCTTTTCATGCTCCTCGCATTTTTCACACCTTTTCATGCTCCTCGTCTTTTTTTTTTTTTTTTTTTTTGCTCCTCGCATTTTTCACACCTTTTCATGCTCCTGATCTTTCTTTTTTTTTGCTCCCCGCATTTTTCACATCTTTTCATGCTCCTGGTCTGTCTTTTTTTTTTTTTTTGCTCCTCGCATTTTTCACACCTTTTCATGCTCCTGGTCTTTTTTTTTTTTTTTGCTCCTCGCATTTTTCACACCTTTTCATGCTCCTGGTCTTTTTTTTTTTTTTTGCTCCTCGCATTTTTCACACCTTTTCATGCTCCTGATCTTTCTTTTTTTTTTTTTGCTCCCCGCATTTTTCACACCTTTTCATGCTCCTGGTCTGTCTTTTTTTATTTTTTTTTTTTTTGCTCCTCGCATTTTTCACACTTTTTCATGCTCCTGGTCTTTTTTTTTTTTTTTGCTCCTCGCATTTTTCACACCTTTTCATGGTCCTGGTCTTTTTTTTTTTTTGCTCCTCGCATTTTTCACACCTTTTCATGCTCCTGGTCTTTTTTTTTTTTTTTTTTTTTTTTTGCTCCTCGCATTTTTCACACCTTTTCATGCTCCTGGTCTTTTTTTTTTTTTTTTTGCTCCTCGCATTTTTGACACCTTTTCATGCTCCTGGTCTTTCTTTCTTTCTTTCTTTTTTTTTTTTGCTTCTCGCATTTTTCACACCTTTTCATGCTCCTTGCATTTTTCACACCTTTTCATGCTCCTGGTCTTTCTTTCTTTCTTTCTTTTTTTTTTTTGCTCCTCGCATTTTTCACACCTTTTCATGCTCCTTGCATTTTTCACACCTTTTCATGCTCCTTGCATTTTTCACAACTTTTCATGCTCCTCGCATTTTTCTCACCTTTTCATGCTCCTTGCATTTTTCACATCTTTTCATGCTACTGGTCTTTTTTTTTTTTTTTTTTTTTTGCTCCTCGCATTTCTCACACCTTTTCATGCTCCTGGTCTTTTTTTTTTTTTTTTGCTTCTCACATTTTTCACACCTTTTCATGCTCCTCGCATTTTTCACACCTTTTCATGCTCCTCGTCTTTTTTTTTTTTTTTTTTTTTTTGCTCCTCGCATTTTTCACACCTTTTCATGCTCCTGATCTTTCTTTTTTTTTGCTCCCCGCATTTTTCACATCTTTTCATGCTCCTGGTCTGTCTTTTTTTTTTTTTTTGCTCCTCGCATTTTTCACACCTTTTCATGCTCCTGGTCTTTTTTTTTTTTTTGCTCCTCGCATTTTTCACACCTTTTCATGCTCCTGGTCTTTTTTTTTTTTTACTCCTCGCATTTTTCACACCTTTTCATGCTCCTGGTCTTTTTTTTTTTTTTGCTCCTCGCATTTTTCACACCTTTTCATGCTCCTGGTCTTTCTTTTTTTTTTTTTTTTTGCTCCTCGCATTTTTCACACCTTTTCATGCTCCTGGTCTTTTTTTTTTTTTTTTGCTCCTCACATTTTTCACACCTTTTCATGCTCTTGGTCTTTTTTTTTTTTTTTGCTCCTCGCATTTTTCACACCATTTCATGCTCCTGGTCTTTTTTTTTTTTTTTGCTCCTCGCATTTTTCACACCTTTTCATGCTCCTGGTCTTTTTTTTTTTTTTGCTCCCCGCATTTTTTACACCTTTTCATGCTCCTGGTCTTTTTTTTTTTTTTGCTCCTCGCATTTTTCACACCTTTTCATGCTCCTGGTCTTTTTTTTTTTTTTTTTTTTGCTCCTCGCATTTTTCACACCTTTTCATGCTCCTGATCTTTCTTTTTTTTTTTTTGCTCCCCGCATTTTTCACACCTTTTCATGCTCCTGGTCTGTCTTTTTTTATTTTTTTTTTTTTTGCTCCTCGCATTTTTCACACCTTTTCATGCTCCTGGTCTTTTTTTTTTTTTTTGCTTCCCGCATTTTTTACACCTTTTCATGCTCCTGGTCTTTTTTTTTTTTTTTTTTTTGCTCCTCGCATTTTTCACACCTTTTCATGCTCCTGGTCTTTTTTTTTTTTTTTTTTGCTCCTCGCATTTTTCACACCTTTTCATGCTCCTGGTCTTTTTTTTTTTTTTGCTCCTCGCATTTTTCACACCTTTTCATGCTCCTGGTCTTTTTTTTTTTTTTTGCTCCTCGCATTTTTCACACCTTTTCATGCTCCTCGCATTTTTCACACCTTTTCATGCTCCTGGTCTCTTTTTTTTTTTTTTTTTTTTTTTGCTCCTCGCATTTTTCACACCTTTTCATGCTCCTGATCTTTCTTTTTTTTTTTTTGCTCCCCGCATTTTTCACACCTTTTCATGCTCCTGGTCTGTCTTTTTTTATTTTTTTTTTTTTTGCTCCTCGCATTTTTCACACCTTTTCATGCTCCTGGTCTTTTTTTTTTTTTTTTGCTCCCCGCATTTTTTACACCTTTTCATGCTCCTGGTCTTTCTTTTTTTTTTTTTGCTCCTCGCATTTTTCACACCTTTTCATGCTCCTGGTCTTTTTTTTTTTTTTTTGCTCCTCGCATTTTTCACACCTTTTCATGCTCCTGGTCTTTTTTTTTTTTTTTTGCTCCTCGCATTTTTCACACCTTTTCATGCTCCTGGTCTTTTTTTTTTTTTTGCTCCTCGCATTTTTCACACCTTTTCATGCTCCTGGTCTTTTTTTTTTTTTTTTGCTCCTCGAATTTTTCACACCTTTTCATGCTCCTCGCATTTTTCACACCTCTTCATGCTCCTCGCATTTTTCACAACTTTTCATGCTCCTCGAATTTTTCACACCTTTTCATGCTCCTGGTCTTTTTTTTTTTTTTGCTCCTCGCATTTTTCACACGTTTTCATGCTCCTGGTCTTTTTTTTTTTTTTTTTTTGCTCCTCGAATTTTTCACACCTTTTCATGCTCCTGGTCTTTTTTTTTTTTTTTTTTTGCTCCTCGAATTTTTCACACCTTTTCATGCTCCTCGCATTTTTCACACATCTTCATGCTTCTCGCATTTTTCACACCTTTTCATGCTCTTGGTCTTTTTTTTCTCTTTTGCTCCTCGCATTTTTCACACCTTTTCATGCTCCTGGTCTTTCTTTTTTTTTTTTTGCTCCTCGCATTTTTCACACCTTTTCATGCTCCTGGTCTTTCTTTTTTTTTTTTTGCTCCTCGCATTTTTCACACCTTTTCATGCTCCTGGTCTTTTTTTTCTCTTTTGCTCCTCGCATTTGTCACACCTTTTCATGCTCCTGGTCTTTCTTTTTTTTTTTTTTTTTTTTGCTCCTCGCATTTTTCACACCTTTTCATGTTCCTGGTCTCTTTTTTTTTTTTTTTTTTTTTTGCTCCTCGCATTTTTCACACCTCTTCATGCTCCTCGCATTTTTCACAACTTTTCATGCTCCTCGCATTTTTCACACCTTTTCATGCTCCTCGCATTTTTCACACCTTTTCATGCTCCTCGCATTTTTCACACCTCTTCATGCTCCTCGCATTTTTCACAACTTTTCATGCTCCTGGTCTTTCTTTCTTTCTTTCTTTTTTTTTTTTGCTCCTCGCATTTTTCACACCTTTTCATGGTCCTTGCATTTTTCACACCTTTTCATGCTCCTTGCATTTTTCACAACTTTTCATGCTCCTCGCATTTTTCACACCTTTTCATGCTCCTTGCCTTTTTCACATCTTTTCATGCTACTGGTCTTTTTTTTTTTTTTTTTTTTTGCTCCTCGCTTTTTTCACACCTTTTCATGCTCCTGGTCTTTCTTTCTTTCTTTCTTTTTTTTTTTTGCTCCTCGCATTTTTCACACCTTTTCATGGTCCTTGCATTTTTCACACCTTTTCATGCTCCTTGCATTTTTCACAACTTTTCATGCTCCTCGCATTTTTCACACCTTTTCATGCTCCTTGCATTTTTCACATCTTTTCATGCTACTGGTCTTTTTTTTTTTTTTTTTTTTTGCTCCTCGCATTTCTCACACCTTTTCATGCTCCTGGTCTTTTTTTTTTTTTTTTTGCTCCTCACATTTTTCACACCTTTTCATGCTCCTCGCATTTTTCACACCTTTTCATGCTCCTCGTCTTTTTTTTTTTTTTTTTTTTTGCTCCTCGCATTTTTCACACCTTTTCATGCTCCTGATCTTTCTTTTTTTTTGCTCCCCGCATTTTTCACATCTTTTCATGCTCCTGGTCTGTCTTTTTTTTTTTTTTTGCTCCTCGCATTTTTCACACCTTTTCATGCTCCTGGTCTTTTTTTTTTTTTTTGCTCCTCGCATTTTTCACACCTTTTCATGCTCCTGGTCTTTTTTTTTTTTTTTGCTCCTCGCATTTTTCACACCTTTTCATGCTCCTGATCTTTCTTTTTTTTTTTTTGCTCCCCGCATTTTTCACACCTTTTCATGCTCCTGGTCTGTCTTTTTTTATTTTTTTTTTTTTTGCTCCTCGCATTTTTCACACTTTTTCATGCTCCTGGTCTTTTTTTTTTTTTTTGCTCCTCGCATTTTTCACACCTTTTCATGGTCCTGGTCTTTTTTTTTTTTTGCTCCTCGCATTTTTCACACCTTTTCATGCTCCTGGTCTCTTTTTTTTTTTTTTTTTTTTTTTGCTCCTCGCATTTTTCACACCTTTTCATGCTCCTGGTCTTTTTTTTTTTTTTTTTGCTCCTCGCATTTTTGACACCTTTTCATGCTCCTGGTCTTTCTTTCTTTCTTTCTTTTTTTTTTTTGCTTCTCGCATTTTTCACACCTTTTCATGCTCCTTGCATTTTTCACACCTTTTCATGCTCCTGGTCTTTCTTTCTTTCTTTCTTTTTTTTTTTTGCTCCTCGCATTTTTCACACCTTTTCATGCTCCTTGCATTTTTCACACCTTTTCATGCTCCTTGCATTTTTCACAACTTTTCATGCTCCTCGCATTTTTCTCACCTTTTCATGCTCCTTGCATTTTTCACATCTTTTCATGCTACTGGTCTTTTTTTTTTTTTTTTTTTTTTGCTCCTCGCATTTCTCACACCTTTTCATGCTCCTGGTCTTTTTTTTTTTTTTTTGCTTCTCACATTTTTCACACCTTTTCATGCTCCTCGCATTTTTCACACCTTTTCATGCTCCTCGTCTTTTTTTTTTTTTTTTTTTTTTGCTCCTCGCATTTTTCACACCTTTTCATGCTCCTGATCTTTCTTTTTTTTTGCTCCCCGCATTTTTCACATCTTTTCATGCTCCTGGTCTGTCTTTTTTTTTTTTTTTGCTCCTCGCATTTTTCACACCTTTTCATGCTCCTGGTCTTTTTTTTTTTTTTGCTCCTCGCATTTTTCACACCTTTTCATGCTCCTGGTCTTTTTTTTTTTTTACTCCTCGCATTTTTCACACCTTTTCATGCTCCTGGTCTTTTTTTTTTTTTTGCTCCTCGCATTTTTCACACCTTTTCATGCTCCTGGTCTTTCTTTTTTTTTTTTTTTTTGCTCCTCGCATTTTTCACACCTTTTCATGCTCCTGGTCTTTTTTTTTTTTTTTTGCTCCTCACATTTTTCACACCTTTTCATGCTCTTGGTCTTTTTTTTTTTTTTTGCTCCTCGCATTTTTCACACCATTTCATGCTCCTGGTCTTTTTTTTTTTTTTTGCTCCTCGCATTTTTCACACCTTTTCATGCTCCTGGTCTTTTTTTTTTTTTTGCTCCCCGCATTTTTTACACCTTTTCATGCTCCTGGTCTTTTTTTTTTTTTTGCTCCTCGCATTTTTCACACCTTTTCATGCTCCTGGTCTTTTTTTTTTTTTTTTTTTTGCTCCTCGCATTTTTCACACCTTTTCATGCTCCTGATCTTTCTTTTTTTTTTTTTGCTCCCCGCATTTTTCACACCTTTTCATGCTCCTGGTCTGTCTTTTTTTATTTTTTTTTTTTTTGCTCCTCGTATTTTTCACACCTTTTCATGCTCCTGGTCTTTTTTTTTTTTTTTGCTTCCCGCATTTTTTACACCTTTTCATGCTCCTGGTTTTTTTTTTTTTTTTTTTTTTTGCTCCTCGCATTTTTCACACCTTTTCATGCTCCTGGTCTTTTTTTTTTTTTTTTTTGCTCCTCGCATTTTTCACACCTTTTCATGCTCCTTGCATTTTTCACACCTTTTCATGCTCCTTGCATTTTTCACAACTTTTCATGCTCCTCGCATTTTTCTCACCTTTTCATGCTCCTTGCATTTTTCACATCTTTTCATGCTACTGGTCTTTTTTTTTTTTTTTTTTTTTTGCTCCTCGCATTTTTCACACCTTTTCATGCTCCTGGTCTTTTTTTTTTTTTTTTGCTTCTCACATTTTTCACACCTTTTCATGCTCCTCGCATTTTTCACACCTTTTCATGCTCCTCGTCTTTTTTTTTTTTTTTTTTTTTTTGCTCCTCGCATTTTTCACACCTTTTCATGCTCCTGATCTTTCTTTTTTTTTGCTCCCCGCATTTTTCACATCTTTTCATGCTCCTGGTCTGTCTTTTTTTTTTTTTTTGCTCCTCGCATTTTTCACACCTTTTCATGCTCCTGGTCTTTTTTTTTTTTTTGCTCCTCGCCTTTTTCACACCTTTTCATGCTCCTGGTCTTTTTTTTTTTTTACTCCTCGCATTTTTCACACCTTTTCATGCTCCTGGTCTTTTTTTTTTTTTTGCTCCTCGCATTTTTCACACCTTTTCATGCTCCTGGTCTTTCTTTTTTTTTTTTTTTTTGCTCCTCGCATTTTTCACACCTTTTCATGCTCCTGGTCTTTTTTTTTTTTTTTTTGCTCCTCACATTTTTCACACCTTTTCATGCTCTTGGTCTTTTTTTTTTTTTTTGCTCCTCGCATTTTTCACACCATTTCATGCTCCTGGTCTTTTTTTTTTTTTTTGCTCCTCGCATTTTTCACACCTTTTCATGCTCCTGGTCTTTTTTTTTTTTTTGCTCCCCGCATTTTTTACACCTTTTCATGCTCCTGGTCTTTTTTTTTTTTTTGCTCCTCGCATTTTTCACACCTTTTCATGCTCCTGGTCTTTTTTTTTTTTTTTTTTTTGCTCCTCGCATTTTTCACACCTTTTCATGCTCCTGATCTTTCTTTTTTTTTTTTTGCTCCCCGCATTTTTCACACCTTTTCATGCTCCTGGTCTGTCTTTTTTTATTTTTTTTTTTTTTGCTCCTCGCATTTTTCACACCTTTTCATGCTCCTGGTCTTTTTTTTTTTTTTTGCTTCCCGCATTTTTTACACCTTTTCATGCTCCTGGTCTTTTTTTTTTTTTTTTTTTTGCTCCTCGCATTTTTCACACCTTTTCATGCTCCTGGTCTTTTTTTTTTTTTTTTTTGCTCCTCGCATTTTTCACACCTTTTCATGCTCCTGGTCTTTTTTTTTTTTTTTGCTCCTCGCATTTTTCACACCTTTTCATGCTCCTGGTCTTTTTTTTTTTTTTTGCTCCTCGCATTTTTCACACCTTTTCATGCTCCTCGCATTTTTCACACCTTTTCATGCTCCTGGTCTCTTTTTTTTTTTTTTTTTTTTTTGCTCCTCGCATTTTTCACACCTTTTCATGCTCCTGATCTTTCTTTTTTTTTTTTTGCTCCCCGCATTTTTCACACCTTTTCATGCTCCTGGTCTGTCTTTTTTTTTTTTTTTTTTTTTTGCTCCTCGCATTTTTCACACCTTTTCATGCTCCTGGTCTTTTTTTTTTTTTTTTGCTCCCCGCATTTTTTACACCTTTTCATGCTCCTGGTCTTTCTTTTTTTTTTTTTGCTCCTCGCATTTTTCACACCTTTTCATGCTCCTGGTCTTTTTTTTTTTTTTTTGCTCCTCGCATTTTTCACACCTTTTCATGCTCCTGGTCTTTTTTTTTTTTTTTTGCTCCTCGCATTTTTCACACCTTTTCATGCTCCTGGTCTTTTTTTTTTTTTTGCTCCTCGCATTTTTCACACCTTTTCATGCTCCTGGTCTTTTTTTTTTTTTTTTTGCTCCTCGAATTTTTCACACCTTTTCATGCTCCTCGCATTTTTCACACCTCTTCATGCTCCTCGCATTTTTCACAACTTTTCATGCTCCTCGAATTTTTCACACCTTTTCATGCTCCTGGTCTTTTTTTTTTTTTTGCTCCTCGCATTTTTCACACGTTTTCATGCTCCTGGTCTTTTTTTTTTTTTTTTTTTGCTCCTCGAATTTTTCACACCTTTTCATGCTCCTGGTCTTTTTTTTTTTTTTTTTTTGCTCCTCGAATTTTTCACACCTTTTCATGCTCCTCGCATTTTTCACACATCTTCATGCTTCTCGCATTTTTCACACCTTTTCATGCTCTTGGTCTTTTTTTTCTCTTTTGCTCCTCGCATTTTTCACACCTTTTCATGCTCCTGGTCTTTCTTTTTTTTTTTTTGCTCCTCGCATTTTTCACACCTTTTCATGCTCCTGGTCTTTCTTTTTTTTTTTTTGCTCCTCGCATTTTTCACACCTTTTCATGCTCCTGGTCTTTTTTTTCTCTTTTGCTCCTCGCATTTGTCACACCTTTTCATGCTCCTGGTCTTTCTTTTTTTTTTTTTTTTTTTTGCTCCTCGCATTTTTCACACCTTTTCATGTTCCTGGTCTCTTTTTTTTTTTTTTTTTTTTTTGCTCCTCGCATTTTTCACACCTCTTCATGCTCCTCGCATTTTTCACAACTTTTCATGCTCCTCGCATTTTTCACACCTTTTCATGCTCCTCGCATTTTTCACACCTTTTCATGCTCCTCGCATTTTTCACACCTCTTCATGCTCCTCGCATTTTTCACACCTTTTCATGCTCGTCGCATTTTTCACACCTTTTCATGTTCCTCGTCTTTTTTTTTTTTTCTTTTTGCTCCTCGCATTTTTCACACCTTTTCATGCTCCTGGTCTTTCTTTCTTTCTTTTTTTTTTTTTTTTTGCTCCTCGCATTTTTCACACCTTTTCATGCTCCTTGCATTTTTCACAACTTTTCATGCTCCTCGCATTTTTCACACCTTTTCATGCTCCTCGCATTTTTCACACCTCTTCATGCTCCTCGCATTTTTCACAACTTTTCATGCTCGTCGCATTTTTCACACCTTTTCATGTTCCTCGTCTTTTTTTTTTTTTCTTTTTGCTCCTCGCATTTTTCACACCTTTTCATGCTCCTGGTCTTTCTTTCTTTCTTTTTTTTTTTTTTTTGCTCCTCGCATTTTTCACACCTTTTCATGCTCCTTGCATTTTTCACAACTTTTCATGCTCCTCGCATTTTTCACCCCTTTTCATGCTCCTTGCATTTTTCACACCTTTTCATGTTCCTGGTCTTTCTTTTTTTTTTTTTGCTCCTCCCTTTTTTCACCCCTTTTCATGCTCCTGGTCTTTTTTTTTTTTTTTTTTTGCTCCTCGAATTTTTCACACCTTTTCATGCTCCTGGTCTTTTTTTTTTTTTTCTTTGCTCCTCGAATTTTTCACATCTTTTCATGCTCCTGGTCTTTTTTTTTTTTTTTGCTCCTCGAATTTTTCACACCTTATCATGCTCCTCGCATTTTTCACACCTCTTCATGCTCCTCGCATTTTTCACAACTTTTCATGCTCGTCGCATTTTTCACACCTTTTCATGCTCCTGGTCTTTCTTTTTTTTTTTTGCTCCTCGCATTTTTCACACCTTTTCATGTTCCTTGTCTTTTTTTTTTTTTTTTTTTGCTCCTCGCATTTTTCACACCTTTTCATGCTCTTGGTCTTTTTTTTCTCTTTTGCTCCTCGCATTTTTCACAACTTTTCATGCTCCTGGTCTTTCTTTTTTTTTTTTTGCTCCTCGCATTTTTCACACCTTTTCATGCTCCTGGTCTTTCTTTTTTTTTTTTTGCTCCTCGCATTTTTCACACCTTTTCATGCTCCTGGTCTTTTTTTTCTCTTTTGCTCCTCGCATTTGTCACACCTTTTCATGCTCCTGGTCTTTCTTTTTTTTTTTTTTTTTTTGCTCCTCGCATTTTTCACACCTTTTCATGTTCCTGGTCTCTTTTTTTTTTTTTTTTTTTTTTTGCTCCTCTCATTTTTCACCCCTTTTCTTTCTCCTGGTTTTTTTTTTTTTTTTTTTGCTCCTCGCATTTTTCACACCTTTTCATGCTCCTGGTCTCTTTTTTTTTTTTTTTTTTTTTTGCTCCTCGCATTTTTCACACCTTTTCATGCTCCTCGCATTTTTCACACCTCTTCATGCTCCTCGCATTTTTCACACCTTTTAATGCTCCTCGCATTTTTCACACCTTTTCATGCTCCTCGCATTTTTCACACCTTTTCATGCTCCTCGCATTTTTCACACCTTTTCATGCTCCTCGCATTTTTCACACCTCTTCATGCTCCTCGCATTTTTCACAACTTTTCATGCTCGTCGCATTTTTCACACCTTTTCATGTTCCTCGTCTTTTTTTTTTTTTTTTTTGCTCCTCGCATTTTTCACACCTTTTCATGCTCCTGGTCTTTCTTTCTTTCTTTTTTTTTTTTTTTTTGCTCCTCGCATTTTTCACACCTTTTCATGCTCCTTGCATTTTTCACAACTTTTCATGCTCCTCGCATTTTTCACACCTTTTCATGCTCCTTGCATTTTTCACAGCTTTTCATGCTCCTGGTCTTTCTTTTTTTTTTTTTGCTCCTCCCTTTTTTCCCCCCTTTTCATGCTCCTGGTCTTTTTTTTTTTTTTTTTTTTCCTCCTCGCATTTTTCACACCTTTTCATGCTCCTCGCATTTTTCACACCTCTTCATGCTCCTCGCATTTTTCACAACTTTTCATGCTCGTCGCATTTTTCACACCTTTTCATGCTCCTGGTCTTTCTTTTTTTTTTTGCTCCTCGCATTTTTCACACCTTTTCATGTTCCTTGTCTTTTTTTTTTTTTTTTTTTGCTCCTCGCATTTTTCACACCTTTTCATGCTCCTGGTCTTTCTTTCTTTCTTTTTTTTTTTTTTTTTGCTCCTCGCATTTTTCACACCTTTTCATGTTCCTCGTCTTTTTTTTTTTTTTTTTTTGCTCCTCGCATTTTTCACACCTTTTCATGCTCCTGGTCTTTCTTTCTTTCTTTTTTTTTTTTTTTTGCTCCTCGCATTTTTCACACCTTTTCATGCTCCTTGCATTTTTCACAACTTTTCATGCTCCTCGCATTTTTCACACCTTTTCATGCTCCTTGCATTTTTCACAGCTTTTCATGCTCCTGGTCTTTCTTTTTTTTTTTTTGCTCCTCCCATTTTTCACACCTTTTCATGCTCCTGGTCTTTTTTTTTTTTTTTTTTTTGCTCCTCGAATTTTTCACATCTTTTCATGCTCCTGGTCTTTTTTTTTTTTTTTTTGCTCCTCGAATTTTTCACATCTTTTCATGATACTGGTCTTTCTTTTTTTTTTTTTGCTCCTCGCATTTTTCACACCTTTTCATGCTACTTGCATTTTTCACACCTTTTCATGCTCCTGGTCTTTTTTTTTTTTTTTCCCTCGCATTTTTCACACCTTTTCATGCTCCTGGTCTTTTTTTTTTTTTTTTGCTCCTCGAATTTTTCACACCTTTTCATGCTCCTCGCATTTTTCACACCTCTTCATGCTCCTCGCATTTTTCACAACTTTTCATGCTCGTCGCATTTTTCACACCTTTTCATGCTCCTGGTCTTTTTTTTTTTTTTCACTCCTCGAATTTTTCACACCTTTTCATGCTCCTCGCATTTTTCACACTTCTTCATGCTCCACGCATTTTTCACAACTTTTCATGCTCGTCGCATTTTTCACACCTTTTCATGCTCCTGGTCTTTCTTTTTTTTTTTTTTTGCTCCCCGCATTTTTCACACCTTTTCATGCTCCTGGTCTTTCTTTTTTTTTTTTTTTGCTCCTCGCATTTTTCACACCTTTTCATGCTCCTGGTCTTTTTTTTTTTTTTTCCTCCTCGCATTTTTCACACCTTTTCATGCTCCTGGTCTTTTTTTTTTTTTTTTTTTGCTCCTCGAATTTTTCACACCTTTTCATGCTCCTCGCATTTTTCACACCTCTTCATGCTCCTCGCATTTTTCACAACTTTTCATGCTCGTCGCATTTTTCACACCTTTTCATGCTCCTGGTCTTTCTTTTTTTTTTTTTGCTCTTCGCATTTTTCACACCTTTTCATGCTCCTGGTCTTTCTTTTTTTTTTTTTTTTTTTTGCTCCTCGCATTTTTCACACCTTTTCATGCTCCTGGTCTTTTTTTTTTTTTTTTTTGCTCCTCGAATTTTTCACACCTTTTCATGCTCCTCGCATTTTTCACACATCTTCATGCTTCTCGCATTTTTCACAACTTTTCATGCTCGTCGCATTTTTCACACCTTTTCATGCTCCTTGCATTTTTCACACCTTTTCATGCTCCTGGTCTTTCTTTTTTTTTTTTTGCTCCTCCCATTTTTCACACCTTTTCATGCTCCTGGTCTTTTTTTTTTTTTTTTTCCTCCTCGAATTTTTCACACCTTTTCACGCTCCTGGTCTTTTTTTTTTTTTTTGCTCCTCGAATTTTTCACACCTTATCATGCTCCTCGCATTTTTCACACCTCTTCATGCTCCTCGCATTTTTCACAACTTTTCATGCTCGTCGCATTTTTCACACCTTTTCATGCTCCTGGTCTTTCTTTTTTTTTTTTTCTCCTCGCATTTTTCACACCTTTTCATGTTTCTTGTCTTTTTTTTTTTTTTTTTTTGCTCCTCGCATTTTTCACACCTTTTCATGCTCCTGGTCTTTCTTTCTTTTTTTTTTTTTTTTTTTTTGCTCCTCGCATTTTTCACACCTTTTCATGTTCCTCGTCTTTTTTTTTTTTTTTTTTTGTTCCTCGCATTTTTCACACCTTTTCATGCTCCTGGTCTTTCTTTCTTTCTTTTTTTTTTTTTTTTGCTCCTCGCATTTTTCACACCTTTTCATGCTCCTTGCATTTTTCACAACTTTTCATGCTCCTCGCATTTTTCACACCTTTTCATGCTCCTTGCATTTTTCACAGCTTTTCATGCTCCTGGTCTTTCTTTTTTTTTTTTTGCTCCTCCCATTTTTCACACCTTTTCATGCTCCTGGTCTTTTTTTTTTTTTTTTTTTTTGCTCCTCGAATTTTTCACATCTTTTCATGCTCCTGGTCTTTTTTTTTTTTTTTTGCTCCTCGAATTTTTCACATCTTTTCATGATCCTGGTCTTTCTTTTTTTTTTTTTGCTCCTCGAATTTTTCACATCTTTTCATGCTCCTGGTCTTTTTTTTTTTTTTTTGCTCCTCGCATTTTTCACACCTTTTCATGCTCCTGGTCTTTTTTTTTTTTTTTTTTTTGCTCCTCGAATTTTTCACACCTTTTCATGCTCCTCGCATTTTTCACACCTCTTCATGCTCCTCGCATTTTTCACAACTTTTCATGCTCGTCGCATTTTTCACACCTTTTCATGCTCCTGGTCTTTCTTTTTTTTTTTTTTGCTCTTCGCATTTTTCACACCTTTTCATGCTCCTGGTCTTTTTTTTTTTTTTTTTTTTTTTGCTCCTCGCATTTTTCACACCTTTTCATGCTCCTGGTCTTTTTTTTTTTTTTTTTGCTCCTCGCATTTTTCACACCTTTTCATGCTCCTGGTCTCTTTTTTTTTTTTTTTTTTTTTGCTCCTCGCATTTTTCACACCTTTTCATTCTCCTCGCCTTTTTCACACCTTTTCATGCTCCTCGCATTTTTCACAACTTTTCATGCTCCTCGCATTTTTCACACCTTTTCATGCTCCTCGCATTTTTCACACCTTTTCATGCTCCTCGCATTTTTCACACCTTTTCATGCTCCTCGCATTTTTCACACCTCTTCATGCTCCTCGCATTTTTCACAACTTTTCATGCTCGTCGCATTTTTCACACCTTTTCATGTTCCTCGTCTTTTTTTTTTTTTTTTTTTGCTCCTCGCATTTTTCACACCTTTTCATGCTCCTGGTCTTTCTTTCTTTCTTTTTTTTTTTTTTTTTTGCTCCTCGCATTTTTCACACCTTTTCATGCTCCTTGCATTTTTCACAACTTTTCATGCTCCTCGCATTTTTCACACCTTTTCATGCTCCTTGCATTTTTCACACCTTTTCATGCTCCTGGTCTTTCTTTTTTTTTTTTTGCTCCTCCCATTTTTCACACCTTTTCATGCTCCTGGTCTTTTTTTTTTTTTTCTTTGCTCCTCGAATTTTTCACATCTTTTCATGCTCCTGGTCTTTTTTTTTTTTTTTTGCTCCTCGAATTTTTCACACCTTATCATGCTCCTCGCATTTTTCACACCTCTTCATGCTCCTCGCATTTTTCACAACTTTTCATGCTCGTCGCATTTTTCACACCTTTTCATGCTCCTGGTCTTTCTTTTTTTTTTTTGCTCCTCGCATTTTTCACACCTTTTCTTGTTCCTTGTCTTTTTTTTTTTTTTTTTTTTGCTCCTCGCATTTTTCACACCTTTTCATGCTCTTGGTCTTTTTTTTCTCTTTTGCTCCTCGCATTTTTCACAACTTTTCATGCTCCTGGTCTTTCTTTTTTTTTTTTTGCTCCTCGCATTTTTCACACCTTTTCATGCTCCTGGTCTTTCTTTTTTTTTTTTTGCTCCTCGCATTTTTCACACCTTTTCATGCTCCTGGTCTTTTTTTTCTCTTTTGCTCCTCGCATTTGTCACACCTTTTCATGCTCCTGGTCTTTCTTTTTTTTTTTTTTTTTTGCTCCTCGCATTTTTCACACCTTTTCATGTTCCTGGTCTCTTTTTTTTTTTTTTTTTTTTTTGCTCCTCGCATTTTTCACACCTTTTCATGCTCCTGGTCTTTTTTTTTTTTTTTTTTTGCTCCTCGCATTTTTCACACCTTTTCATGCTCCTGGTCTTTTTTTTTTTTTTTTTTTTTTTGCTCCTCGAATTTTTCACACCTTTTCATGCTCCTCGCATTTTTCACACCTCTTCATGCTCCTCGCATTTTTCACAACTTTTACTGCTCCTCGCATTTTTCACACCTTTTCATGCTCCTCGCATTTTTCACACCTTTTCATGCTCCTCGCATTTTTCACACCTTTTCATGCTCCTCGCATTTTTCACACCTCTTCATGCTCCTCGCATTTTTCACAACTTTTCATGCTCGTCGCATTTTTCACACCTTTTCATGTTCCTCGTCTTTTTTTTTTTTTTTTTTGCTCCTCGCATTTTTCACACCTTTTCATGCTCCTTGTCTTTCTTTCTTTCTTTTTTTTTTTTTTTTTGCTCCTCGCATTTTTCACACCTTTTCATGCTCCTTGCATTTTTCACAACTTTTCATGCTCCTCGCATTTTTCACACCTTTTCATGCTCCTTGCATTTTTCACACCTTTTCATGCTCCTGGTCTTTCTTTTTTTTTTTTTGCTCCTCCCTTTTTTCACACCTTTTCATGCTCCTGGTCTTTTTTTTTTTTTTTTTTTCCTCCTCGCATTTTTCACACCTTTTCATGCTCCTCGCATTTTTCACACCTCTTCATGCTCCTCGCATTTTTCACAACTTTTCATGCTCGTCGCATTTTTCACACCTTTTCATGCTCCTGGTCTTTCTTTTTTTTTTTGCTCCTCGCATTTTTCACACCTTTTCTTGTTCCTTGTCTTTTTTTTTTTTTTTTTTTGCTCCTCGCATTTTTCACACCTTTTCATGCTCCTGGTCTTTCTTTCTTTCTTTTTTTTTTTTTTTTTTGCTCCTCGCATTTTTCACACCTTTTCATGTTCCTCGTCTTTTTTTTTTTTTTTTTTTGCTCCTCGCATTTTTCACACCTTTTCATGCTCCTGGTCTTTCTTTCTTTCTTTTTTTTTTTTTTTTGCTCCTCGCATTTTTCACACCTTTTCATGCTCCTTGCATTTTTCACAACTTTTCATGCTCCTCGCATTTTTCACACCTTTTCATGCTCCTTGCATTTTTCACAGCTTTTCATGCTCCTGGTCTTTCTTTTTTTTTTTTTGCTCCTCCCATTTTTCACACCTTTTCATGCTCCTGGTCTTTTTTTTTTTTTTTTTTTTGCTCCTCGAATTTTTCACATCTTTTCATGCTCCTGGTCTTTTTTTTTTTTTTTTGCTCCTCGAATTTTTCACATCTTTTCATGATACTGGTCTTTCTTTTTTTTTTTTTGCTCCTCGCATTTTTCACACCTTTTCATGCTACTTGCATTTTTCACACCTTTTCATGCTCCTGGTCTTTTTTTTTTTTTTTCCCTCGCATTTTTCACACCTTTTCATGCTCCTGGTCTTTTTTTTTTTTTTTTGCTCCTCGAATTTTTCACACCTTTTCATGCTCCTCGCATTTTTCACACCTCTTCATGCTCCTCGCATTTTTCACAACTTTTCATGCTCGTCGCATTTTTCACACCTTTTCATGCTCCTGGTCTTTTTTTTTTTTTTCACTCCTCGAATTTTTCACACCTTTTCATGCTCCTCGCATTTTTCACACTTCTTCATGCTCCACGCATTTTTCACAACTTTTCATGCTCGTCGCATTTTTCACACCTTTTCATGCTCCTGGTCTTTCTTTTTTTTTTTTTTTGCTCCCCGCATTTTTCACACCTTTTCATGCTCCTGGTCTTTCTTTTTTTTTTTTTTTGCTCCTCGCATTTTTCACACCTTTTCATGCTCCTGGTCTTTTTTTTTTTTTTTCCTCCTCGCATTTTTCACACCTTTTCATGCTCCTGGTCTTTTTTTTTTTTTTTTTTTGCTCCTCGAATTTTTCACACCTTTTCATGCTCCTCGCATTTTTCACACCTCTTCATGCTCCTCGCATTTTTCACAACTTTTCATGCTCGTCGCATTTTTCACACCTTTTCATGCTCCTGGTCTTTCTTTTTTTTTTTTTGCTCTTCGCATTTTTCACACCTTTTCATGCTCCTGGTCTTTTTTTTTTTTTTTTTTTTTTTTTGCTCCTCGCATTTTTCACACCTTTTCATACTCCTGGTCTTTCTTTTTTATTTTTTGATCCTCGCATTTTTCACACCTTTTCATGCTAATGGTCTTTCTTTTTTTTTTTTTTTTTTTTGCTCCTCGCATTTTTCACACCTTTTCATGCTCCTGGTCTTTTTTTTTTTTTTTTTTTGCTCCTCGAATTTTTCACACCTTTTCATGCTCCTCGCATTTTTCACACATCTTCATGCTTCTCGCATTTTTCACAACTTTTCATGCTCGTCGCATTTTTCACACCTTTTCATGCTCCTTGCATTTTTCACACCTTTTCATGCTCCTGGTCTTTCTTTTTTTTTTTTTGCTCCTCCCATTTTTCACACCTTTTCATGCTCCTGGTCTTTTTTTTTTTTTTTTTCCTCCTCGAATTTTTCACACCTTTTCACGCTCCTGGTCTTTTTTTTTTTTTTTGCTCCTCGAATTTTTCACACCTTATCATGCTCCTCGCATTTTTCACACCTCTTCATGCTCCTCGCATTTTTCACAACTTTTCATGCTCCTCGCATTTTTCACACCTTTTCATGCTCCTGGTCTTTCTTTTTTTTTTTTTCTTCTCGCATTTTTCACACCTTTTCTTGTTTCTTGTCTTTTTTTTTTTTTTTTTTTGCTCCTCGCATTTTTCACACCTTTTCATGCTCCTGGTCTTTCTTTTTTTTTTTTTTTTTTTTTTTTGCTCCTCGCATTTTTCACACCTTTTCATGTTCCTCGTCTTTTTTTTTTTTTTTTTTTGTTCCTCGCATTTTTCACACCTTTTCATGCTCCTGGTCTTTCTTTCTTTCTTTTTTTTTTTTTTTTGCTCCTCGCATTTTTCACACCTTTTCATGCTCCTTGCATTTTTCACAACTTTTCATGCTCCTCGCATTTTTCACACCTTTTCATGCTCCTTGCATTTTTCACAGCTTTTCATGCTCCTGGTCTTTCTTTTTTTTTTTTTGCTCCTCCCATTTTTCACACCTTTTCATGCTCCTGGTCTTTTTTTTTTTTTTTTTTTTGCTCCTCGAATTTTTCACATCTTTTCATGCTCCTGGTCTTTTTTTTTTTTTTTTGCTCCTCGAATTTTTCACATCTTTTCATGATCCTGGTCTTTCTTTTTTTTTTTTTGCTCCTCGAATTTTTCACATCTTTTCATGCTCCTGGTCTTTTTTTTTTTTTTTTGCTCCTCGCATTTTTCACACCTTTTCATGCTCCTGGTCTTTTTTTTTTTTTTTTTTTTTGCTCCTCGAATTTTTCACACCTTTTCATGCTCCTCGCATTTTTCACACCTCTTCATGCTCCTCGCATTTTTCACAACTTTTCATGCTCGTCGCATTTTTCACACCTTTTCATGCTCCTGGTCTTTCTTTTTTTTTTTTTTGCTCTTCGCATTTTTCACACCTTTTCATGCTCCTGGTCTTTTTTTTTTTTTTTTTTTTTTTGCTCCTCGCATTTTTCACACCTTTTCATGCTCCTGGTCTTTTTTTTTTTTTTTTTTGCTCCTCGCATTTTTCACACCTTTTCATGCTCCTGGTCTCTTTTTTTTTTTTTTTTTTTTTGCTCCTCGCATTTTTCACACCTTTTCATGCTCCTCGCATTTTTCACACCTCTTCATGCTCCTCGCATTTTTCACAACTTTTCATGCTCCTCGCATTTTTCACACCTTTTCATGCTCCTCGCATTTTTCACACCTTTTCATGCTCCTCGCATTTTTCACACCTTTTCATGCTCCTCGCATTTTTCACACCTCTTCATGCTCCTCGCATTTTTCACAACTTTTCATGCTCGTCGCATTTTTCACAACTTTTCATGTTCCTCGTCTTTTTTTTTTTTTTTTTTTTGCTCCTCGCATTTTTCACACCTTTTCATGCTCCTGGTCTTTCTTTTTTTTTTTTTTTTTTTGTTTTTTGCTCCTCGCATTTTTCACACCTTTTCATGCTCCTTGCATTTTTCACAACTTTTCATGCTCCTCGCATTTTTCACACCTTTTCATGCTCCTTGCATTTTTCACACCTTTTCATGCTCCTGGTCTTTCTTTTTTTTTTTTTGCTCCTCCCATTTTTCACACCTTTTCATGCTCCTGGTCTTGTTTTTTTTTTTTTTTTCCTCCTCGCATTTTTCACACCTTTTCATGCTCCTCGCATTTTTCACACCTCTTCATGCTCCTCGCATTTTTCACAACTTTTCATGCTCGTCGCATTTTTCACACCTTTTCATGCTCCTGGTCTTTCTTTTTTTTTTTGCTCCTCGCATTTTTCACACCTTTTCATGTTCCTTGTCTTTTTTTTTTTTTTTTTTGCTCCTCGCATTTTTCACACCTTTTCATGCTCCTGGTCTTTCTTTCTTTCTTTTTTTTTTTTTTTTTTGCTCCTCGCATTTTTCACACCTTTTCATGTTCCTCGTCTTTTTTTTTTTTTTTTTTTGCTCCTCGCATTTTTCACACCTTTTCATGCTCCTGGTCTTTCTTTCTTTCTTTTTTTTTTTTTTTTGCTCCTCGCATTTTCACACCTTTTCATGCTCCTTGCATTTTTCACAACTTTTCATGCTCCTCGCATTTTTCACACCTTTTCATGCTCCTTGCATTTTTCACAGCTTTTCATGCTCCTGGTCTTTCTTTTTTTTTTTTTGCTCCTCCCATTTTTCACACCTTTTCATGCTCCTGGTCTTTTTTTTTTTTTTTTTTTTGCTCCTCGAATTTTTCACATCTTTTCATGCTCCTGGTCTTTTTTTTTTTTTTTTTGCTCCTCGAATTTTTCACATCTTTTCATGATACTGGTCTTTCTTTTTTTTTTTTTGCTCCTCGCATTTTTCACACCTTTTCATGCTACTTGCATTTTTCACACCTTTTCATGCTCCTGGTCTTTTTTTTTTTTTTTTCCCTCGCATTTTTCACACCTTTTCATGCTCCTGGTCTTTTTTTTTTTTTTTTGCTCCTCGAATTTTTCACACCTTTTCATGCTCCTCGCATTTTTCACACCTCTTCATGCTCCTCGCATTTTTCACAACTTTTCATGCTCGTCGCATTTTTCACACCTTTTCATGCTCCTGGTCTTTTTTTTTTTTTTCACTCCTCGAATTTTTCACACCTTTTCATGCTCCTCGCATTTTTCACACTTCTTCATGCTCCACGCATTTTTCACAACTCTTCATGCTCGTCGCATTTTTCACACCTTTTCATGCTCCTGGTCTTTCTTTTTTTTTTTTTTGCTCCCCGCATTTTTCACACCTTTTCATGCTCCTGGTCTTTCTTTTTTTTTTTTTTTTGCTCCTCGCATTTTTCACACCTTTTCATGCTCCTGGTCTTTTTTTTTTTTTTTCCTCCTCGCATTTTTCACACCTTTTCATGCTCCTGGTCTTTTTTTTTTTTTTTTTTTTGCTCCTCGAATTTTTCACACCTTTTCATGCTCCTCGCATTTTTCACACCTCTTCATGCTCCTCGCATTTTTCACAACTTTTCATGCTCGTCGCATTTTTCATACCTTTTCATGCTCCTGGTCTTTCTTTTTTTTTTTTTGCTCTTCGCATTTTTCACACCTTTTCATGCTCCTGGTCTTTTTTTTTTTTTTTTTTTTTTTTGCTCCTCGCATTTTTCACACCTTTTCATACTCCTGGTCTTTCTTTTTTATTTTTTGATCCTCGCATTTTTCACACCTTTTCATGCTAATGGTCTTTCTTTTTTTTTTTTTTTTTTTTGCTCCTCGCTTTTTTCACACCTTTTCATGCTCCTGGTCTTTTTTTTTTTTTTTTTTGCTCCTCGAATTTTTCACACCTTTTCATGCTCCTCGCATTTTTCACACATCTTCATGCTTCTCGCATTTTTCACAACTTTTCATGCTCGTCGCATTTTTCACACCTTTTCATGCTCCTTGCATTTTTCACACCTTTTCATGCTCCTGGTCTTTCTTTTTTTTTTTTTGCTCCTCCCATTTTTCACACCTTTTCATGCTCCTGGTCTTTTTTTTTTTTTTTTTCCTCCTCGAATTTTTCACACCTTTTCACGCTCCTGGTCTTTTTTTTTTTTTTTGCTCCTCGAATTTTTCACACCTTATCATGCTCCTCGCATTTTTCACACCTCTTCATGCTCCTCGCATTTTTCACAACTTTTCATGCTCGTCGCATTTTTCACACCTTTTCATGCTCCTGGTCTTTTTTTTTTTTTTTTTTTCCTCGCCTTTTTCACACCTTTTCATGTTTCTTGTCTTTTTTTTTTTTTTTTTTTTCTCCTCGCATTTTTCACACCTTTTCATGCTCCTGGTCTTTCTTTCTTTTTTTTTTTTTTTTTTTTGCTCCTCGCATTTTTCACACCTTTTCATGTTCCTGGTCTTTTTTTTTTTTTTTTTTTGTTCCTCGCATTTTTCACACCTTTTCATGCTCCTGGTCTTTCTTTCTTTCTTTTTTTTTTTTTTTGCTCCTCTCATTTTTCACACCTTTTCATGCTCCTTGCATTTTTCACAACTTTTCATGCTCCTCGCATTTTTCACACCTTTTCATGCTCCTTGCATTTTTCACAGCTTTTCATGCTCCTGGTCTTTCTTTTTTTTTTTTTGCTCCTCCCATTTTTCACACCTTTTCATGCTCCTGGTCTTTTTTTTTTTTTTTTTTTTTGCTCCTCGAATTTTTCACATCTTTTCATGCTCCTGGTCTTTTTTTTTTTTTTTTGCTCCTCGAATTTTTCACATCTTTTCATGATCCTGGTCTTTTTTTTTTTTTTTTTGCTCCTCGATTTTTTCACATCTTTTCATGCTCCTGGTTTTTTTTTTTTTTTTTTGCTCCTCGCATTTTTCACACCTTTTCATGCTCCTGGTCTTTTTTTTTTTTTTTTTTTTTGCTCCTCGAATTTTTCACACCTTTTCATGCTCCTCGCATTTTTCACACCTCTTCATGCTCCTCGCATTTTTCACAACTTTTCATGCTCGTCGCATTTTTCACACCTTTTCATGCTCCTGGTCTTTCTTTTTTTTTTTTTTGCTCTTCGCATTTTTCACAACTTTTCATGCTCCTGGTCTTTTTTTTTTTTTTTTTTTTTTTGCTCCTCGCATTTTTCACACCTTTTCATGCTAATGGTCTTTCTTTTTTTTTTTTTTTTTTTGCTCCTCGCATTTTTCACACCTTTTCATGCTCCTGGTCTTTTTTTTTTTTTTTTTTGCTCCTCGAATTTTTCACACCTTTTCATGCTCCTCGCATTTTTCACACATCTTCATGCTTCTCGCATTTTTCACAACTTTTCATGCTCGTCGCATTTTTCACACCTTTTCATGCTCCTGGTCTTTCTTTCTTTCTTTTTTTTTTTTTTTTTGCTCCTCGCATTTTTCACACCTTTTCATGCTCCTTGCATTTTTCACAACTTTTCATGCTCCTCGCATTTGTCACACCTTTTCATGCTCCTTGCATTTTTCACACCTTTTCATGCTCCTGGTCTTTCTTTTTTTTTTTTGCTCCTCCCATTTTTCACACCTTTTCATGCTCCTGGTCTTTTTTTTTTTTTTTTTTCCTCCTCGAATTTTTCACACCTTTTCATGCTCCTGGTCTTTTTTTTTTTTTTTGCTCCTCGAATTTTTCACACCTTATCATGCTCCTCGCATTTTTCACACCTCTTCATGCTCCTCGCATTTTTCACAACTTTTCATGCTCGTCGCATTTTTCACACCTTTTCATGCTCCTGGTCTTTATTTTTTTTTTTTGCTCCTCGCATTTTTCACACCTTTTCATGTTCCTTGTCTTTTTTTTTTTTTTTTTTGCTCCTCGCATTTTTCACACCTTTTCATGCTCCTGGTCTTTCTTTCTTTCTTTTTTTTTTTTTTTTTGCTCCTCGCATTTTTCACACCTTTTCATGTTCCTCGTCTTTTTTTTTTTTTTTTTTTGCTCCTCGCATTTTTCACACCTTTTCATGCTCCTGGTCTTTCTTTCTTTCTTTTTTTTTTTTTTTTGCTCCTCGCATTTTTCACACCTTTTCATGCTCCTTGCATTTTTCACAACTTTTCATGCTCCTGGTCTTTTTTTTCTCTTTTGCTCCTCGCATTTGTCACACCTTTTCATGCTCCTGGTCTTTTTTTTTTTTTTTTTTTTTTTGCTCCTCGCATTTTTCTCACCTTTTCTTGTTCCTGGTCTCTTTTTTTTTTTTTTTTTTGCTCCTCGAATTTTTCACATCTTTTCATGATCCTGGTCTTTCTTTTTTTTTTTTTGCTCCTCGCATTTTTCACACCTTTTCATGCTACTTGCATTTTTCACACCTTTTCATGCTCCTGGTCTTTTTTTTTTTTTTCCCTCGCATTTTTCACACCTTTTCATGCTCCTGGTCTTTTTTTTTTTTTTTTGCTCCTCGAATTTTTCACACCTTTTCATGCTCCTCGCATTTTTCACACCTCTTCATGCTCCTCGCATTTTTCACAACTTTTCATGCTCGTCGCATTTTTCACACCTTTTCATGCTCCTGGTCTTTTTTTTTTTTTTCGCTCCTCGAATTTTTCACACCTTTTCATGCTCCTCGCATTTTTCACACTTCTTCATGCTCCTCGCATTTTTCACAACTTTTCATGCTCGTCGCATTTTTCACACCTTTTCATGCTCCTGGTCTTTCTTTTTTTTTTTTTTGCTCCCCACATTTTTCACACCTTTTCATGCTCCTGGTCTTTCTTTTTTTTTTTTTTTGCTCCTCGCTTTTTTCACACCTTTTCATGCTCCTGGTCTTTTTTTTTTTTTTTCCTCCTCGCATTTTTCACACCTTTTCATGCTCCTGGTCTTTCTTTTTTTTTTTTTTTTTTGCTCCTCGAATTTTTCACTCCTTTTCATGCTCCTCGCATTTTTCACACATCTTCATGCTTCTCGCATTTTTCACAACTTTTCATGCTCGTCGCATTTTTCACACCTTTTCATGCTCCTGGTCTTTCTTTTTTTTTTTTTCCTCCTCGCATTTTTCACACCTTTTCATGCTCCTGGTCTTTTTTTTTTTTTTTTTTTGCTCCTCGAATTTTTACACCTTTTCATGCTCCTCGCATTTTTCACACCTCTTCATGCTCCTCGCATTTTTCACAACTTTTCATGCTCGTCGCATTTTTCACACCTTTTCATGCTCCTGGTCTTTCTTTTTTTTTTTTTGCTCTTCGCATTTTTCACCCCTTTTCATGCTCCTGGTCTTTTTTTTTTTTTTTTTTTTGCTCCTCGCATTTTTCACACCTTTTCATGCTCCTGGTCTTTCTTTTTTATTTTTTGATCCTCGCATTTTTCACACCTTTTCATGCTAATGGTCTTTCTTTTTTTTTTTTTTTTTTTTGCTCCTCGCATTTTTCACACCTTTTCATGCTCCTGGTCTTTTTTTTTTTTTTTTTTTGCTCCTCGCATTTTTCACACCTTTTCATGCTCCTGGTCTTTTTTTTTTTTTTTTTTTTTGCTCCTCGAATTTTTCACACATTTTCATGCTCCTGGTCTTTTTTTTTTTTTTTTTTGCTCCTCGAATTTTTCACACCTTTTCATTCTCCTCGCATTTTTCACACCTTTTCATGCTCCTGTTCTTTTTTTTTTTTTTTTTTTTGCTCCTCGCATTTTTCACACCTTTTCATGCTCCTGGTTTTTTTTTCTTTTTTGCTCCTCAAATTTTTCACACCTTTTCATCCTCCTCGCATTTTTCACACCTCTTCATGCTCCTCGCATTTTTCACAACTTTTCATGCTCGTCGCATTTTTCACACCTTTTCATGCTTCTTGCATTTTTCACACCTTTTCATGCTCCTGGTCTTTCTTTTTTTTTTTTTGCTCCTCGCATTTTTCACACCTTTTCATGCTCCTGGTCTTTCTTTCTTTCTTTTTTTTTTTTTTTTGCTCCTCGCATTTTTCACACCTTTTCATGCTCCTGGTCTTTTTTTTTTTTTTTTTTTGCTCCTCGAATTTTTCACACCTTTTCATGCTCCTGGTCTTTTTTTTTTTTGCTCCTCGAATTTTTCACACCTTTTCATGCTCCTCGCATTTTTGACACCTCTTCATGCTCCTCGCATTTTTCACAACTTTTCATGCTCGTCGCATTTTTCACACCTTTTCATGCTCCTGGTCTTTCTTTTTTTTTTTTTTGCTCCCCGGATTTTTCACACCTTTTCATGCTCCTGGTCTTTCTTTTTTTTTTTTTTTTTTTGCTCCTCGAATTTTTCACACCTTTTCATGCTCCTCGCATTTTTCACACCTCTTCATGCTCCTCGCATTTTTCACAACTTTTCATGCTCGTCGCATTTTTCACACCTTTTCATGCTCCTGGTCTTTCTTTTTTTTTTTTTTTGCTCCTCGCGTTTTTCACACCTTTTCATGCTCCTGGTCTTTTTTTTTTTTTTGCTCCCCGGATTTTTCACACCTTTTCATGCTCCTGGTCTTTCTTTTTTTTTTTTTTGCTCCTCGCATTTTTCACACCTTTTCATGTTCCTGGTCTCTTTTTTTTTTTTTGCTCCTCGCATTTTTCACACCTTTTCATGCTCTTGGTCTTTCTTTTTTTTTTTTTGCTCCTCGCATTTTTCACACCTTTTCATGCTCCTCGCATTTTTCACACCTTTTCATGCTCCTGGTCTTTCTTTCTTTCTTTTTTTTTTTTTTTTTGCTCCTCGAATTTTTCACACCTTTTCATGCTCCTCGCATTTTTGACACCTCTTCATGCTCCTCGCATTTTTCACAACTTTTCATGCTCGTCGCATTTTTCACACCTTTTCATGCTCCTGGTCTTTCTTTTTTTTTTTTTGCTCTTCGCATTTTTCACACCTTTTCATGCTCCTGGTCTTTTTTTTTTTTTTTTTTTTTTGCTCCTCGCATTTTTCACACCTTTTCATGCTAATGGTCTTTCTTTTTTTTTTTTTTTTTTTTGCTCCTCGCATTTTTCACACCTTTTCATGCTGCTGGTCTTTTTTTTTTTTTTTTTTTTGCTCCTCGAAATTTTCACACCTTTTCATGCTCCTGGCATTTTTCACACATCTTCATGCTTCTCGCATTTTTCACAACTTTTCATGCTCCTCGCATTTTTCACACCTTTTCATGCTCCTGGTCTTTCTTTTTTTTTTTTTTTCTCCCCGCATTTATCACACCTTTTCATGCTCCTGGTCTTTTTTTTTTTTTTTTTTTTTTTTTGCTCCTCGCATTTTTCACACCTTTTCATGCTCCTGGTCTTTTTTTTCTCTTTTGCTCCTCGCATTTTTCACACCTTTTCATGCTCCTGGTCTTTTTTTTTTTTTTTTTTTTTTGCTCCTCGAATTTTTCACACCTTTTCATGCTCCTCGCATTTTTCACACCTCTTCATACTCCTCGCATTTTTCACAACTTTTCATGCTCGTCGCATTTTTCACACCTTTTCATGCTCCTGGTCTTCCTTTTTTTTTTTTTTGCTCCTCGCGTTTTTCACACCTTTTCATGCTCCTGGTCTTTTTTTTTTTTTTTCTCCCCGGATTTTTCACACCTTTTCATGCTCCTGGTCTTTCTTTTTTTTTTTTTTGCTCCTCGCATTTTTCACACCTTTTCATGTTCCTGGTCTCTTTTTTTTTTTTTGCTCCTCGCATTTTTCACACCTTTTCATGCTCTTGGTCTTTCTTTTTTTTTTTTTGCTCCTCGCATTTTTCACACCTTTTCATGCTCCTCGCATTTTTCACACCTTTTCATGCTCCTGGTCTTTCTTTCTTTCTTTTTTTTTTTTTTTTGCTCCTCGAATTTTTCACACCTTTTCATGCTCCTCGCATTTTTGACACCTCTTCATGCTCCTCGCATTTTTCACAACTTTTCATGCTCGTCGCATTTTTCACACCTTTTCATGCTCCTGGTCTTTCTTTTTTTTTTTTTGCTCTTCGCATTTTTCACACCTTTTCATGCTCCTGGTCTTTCTTTTTTTTTTTTTTTTTTTGCTCCTCGCATTTTTCACACCTTTTCATGCTAATGGTCTTTTTTTTTTTTTTTTTTTTTTTTGCTCCTCGCATTTTTCACACCTTTTCATGCTGCTGGTCTTTTTTTTTTTTTTTTTTTGCTCCTCGAAATTTTCACACCTTTTCATGCTCCTGGCATTTTTCACACATCTTCATGCTTCTCGCATTTTTCACACCTTTTCATGCTCCTCGCATTTTTCACACCTCTTCATGCTCCTCGCATTTTTCACACCTTTTCATGTTCCTCGTCTTTTTTTTTTTTTTTTTTTGCTCCTCGCATTTTTCACACCTTTTCATGCTCCTGGTCTTTCTTTCTTTCTTTTTTTTTTTTTTTTTTGCTCCTCCCTTTTTTCCCCCCTTTTCTTTCTCCTGTTCTTTTTTTTTTTTTTTTTTTTGCTCCTCGCATTTTTCACACCTTTTCATGCTCCTGGTCTTTCTTTCTTTCTTTTTTTTTTTTTTTTTTGCTCCTCGCATTTTTCACACCTTTTCATGCTCCTGTTCTTTTTTTTTTTTTTTTTTTTTGCTCCTCGCATTTTTCACACCTTTTCATGCTCCTGGTTTTTTTTTCTTTTTTGCTCCTCAAATTTTTCACACCTTTTCATCCTCCTCGCATTTTTCACACCTCTTCATGCTCCTCGCATTTTTCACAACTTTTCATGCTCGTCGCATTTTTCACACCTTTTCATGCTTCTTGCATTTTTCACACCTTTTCATGCTCCTGGTCTTTCTTTTTTTTTTTTTGCTCCTCGCATTTTTCACACCTTTTCATGCTCCTGGTCTTTCTTTCTTTCTTTTTTTTTTTTTTTTGCTCCTCGCATTTTTCACACCTTTTCATGCTCCTGGTCTTTTTTTTTTTTTTTTTTGCTCCTCGAATTTTTCACACCTTTTCATGCTCCTGGTCTTTTTTTTTTTTGCTCCTCGAATTTTTCACACCTTTTCATGCTCCTCGCATTTTTGACACCTCTTCATGCTCCTCGCATTTTTCACAACTTTTCATGCTCGTCGCATTTTTCACACCTTTTCATGCTCCTGGTCTTTCTTTTTTTTTTTTTTGCTCCCCGGATTTTTCTCACCTTTTCATGCTCCTGGTCTTTCTTTTTTTTTTTTTTTTTTTTTGCTCCTCGAATTTTTCACACCTTTTCATGCTCCTCGCATTTTTCACACCTCTTCATGCTCCTCGCATTTTTCACAACTTTTCATGCTCGTCGCATTTTTCACACCTTTTCATGCTCCTGGTCTTTCTTTTTTTTTTTTTTTGCTCCTCGCGTTTTTCACACCTTTTCATGCTCCTGGTCTTTTTTTTTTTTTTGCTCCCCGGATTTTTCACACCTTTTCATGCTCCTGGTCTTTCTTTTTTTTTTTTTTGCTCCTCGCATTTTTCACACCTTTTCATGTTCCTGGTCTCTTTTTTTTTTTTTGCTCCTCGCATTTTTCACACCTTTTCATGCTCTTGGTCTTTCTTTTTTTTTTTTTGCTCCTCGCATTTTTCACACCTTTTCATGCTCCTCGCATTTTTCACACCTTTTCATGCTCCTGGTCTTTCTTTCTTTCTTTTTTTTTTTTTTTTTGCTCCTCGAATTTTTCACACCTTTTCATGCTCCTCGCATTTTTGACACCTCTTCATGCTCCTCGCATTTTTCACAACTTTTCATGCTCGTCGCATTTTTCACACCTTTTCATGCTCCTGGTCTTTCTTTTTTTTTTTTTGCTCTTCGCATTTTTCACACCTTTTCATGCTCCTGGTCTTTTTTTTTTTTTTTTTTTTTTGCTCCTCGCATTTTTCACACCTTTTCATGCTAATGGTCTTTCTTTTTTTTTTTTTTTTTTTTTGCTCCTCGCATTTTTCACACCTTTTCATGCTGCTGGTCTTTTTTTTTTTTTTTTTTTTGCTCCTCGAAATTTTCACACCTTTTCATGCTCCTGGCATTTTTCACACATCTTCATGCTTCTCGCATTTTTCACAACTTTTCATGCTCCTCGCATTTTTCACACCTTTTCATGCTCCTGGTCTTTCTTTTTTTTTTTTTGCTCCCCGCATTTATCACACCTTTTCATGCTCCTGGTCTTTCTTTTTTTTTTTTTTTTTTTTGCTCCTCGCATTTTTCACACCTTTTCATGCTCCTGGTCTTTTTTTTCTCTTTTGCTCCTCGCATTTTTCACACCTTTTCATGCTCCTGGTCTTTTTTTTTTTTTTTTTTTTTTTGCTCCTCGAATTTTTCACACCTTTTCATGCTCCTCGCATTTTTCACACCTCTTCATACTCCTCGCATTTTTCACAACTTTTCATGCTCGTCGCATTTTTCACACCTTTTCATGCTCCTGGTCTTCCTTTTTTTTTTTTTGCTCCTCGCGTTTTTCACACCTTTTCATGCTCCTGGTCTTTTTTTTTTTTTTGCTCCCCGGATTTTTCACACCTTTTCATGCTCCTGGTCTTTCTTTTTTTTTTTTTTGCTCCTCGCATTTTTCACACCTTTTCATGTTCCTGGTCTCTTTTTTTTTTTTTGCTCCTCGCATTTTTCACACCTTTTCATGCTCTTGGTCTTTCTTTTTTTTTTTTTGCTCCTCGCATTTTTCACACCTTTTCATGCTCCTCGCATTTTTCACACCTTTTCATGCTCCTGGTCTTTCTTTCTTTCTTTTTTTTTTTTTTTTTGCTCCTCGAATTTTTCACACCTTTTCATGCTCCTCGCATTTTTGACACCTCTTCATGCTCCTCGCATTTTTCACAACTTTTCATGCTCGTCGCATTTTTCACACCTTTTCATGCTCCTGGTCTTTCTTTTTTTTTTTTTGCTCTTCGCATTTTTCACACCTTTTCATGCTCCTGGTCTTTTTTTTTTTTTTTTTTTTTTTGCTCCTCGCATTTTTCACACCTTTTCATGCTAATGGTCTTTCTTTTTTTTTTTTTTTTTTTTGCTCCTCGCATTTTTCACACCTTTTCATGCTGCTGGTCTTTTTTTTTTTTTTTTTTTTGCTCCTCGAAATTTTCACACCTTTTCATGCTCCTGGCATTTTTCACACATCTTCATGCTTCTCGCATTTTTCACAACTTTTCATGCTCCTCGCATTTTTCACACCTTTTCATGCTCCTGGTCTTTCTTTTTTTTTTTTTGCTCCCCGCATTTATCACACCTTTTCATGCTCCTGGTCTTTCTTTTTTTTTTTTTTTTTTTTGCTCCTCGCATTTTTCACACCTTTTCATGCTCCTGGTCTTTTTTTTCTCTTTTGCTCCTCGCATTTTTCACACCTTTTCATGCTCCTGGTCTTTTTTTTTTTTTTTTTTTTTGCTCCTCGAATTTTTCACACCTTTTCTTGCTCCTCGCATTTTTCACACATCTTCATGCTTCTCGCATTTTTCACAACTTTTCATGCTCGTCGCATTTTTCACACCTTTTCATGCTCCTGGTCTTTCTTTTTTTTTTTTTTGCTCCCCGCATTTTTCACACCTTTTCATGCTCCTGGTCTTTCTTTTTTTTTTTTTGCTCCTCGCATTTTTCACACCTTTTCATGCTCCTGGTCTTTCTTTTTTTTTTTTTGCTCCTCGCATTTTTCACACCTTTTCATGCTCCTGGTCTTTTTTTTTTTTTTTTGCTCCTCGCATTTTTCACACCTTTTCATGCTCCTGGTCTCTTTTTTTTTTTTTTGCTCCTCGCATTTTTCACACCTTTTCATGCTCCTGGTCTTTTTTTTTTTTTTTTTGCTCCTCGCATTTTTCACACCTTTTCATGCTCCTGGTCTCTTTTTTTTTTTTTTGCTCCTCGCATTTTTCACACCTTTTCATGCTCCTCGCATTTTTCACACCTCTTCATGCTCCTCGCATTTTTCACAACTTTTCATGCTCCTCGCATTTTTCACACCTTTTCATGCTCCTCGCATTTTTCACACCTCTTCATGCTCCTCGCATTTTTCACACCTTTTCATGTTCCTCGTCTTTTTTTTTTTTTTTTTTTGCTCCTCGCATTTTTCACACCTTTTCATGCTCCTGGTCTTTCTTTCTTTCTTTTTTTTTTTTTTTTTTGCTCCTCGCATTTTTCACACCTTTTCTTCCTCCTGTTCTTTTTTTTTTTTTTTTTTTTGCTCCTCGCATTTTTCACACCTTTTCATGCTCCTGGTCTTTCTTTCTTTCTTTTTTTTTTTTTTTTTTGCTCCTCGCATTTTTCACACCTTTTCTTGCTCCTGTTCTTTTTTTTTTTTTTTTTTTTGCTCCTCGCATTTTTCACACCTTTTCATGCTCCTGGTCTTTTTTTTTTTTTTGCTCCTCAAATTTTTCACACCTTTTCATCCTCCTCGCATTTTTCACACCTCTTCATGCTCCTCGCATTTTTCACAACTTTTCATGCTCGTCGCATTTTTCACACCTTTTCATGCTTCTTGCATTTTTCACACCTTTTCATGCTCCTGGTCTTTCTTTTTTTTTTTTGCTCCTCGCATTTTTCACACCTTTTCATGCTCCTGGTCTTTCTTTCTTTCTTTTTTTTTTTTTTTTGCTCCTCGCATTTTTCACACCTTTTCATGCTCCTGGTCTTTTTTTTTTTTTTTTTTGCTCCTCGAATTTTTCACACCTTTTCATGCTCCTGGTCTTTTTTTTTTTTGCTCCTCGAATTTTTCACACCTTTTCATGCTCCTCGCATTTTTGACACCTCTTCATGCTCCTCGCATTTTTCACAACTTTTCATGCTCGTCGCATTTTTCACACCTTTTCATGCTCCTGGTCTTTCTTTTTTTTTTTTTTGCTCCCCGGATTTTTCACACCTTTTCATGCTCCTGGTCTTTCTTTTTTTTTTTTTTTTTTTTGCTCCTCGAATTTTTCACACCTTTTCATGCTCCTCGCATTTTTCACACCTCTTCATGCTCCTCGCATTTTTCACAACTTTTCATGCTCGTCGCATTTTTCACACCTTTTCATGCTCCTGGTCTTTCTTTTTTTTTTTTTTTGCTCCTCGCGTTTTTCACACCTTTTCATGCTCCTGGTCTTTTTTTTTTTTTTGCTCCCCGGATTTTTCACACCTTTTCATGCTCCTGGTCTTTCTTTTTTTTTTTTTTGCTCCTCGCATTTTTCACACCTTTTCATGTTCCTGGTCTCTTTTTTTTTTTTTGCTCCTCGCATTTTTCACACCTTTTCATGCTCCTGGTTTTTTTTTCTTTTTTGCTCCTCAAATTTTTCACACCTTTTCATCCTCCTCGCATTTTTCACACCTCTTCATGCTCCTCGCATTTTTCACAACTTTTCATGCTCGTCGCATTTTTCACACCTTTTCATGCTTCTTGCATTTTTCACACCTTTTCATGCTCCTGGTCTTTCTTTTTTTTTTTTTGCTCCTCGCATTTTTCACACCTTTTCATGCTCCTGGTCTTTCTTTCTTTCTTTTTTTTTTTTTTTTGCTCCTCGCATTTTTCACACCTTTTCATGCTCCTGGTCTTTTTTTTTTTTTTTTTTGCTCCTCGAATTTTTCACACCTTTTCATGCTCCTGGTCTTTTTTTTTTTTGCTCCTCGAATTTTTCACACCTTTTCATGCTCCTCGCATTTTTGACACCTCTTCATGCTCCTCGCATTTTTCACAACTTTTCATGCTCGTCGCATTTTTCACACCTTTTCATGCTCCTGGTCTTTCTTTTTTTTTTTTTTTGCTCCCCGGATTTTTCACACCTTTTCATGCTCCTGGTCTTTCTTTTTTTTTTTTTTTTTTTTGCTCCTCGAATTTTTCACACCTTTTCATGCTCCTCGCATTTTTCACACCTCTTCATGCTCCTCGCATTTTTCACAACTTTTCATGCTCGTCGCATTTTTCACACCTTTTCATGCTCCTGGTCTTTCTTTTTTTTTTTTTTTGCTCCTCGCGTTTTTCACACCTTTTCATGCTCCTGGTCTTTTTTTTTTTTTTGCTCCCCGGATTTTTCACACCTTTTCATGCTCCTGGTCTTTCTTTTTTTTTTTTTTGCTCCTCGCATTTTTCACACCTTTTCATGTTCCTGGTCTCTTTTTTTTTTTTTGCTCCTCGCATTTTTCACACCTTTTCATGCTCTTGGTCTTTCTTTTTTTTTTTTTGCTCCTCGCATTTTTCACACCTTTTCATGCTCCTCGCATTTTTCACACCTTTTCATGCTCCTGGTCTTTCTTTCTTTCTTTTTTTTTTTTTTTTTGCTCCTCGAATTTTTCACACCTTTTCATGCTCCTCGCATTTTTGACACCTCTTCATGCTCCTCGCATTTTTCACAACTTTTCATGCTCGTCGCATTTTTCACACCTTTTCATGCTCCTGGTCTTTCTTTTTTTTTTTTTGCTCTTCGCATTTTTCACACCTTTTCATGCTCCTGGTCTTTTTTTTTTTTTTTTTTTTTTTGCTCCTCGCATTTTTCACACCTTTTCATGCTAATGGTCTTTCTTTTTTTTTTTTTTTTTTTTTGCTCCTCGCATTTTTCACACCTTTTCATGCTGCTGGTCTTTTTTTTTTTTTTTTTTTGCTCCTCGAATTTTTCACACCTTTTCATGCTCCTGGCATTTTTCACACATCTTCATGCTTCTCGCATTTTTCACAACTTTTCATGCTCCTCGCATTTTTCACACCTTTTCATGCTCCTGGTCTTTCTTTTTTTTTTTTTGCTCCCCGCATTTATCACACCTTTTCATGCTCCTGGTCTTTCTTTTTTTTTTTTTTTTTTTTGCTCCTCGCATTTTTCACACCTTTTCATGCTCCTGGTCTTTTTTTTTTTTTTTTTTTTGCTCCTCGAATTTTTCACACATTTTCATGCTCCTGGTCTTTTTTTTTTTTTTTTTTGCTCCTCGAATTTTTCACACCTTTTCATTCTCCTCGCATTTTTCCCACCTTTTCATGCTCCTGTTCTTTTTTTTTTTTTTTTTTTTTGCTCCTCGCATTTTTCACACCTTTTCATGCTCCTGGTTTTTTTTTCTTTTTTGCTCCTCAAATTTTTCACACCTTTTCATCCTCCTCGCATTTTTCACACCTCTTCATGCTCCTCGCATTTTTCACAACTTTTCATGCTCGTCGCATTTTTCACACCTTTTCATGCTTCTTGCATTTTTCACACCTTTTCATGCTCCTGGTCTTTCTTTTTTTTTTTTTGCTCCTCGCATTTTTCACACCTTTTCATGCTCCTGGTCTTTCTTTCTTTCTTTTTTTTTTTTTTTTGCTCCTCGCATTTTTCACACCTTTTCATGCTCCTGGTCTTTTTTTTTTTTTTTTTTGCTCCTCGAATTTTTCACACCTTTTCATGCTCCTGGTCTTTTTTTTTTTTGCTCCTCGAATTTTTCACACCTTTTCATGCTCCTCGCATTTTTGACACCTCTTCATGCTCCTCGCATTTTTCACAACTTTTCATGCTCGTCGCATTTTTCACACCTTTTCATGCTCCTGGTCTTTCTTTTTTTTTTTTTTGCTCCCCGGATTTTTCACACCTTTTCATGCTCCTGGTCTTTCTTTTTTTTTTTTTTTTTTTTGCTCCTCGAATTTTTCACACCTTTTCATGCTCCTCGCATTTTTCACACCTCTTCATGCTCCTCGCATTTTTCACAACTTTTCATGCTCGTCGCATTTTTCACACCTTTTCATGCTCCTGGTCTTTCTTTTTTTTTTTTTTTGCTCCTCGCGTTTTTCACACCTTTTCATGCTCCTGGTCTTTTTTTTTTTTTTGCTCCCCGGATTTTTCACACCTTTTCATGCTCCTGGTCTTTCTTTTTTTTTTTTTTGCTCCTCGCATTTTTCACACCTTTTCATGTTCCTGGTCTCTTTTTTTTTTTTTGCTCCTCGCATTTTTCACACCTTTTCATGCTCCTGGTTTTTTTTTCTTTTTTGCTCCTCAAATTTTTCACACCTTTTCATCCTCCTCGCATTTTTCACACCTCTTCATGCTCCTCGCATTTTTCACAACTTTTCATGCTCGTCGCATTTTTCACACCTTTTCATGCTTCTTGCATTTTTCACACCTTTTCATGCTCCTGGTCTTTCTTTTTTTTTTTTTGCTCCTCGCATTTTTCACACCTTTTCATGCTCCTGGTCTTTCTTTCTTTCTTTTTTTTTTTTTTTTGCTCCTCGCATTTTTCACACCTTTTCATGCTCCTGGTCTTTTTTTTTTTTTTTTTTGCTCCTCGAATTTTTCACACCTTTTCATGCTCCTGGTCTTTTTTTTTTTTGCTCCTCGAATTTTTCACACCTTTTCATGCTCCTCGCATTTTTGACACCTCTTCATGCTCCTCGCATTTTTCACAACTTTTCATGCTCGTCGCATTTTTCACACCTTTTCATGCTCCTGGTCTTTCTTTTTTTTTTTTTTGCTCCCCGGATTTTTCACACCTTTTCATGCTCCTGGTCTTTCTTTTTTTTTTTTTTTTTTTTGCTCCTCGAATTTTTCACACCTTTTCATGCTCCTCGCATTTTTCACACCTCTTCATGCTCCTCGCATTTTTCACAACTTTTCATGCTCGTCGCATTTTTCACACCTTTTCATGCTCCTGGTCTTTCTTTTTTTTTTTTTTTGCTCCTCGCGTTTTTCCCACCTTTTCATGCTCCTGGTCTTTTTTTTTTTTTTGCTCCCCGGATTTTTCACACCTTTTCATGCTCCTGGTCTTTCTTTTTTTTTTTTTTTGCTCCTCGCATTTTTCACACCTTTTCATGTTCCTGGTCTCTTTTTTTTTTTTTGCTCCTCGCATTTTTCACACCTTTTCATGCTCTTGGTCTTTCTTTTTTTTTTTTTGCTCCTCGCATTTTTCACACCTTTTCATGCTCCTCGCATTTTTCACACCTTTTCATGCTCCTGGTCTTTCTTTCTTTCTTTTTTTTTTTTTTTTTGCTCCTCGAATTTTTCACACCTTTTCATGCTCCTCGCATTTTTGACACCTCTTCATGCTCCTCGCATTTTTCACAACTTTTCATGCTCGTCGCATTTTTCACACCTTTTCATGCTCCTGGTCTTTCTTTTTTTTTTTTTGCTCTTCGCATTTTTCACACCTTTTCATGCTCCTGGTCTTTTTTTTTTTTTTTTTTTTTTTGCTCCTCGCATTTTTCACACCTTTTCATGCTAATGGTCTTTCTTTTTTTTTTTTTTTTTTTTGCTCCTCGCATTTTTCACACCTTTTCATGCTGCTGGTCTTTTTTTTTTTTTTTTTTTGCTCCTCGAATTTTTCACACCTTTTCATGCTCCTGGCATTTTTCACACATCTTCATGCTTCTCGCATTTTTCACAACTTTTCATGCTCCTCGCATTTTTCACACCTTTTCATGCTCCTGGTCTTTCTTTTTTTTTTTTTGCTCCCCGCATTTATCACACCTTTTCATGCTCCTGGTCTTTCTTTTTTTTTTTTTTTTTTTTGCTCCTCGCATTTTTCACACCTTTTCATGCTCCTGGTCTTTTTTTTCTCTTTTGCTCCTCGCATTTTTCACACCTTTTCATGCTCCTGGTCTTTTTTTTTTTTTTTTTTTTTTGCTCCTCGAATTTTTCACACCTTTTCATGCTCCTCGCATTTTTCACACATCTTCATGCTTCTCGCATTTTTCACAACTTTTCATGCTCGTCGCATTTTTCACACCTTTTCATGCTCCTGGTCTTTCTTTTTTTTTTTTTGCTCCCCGCATTTTTCACACCTTTTCATGCTCCTGGTCTTTCTTTTTTTTTTTTTGCTCCTCGCATTTTTCACACCTTTTCATGCTCCTGGTCTTTCTTTTTTTTTTTTTGCTCCTCGCATTTTTCACACCTTTTCATGCTCCTGGTCTTTTTTTTTTTTTTTTTTTTTTTGCTCCTCGCATTTTTCACACCTTTTCATGCTCCTGGTCTTTTTTTTTTTTTTTTGCTCCTCGCATTTTTCACACCTTTTCATGCTCCTGGTCTCTTTTTTTTTTTTTTGCTCCTCGCATTTTTCACACCTTTTCATGCTCCTCGCATTTTTCACACCTCTTCATGCTCCTCGCATTTTTCACAACTTTTCATGCTCCTCGCATTTTTCACACCTTTTCATGCTCCTCGCATTTTTCACACCTCTTCATGCTCCTCGCATTTTTCACACCTTTTCATGTTCCTCGTCTTTTTTTTTTTTTTTTTTTGCTCCTCGCATTTTTCACACCTTTTCATGCTCCTGGTCTTTCTTTCTTTCTTTTTTTTTTTTTTTTTTGCTCCTCACATTTTTCACACCTTTTCATGCTCCTTGCATTTTTCACAACTTTTCATGCTCCTCGCATTTTTCACAACTTTTCATGCTCGTCGCATTTTTCACACCTTTTCATGCTCCTGGTCTTTCTTTTTTTTTTTTTTTTTGCCACTCGCATTTTTCACACCTTTTCATGCTCCTGGTCTTTCTTTCTTTCTTTTTTTTTTTTTTTTGCTCCTCGCATTTTTCACACCTTTTCATGTTCCTCGTCTTTTTTTTTTTTTTTTTTTGCTCCTCGCATTTTTCACACCTTTTCATGCTCCTGGTCTTTCTTTCTTTCTTTTTTTTTTTTTTTTGCTCCTCGCATTTTTCACACCTTTTCATGCTCCTTGCATTTTTCACACCTTTTCATGCTCCTGGTCTTTTTTTTCTCTTTTGCTCCTCTCATTTGTCACACCTTTTCATGCTCCTGGTCTTTCTTTTTTTTTTTTTTTTTTTTTGCTCCTCGCATTTTTCACACCTTTTCATGTTCCTGGTCTCTTTTTTTTTTTTTTTTTTTTGCTCCTCGCATTTTTCACACCTTTTCATGCTCCTGGTCTTTTTTTTTTTTTTTTGCTCCTCGCATTTTTCACACCTTTTCATGCTCCTGGTCTCTTTTTTTTTTTTTTTTTTTTTGCTCCTCGCATTTTTCACACCTTTTCATGCTCCTCGCATTTTTCACACCTCTTCATGCTCCTCGCATTTTTCACAACTTTTCATGCTCCTCGCATTTTTCACACCTTTTCATGCTCCTCGCATTTTTCACACCTCTTCATGCTCCTCGCATTTTTCACACCTTTTCATGTTCCTCGTCTTTTTTTTTTTTTTTTTTTGCTCCTCGCATTTTTCACACCTTTTCATTCTCCTGGTCTTTCTTTCTTTTTTTTTTTTTTTTTTTTTGCTCCTCACATTTTTCACACCTTTTCATGCTCCTTGCATTTTTCACAACTTTTCATGCTCCTCGCATTTTTCACACCTTTTCATGCTCCTTGCATTTTTCACACCTTTTCATGCTCCTGGTCTTTCTTTTTTTTTTTTTGCTCCTCGCATTTTTCACACCTTTTCATGCTCCTGGTCTTTTTTTTTTTTTTTTTCCTCCTCGAATTTTTCACACCTTTTCATGCTCCTGGTCTTTTTTTTTTTTTTTGCTCCTCGAATTTTTCACACCTTATCATGCTCCTCGCATTTTTCACACCTCTTCATGCTCCTCGCATTTTTCACAACTTTTCATGCTCGTCGCATTTTTCACACCTTTTCATGCTCCTGGTCTTTCTTTTTTTTTTTTGCTCCTCGCATTTTTCACACCTTTTCATGTTCCTTGCCTTTTTTTTTTTTTTTTTTGGCTCCTCGCATTTTTCACACCTTTTCATGCTCCTGGTCTTTCTTTCTTTCTTTTTTTTTTTTTTTTTGCTCCTCGCATTTTTCACACCTTTTCATGTTCCTCGTCTTTTTTTTTTTTTTTTTTTTGCTCCTCGCATTTTTCACACCTTTTCATGCTCCTGGTCTTTCTTTCTTTCTTTTTTTTTTTTTTTTGCTCCTCGAATTTTTCACACCTTTTCATGCTCCTGGTCTTTTTTTTTTTTTTTTTTGCTCCTCGCATTTTTAACACCTTTTCATGCTCGTGGTCTTTTTTTTTTTTTTGCTCCTCGCATTTTTCACACCTTTTCATGCTCCTGGTCTTTTTTTTTTTTTTTTTTGCTCCTCAAATTTTTCACACCTTTTCATGCTCCTCGCATTTTTCACATCTTTTCATGCTCCTGGTCTTTTTTTTTTTTTTTTTTTTTTTTGCTCCTCGCATTTTTCACACCTTTTCATGCTCCTGGTCTTTTTTTTTTTTTTTTTTTTGCTCCTCGAATTTTTCACACATTTTCATGCTCCTGGTCTTTTTTTTTTTTTTTTTTGCTCCTCGAATTTTTCACACCTTTTCATTCTCCTCGCATTTTTCACACCTTTTCATGCTCCTGTTCTTTTTTTTTTTTTTTTTTTTGCTCCTCGCATTTTTCACACCTTTTCATGCTCCTGGTTTTTTTTTCTTTTTTGCTCCTCAAATTTTTCACACCTTTTCATCCTCCTCGCATTTTTCACACCTCTTCATGCTCCTCGCATTTTTCACAACTTTTCATGCTCGTCGCATTTTTCACACCTTTTCATGCTTCTTGCATTTTTCACACCTTTTCATGCTCCTGGTCTTTCTTTTTTTTTTTTTGCTCCTCGCATTTTTCACACCTTTTCATGCTCCTGGTCTTTCTTTCTTTCTTTTTTTTTTTTTTTTGCTCCTCGCATTTTTCACACCTTTTCATGCTCCTGGTCTTTTTTTTTTTTTTTTTTGCTCCTCGAATTTTTCACACCTTTTCATGCTCCTGGTCTTTTTTTTTTTTGCTCCTCGAATTTTTCACACCTTTTCATGCTCCTCGCATTTTTGACACCTCTTCATGCTCCTCGCATTTTTCACAACTTTTCATGCTCGTCGCATTTTTCACACCTTTTCATGCTCCTGGTCTTTCTTTTTTTTTTTTTTGCTCCCCGGATTTTTCACACCTTTTCATGCTCCTGGTCTTTCTTTTTTTTTTTTTTTTTTTTGCTCCTCGAATTTTTCACACCTTTTCATGCTCCTCGCATTTTTCACACCTCTTCATGCTCCTCGCATTTTTCACAACTTTTCATGCTCGTCGCATTTTTCACACCTTTTCATGCTCCTGGTCTTTCTTTTTTTTTTTTTTTGCTCCTCGCGTTTTTCACACCTTTTCATGCTCCTGGTCTTTTTTTTTTTTTTGCTCCCCGGATTTTTCACACCTTTTCATGCTCCTGGTCTTTCTTTTTTTTTTTTTTGCTCCTCGCATTTTTCACACCTTTTCATGTTCCTGGTCTCTTTTTTTTTTTTTGCTCCTCGCATTTTTCACACCTTTTCATGCTCTTGGTCTTTCTTTTTTTTTTTTTGCTCCTCGCATTTTTCACACCTTTTCATGCTCCTCGCATTTTTCACACCTTTTCATGCTCCTGGTCTTTCTTTCTTTCTTTTTTTTTTTTTTTTTGCTCCTCGAATTTTTCACACCTTTTCATGCTCCTGGTCTTTCTTTTTTTTTTTTTTTTTTTTGCTCATCGCATTTTTCACACCTTTTCATGTTCCTGGTTTTTCTTTTTTTTTTTTTGCTCCTAGCATTTTTCACACCTTTTCATGCTCCTGGTCTTTTTTTTTTTTTTTTGCTCCTCGCATTTTTCACACCTTTTCATGCTCCTCGCATTTTTCACACCTTTTCATGCTCCTTGTTTTTTTTTTTTTTTTTTTTTTTTTTGCTCCTCGCATTTTTCACACCTTTTCATGCTCCTGGTCTTTTTTTTTTTTTTTTTTTTTTTTGCTACTCGCATTTTTCACACCTTTTCATGCTCCTCGCATTTTTCACACCTCTTCATGCTCCTCGCATTTTTCACAACTTTTCATGCTCCTCGCATTTTTCACACCTTTTCATGCTCCTCGCATTTTTCACACCTCTTCATGCTCCTCGCTTTTTTCACACCTTTTCATGTTCCTCGTCTTTTTTTTTTTTTTTTTTGCTCCTCGCATTTTTCACACCTTTTCATGCTCCTGGTCTTTCTTTCTTTTTTTTTTTTTTTTTTTTGCTCCTCACATTTTTCACACCTTTTCATGCTCCTTGCATTTTTCACAACTTTTCATGCTCGTCGCATTTTTCACACCTTTTCATGCTCCTTGCATTTTTCACACCTTTTCATGCTCCTGGTCTTTCTTTTTTTTTTTTTGCTCCTCCCATTTTTCACACCTTTTCATGCTCCTGGTCTTTTTTTTTTTCTTTTTTCCTCCTCGAATTTTTCACACCTTTTCATGCTCCTGGTCTTTTTTTTTTTTTTTGCTCCTCGAATTTTTCACACCTTATCATGCTCCTCGCATTTTTCACACCTCTTCATGCTCCTCGCATTTTTCACAACTTTTCATGCTCGTCGCATTTTTCACACCTTTTCATGCTCCTGGTCTTTCTTTTTTTTTTTTGCTCCTCGCATTTTTCACACCTTTTCATGTTCCTTGTCTTTTTTTTTTTTTTTTTTTTGCTCCTCGCATTTTTCACACCTTTTCATGCTCCTGGTCTTTCTTTCTTTCTTTTTTTTTTTTTTTTTGCTCCTCGCATTTTTCACACCTTTTCATGTTCCTCGTCTTTTTTTTTTTTTTTTTTTGCTCCTCGCATTTTTCACACCTTTTCATGCTCCTGGTCTTTCTTTCTTTCTTTTTTTTTTTTTTTTGCTCCTCGCATTTTTCACACCTTTTCATGCTCCTTGCATTTTTCACAACTTTTCATGCTCCTGGTCTTTTTTTTCTCTTTTGCTCCTCGCATTTGTCACACCTTTTCATGCTCCTGGTCTTTCTTTTTTTTTTTTTTTTTTTTGCTCCTCGCATTTTTCACACCTTTTCATGTTCCTGGTCTCTTTTTTTTTTTTTTTTTTTTTGCTCCTCGCATTTTTCACACCTTTTCATGCTCCTGGTCTTTTTTTTTTTTTTTTTTTTTTTTGCTCCTCGCATTTTTCACACCTTTTCATGCTCCTGGTCTTTCTTTCTTTCTTTTTTTTTTTTTTTTGCTCCTCGAATTTTTCACACCTTTTCATGCTCCTGGTCTTTTTTTTTTTTTTTTTTGCTCCTCGCATTTTTAACACCTTTTCATGCTCGTGGTCTTTTTTTTTTTTTTGCTCCTCGCATTTTTCACACCTTTTCATGCTCTTGGTCTTTTTTTTTTTTTTTTTTGCTCCTCGAATTTTTCACACCTTTTCATGCTCCTCGCATTTTTCACACCTTTTCATGCTCCTGGTCTTTTTTTTTTTTTTTTTTTTTTTGCTCCTCGCATTTTTCACACCTTTTCATGCTCCTGGTCTTTTTTTTTTTTTTTTTTTTTGCTCCTCGAATTTTTCACACATTTTCATGCTCCTGGTCTTTTTTTTTTTTTTTTTTGCTCCTCGAATTTTTCACACCTTTTCATTCTCCTCGCATTTTTCACACCTTTTCATGCTCCTGTTCTTTTTTTTTTTTTTTTTTTTGCTCCTCGCATTTTTCACACCTTTTCATGCTCCTGGTTTTTTTTTCTTTTTTGCTCCTCAAATTTTTCACACCTTTTCATCCTCCTCGCATTTTTCACACCTCTTCATGCTCCTCGCATTTTTCACAACTTTTCATGCTCGTCGCATTTTTCACACCTTTTCATGCTTCTTGCATTTTTCACACCTTTTCATGCTCCTGGTCTTTCTTTTTTTTTTTTTGCTCCTCGCATTTTTCACACCTTTTCATGCTCCTGGTCTTTCTTTTTTTCTTTTTTTTTTTTTTTTGCTCCTCGCATTTTTCACACCTTTTCATGCTCCTGGTCTTTTTTTTTTTTTTTTTTGCTCCTCGAATTTTTCACACCTTTTCATGCTCCTGGTCTTTTTTTTTTTTGCTCCTCGAATTTTTCACACCTTTTCATGCTCCTCGCATTTTTGACACCTCTTCATGCTCCTCGCATTTTTCACAACTTTTCATGCTCGTCGCATTTTTCACACCTTTTCATGCTCCTGGTCTTTCTTTTTTTTTTTTTTGCTCCCCGGATTTTTCACACCTTTTCATGCTCCTGGTCTTTTTTTTTTTTTTGCTCCCCGGATTTTTCACACCTTTTCATGCTCCTGGTCTTTCTTTTTTTTTTTTTTTGCTCCTCGCATTTTTCACACCTTTTCATGTTCCTGGTCTCTTTTTTTTTTTTTGCTCCTCGCATTTTTCACACCTTTTCATGCTCTTGGTCTTTCTTTTTTTTTTTTTGCTCCTCGCATTTTTCACACCTTTTCATGCTCCTCGCATTTTTCACACCTTTTCATGCTCCTGGTCTTTCTTTCTTTCTTTTTTTTTTTTTTTTTGCTCCTCGAATTTTTCACACCTTTTCATGCTCCTCGCATTTTTGACACCTCTTCATGCTCCTCGCATTTTTCACAACTTTTCATGCTCGTCGCATTTTTCACACCTTTTCATGCTCCTGGTCTTTCTTTTTTTTTTTTTGCTCTTCGCATTTTTCACACCTTTTCATGCTCCTGGTCTTTTTTTTTTTTTTTTTTTTTTTGCTCCTCGCATTTTTCACACCTTTTCATGCTAATGGTCTTTCTTTTTTTTTTTTTCTCTTTTGCTCCTCGCATTTTTCACACCTTTTCATGCTCCTGGTCTTTTTTTTTTTTTTTTTTTTGCTCCTCGAATTTTTCACACCTTTTCATGCTCCTGGCATTTTTCACACATCTTCATGCTTCTCGCATTTTTCACAACTTTTCATGCTCCTCGCATTTTTCACACCTTTTCATGCTCCTGGTCTTTCTTTTTTTTTTTTTGCTCCCCGCATTTATCACACCTTTTCATGCTCCTGGTCTTTCTTTTTTTTTTTTTTTTTTTTGCTCCTCGCATTTTTCACACCTTTTCATGCTCCTGGTCTTTTTTTTCTCTTTTGCTCCTCGCATTTTTCACACCTTTTCATGCTCCTGGTCTTTTTTTTTTTTTTTTGCTCCTCGAATTTTTCACACCTTTTCATGCTCCTCGCATTTTTCACACCTCTTCATACTCCTCGCATTTTTCACAACTTTTCATGCTCGTCGCATTTTTCACACCTTTTCATGCTCCTGGTCTTCCTTTTTTTTTTTTTGTTCTTCGCATTTTTCACACCTTTTCATGCTCCTGGTCTTTTTTTTTTTTTTTTTTTTTTTTGCTCCTCGCATTTTTCACACCTTTTCATGCTCCTGGTCTTTCTTTTTTATTTTTTGAACCTCGCATTTTTCACACCTTTTCATGCTAATGGTCTTTCTTTTTTTTTTTTTTTTTTTTGCTCCTCGCATTTTTCACACATTTTCATGCTCCTGGTCTTTTTTTTTTTTTTTTTTTGCTCCTCGAATTTTTCACACCTTTTCATGCTCCTCGCATTTTTCACACATCTTCATGCTTCTCGCATTTTTCACAACTTTTCATGCTCGTCGCATTTTTCACACCTTTTCATGCTCCTGGTCTTTCTTTTTTTTTTTTTGCTCCCCGCATTTTTCACACCTTTTCATGCTCCTGGTCTTTCTTTTTTTTTTTTTGCTCCTCGCATTTTTCACACCTTTTCATGCTCCTGGTCTTTCTTTTTTTTTTTTTGCTCCTCGCATTTTTCACACCTTTTCATGCTCCTGGTCTTTTTTTTTTTTTTTTTTTTGCTCCTCGCATTTTTCACACCTTTTCATGCTCCTGGTCTTTCTTTCTTTCTTTTTTTTTTTTTTTTTGCTCCTCACATTTTTCACACCTTTTCATGCTCCTTGCATTTTTCACAACTTTTCATGCTCCTCGCATTTTTCACAACTTTTCATGCTCGTCGCATTTTTCACACCTTTTCATGCTCCTGGTCTTTTTTTTTTTTTTTTTTTTTGCTCCTCACATTTTTCACACCTTTTCATGCTCCTTGCATTTTTCACACCTTTTCATGCTCCTTGCATTTTTCACACCTTTTCATGCTCCTGGTCTTTTTTTTTTTTTTTTTTTGCTCCTCGAATTTTTCACACCTTTTCATGCTCCTGGTCTTTTTTTTTTTTTTTTTTTTTGCTCCTCGCATTTTTCACACCTTTTCATGCTCCTGGTTTTTCTTTCTTTCTTTCTTTTTTTTTTTTGCTCCTCGCATTTTTCACACCTTTTCATGCTCCTGGTCTTTCTTTCTTTCTTTCCTTTTTTTTTTTGCTCCTCGCATTTTTCACACCTTTTCATGCTCCTTGCATTTTTCACACCTTTTCATGCTCCTTGCATTTTTCACAACTTTTCATGCTCCTCGCATTTTTCACACCTTTTCATGCTCCTTGCATTTTTAACATCTTTTCATGCTACTGGTCTTTTTTTTTTTTTTTTTTTTTTTGCTCCTCGCATTTCTCACACCTTTTCATGCTCCTGGTCTTTTTTTTTTTTTTTTGCTCCTCACATTTTTCACACCTTTTCATGCTCCTCGCATTTTTTACACCTTTTCATGCTCCTCGTCTTTTTTTTTTTTTTTTTTTTGCTCCTCGCATTTTTCACACCTTTTCATGCTCCTGGTCTTTCTTTTTTTTTGCTCCTCGCATTTTTCACACCTTTTCATGTTCCTCGTCTTTTTTTTTTTTTTTTTTTGCTCCTCGCATTTTTCACACCTTTTCATGCTCCTGGTCTTTCTTTCTTTCTTTTTTTTTTTTTTTTGCTCCTCGCATTTTTCACACCTTTTCATGCTCCTGGTCTTTTTTTTTTTTTTGCTCCCCGCATTTTTTACACCTTTTCATGCTCCTGGTCTTTTTTTTTTTTTTGCTCCCCGCATTTTTCACACCTTTTCATGCTCCTGGTCTTTTTTTTTTTTTTTGCTCCTCGAATTTTTCACACCTTTTCATGCTCCTCGCATTTTTCACACCTCTTCATGCTCCTCGCATTTTTCACAACTTTTCATGCTCGTCGCATTTTTCACACCTTTTCATGCTCCTGGTCTTTTTTTTTTTTTTCGCTCCTCGAATTTTTCACACCTTTTCATGCTCCTCGCATTTTTCACACTTCTTCATGCTCCTCGCATTTTTCACAACTTTTCATGCTCGTCGCATTTTTCACACCTTTTCATGCTCCTGGTCTTTTTTTTTTTTTTTTTTGCTCCCCGCATTTTTCACACCTTTTCATGCTCCTGGTCTTTCTTTTTTTTTTTTTTTGCTCCTCGCATTTTTCACACCTTTTCATGCTCCTGGTCTTTTTTTTTTTTTTTTCCTCCTCGCATTTTTCACACCTTTTCATGCTCCTGGTCTTTTTTTTTTTTTTTTTTTTGCTCCTCGAATTTTTCACACCTTTTCATGCTCCTCGCATTTTTCACACCTCTTCATGCTCCTCGCATTTTTCACAACTTTTCATGCTCGTCGCATTTTTCACACCTTTTCATGCTTATGGTCTTTCTTTTTTATTTTTTGATCCTCGCATTTTTCACACCTTTTCATGCTAATGGTCTTTCTTTTTTTTTTTTTTTTTTTTGCTCCTCGCATTTTTCACACCTTTTCATGCTCCTGGTCTTTTTTTTTTTTTTTTTTTGCTCCTCGAATTTTTCACACCTTTTCATGCTCCTCGCATTTTTCACATATCTTCATGCTTCTCGCATTTTTCACAACTTTTCATGCTCGTCGCATTTTTCACACCTTTTCATGCTCCTGGTCTTTCTTTTTTTTTTTTTGCTCCCCGCATTTTTCACACCTTTTCATGCTCCTGGTCTTTCTTTTTTTTTTTTTTGCTCCTCGCATTTTTTACACCTTTTCATGCTCCTGGTCTTTTTTTTCTCTTTTGCTCCTCGCATTTTTCACACCTTTTCATGCTCCTGGTCTTTCTTTTTTTTTTTTTGCTCCTCGCATTTTTCACACCTTTTCATGCTCCTGGTCTTTCTTTTTTTTTTTTTGCTCCTCGCATTTTTCACACCTTTTCATGCTCCTGGTCTTTTTTTTCTCTTTTGCTCCTCGCATTTTTCACACCTTTTCATGCTCCTGGTCTTTCTTTTTTTTTTTTTGCTCCTCGCATTTTTCACACCTTTTCATGCTCCTGGTCTTTCTTTTTTTTTTTTTGCTCCTCGCATTTTTCACACCTTTTCATGCTCCTGGTCTTTTTTTTCTCTTTTGCTCCTCGCATTTGTCACACCTTTTCATGCTCCTGGTCTTTCTTTTTTTTTTTTTTTTTTTGCTCCTCGCATTTTTCACAACTTTTCATGTTCCCGGTCTCTTTTTTTTTTTTTTTTTTTTTTGCTCCTCGCATTTTTCACACATTTTCATGCTCCAGGTCTTTTTTTTTTTTTTTTGCTCCTCGCATTTTTCACACCTTTTCATGCTCCTGGTCTCTTTTTTTTTTTTTTTTTTTTTTGCTCCTCGCATTTTTCACACCTTTTCATGCTCCTCGCATTTTTCACACCTCTTCATGCTCGTCGCATTTTTCACAACTTTTCATGCTCCTCGCATTTTTCACACCTTTTCATGCTCCTCGCATTTTTCACACCTCTTCATGCTCCTCGCATTTTTCACAACTTTTCATGCTCGTTGCATTTTTCACACCTTTTCATGTTCCTCGTCTTTTTTTTTTTTTTTTTTTGCTCCTCGCATTTTTCACACCTTTTCATGCTCCTGGTCTTTCTTTTTTTTTTTTCTCCTCGCAGTTTTCACACCTTTTCATGCTCCTGGTCTTTCTTTTTTTTTTTTTGCTCCTCGCATTTTTCACACCTTTTCATGCTCCTCGTCTTTTTTTTTTTTTTTGCTCCTCCTATTTTTCTCACCTTTTCATGCTCCTGGTCTTTCTTTTTTTTTTTTTGCTCCTCTCATTTTTCACACCTTTTCATGCTCCTCGCATTTTTCACACCTTTTCATGCTCCTCGCATTTTTCACACCTTTTCATGCTCCTTGCATTTTTCACACCTTTTCATGCTCCTGGTCTTTTTTTTCTCTTTTGCTCCTCGCATTTGTCACACCTTTTCATGCTCCTGGTCTTTCTTTTTTTTTTTTTTTTTTTTTGCTCCTCGCATTTTTCACACCTTTTCATGTTCCTGGTCTCTTTTTTTTTTTTTTTTTTTTGCTCCTCGCATTTTTCACACCTTTTCATGCTCCTGGTCTTTTTTTTTTTTTTTTGCTCCTCGCATTTTTCACACCTTTTCATGCTCCTGGTCTCTTTTTTTTTTTTTTTTTTTTTGCTCCTCGCATTTTTCACACCTTTTCATGCTCCTCGCATTTTTCACACCTCTTCATGCTCCTCGCATTTTTCACAACTTTTCATGCTCCTCGCATTTTTCACACCTTTTCATGCTCCTCGCATTTTTCACACCTCTTCATGCTCCTCGCATTTTTCACACCTTTTCATGTTCCTCGTCTTTTTTTTTTTTTTTTTTTGCTCCTCGCATTTTTCACACCTTTTCATGCTCCTGGTCTTTCTTTCTTTTTTTTTTTTTTTTTTTTTGCTCCTCACATTTTTCACACCTTTTCATGCTCCTTGCATTTTTCACAACTTTTCATGCTCCTCGCATTTTTCACACCTTTTCATGCTCCTTGCATTTTTCACACCTTTTCATGCTCCTGGTCTTTCTTTTTTTTTTTTTGCTCCTCCCATTTTTCACACCTTTTCATGCTCCTGGTCTTTTTTTTTTTTTTTTTTCCTCCTCGAATTTTTCACACCTTTTCATGCTCCTGGTCTTTTTTTTTTTTTTTGCTCCTCGAATTTTTCACACCTTATCATGCTCCTCGCATTTTTCACACCTCTTCATGCTCCTCGCATTTTTCACAACTTTTCATGCTCGTCGCATTTTTCACACCTTTTCATGCTCCTGGTCTTTCTTTTTTTTTTTTGCTCCTCGCATTTTTCACACCTTTTCATGTTCCTTGCCTTTTTTTTTTTTTTTTTGGCTCCTCGCATTTTTCACACCTTTTCATGCTCCTGGTCTTTCTTTCTTTCTTTTTTTTTTTTTTTTTGCTCCTCGCATTTTTCACACCTTTTCATGTTCCTCGTCTTTTTTTTTTTTTTTTTTTGCTCCTCGCATTTTTCACACCTTTTCATGCTCCTGGTCTTTCTTTCTTTCTTTTTTTTTTTTTTTTGCTCCTCGAATTTTTCACACCTTTTCATGCTCCTGGTCTTTTTTTTTTTTTTTTTGCTCCTCGCATTTTTAACACCTTTTCATGCTCGTGGTCTTTTTTTTTTTTTTGCTCCTCGCATTTTTCACACCTTTTCATGCTCCTGGTCTTTTTTTTTTTTTTTTTTTGCTCCTCAAATTTTTCACACCTTTTCATGCTCCTCGCATTTTTCACACCTTTTCATGCTCCTGGTCTTTTTTTTTTTTTTTTTTTTTTTTGCTCCTCGCATTTTTCACACCTTTTCATGCTCCTGGTCTTTTTTTTTTTTTTTTTTTTGCTCCTCGAATTTTTCACACATTTTCATGCTCCTGGTCTTTTTTTTTTTTTTTTTTGCTCCTCGAATTTTTCACACCTTTTCATTCTCCTCGCATTTTTCACACCTTTTCATGCTCCTGTTCTTTTTTTTTTTTTTTTTTTTGCTCCTCGCATTTTTCACACCTTTTCATGCTCCTGGTTTTTTTTTCTTTTTTGCTCCTCAAATTTTTCACACCTTTTCATCCTCCTCGCATTTTTCACACCTCTTCATGCTCCTCGCATTTTTCACAACTTTTCATGCTCGTCGCATTTTTCACACCTTTTCATGCTTCTTGCATTTTTCACACCTTTTCATGCTCCTGGTCTTTCTTTTTTTTTTTTTGCTCCTCGCATTTTTCACACCTTTTCATGCTCCTGGTCTTTCTTTCTTTCTTTTTTTTTTTTTTTTGCTCCTCGCATTTTTCACACCTTTTCATGCTCCTGGTCTTTTTTTTTTTTTTTTTTGCTCCTCGAATTTTTCACACCTTTTCATGCTCCTGGTCTTTTTTTTTTTTGCTCCTCGAATTTTTCACACCTTTTCATGCTCCTCGCATTTTTGACACCTCTTCATGCTCCTCGCATTTTTCACAACTTTTCATGCTCGTCGCATTTTTCACACCTTTTCATGCTCCTGGTCTTTCTTTTTTTTTTTTTTGCTCCCCGGATTTTTCACACCTTTTCATGCTCCTGGTCTTTCTTTTTTTTTTTTTTTTTTTTGCTCCTCGAATTTTTCACACCTTTTCATGCTCCTCGCATTTTTCACACCTCTTCATGCTCCTCGCATTTTTCACAACTTTTCATGCTCGTCGCATTTTTCACACCTTTTCATGCTCCTGGTCTTTCTTTTTTTTTTTTTTTGCTCCTCGCGTTTTTCACACCTTTTCATGCTCCTGGTCTTTTTTTTTTTTTTGCTCCCCGGATTTTTCACACCTTTTCATGCTCCTGGTCTTTCTTTTTTTTTTTTTTGCTCCTCGCATTTTTCACACCTTTTCATGTTCCTGGTCTCTTTTTTTTTTTTTGCTCCTCGCATTTTTCACACCTTTTCATGCTCTTGGTCTTTCTTTTTTTTTTTTTGCTCCTCGCATTTTTCACACCTTTTCATGCTCCTCGCATTTTTCACACCTTTTCATGCTCCTGGTCTTTCTTTCTTTCTTTTTTTTTTTTTTTTTGCTCCTCGAATTTTTCACACCTTTTCATGCTCCTGGTCTTTCTTTTTTTTTTTTTTTTTTTTGCTCATCGCATTTTTCACACCTTTTCATGTTCCTGGTTTTTCTTTTTTTTTTTTTGCTCCTAGCATTTTTCACACCTTTTCATGCTCCTGGTCTTTTTTTTTTTTTTTTGCTCCTCGCATTTTTCACACCTTTTCATGCTCCTCGCATTTTTCACCCCTTTTCATGCTCCTGGTCTTTCTTTTTTTTTTTTTTTTTTTTGCTCCTCGCATTTTTCACACCTTTTCATGCTCCTGGTCTCTTTTTTTTTTTTTTTTTTTTTGCTACTCGCATTTTTCACACCTTTTCATGCTCCTCGCATTTTTCACACCTCTTCATGCTCCTCGCATTTTTCACAACTTTTCATGCTCCTCGCATTTTTCACACCTTTTCATGCTCCTCGCATTTTTCACACCTTTTCATGCTCCTCGCATTTTTCACACCTTTTCATGTTCCTCGTCTTTTTTTTTTTTTTTTTTTTGCTCCTCGCATTTTTCACACCTTTTCATGCTCCTGGTCTTTCTTTCTTTTTTTTTTTTTTTTTTTTTGCTCCTCACTTTTTTCACACCTTTTCATGCTCCTTGCATTTTTCACAACTTTTCATGCTCGTCGCATTTTTCACACCTTTTCATGCTCCTTGCATTTTTCACACCTTTTCATGCTCCTGGTCTTTCTTTTTTTTTTTTTGCTCCTCCCATTTTTCACACCTTTTCATGCTCCTGGTCTTTTTTTTTTTCTTTTTTCCTCCTCGAATTTTTCACACCTTTTCATGCTCCTGGTCTTTTTTTTTTTTTTTGCTCCTCGAATTTTTCACACCTTATCATGCTCCTCGCATTTTTCACACCTTTTCATGCTCCTGGTCTTTTTTTTTTTTTTTTTTTTTTTTGCTCCTCGCATTTTTCACACCTTTTCATGCTCCTCGCATTTTTCACACCTCTTCATGCTCGTCGCATTTTTCACAACTTTTCATGCTCCTCGCATTTTTCACACCTTTTCATGCTCCTCGCATTTTTCACACCTCTTCATGCTCCTCGCATTTTTCACAACTTTTCATGCTCGTTGCATTTTTCACACCTTTTCATGTTCCTCGTCTTTTTTTTTTTTTTTTTTTGCTCCTCGCATTTTTCACACCTTTTCATGCTCCTGGTCTTTCTTTTTTTTTTTTCTCCTCGCAGTTTTCACACCTTTTCATGCTCCTGGTCTTTCTTTTTTTTTTTTTGCTCCTCGCATTTTTCACACCTTTTCATGCTCCTCGTCTTTTTTTTTTTTTTTGCTCCTCCTATTTTTCACACCTTTTCATGCTCCTGGTCTTTCTTTTTTTTTTTTTGCTCCTCTCATTTTTCACACCTTTTCATGCTCCTCGCATTTTTCACACCTTTTCATGCTCCTCGCATTTTTCACACCTTTTCATGCTCCTTGCATTTTTCACACCTTTTCATGCTCCTGGTCTTTTTTTTCTCTTTTGCTCCTCGCATTTGTCACACCTTTTCATGCTCCTGGTCTTTCTTTTTTTTTTTTTTTTTTTTTGCTCCTCGCATTTTTCACACCTTTTCATGTTCCTGGTCTCTTTTTTTTTTTTTTTTTTTTGCTCCTCGCATTTTTCACACCTTTTCATGCTCCTGGTCTTTTTTTTTTTTTTTTTGCTCCTCGCTTTTTTCACACCTTTTCATGCTCCTGGTCTCTTTTTTTTTTTTTTTTTTTTTGCTCCTCGCATTTTTCACACCTTTTCATGCTCCTCGCATTTTTCACACCTCTTCATGCTCCTCGCATTTTTCACAACTTTTCATGCTCCTCGCATTTTTCACACCTTTTCATGCTCCTCGCATTTTTCACACCTCTTCATGCTCCTCGCATTTTTCACACCTTTTCATGTTCCTCGTCTTTTTTTTTTTTTTTTTTTGCTCCTCGCATTTTTCACACCTTTTCATGCTCCTGGTCTTTCTTTCTTTTTTTTTTTTTTTTTTTTTGCTCCTCACATTTTTCACACCTTTTCATGCTCCTTGCATTTTTCACAACTTTTCATGCTCCTCGCATTTTTCACACCTTTTCATGCTCCTTGCATTTTTCACACCTTTTCATGCTCCTGGTCTTTCTTTTTTTTTTTTTGCTCCTCCCATTTTTCACACCTTTTCATGCTCCTGGTCTTTTTTTTTTTTTTTTTCCTCCTCGAATTTTTCACACCTTTTCATGCTCCTGGTCTTTTTTTTTTTTTTTGCTCCTCGAATTTTTCACACCTTATCATGCTCCTCGCATTTTTCACACCTCTTCATGCTCCTCGCATTTTTCACAACTTTTCATGCTCGTCGCATTTTTCACACCTTTTCATGCTCCTGGTCTTTCTTTTTTTTTTTTGCTCCTCGCATTTTTCACACCTTTTCATGTTCCTTGCCTTTTTTTTTTTTTTTTTTGGCTCCTCGCATTTTTCACACCTTTTCATGCTCCTGGTCTTTCTTTCTTTCTTTTTTTTTTTTTTTTTGCTCCTCGCATTTTTCACACCTTTTCATGTTCCTCGTCTTTTTTTTTTTTTTTTTTTGCTCCTCGCATTTTTCACACCTTTTCATGCTCCTGGTCTTTCTTTCTTTCTTTTTTTTTTTTTTTTGCTCCTCGAATTTTTCACACCTTTTCATGCTCCTGGTCTTTTTTTTTTTTTTTTTGCTCCTCGCATTTTTAACACCTTTTCATGCTCGTGGTCTTTTTTTTTTTTTTGCTCCTCGCATTTTTCACACCTTTTCATGCTCCTGGTCTTTTTTTTTTTTTTTTTTGCTCCTCAAATTTTTCACACCTTTTCATGCTCCTCGCATTTTTCACATCTTTTCATGCTCCTGGTCTTTTTTTTTTTTTTTTTTTTTTTTGCTCCTCGCATTTTTCACACCTTTTCATGCTCCTGGTCTTTTTTTTTTTTTTTTTTTTTTGCTCCTCGAATTTTTCACACATTTTCATGCTCCTGGTCTTTTTTTTTTTTTTTTTTGCTCCTCGAATTTTTCACACCTTTTCATTCTCCTCGCATTTTTCACACCTTTTCATGCTCCTGTTCTTTTTTTTTTTTTTTTTTTTGCTCCTCGCATTTTTCACACCTTTTCATGCTCCTGGTTTTTTTTTCTTTTTTGCTCCTCAAATTTTTCACACCTTTTCATCCTCCTCGCATTTTTCACACCTCTTCATGCTCCTCGCATTTTTCACAACTTTTCATGCTCGTCGCATTTTTCACACCTTTTCATGCTTCTTGCATTTTTCACACCTTTTCATGCTCCTGGTCTTTCTTTTTTTTTTTTTGCTCCTCGCATTTTTCACACCTTTTCATGCTCCTGGTCTTTCTTTCTTTCTTTTTTTTTTTTTTTTGCTCCTCGCATTTTTCACACCTTTTCATGCTCCTGGTCTTTTTTTTTTTTTTTTTTTGCTCCTCGAATTTTTCACACCTTTTCATGCTCCTGGTCTTTTTTTTTTTTGCTCCTCGAATTTTTCACACCTTTTCATGCTCCTCGCATTTTTGACACCTCTTCATGCTCCTCGCATTTTTCACAACTTTTCATGCTCGTCGCATTTTTCACACCTTTTCATGCTCCTGGTCTTTCTTTTTTTTTTTTTTGCTCCCCGGATTTTTCACACCTTTTCATGCTCCTGGTCTTTCTTTTTTTTTTTTTTTTTTTTGCTCCTCGAATTTTTCACACCTTTTCATGCTCCTCGCATTTTTCACACCTCTTCATGCTCCTCGCATTTTTCACAACTTTTCATGCTCGTCGCATTTTTCACACCTTTTCATGCTCCTGGTCTTTCTTTTTTTTTTTTTTTGCTCCTCGCGTTTTTCACACCTTTTCATGCTCCTGGTCTTTTTTTTTTTTTTGCTCCCCGGATTTTTCACACCTTTTCATGCTCCTGGTCTTTCTTTTTTTTTTTTTTGCTCCTCGCATTTTTCACACCTTTTCATGTTCCTGGTCTCTTTTTTTTTTTTTGCTCCTCGCATTTTTCACACCTTTTCATGCTCTTGGTCTTTCTTTTTTTTTTTTTGCTCCTCGCATTTTTCACACCTTTTCATGCTCCTCGCATTTTTCACACCTTTTCATGCTCCTGGTCTTTCTTTCTTTCTTTTTTTTTTTTTTTTTGCTCCTCGCATTTTTCACACCTTTTCATGCTCCTGGTCTTTCTTTTTTTTTTTTTTTTTTTTTGCTCATCGCATTTTTCACACCTTTTCATGTTCCTGGTTTTTCTTTTTTTTTTTTTGCTCCTAGCATTTTTCACACCTTTTCATGCTCCTGGTCTTTTTTTTTTTTTTTTGCTCCTCGCATTTTTCACACCTTTTCATGCTCCTCGCTTTTTTCACCCCTTTTCATGCTCCTGGTCTTTCTTTTTTTTTTTTTTTTTTTTGCTCCTCGCATTTTTCACACCTTTTCATGCTCCTGGTCTCTTTTTTTTTTTTTTTTTTTTTGCTACTCGCATTTTTCACACCTTTTCATGCTCCTCGCATTTTTCACACCTTTTCATGCTCCTCGCATTTTTCACACCTTTTCATGCTCCTCGCATTTTTCACACCTTTTCATGCTCCTCGCATTTTTCACACCTCTTCATGCTCCTCGCATTTTTCACACCTTTTCATGTTCCTCGTCTTTTTTTTTTTTTTTTTTTTCTCCTCGCATTTTTTACACCTTTTCATTCTCCTGGTCTTTTTTTTTTTTTTTTTTTTTTTTTTTTTGCTCCTCACATTTTTCACACCTTTTCATGCTCCTTGCATTTTTCACAACTTTTCATGCTCGTCGCATTTTTCACACCTTTTCATGCTCCTTGCATTTTTCACACCTTTTCATGCTCCTGGTCTTTCTTTTTTTTTTTTTGCTCCTCCCATTTTTCACACCTTTTCATGCTCCTGGTCTTTTTTTTTTTCTTTTTTCCTCCTCGAATTTTTCACACCTTTTCATGCTCCTGGTCTTTTTTTTTTTTTTTGCTCCTCGAATTTTTCACACCTTATCATGCTCCTCGCATTTTTCACACCTCTTCATGCTCCTCGCATTTTTCACAACTTTTCATGCTCGTCGCATTTTTCACACCTTTTCATGCTCCTGGTCTTTCTTTTTTTTTTTTGCTCCTCGCATTTTTCACACCTTTTCATGTTCCTTGTCTTTTTTTTTTTTTTTTTTTGCTCCTCGCATTTTTCACACCTTTTCATGCTCCTGGTCTTTCTTTCTTTCTTTTTTTTTTTTTTTTTGCTCCTCGCATTTTTCACACCTTTTCATGTTCCTCGTCTTTTTTTTTTTTTTTTTTTGCTCCTCGCATTTTTCACACCTTTTCATGCTCCTGGTCTTTCTTTCTTTCTTTTTTTTTTTTTTTTGCTCCTCGCATTTTTCACACCTTTTCATGCTCCTTGCATTTTTCACAACTTTTCATGCTCCTGGTCTTTTTTTTCTCTTTTGCTCCTCGCATTTGTCACACCTTTTCATGCTCCTGGTCTTTCTTTTTTTTTTTTTTTTTTTTGCTCCTCGCATTTTTCACACCTTTTCATGTTCCTGGTCTCTTTTTTTTTTTTTTTTTTTTTGCTCCTCGCATTTTTCACACCTTTTCATGCTCCTGGTCTTTCTTTTTTTTTTTTTTTTTTTTGCTCCTCGCATTTTTCACACCTTTTCATGCTCCTGGTCTTTCTTTCTTTCTTTTTTTTTTTTTTTTGCTCCTCGAATTTTTCACACCTTTTCATGCTCCTGGTCTTTTTTTTTTTTTTTTTGCTCCTCGCATTTTTAACACCTTTTCATGCTCGTGGTCTTTTTTTTTTTTTTGCTCCTCGCATTTTTCACACCTTTTCATGCTCCTGGTCTTTTTTTTTTTTTTTTTTGCTCCTCGAATTTTTCACACCTTTTCATGCTCCTCGCATTTTTCACATCTTTTCATGCTCCTGGTCTTTTTTTTTTTTTTTTTTTTTTTGCTCCTCGCATTTTTCACACCTTTTCATGCTCCTGGTCTTTTTTTTTTTTTTTTTTTTGCTCCTCGAATTTTTCACACATTTTCATGCTCCTGGTCTTTTTTTTTTTTTTTTTTGCTCCTCGAATTTTTCACACCTTTTCATTCTCCTCGCATTTTTCACACCTTTTCATGCTCCTGTTCTTTTTTTTTTTTTTTTTTTTGCTCCTCGCATTTTTCACACCTTTTCATGCTCCTGGTTTTTTTTTCTTTTTTGCTCCTCAAATTTTTCACACCTTTTCATCCTCCTCGCATTTTTCACACCTCTTCATGCTCCTCGCATTTTTCACAACTTTTCATGCTCGTCGCATTTTTCACACCTTTTCATGCTTCTTGCATTTTTCACACCTTTTCATGCTCCTGGTCTTTCTTTTTTTTTTTTTGCTCCTCGCATTTTTCACACCTTTTCATGCTCCTGGTCTTTCTTTCTTTCTTTTTTTTTTTTTTTGCTCCTCGCATTTTTCACACCTTTTCATGCTCCTGGTCTTTTTTTTTTTTTTTTTTGCTCCTCGAATTTTTCACACCTTTTCATGCTCCTGGTCTTTTTTTTTTTTGCTCCTCGAATTTTTCACACCTTTTCATGCTCCTCGCATTTTTGACACCTCTTCATGCTCCTCGCATTTTTCACAACTTTTCATGCTCGTCGCATTTTTCACACCTTTTCATGCTCCTGGTCTTTCTTTTTTTTTTTTTTGCTCCCCGGATTTTTCACACCTTTTCATGCTCCTGGTATTTTTTTTTTTTTTGCTCCCCGGTTTTTTCCCACCTTTTCATGCTCCTGGTCTTTCTTTTTTTTTTTTTTTGCTCCTCGCATTTTTCACACCTTTTCATGTTCCTGGTCTCTTTTTTTTTTTTTGCTCCTCGCATTTTTCACACCTTTTCATGCTCTTGGTCTTTCTTTTTTTTTTTTTGCTCCTCGCATTTTTCACACCTTTTCATGCTCCTCGCATTTTTCACACCTTTTCATGCTCCTGGTCTTTCTTTCTTTCTTTTTTTTTTTTTTTTTGCTCCTCGAATTTTTCACACCTTTTCATGCTCCTCGCATTTTTGACACCTCTTCATGCTCCTCGCATTTTTCACAACTTTTCATGCTCGTCGCATTTTTCACACCTTTTCATGCTCCTGGTCTTTCTTTTTTTTTTTTTGCTCTTCGCATTTTTCACACCTTTTCATGCTCCTGGTCTTTTTTTTTTTTTTTTTTTTTTTGCTCCTCGCATTTTTCACACCTTTTCATGCTAATGGTCTTTCTTTTTTTTTTTTTCTCTTTTGCTCCTCGCATTTTTCACACCTTTTCATGCTCCTGGTCTTTTTTTTTTTTTTTTTTTTGCTCCTCGAATTTTTCACACCTTTTCATGCTCCTGGCATTTTTCACACATCTTCATGCTTCTCGCATTTTTCACAACTTTTCATGCTCCTCGCATTTTTCACACCTTTTCATGCTCCTGGTCTTTCTTTTTTTTTTTTTGCTCCCCGCATTTATCACACCTTTTCATGCTCCTGGTCTTTCTTTTTTTTTTTTTTTTTTTTGCTCCTCGCATTTTTCACACCTTTTCATGCTCCTGGTCTTTTTTTTCTCTTTTGCTCCTCGCATTTTTCACACCTTTTCATGCTCCTGGTCTTTTTTTTTTTTTTTTGCTCCTCGAATTTTTCACACCTTTTCATGCTCCTCGCATTTTTCACACCTCTTCATACTCCTCGCATTTTTCACAACTTTTCATGCTCGTCGCATTTTTCACACCTTTTCATGCTCCTGGTCTTCCTTTTTTTTTTTTTGCTCTTCGCATTTTTCACACCTTTTCATGCTCCTGGTCTTTTTTTTTTTTTTTTTTTTTTTGCTCCTCGCATTTTTCACACCTTTTCATGCTCCTGGTCTTTCTTTTTTATTTTTTGAACCTCGCATTTTTCACACCTTTTCATGCTAATGGTCTTTCTTTTTTTTTTTTTTTTTTTTGCTCCTCGCATTTTTCACACATTTTCATGCTCCTGGTCTTTTTTTTTTTTTTTTTTTGCTCCTCGAATTTTTCACACCTTTTCATGCTCCTCGCATTTTTCACACATCTTCATGCTTCTCGCATTTTTCACAACTTTTCATGCTCGTCGCATTTTTCACACCTTTTCATGCTCCTGGTCTTTCTTTTTTTTTTTTTGCTCCCCGCATTTTTCACACCTTTTCATGCTCCTGGTCTTTCTTTTTTTTTTTTTGCTCCTCGCATTTTTCACACCTTTTCATGCTCCTGGTCTTTCTTTTTTTTTTTTTGCTCCTCGCATTTTTCACACCTTTTCATGCTCCTGGTCTTTTTTTTTTTTTTTTTTTTGCTCCTCGCATTTTTCACACCTTTTCATGCTCCTGGTCTTTCTTTCTTTCTTTTTTTTTTTTTTTTTGCTCCTCACATTTTTCACACCTTTTCATGCTCCTTGCATTTTTCACAACTTTTCATGCTCCTCGCATTTTTCACAACTTTTCATGCTCGTCGCATTTTTCACACCCTTTCATGCTCCTGGTCTTTCTTTTTTTTTTTTTCCTCCTCACATTTTTCACACCTTTTCATGCTCCTTGCATTTTTCACACCTTTTCATGCTCCTTGCATTTTTCTCACCTTTTCATGCTCCTGGTCTTTTTTTTTTTTTTTTTTTGCTCCTCGAATTTTTCACACCTTTTCATGCTCCTGGTCTTTTTTTTTTTTTTTTTTTGCTCCTCGCATTTTTCACACCTTTTCATGCTCCTGGTTTTTCTTTCTTTCTTTCTTTTTTTTTTTTGCTCCTCGCATTTTTCACACCTTTTCATGCTCCTGGTCTTTCTTTCTTTCTTTCCTTTTTTTTTTTGCTCCTCGCATTTTTCACACCTTTTCATGCTCCTTGCATTTTTCACACCTTTTCATGCTCCTTGCATTTTTCACAACTTTTCATGCTCCTCGCATTTTTCACACCTTTTCATGCTCCTTGCATTTTTAACATCTTTTCATGCTACTGGTCTTTTTTTTTTTTTTTTTTTTTTTGCTCCTCGCCTTTCTCACACCTTTTCATGCTCCTGGTCTTTTTTTTTTTTTTTTGCTCCTCACATTTTTCACACCTTTTCATGCTCCTCGCATTTTTTTCTCCTTTTCATGCTCCTCGTCTTTTTTTTTTTTTTTTTTTTGCTCCTCGCATTTTTCACACCTTTTCATGCTCCTGGTCTTTCTTTTTTTTTGCTCCTCGCATTTTTCACACCTTTTCATGTTCCTCGTCTTTTTTTTTTTTTTTTTTTGCTCCTCGCATTTTTCACACCTTTTCATGCTCCTGGTCTTTCTTTCTTTCTTTTTTTTTTTTTTTTGCTCCTCGCATTTTTCACACCTTTTCATGCTCCTGGTCTTTTTTTTTTTTTTGCTCCCCGCATTTTTTACACCTTTTCATGCTCCTGGTCTTTTCTTTTTTTTTTGCTCCCCGCATTTTTCACACCTTTTCATGCTCCTGGTCTTTTTTTTTTTTTTTGCTCCTCGAATTTTTCACACCTTTTCATGCTCCTCGCATTTTTCACACCTCTTCATGCTCCTCGCATTTTTCACAACTTTTCATGCTCGTCGCATTTTTCACACCTTTTCATGCTCCTGGTCTTTTTTTTTTTTTTCGCTCCTCGAATTTTTCACACCTTTTCATGCTCCTCGCATTTTTCACACTTCTTCATGCTCCTCGCATTTTTCACAACTTTTCATGCTCGTCGCATTTTTCACACCTTTTCATGCTCCTGGTCTTTTTTTTTTTTTTTTTTGCTCCCCGCATTTTTCACACCTTTTCATGCTCCTGGTCTTTCTTTTTTTTTTTTTTTGCTCCTCGCATTTTTCACACCTTTTCATGCTCCTGGTCTTTTTTTTTTTTTTTTCCTCCTCGCATTTTTCACACCTTTTCATGCTCCTGGTCTTTTTTTTTTTTTTTTTTTTGCTCCTCGAATTTTTCACACCTTTTCATGCTCCTCGCATTTTTCACACCTCTTCATGCTCCTCGCATTTTTCACAACTTTTCATGCTCGTCGCATTTTTCACACCTTTTCATGCTTATGGTCTTTCTTTTTTATTTTTTGATCCTCGCATTTTTCACACCTTTTCATGCTAATGGTCTTTCTTTTTTTTTTTTTTTTTTTTGCTCCTCGCATTTTTCACACCTTTTCATGCTCCTGGTCTTTTTTTTTTTTTTTTTTTGCTCCTCGAATTTTTCACACCTTTTCATGCTCCTCGCATTTTTCACATATCTTCATGCTTCTCGCATTTTTCACAACTTTTCATGCTCGTCGCATTTTTCACACCTTTTCATGCTCCTGGTCTTTCTTTTTTTTTTTTTGCTCCCCGCATTTTTCACACCTTTTCATGCTCCTGGTCTTTCTTTTTTTTTTTTTTGCTCCTCGCATTTTTTACACCTTTTCATGCTCCTGGTCTTTTTTTTCTCTTTTGCTCCTCGCATTTTTCACACCTTTTCATGCTCCTGGTCTTTCTTTTTTTTTTTTTGCTCCTCGCATTTTTCACACCTTTTCATGCTCCTGGTCTTTCTTTTTTTTTTTTTGCTCCTCGCATTTTTCACACCTTTTCATGCTCCTGGTCTTTTTTTTCTCTTTTGCTCCTCGCATTTTTCACACCTTTTCATGCTCCTGGTCTTTCTTTTTTTTTTTTTGCTCCTCGCATTTTTCACACCTTTTCATGCTCCTGGTCTTTCTTTTTTTTTTTTTGCTCCTCGCATTTTTCACACCTTTTCATGCTCCTGGTCTTTTTTTTCTCTTTTGCTCCTCGCATTTGTCACACCTTTTCATGCTCCTGGTCTTTCTTTTTTTTTTTTTTTTTTTGCTCCTCGCATTTTTCACAACTTTTCATGTTCCCGGTCTCTTTTTTTTTTTTTTTTTTTTTTGCTCCTCGCATTTTTCACACATTTTCATGCTCCAGGTCTTTTTTTTTTTTTTTTGCTCCTCGCATTTTTCACACCTTTTCATGCTCCTGGTCTCTTTTTTTTTTTTTTTTTTTTTTGCTCCTCGCATTTTTCACACCTTTTCATGCTCCTCGCATTTTTCACACCTCTTCATGCTCGTCGCATTTTTCACAACTTTTCATGCTCCTCGCATTTTTCACACCTTTTCATGCTCCTCGCATTTTTCACACCTCTTCATGCTCCTCGCATTTTTCACAACTTTTCATGCTCGTTGCATTTTTCACACCTTTTCATGTTCCTCGTCTTTTTTTTTTTTTTTTTTTGCTCCTCGCATTTTTCACACCTTTTCATGCTCCTGGTCTTTCTTTTTTTTTTTTCTCCTCGCAGTTTTCACACCTTTTCATGCTCCTGGTCTTTCTTTTTTTTTTTTTGCTCCTCGCATTTTTCACACCTTTTCATGCTCCTCGTCTTTTTTTTTTTTTTTGCTCCTCCTATTTTTCACACCTTTTCATGCTCCTGGTCTTTCTTTTTTTTTTTTTGCTCCTCTCATTTTTCACACCTTTTCATGCTCCTCGCATTTTTCACACCTTTTCATGCTCCTCGCATTTTTCACAGCTTTTCATGCTCCTGGTCTTTCTTTTTTTTTTTTTTTTTTTTTTGCTCCTCGCATTTTTCACACCTTTTCATGCTCCTGGTCTTTCTTTCTTTCTTTTTTTTTTTTTTTGCTCCTCGCATTTTTCACACCTTTTCATGCTCCTGGTCTTTTTTTTTTTTTTTCCTCCTCGCATTTTTCACACCTTTTCATGCTCCTGGTCTTTTTTTTTTTTTTTTTTTTTGCTCCTCGAATTTTCACACCTTTTCATGCTCCTGGTCTTTCTTTTTTTTTTTTTTTTTTGTTCCTCGAATTTTTCACACCTTTTCATGCTCCTTGCATTTTTCACAACTTTTCATGCTCGTCGCATTTTTCACACCTTTTCATGCTCCTGGTCTTTCTTTTTTTTTTTTTTGCTCCCCACATTTTTCACACCTTTTCATGCTCCTGGTCTTTCTTTTTTTTTTTTTGCTCCCCGCATTTTTCACACCTTATCATGCTCCTGGTCTTTCTTTTTTTTTTTTTTTTTTTTGCTCCTCGCATTTTTCACACCTCTTCATGCTCCTTGCATTTTTCACAACTTTTCATGCTCGTCGCATTTTTCACACCTTTTCATGCTCCTGGTCTTTCTTTTTTTTTTTTTTGCTCCCCACATTTTTCACACCTTTTCATGCTCCTGGTCTTTCTTTTTTTTTTTTTTTTTTGCTCCTCGCATTTTTCACACCTTTTCATGCTCCTGGTCTTTTTTTTTTTTTTTGCTCCTCGCATTTTTCACACCTTTTCATGTTCCTGGTCTTTTTTTTTTTTTTTGCTCCTCGCATTTTTCACACCTTTTCATGCTCCTGGTCTTTTTTTTCTCTTTTGCTCCTCGCATTTTTCACACCTTTTCATGCTCCTGGTCTTTCTTTTTTTTTTTTTTGCTCCTCGCATTTTTCACACCTTTTCATGATCCTGGTCTTTCTTTTTTTTTTTTTGCTCCTCGCATTTTTCACACCTTTTCATGCTCCTGGTCTTTTTTTTCTCTTTTGCTCCTCGCATTTGTCACACCTTTTCATGCTCCTGGTCTTTCTTTTTTTTTTTTTTTTTTTTGCTCCTCGCATTTTTCACACCTTTTCATGTTCCTGGTCTCTTTTTTTTTTTTTTTTGCTCCTCGCATTTTTCACACATTTTCATGCTCCAGGTCTTTTTTTTTTTTTTTGCTCCTCGCATTTTTCACACCTTTTCATGCTCCTGGTCTCTTTTTTTTTTTTTTTTTTTTTTGCTCCTCGCATTTTTCACACCTTTTCATGCTCCTCGCATTTTTCACACCTCTTCATGCTCCTCGCTTTTTTCACAACTTTTCATGCTCCTCGCATTTTTCACACCTTTTCATGCTCCTCGCATTTTTCACACCTCTTCATGCTCCTCGCATTTTTCACAACTTTTCATGCTCGTTGCATTTTTCACACCTTTTCATGCTCCTGGTCTTTCTTTTTTTTTTTTTGCTCCCCGCATTTTTCACACCTTTTCATGCTCCTGGTCTTTCTTTTTTTTTTTTTTGCTCCTCGCATTTTTTACACCTTTTCATGCTCCTGGTCTTTTTTTTCTCTTTTGCTCCTCGCATTTTTCACACCTTTTCATGCTCCTGGTCTTTCTTTTTTTTTTTTTGCTCCTCGCATTTTTCACACCTTTTCATGCTCCTGGTCTTTCTTTTTTTTTTTTTGCTCCTCGCATTTTTCACACCTTTTCATGCTCCTGGTCTTTCTTTTTTTTTTTTTGCTCCCCGCATTTTTCACACCTTTTCATGCTCCTGGTCTTTCTTTTTTTTTTTTTTTTTTTGCTCCTCGCAATTTTCACACCTTTTCATGCTCCTGGTCTTTTTTTTTTTTTTGCTCCTCGCATTTTTCACACCTTTTCATGCTCCTGGTCTTTCTTTTTTTTTTTTTTGCTCCTCGCATTTTTCACACCTTTTCATGCTCCTGGTCTTTTTTTTTTTTTTTTTTTTTGCTCCTCGCATTTTTCACACCTTTTCATGCTCCTCGCATTTTTCACACCTCTTCATGCTCCTCGCATTTTTCACAACTTTTCATGCTCGTCGCATTTTTCACACCTTTTCATGCTCCTGGTCTTTCTTTTTTTTTTTTTTGCTCCTCGCGTTTTTCACACCTTTTCATGCTCCTGGTCTTTCTTTCTTTCTTTCTTTCTTTTTTTTGCTCCTCGCATTTTTCACACCTTTTCATGCTCCTTGCATTTTTCACACCTTTTCATGCTCCTTGCATTTTTCACACCTTTTCATGCTCCTGGTCTTTTTTTTTTTTTTTTTTGCTCCTCGAATTTTTCACACCTTTTCTTTCTCCTGGTCTTTTTTTTTTTTTTTTTGCTCCTCGCATTTTTCACACCTTTTCATGCTCCTGGTTTTTCTTTCTTTCTTTCTTTTTTTTTTTTGCTCCTCGCTTTTTTCACACCTTTTCATGCTCCTGGTCTTTCTTTCTTTCTTTCTTTTTTTTTTTTGCTCCTCGCATTTTTCACACCTTTTCATGCTCCTCGCATTTTTCACACCTCTTCATGCTCGTCGCATTTTTCACAACTTTTCATGCTCCTCGCATTTTTCACACCTTTTCATGCTCCTCGCATTTTTCACACCTCTTCATGCTCCTCGCATTTTTCACAACTTTTCATGCTCGTTGCATTTTTCACACCTTTTCATGTTCCTCGTCTTTTTTTTTTTTTTTTTTTGCTCCTCGCATTTTTCACACCTTTTCATGCTCCTGGTCTTTCTTTTTTTTTTTTCTCCTCGCAGTTTTCACACCTTTTCATGCTCCTGGTCTTTCTTTTTTTTTTTTTGCTCCTCGCATTTTTCACACCTTTTCATGCTCCTCGTCTTTTTTTTTTTTTTTGCTCCTCCTATTTTTCACACCTTTTCATGCTCCTGGTCTTTCTTTTTTTTTTTTTGCTCCTCTCATTTTTCACACCTTTTCATGCTCCTCGCATTTTTCACACCTTTTCATGCTCCTCGCATTTTTCACAGCTTTTCATGCTCCTGGTCTTTCTTTTTTTTTTTTTTTTTTTTTTGCTCCTCGCATTTTTCACACCTTTTCATGCTCCTGGTCTTTCTTTCTTTCTTTTTTTTTTTTTTTGCTCCTCGCATTTTTCACACCTTTTCATGCTCCTGGTCTTTTTTTTTTTTTTTCCTCCTCGCATTTTTCACACCTTTTCATGCTCCTGGTCTTTTTTTTTTTTTTTTTTTTTGCTCCTCGAATTTTCACACCTTTTCATGCTCCTGGTCTTTCTTTTTTTTTTTTTTTTTTGTTCCTCGTATTTTTCACACCTCTTCATTCTCCTTGCATTTTTCACAACTTTTCATGCTCGTCGCATTTTTCACACCTTTTCATGCTCCTGGTCTTTCTTTTTTTTTTTTTTGCTCCCCACATTTTTCACACCTTTTCATGCTCCTGGTCTTTCTTTTTTTTTTTTTGCTCCCCGCATTTTTCACACCTTATCATGCTCCTGGTCTTTCTTTTTTTTTTTTTTTTTTTTTGCTCCTCGCATTTTTCACACCTCTTCATGCTCCTTGCATTTTTCACAACTTTTCATGCTCGTCGCATTTTTCACACCTTTTCATGCTCCTGGTCTTTCTTTTTTTTTTTTTTGCTCCCCACATTTTTCACACCTTTTCATGCTCCTGGTCTTTCTTTTTTTTTTTTTTTTTTGCTCCTCGCATTTTTCACACCTTTTCATGCTCCTGGTCTTTTTTTTTTTTTTTGCTCCTCGCATTTTTCACACCTTTTCATGTTCCTGGTCTTTTTTTTTTTTTTTGCTCCTCGCATTTTTCACACCTTTTCATGCTCCTGGTCTTTTTTTTCTCTTTTGCTCCTCGCATTTTTCACACCTTTTCATGCTCCTGGTCTTTCTTTTTTTTTTTTTTGCTCCTCGCATTTTTCACACCTTTTCATGATCCTGGTCTTTCTTTTTTTTTTTTTGCTCCTCGCATTTTTCACACCTTTTCATGCTCCTGGTCTTTTTTTTCTCTTTTGCTCCTCGCATTTGTCACACCTTTTCATGCTCCTGGTCTTTCTTTTTTTTTTTTTTTTTTTGCTCCTCGCATTTTTCACACCTTTTCATGTTCCTGGTCTCTTTTTTTTTTTTTTTTGCTCCTCGCATTTTTCACACATTTTCATGCTCCAGGTCTTTTTTTTTTTTTTTGCTCCTCGCATTTTTCACACCTTTTCATGCTCCTGGTCTCTTTTTTTTTTTTTTTTTTTTTTGCTCCTCGCATTTTTCACACCTTTTCATGCTCCTCGCATTTTTCACACCTCTTCATGCTCCTCGCATTTTTCACAACTTTTCATGCTCCTCGCATTTTTCACACCTTTTCATGCTCCTCGCATTTTTCACACCTCTTCATGCTCCTCGCATTTTTCACAACTTTTCATGCTCGTTGCATTTTTCACACCTTTTCATGCTCCTGGTCTTTCTTTTTTTTTTTTTGCTCCCCGCATTTTTCACACCTTTTCATGCTCCTGGTCTTTCTTTTTTTTTTTTTTGCTCCTCGCATTTTTTACACCTTTTCATGCTCCTGGTCTTTTTTTTCTCTTTTGCTCCTCGCATTTTTCACACCTTTTCATGCTCCTGGTCTTTCTTTTTTTTTTTTTGCTCCTCGCATTTTTCACACCTTTTCATGCTCCTGGTCTTTCTTTTTTTTTTTTTGCTCCTCGCATTTTTCACACCTTTTCATGCTCCTGGTCTTTCTTTTTTTTTTTTTGCTCCCCGCATTTTTCACACCTTTTCATGCTCCTGGTCTTTCTTTTTTTTTTTTTTTTTTTGCTCCTCGCAATTTTCACACCTTTTCATGCTCCTGGTCTTTTTTTTTTTTTTGCTCCTCGCATTTTTCACACCTTTTCATGCTCCTGGTCTTTCTTTTTTTTTTTTTTGCTCCTCGCATTTTTCACACCTTTTCATGCTCCTGGTCTTTTTTTTTTTTTTTTTTTTTGCTCCTCGCATTTTTCACACCTTTTCATGCTCCTCGCATTTTTCACACCTCTTCATGCTCCTCGCATTTTTCACAACTTTTCATGCTCGTCGCATTTTTCACACCTTTTCATGCTCCTGGTCTTTCTTTTTTTTTTTTTTGCTCCTCGCGTTTTTCACACCTTTTCATGCTCCTGGTCTTTCTTTCTTTCTTTCTTTCTTTTTTTTGCTCCTCGCATTTTTCACACCTTTTCATGCTCCTTGCATTTTTCACACCTTTTCATGCTCCTTGCATTTTTCACACCTTTTCATGCTCCTGGTCTTTTTTTTTTTTTTTTTTGCTCCTCGAATTTTTTCACACCTTTTCATCCTCCTGGTCTTTTTTTTTTTTTTTTTGCTCCTCGCATTTTTCACACCTTTTCATGCTCCTGGTTTTTCTTTCTTTCTTTCTTTTTTTTTTTTGCTCCTCGCATTTTTCACACCTTTTCATGCTCCTGGTCTTTCTTTCTTTCTTTCTTTTTTTTTTTTGCTCCTCGCATTTTTCACACCATTTCATGCTCCTTGCATTTTTCACACCTTTTCATGCTCCTTGCATTTTTCACAACTTTTCATGCTCCTCGCATTTTTCACACCTTTTCATGCTCCTTGCATTTTTCACATCTTTTCATGCTACTGGTCTTTTTTTTTTTTTTTTTTTTGCTACTCGCATTTCTCACACCTTTTCATGCTCCTGGTCTTTTTTTTTTTTTTTTTGCTCCTCACATTTTTCACACCTTTTCATGCTCCTCGCATTTTTCACACCTTTTCATGCTCCTCGTCTTTTTTTTTTTTTTTGCTCCTCGCATTTTTCACACCTTTTCATGCTCCTGGTCTTTCTTTTTTTTTGCTCCTCGCATTTTTCACACCTTTTCATGTTCCTCGTCTTTTTTTTTTTTTTTTTTTTGCTCCTCGCATTTTTCACACCTTTTCATGCTCCTGGTCTTTCTTTCTTTCTTTTTTTTTTTTTTTTGCTCCTCGCATTTTTCACACCTTTTCATGCTCCTGGTCTTTTTTTTTTTTTGCTCCCCGCATTTTTTACACCTTTTCATGCTCCTGGTCTTTTTTTTTTTTTTGCTCCTCGCATTTTTCACACCTTTTCATGCTCCTGGTCTTTTTTTTTTTTTTTGCTCCTCGAATTTTTCACACCTTTTCATGCTCCTCGCATTTTTCACACCTCTTCATGCTCCTCGCATTTTTCACAACTTTTCATGCTCGTCGCATTTTTCACACCTTTTCATGCTCCTGGTCTTTTTTTTTTTTTCGCTCCTCGAATTTTTCACACCTTTTCATGCTCCTCGCATTTTTCACACTTCTTCATGCTCCTCGCATTTTTCACAACTTTTCATGCTCCTCGCAATTTTCACACCTTTTCATGCTCCTGGTCTTTTTTTTTTTTTTGCTCCTCGCATTTTTCACACCTTTTCATGCTCCTGGTCTTTCTTTTTTTTTTTTTTGCTCCTCGCATTTTTCACACCTTTTCATGCTCCTGGTCTTTTTTTTTTTTTTTTTTTTTTGCTCCTCGCATTTTTCACACCTTTTCATGCTCCTCGCATTTTTCACACCTCTTCATGCTCCTCGCATTTTTCACAACTTTTCATGCTCGTCGCATTTTTCACACCTTTTCATGCTCCTGGTCTTTCTTTTTTTTTTTTTTGCTCCTCGCGTTTTTCACACCTTTTCATGCTCCTGGTCTTTCTTTCTTTCTTTCTTTCTTTTTTTTGCTCCTCGCATTTTTCACACCTTTTCATGCTCCTTGCATTTTTCACACCTTTTCATGCTCCTTGCATTTTTCACACCTTTTCATGCTCCTGGTCTTTTTTTTTTTTTTTTGTTGCTCCTCGAATTTTTCACACCTTTTCATGCTCCTGGTCTTTTTTTTTTTTTTTTTTTTTGCTCCTCGCATTTTTCACACCTTTTCATGCTCCTGGTTTTTCTTTCTTTCTTTCTTTTTTTTTTTTGCTCCTCGCATTTCTCACACCTTTTCATGCTCCTGGTCTTTTTTTTTTTTTTTTTGCTCCTCACATTTTTCACACCTTTTCATGCTCCTCGCATTTTTCACACCTTTTCATGCTCCTCGTCTTTTTTTTTTTTTTTTTTTTTTGCTCCTCGCATTTTTCACACCTTTTCATGCTCCTGGTCTTTCTTTTTTTTTGCTCCTCGCATTTTTCACACCTTTTCATGTTCCTCGTCTTTTTTTTTTTTTTTTTTGCTCCTCGCATTTTTCACACCTTTTCATGCTCCTGGTCTTTCTTTCTTTCTTTTTTTTTTTTTTTTGCTCCTCGCATTTTTCACACCTTTTCATGCTCCTGGTCTTTTTTTTTTTTTTGCTCCCCGCATTTTTTACACCTTTTCATGCTCCTGGTCTTTTTTTTTTTTTTGCTCCCCGCATTTTTCACACCTTTTCATGCTCCTGGTCTTTTTTTTTTTTTTTGCTCCTCGAATTTTTCACACCTTTTCATGCTCCTCGCATTTTTCACACCTCTTCATGCTCCTCGCATTTTTCACAACTTTTCATGCTCGTCGCATTTTTCACACCTTTTCATGCTCCTGGTCTTTTTTTTTTTTTTTCGCTCCTCGAATTTTTCACACCTTTTCATGCTCCTCGCATTTTTCACACTTCTTCATGCTCCTCGCATTTTTCACAACTTTTCATGCTCGTCGCATTTTTCACACCTTTTCATGCTCCTGGTCTTTTTTTTTTTTTTTTTTGCTCCCCGCATTTTTCACACCTTTTCATGCTCCTGGTCTTTCTTTTTTTTTTTTTTTTTCTCCTCGCATTTTTCACACCTTTTCATGCTCCTGGTCTTTTTTTTTTTTTTTTCCTCCTCGCATTTTTCACACTTTTTCATGCTCCTGGTCTTTTTTTTTTTTTTTTTTTGCTCCTCGAATTTTTCACACCTCTTCATGCTCCTCGCATTTTTCACAACTTTTCATGCTCGTCGCATTTTTCACACCTTTTCATGCTTATGGTCTTTCTTTTTTATTTTTTGATCCTCGCATTTTTCACACCTTTTCATGCTAATGGTCTTTCTTTTTTTTTTTTTTTTTTTTTGCTCCTCGCATTTTTCACACCTTTTCATGCTCCTGGTCTTTTTTTTTTTTTTTTTTTGCTCCTCGAATTTTTGACACCTTTTCATGCTCCTCGCATTTTTCACACCTCTTCATGCTCCTCGCATTTTTCACAACTTTTCATGCTCGTCGCATTTTTCACACCTTTTCATGCTCCTGGTCTTTTTTTTTTTTTTCGCTCCTCGAATTTTTCACACCTTTTCATGCTCCTCGCATTTTTCACACCTCTTCATGCTCCTCGCATTTTTCACAACTTTTCATGCTCGTCGCATTTTTCACACCTTTTCATGCTCCTGGTCTTTTTTTTTTTTTTTTTTGCTCCCCGCATTTTTCACACCTTTTCATGCTCCTGGTCTTTCTTTTTTTTTTTTTTTTCTCCTCGCATTTTTCACACCTTTTCATGCTCCTGGTCTTTTTTTTTTTTTTTTCCTCCTCGCATTTTTCACACCTTTTCATGCTCCTGGTCTTTTTTTTTTTTTTTTTTTGCTCCTCGAATTTTTCACACCTCTTCATGCTCCTCGCATTTTTCACAACTTTTCATGCTCGTCGCATTTTTCACACCTTTTCATGCTTATGGTCTTTCTTTTTTATTTTTTGATCCTCGCATTTTTCACACCTTTTCATGCTAATGGTCTTTCTTTTTTTTTTTTTTTTTTTTGCTCCTCGCATTTTTCACACCTTTTCATGCTCCTGGTCTTTTTTTTTTTTTTTTTTTTGCTCCTCGAATTTTTCACACCTTTTCATGCTCCTCGCATTTTTCACATATCTTCATGCTTCTCGCATTTTTCACAACTTTTCATGCTCGTCGCATTTTTCACACCTTTTCATGCTCCTGGTCTTTCTTTTTTTTTTTTTGCTCCCCGCCTTTTTCACACCTTTTCATGCTCCTGGTCTTTCTTTTTTTTTTTTTTGCTCCTCGCATTTTTTACACCTTTTCATGCTCCTGGTCTTTTTTTTCTCTTTTGCTCCTCGCATTTTTCACACCTTTTCATGCTCCTGGTCTTTCTTTTTTTTTTTTTTGCTCCTCGCATTTTTCACACCTTTTCATGCTCCTGGTCTTTCTTTTTTTTTTTTTGCTCCTCGCATTTTTCACACCTTTTCATGCTCCTGGTCTTTTTTTTCTCTTTTGCTCCTCGCATTTTTCACACCTTTTCATGCTCCTGGTCTTTCTTTTTTTTTTTTTGCTCCTCCCATTTTTCACACCTTTTCATGCTCCTGGTCTTTCTTTTTTTTTTTTTGCTCCTCGCATTTTTCACACCTTTTCATGCTCCTGGTCTTTTTTTTCTCTTTTGCTCCTCGCATTTGTCACACCTTTTCATGCTCCTGGTCTTTCTTTTTTTTTTTTTTTTTTGCTCCTCGCATTTTTCACACCTTTTCATGTTTCTGGTCTTTTTTTTTTTTTTTTTTTTTTTTTGCTCCTCGCATTTTTCACACATTTTCATGCTCCAGGTCTTTTTTTTTTTTTTTTGCTCCTCGCATTTTTCACACCTTTTCATGCTCCTGGTCTTTTTTTTTTTTTTTTTTTTTTTTTTGCTCCTCGCATTTTTCACACCTTTTCATGCTCCTCGCATTTTTCACACCTCTTCATGCTCCTCGCATTTTTCACAACTTTTCATGCTCCTCGCATTTTTCACACCTTTTCATGCTCCTCGCATTTTTCACACCTCTTCATGCTCCTCGCATTTTTCACAACTTTTCATGCTCGTTGCATTTTTCACACCTTTTCATGTTCCTCGTCTTTTTTTTTTTTTTTTTTTTTTGCTCCTCGCATTTTTCACACCTTTTCATGCTCCTGGTCTTTCTTTTTTTTTTTTCTCCTCGCAGTTTTCACACCTTTTCATGCTCCTGGTCTTTCTTTTTTTTTTTTTGCTCCTCGCATTTTTCACACCTTTTCATGCTCCTCGTCTTTTTTTTTTTTTTTTTGCTCCTCCTATTTTTCACACCTTTTCATGCTCCTGGTCTTTCTTTTTTTTTTTTTGCTCCTCTCATTTTTCACACCTTTTCATGCTCCTCGCATTTTTCACACCTTTTCATGCTCCTCGCATTTTTCACAGCTTTTCATGCTCCTGGTCTTTCTTTTTTTTTTTTTTTTTTTTTTGCTCCTCGCATTTTTCACACCTTTTCATGCTCCTGGTCTTTCTTTCTTTCTTTTTTTTTTTTTTTGCTCCTCGCATTTTTCACACCTTTTCATGCTCCTGGTCTTTTTTTTTTTTTTTCCTCCTCGCTTTTTTCACACCTTTTCATGCTCCTGGTCTTTTTTTTTTTTTTTTTTTTTGCTCCTCGAATTTTCACACCTTTTCATGCTCCTGGTCTTTCTTTTTTTTTTTTTTTTTTTGTTCCTCGAATTTTTCACACCTTTTCATGCTCCTCGCATTTTTCACACATCTTCATGCTCCTCGCATTTTTCACAACTTTTCATGCTCGTCGCATTTTTCACACCTTTTCATGCTCCTGGTCTTTCTTTTTTTTTTTTTGCTCCCCGCATTTTTCACATCTTATCATGCTCCTGGTCTTTCTTTTTTTTTTTTTTTTTTTTGCTCCTCGCATTTTTCACACCTCTTCATGCTCCTTGCATTTTTCACAACTTTTCATGCTCGTCGCATTTTTCACACCTTTTCATGCTCCTGGTCTTTCTTTTTTTTTTTTTTGCTCCCCACATTTTTCACACCTTTTCATGCTCCTGGTCTTTCTTTTTTTTTTTTTTTTTGCTCCTCGCATTTTTCACACCTTTTCATGCTCCTGGTCTTTTTTTTCTCTTTTGCTCCTCGCATTTTTCACACCTTTTCATGCTCCTGGTCTTTCTTTTTATTTTTTTGCTCCTCGCATTTTTCACACCTTTTCATGCTCCTGGTCTTTTTTTTCTCTTTTGCTCCTCGCATTTTTCACACCTTTTCATGCTCCTGGTCTTTCTTTTTTTTTTTTTGCTCCTCGCATTTTTCACACCTTTTCATGCTCCTGGTCTTTCTTTTTTTTTTTTTGCTCCTCGCATTTTTCACACCTTTTCATGCTCCTGGTCTTTTTTTTCTCTTTTGCTCCTCGCATTTGTCACACCTTTTCATGCTCCTGGTCTTTCTTTCTTTTTTTTTTTTTTGCTCCTCGCATTTTTCACACCTTTTCTTGTTCCTGGTCTCTTTTTTTTTTTTTTTTTTTTTTGCTCCTCTCTTTTTTCACACTTTTTCATGCTCCTGTTCTTTTTTTTTTTTTTTTGCTCCTCGCATTTTTCACACCTTTTCATGCTCCTGGTCTCTTTTTTTTTTTTTTTTTTTTTGCTCCTCGCATTTTTCACACCTTTTCATGCTCCTCGCATTTTTCACACCTCTTCATGCTCCTCGCATTTTTCACAACTTTTCATGCTCCTCGCATTTTTCACACCTTTTCATGCTCCTCGCATTTTTCACACCTCTTCATGCTCCTCGCATTTTTCACAACTTTTCATGCTCGTTGCATTTTTCACACCTTTTCATGCTCCTGGTCTTTCTTTTTTTTTTTTTGCTCCCCGCATTTTTCACACCTTTTCATGCTCCTGGTCTTTCTTTTTTTTTTTTTTGCTCCTCGCATTTTTTACACCTTTTCATGCTCCTGGTCTTTTTTTTCTCTTTTGCTCCTCGCATTTTTCACACCTTTTCATGCTCCTGGTCTTTCTTTTTTTTTTTTTGCTCCTCGCATTTTTCACACCTTTTCATGCTCCTGGTCTTTCTCTTTTTTTTTTTGCTCCTCGCATTTTTCACACCTTTTCATGCTCCTGGTCTTTTTTTTCTCTTTTGCTCCTCGCATTTTTCACACCTTTTCATGCTCCTGGTCTTTCTTTTTTTTTTTTTGCTCCTCGCATTTTTCACACCTTTTCATGCTCCTGGTCTTTCTTTTTTTTTTTTTGCTCCTCGCATTTTTCACACCTTTTCATGCTCCTGGTCTTTTTTTTCTCTTTTGCTCCTCGCATTTGTCACACCTTTTCATGCTCCTGGTCTTTCTTTTTTTTTTTTTTTTTTTGCTCCTCGCATTTTTCACACCTTTTCATGTTCCTGGTCTCTTTTTTTTTTTTTTTTTTTTTTTGCTCCTCGCATTTTTCACACATTTTCATGCTCCAGGTCTTTTTTTTTTTTTTTTTGCTCCTCGCATTTTTCACACCTTGTCATGCTCCTGGTCTCTTTTTTTTTTTTTTTTTTTTTTGCTCCTCGCATTTTTCACACCTTTTCATGCTCCTCGCATTTTTCACACCTCTTCATGCTCCTCGCATTTTTCACAACTTTTCATGCTCCTCGCATTTTTCACACCTTTTCATGCTCCTCGCATTTTTCACACCTCTTCATGCTCCTCGCATTTTTCACAACTTTTCATGCTCGTTGCATTTTTCACACCTTTTCATGTTCCTCGTCTTTTTTTTTTTTTTTTTTTGCTCCTCGCATTTTTCACACCTTTTCATGCTCCTGGTCCTTTTTTTTTTTTTTTTTTTTTTTTTTTTTTTTGCTCCTCGCATTTTTCACACCTTTTCATGCTCCTGGTCTTTTTTTTTTTTTTTTCCTCCTCGCATTTTTCACACCTTTTCATGCTCCTGGTCTTTTTTTTTTTTTTTTTTTTTGCTCCTCGAATTTTCACACCTTTTCATGCTCCTGGTCTTTCTTTTTTTTTTTTTTTTTTTGTTCCTCGAATTTTTCACACCTTTTCATGCTCCTCGCATTTTTCACACATCTTCATGCTCCTCGCATTTTTCACAACTTTTCATGCTCGTCGCATTTTTCACACCTTTTCATGCTCCTGGTGTTTCTTTTTTTTTTTTTTGCTCCCCGCATTTTTCACGCCTTATCATGCTCCTGGTCTTTCTTTTTTTTTTTTTTTTTTTGCTCCTCGCATTTTTCACACCTCTTCATGCTCCTTGCATTTTTCACAACTTTTCATGCTCGTCGCATTTTTCACACCTTTTCATGCTCCTGGTCTTTCTTTCTTTCTTTTTTTTTTTTTTTGCTCCTCGCATTTTTCACACCTTTTCATGCTCCTGGTCTTTTTTTTTTTTTTTCCTCCTCGCTTTTTTCACACCTTTTCATGCTCCTGGTCTTTTTTTTTTTTTTTTTTTTTGCTCCTCGAATTTTCACACCTTTTCATGCTCCTGGTCTTTCTTTTTTTTTTTTTTTTTTTGTTCCTCGAATTTTTCACACCTTTTCATGCTCCTCGCATTTTTCACACATCTTCATGCTCCTCGCATTTTTCACAACTTTTCATGCTCGTCGCATTTTTCACACCTTTTCATGCTCCTGGTCTTTCTTTTTTTTTTTTTGCTCCCCGCATTTTTCACACCTTATCATGCTCCTGGTCTTTCTTTTTTTTTTTTTTTTTTTTGCTCCTCGCATTTTTCACACCTCTTCATGCTCCTTGCATTTTTCACAACTTTTCATGCTCGTCGCATTTTTCACACCTTTTCATGCTCCTGGTCTTTCTTTTTTTTTTTTTTGCTCCCCACATTTTTCACACCTTTTCATGCTCCTGGTCTTTCTTTTTTTTTTTTTTTTTTGCTCCTCGCATTTTTCACACCTTTTCATGCTCCTGGTCTTTTTTTTCTCTTTTGCTCCTCGCATTTTTCACACCTTTTCATGCTCCTGGTCTTTCTTTTTATTTTTTTGCTCCTCGCATTTTTCACACCTTTTCATGCTCCTGGTCTTTTTTTTCTCTTTTGCTCCTCGCATTTTTCACACCTTTTCATGCTCCTGGTCTTTCTTTTTTTTTTTTTGCTCCTCGCATTTTTCACACCTTTTCATGCTCCTGGTCTTTCTTTTTTTTTTTTTGCTCCTCGCATTTTTCACACCTTTTCATGCTCCTGGTCTTTTTTTTCTCTTTTGCTCCTCGCATTTGTCACACCTTTTCATGCTCCTGGTCTTTCTTTTTTTTTTTTTTTTTTTGCTCCTCGCATTTTTCACACCTTTTCATGTTCCTGGTCTCTTTTTTTTTTTTTTTTTTTTTTGCTCCTCGCATTTTTCACACATTTTCATGCTCCAGGTCTTTTTTTTTTTTTTTTGCTCCTCGCATTTTTCACACCTTTTCATGCTCCTGGTCTCTTTTTTTTTTTTTTTTTTTTTGCTCCTCGCATTTTTCACACCTTTTCATGCTCCTCGCATTTTTCACACCTCTTCATGCTCCTCGCATTTTTCACAACTTTTCATGCTCCTCGCATTTTTCACACCTTTTCATGCTCCTCGCATTTTTCACACCTCTTCATGCTCCTCGCATTTTTCACAACTTTTCATGCTCGTTGCATTTTTCACACCTTTTCATGCTCCTGGTCTTTCTTTTTTTTTTTTTGCTCCCCGCATTTTTCACACCTTTTCATGCTCCTGGTCTTTCTTTTTTTTTTTTTTGCTCCTCGCATTTTTTACACCTTTTCATGCTCCTGGTCTTTTTTTTCTCTTTTGCTCCTCGCATTTTTCACACCTTTTCATGCTCCTGGTCTTTCTTTTTTTTTTTTTGCTCCTCGCATTTTTCACACCTTTTCATGCTCCTGGTCTTTCTCTTTTTTTTTTTGCTCCTCGCATTTTTCACACCTTTTCATGCTCCTGGTCTTTTTTTTCTCTTTTGCTCCTCGCATTTTTCACACCTTTTCATGCTCCTGGTCTTTCTTTTTTTTTTTTTTGCTCCTCGCATTTTTCACACCTTTTCATGCTCCTGGTCTTTCTTTTTTTTTTTTTTGCTCCTCGCATTTTTCACACCTTTTCATGCTCCTGGTCTTTTTTTTCTCTTTTGCTCCTCGCATTTGTCACACCTTTTCATGCTCCTGGTCTTTCTTTTTTTTTTTTTTTTTTTGCTCCTCGCATTTTTCACACCTTTTCATGTTCCTGGTCTCTTTTTTTTTTTTTTTTTTTTTTTGCTCCTCGCATTTTTCACACATTTTCATGCTCCAGGTCTTTTTTTTTTTTTTTTTGCTCCTCGCATTTTTCACACCTTTTCATTCTCCTGGTTTTTTTTTTTTTTTTTTTTTTTTGCTCCTCGCATTTTTCACACCTTTTCATGCTCCTCGCATTTTTCACACCTCTTCATGCTCCTCGGATTTTTCACAACTTTTCATGCTCCTCGCATTTTTCACACCTTTTCATGCTCCTCGCATTTTTCACACCTCTTCATGCTCCTCGCATTTTTCACAACTTTTCATGCTCGTTGCATTTTTCACACCTTTTCATGTTCCTCGTCTTTTTTTTTTTTTTTTTTTGCTCCTCGCATTTTTCACACCTTTTCATGCTCCTGGTCTTTCTTTTTTTTTTTTCTCCTCGCAGTTTTCACACCTTTTCATGCTCCTGGTCTTTCTTTTTTTTTTTTTGCTCCTCGCATTTTTCACACCTTTTCATGCTCCTCGTCTTTTTTTTTTTTTTTGCTCCTCCTATTTTTCACACCTTTTCATGCTCCTGGTCTTTCTTTTTTTTTTTTTGCTCCTCGCATTTTTCACACCTTTTCATGCTCCTCGCATTTTTCACACCTTTTCATGCTCCTCGCATTTTTCACACCTTTTCATGCTCCTGGTCTTTCTTTTTTTTTTTTTTTTTTTTTTGCTCCTCGCATTTTTCACACCTTTTCATGCTCCTGGTCTTTCTTTCTTTCTTTTTTTTTTTTTTTTTGCTCCTCGCATTTTTCACACCTTTTCATGCTCCTGGTCTTTTTTTTTTTTTTTCCTCCTCGCATTTTTCACACCTTTTCATGCTCCTGGTCTTTTTTTTTTTTTTTTTTTTTGCTCCTCGAATTTTCACACCTTTTCATGCTCCTGGTCTTTCTTTTTTTTTTTTTTTTTTTGCTCCTCGCATTTTTCACACCTCTTCATGCTCCTTGCATTTTTCACAACTTTTCATGCTCGTCGCATTTTTCACACCTTTTCATGCTCCTGGTCTTTCTTTTTTTTTTTTTTGCTCCCCACATTTTTCACACCTTTTCATGCTCCTGGTCTTTCTTTTTTTTTTTTTTTTTTGCTCCTCGCATTTTTCACACCTTTTCATGCTCCTGGTCTTTTTTTTTTTTTTTGCTCCTCGCATTTTTCACACCTTTTCATGCTCCTGGTCTTTTTTTTCTCTTTTGCTCCTCGCATTTTTCACACCTTTTCATGCTCCTGGTCTTTCTTTTTATTTTTTTGCTCCTCGCATTTTTCACACCTTTTCATGCTCCTGGTCTTTTTTTTCTCTTTTGCTCCTCGCATTTTTCACACCTTTTCATGCTCCTGGTCTTTCTTTTTTTTTTTTTGCTCCTCTCCTTTTTCACACCTTTTCATGCTCCTGGTCTTTCTTTTTTTTTTTTTGCTCCTCGCATTTTTCACAACTTTTCATGCTCCTGGTCTTTTTTTTCTCTTTTGCTCCTCTCATTTGTCACACCTTTTCATGCTCCTGGTCTTTCTTTTTTTTTTTTTTTTTTTGCTCCTCGCATTTTTCACACCTTTTCATGTTCCTGGTCTCTTTTTTTTTTTTTTTTTTTTTTTTGCTCCTCGCATTTTTCACACATTTTCATGCTCCAGGTCTTTTTTTTTTTTTTTTGCTCCTCGCATTTTTCACACCTTTTCATGCTCCTCGCATTTTTCACACCTCTTCATGCTCCTCGCATTTTTCACAACTTTTCATGCTCCTCGCATTTTTCACACCTTTTCATGCTCCTCGCATTTTTCACAGCTCTTCATGCTCCTCGCATTTTTCACAACTTTTCATGCTCGTTGCATTTTTCACACCTTTTCATGTTCCTCGTCTTTTTTTTTTTTTTTTTTTTCTCCTCGCATTTTTCACACCTTTTCATGCTCCTGGTCTTTCTTTTTTTTTTTTCTCCTCGCAGTTTTCACACCTTTTCATGCTCCTGGTCTTTCTTTTTTTTTTTTTTGCTCCTCGCATTTTTCACACCTTTTCATGCTCCTGGTCTTTCTTTTTTTTTTTTTGCTCCTCTCATTTTTCACACCTTTTCATGCTCCTCGCATTTTTCACACCTTTTCATGCTCCTCGCATTTTTCACAGCTTTTCATGCTCCTGGTCTTTCTTTTTTTTTTTTTTTTTTTTTTGTTCCTCGCATTTTTCACACCTTTTCATGCTCCTGGTCTTTCTTTCTTTCTTTTTTTTTTTTTTTGCTCCTCGCATTTTTCACACCTTTTCATGCTCCTGGTCTTTTTTTTTTTTTTTGCTCCTCGCATTTTTCACACCTTTTCATGCTCCTGGTCTTTTTTTTTTTTTTTTTTTTTTGCTCCTCGAATTTTCACACCTTTTCATGCTCCTGGTCTTTCTTTTTTTTTTTTTTTTTTGTTCCTCGAATTTTTCACACCTTTTCATGCTCCTCGCATTTTTCACACATCTTCATGCTCCTCGCATTTTTCACAACTTTTCATGCTCGTCGCATTTTTCACACCTTTTCATGCTCCTGGTCTTTCTTTTTTTTTTTTTGCTCCCCGCATTTTTCACACCTTATCATGCTCCTGGTCTTTCTTTTTTTTTTTTTTTTTTTTGCTCCTCGCATTTTTCACACCTCTTCATGCTCCTTGCATTTTTCACAACTTTTCATGCTCGTCGCATTTTTCACACCTTTTAATGCTCCTGGTCTTTCTTTTTTTTTTTTTTGCTCCCCACATTTTTCACACCTTTTCATGCTCCTGGTCTTTCTTTTTTTTTTTTTTTTTTTGCTCCTCGCATTTTTCACACCTTTTCATGCTCCTGGTCTTTTTTTTTTTTTTTGCTCCTCGCATTTTTCACACCTTTTCATGCTCCTGGTCTTTTTTTTCTCTTTTGCTCCTCGCATTTTTCACACCTTTTCATGCTCCTGGTCTTTCTTTCTTTCTTTTTTTTTTTTTTTTTTGCTCCTCGCATTTTTCACACCTTTTCATGCTCCTTGCATTTTTCACAACTTTTCATGCTCCTCGCATTTTTCACACCTTTTCATGCTCCTTGCATTTTTCACAGCTTTTCATGCTCCTGGTCTTTCTTTTTTTTTTTTTGCTCCTCCCATTTTTCACACCTTTTCATGCTCCTGGTCTTTTTTTTTTTTTTTTTTTGCTCCTCGAATTTTTCACATCTTTTCATGCTCCTGGTCTTTTTTTTTTTTTTTTGCTCCTCGAATTTTTCACACCTTTTCATGCTCCTCGCATTTTTCACACCTCTTCATGCTCCTCGCATTTTTCACAACTTTTCATGCTCCTCGAATTTTTCAAACATTTTCATGCTCCTGGTCTTTTTTTTTTTTTTGCTCCTCGCATTTTTCACACCTTTTCATGCTCCTGGTCTTTCTTTTTTTTTTTTTTTTTTTACTCCTCGCATTTTTCACACCTTTTCATGCTCCTGGTCTTTCTTTCTTTCTTTTTTTTTTTTTTTGCTCCTCGCATTTTTCACACCTTTTCATGCTCCTGGTCTTTTTTTTTTTTTTTTTCCTCCTCGAATTTTTCACACCTTTTCACGCTCCTGGTCTTTTTTTTTTTTTTTGCTCCTCGAATTTTTCACACCTTATCATGCTCCTCGCATTTTTCACACCTCTTCATGCTCCTCGCATTTTTCACAACTTTTCATGCTCGTCGCATTTTTCACACCTTTTCATGCTCCTGGTCTTTCTTTTTTTTTTTTGCTCCTCGCATTTTTCACACCTTTTCATGTTCCTTGTCTTTTTTTTTTTTTTTTTTTGCTCCTCGCATTTTTCACACCTTTTCATGCTCCTGGTCTTTCTTTCTTTCTTTTTTTTTTTTTTTTTGCTCCTCGCATTTTTCACACCTTTTCATGCTCCTTGCATTTTTCACAACTTTTCATGCTCCTCGCATTTTTCACACCTTTTCATGCTCCTTGCATTTTTCACAGCTTTTCATGCTCCTGGTCTTTCTTTTTTTTTTTTTGCTCCTCCCATTTTTCACACCTTTTCATGCTCCTGGTCTTTTTTTTTTTTTTTTTTTTTGCTCCTCGAATTTTTCACATCTTTTCATGCTCCTGGTCTTTTTTTTTTTTTTTTTGCTCCTCGAATTTTTCACATCTTTTCATGATCCTGGTCTTTCTTTTTTTTTTTTGCTCCTCGCATTTTTCACACCTTTTCATGCTACTTGCATTTTTCACACCTTTTCATGCTCCTGGCCTTTTTTTTTTTTTTCCCTCGCATTTTTCACACCTTTTCATGCTCCTGGTCTTTCTTTTTTTTTTTTGCTCCTCGCATTTTTCACACCTTTTCATGCTCCTCGCATTTTTCACACCTCTTCATGCTCCTCGCATTTTTCACAACTTTTCATGCTCGTCGCATTTTTCACACCTTTTCATGCTCCTGGTCTTTTTTTTTTTTTCGCTCCTCGAATTTTTCACACCTTTTCATGCTCCTTGCATTTTTCACACTTCTTCATGCTCCTCGCATTTTTCACAACTTTTCATGCTCGTCGCATTTTTCACACCTTTTCATGCTCCTGGTCTTTCTTTTTTTTTTTTTTGCTCCCCGCATTTTTCCCACCTTTTCATGCTCCTGGTCTTTCTTTTTTTTTTTTTTTTGCTCCTCGAATTTTTCACACCTTTTCATGCTCCTGGTCTTTTTTTTTTTTTTTTCCTCCTCGCATTTTTCACCCCTTTTCCTGCTCCTGGTCTTTTTTTTTTTTTTTTTTTGCTCCTCGAATTTTTCACACCTTTTCATGCTCCTGGTCTTTTTTTTTTTTTTGCTCTTCGCATTTTTCACACATTTTCATGCTCCTTGTCTTTTTTTTTTTTTTTTTTTTTGCTCCTCGCATTTTTCACACCTTTTCATGCTCCTGGTCTTTCTTTTTTATTTTTTGATCCTCGCATTTTTCACACCTTTTCATGCTAATGGTCTTTCTTTTTTTTTTTTTTTTTTTTGCTCCTCGCATTTTTCACACCTTTTCATGCTCCTGGTCTTTTTTTTTTTTTTTTTTTTGCTCCTCGAATTTTTCACACCTTTTCATGCTCCTCGCATTTTTCACACATCTTCATGCTCCTCGCATTTTTCACAACTTTTCATGCTCGTCGCATTTTTCACACCTTTTCATGCTCCTGGTCTGTCTTTTTTTTTTTTTGCTCCCCTCTTTTTTCACTCCTTTTCATGCTCCTGGTCTTTCTTTTTTTTTTTTTTTTTTTTTGCTCCTCGCAATTTTCACACCTTTTCATGCTCCTGGTCTTTTTTTTTTTTTTGCTCCTCGCATTTTTCACACCTTTTCATTCTCCTGGTCTTTCTTTTTTTTTTTTTGCTCCTCGCATTTTTCACACCTTTTCATGCTCCTGGTCTTTCTTTTTTTTTTTTTGCTCCTCTCATTTTTCACACCTCTTCATGCTCCTCGCATTTTTCACACCTTTTCATGTTCCTCGTCTTTTTTTTTTTTTTTTTTTGCTCCTCGCATTTTTCACACCTTTTCATGCTCCTGGTCTTTCTTTCTTTCTTTTTTTTTTTTTTTTTTGCTCCTCACATTTTTCACACCTTTTCATGCTCCTTGCATTTTTCACAACTTTTCATGCTCCTCGCATTTTTCACAACTTTTCATGCTCGTCGCATTTTTCACACCTTTTCATGCTCCTGGTCTTTCTTTTTTTTTTTTGCTCCTCGCATTTTTCACACCTTTTCATGTTCCTTGTCTTTTTTTTTTTTTTTTTTTTGCTCCTCGCATTTTTCACACCTTTTCATGCTCCTGGTCTTTCTTTCTTTCTTTTTTTTTTTTTTTTTTGCTCCTTGCATTTTTCACACCTTTTCATGCTCCTGGTCTTTTTTTTCTCTTTTGCTCCTCGCATTTGTCACACCTTTTCATGCTCCTGGTCTTTCTTTTTTTTTTTTTTTTTTTTGCTCCTCGCATTTTTCACACCTTTTCATGTTCCTGGTCTCTTTTTTTTTTTTTTTTTTTTGCTCCTCGCATTTTTCACACTTTTTCATGCTCCTGGTCTTTTTTTTTTTTTTTTGCTCCTCGCTTTTTTCACACCTTTTCATGCTCCTGGTCTCTTTTTTTTTTTTTTTTTTTTTTTGCTCCTCGCATTTTTCACACCTTTTCATGCTCCTCGCATTTTTCACACCTCTTCATGCTCCTCGCATTTTTCACAACTTTTCATGCTCCTCGCATTTTTCACACCTTTTCATGCTCCTCGCATTTTTCACACCTCTTCATGCTCCTCGCATTTTTCACACCTTTTCATGTTCCTCGTCTTTTTTTTTTTTTTTTTTTGCTCCTCGCATTTTTCACACCTTTTCATGCTCCTGGTCTTTCTTTCTTTTTTTTTTTTTTTTTTTTTTGCTCCTCACATTTTTCACACCTTTTCATGCTCCTTGCATTTTTCACAACTTTTCATGCTCCTCGCATTTTTCACACCTTTTCATGCTCCTTGCATTTTTCACACCTTTTCATGCTCCTGGTCTTTCTTTTTTTTTTTTTGCTCCTCCCATTTTTCACACCTTTTCATGCTCCTGGTCTTTTTTTTTTTTTTTTTCCTCCTCGAATTTTTCACACCTTTTCATGCTCCTGGTCTTTTTTTTTTTTTTTGCTCCTCGAATTTTTCACACCTTATCATGCTCCTCGCATTTTTCACACCTCTTCATGCTCCTCGCATTTTTCACAACTTTTCATGCTCGTCGCATTTTTCACACCTTTTCATGCTCCTGGTCTTTCTTTTTTTTTTTTTGCTCCTCGCATTTTTCACACCTTTTCATGTTCCTTGCCTTTTTTTTTTTTTTTTTTTTGCTCCTCGCATTTTTCACACCTTTTCATGCTCCTGGTCTTTCTTTCTTTCTTTTTTTTTTTTTTTTTGCTCCTCGCATTTTTCACACCTTTTCATGTTCCTCGTCTTTTTTTTTTTTTTTTTTTGCTCCTCGCATTTTTCACACCTTTTCATGCTCCTGGTCTTTCTTTCTTTCTTTTTTTTTTTTTTTTGCTCCTCGAATTTTTCACACCTTTTCATGCTCCTGGTCTTTTTTTTTTTTTTTTTTGCTCCTCGCATTTTTAACACCTTTTCATGCTCGTGGTCTTTTTTTTTTTTTTGCTCCTCGCATTTTTCACACCTTTTCATGCTCCTGGTCTTTTTTTTTTTTTTTTTTTGCTCCTCAAATTTTTCACACCTTTTCATGCTCCTCGCATTTTTCACATCTTTTCATGCTCCTGGTCTTTTTTTTTTTTTTTTTTTTTTTTTTCTCCTCCCCTTTTTCACACCTTTTCATGCTCCTGGTCTTTTTTTTTTTTTTTTTTTTTGCTCCTCGAATTTTTCACACATTTTCATGCTCCTGGTCTTTTTTTTTTTTTTTTTTTGCTCCTCGAATTTTTCACACCTTTTCATTCTCCTCGCATTTTTCACACCTTTTCATGCTCCTGTTCTTTTTTTTTTTTTTTTTTTTTGCTCCTCGCATTTTTCACACCTTTTCATGCTCCTGGTTTTTTTTTCTTTTTTGCTCCTCAAATTTTTCACACCTTTTCATCCTCCTCGCATTTTTCACACCTCTTCATGCTCCTCGCATTTTTCACAACTTTTCATGCTCGTCGCATTTTTCACACCTTTTCATGCTTCTTGCATTTTTCACACCTTTTCATGCTCCTGGTCTTTCTTTTTTTTTTTTTGCTCCTCGTTTTTTTCACACCTTTTCTTGCTCCTGGTCTTTCTTTCTTTCTTTTTTTTTTTTTTTTGCTCCTCGCATTTTTCACACCTTTTCATGCTCCTGGTCTTTTTTTTTTTTTTTTTTGCTCCTCGAATTTTTCACACCTTTTCATGCTCCTGGTCTTTTTTTTTTTTGCTCCTCGCATTTTTCACACCTTTTCATGCTCCTCGCATTTTTGACACCTCTTCATGCTCCTCGCATTTTTCACAACTTTTCATGCTCGTCGCATTTTTCACACCTTTTCATGCTCCTGGTCTTTCTTTTTTTTTTTTTTGCTCCCCGGATTTTTCACACCTTTTCATGCTCCTGGTCTTTCTTTTTTTTTTTTTTTTTTTTGCTCCTCGCATTTTTCACACCTTTTCATGCTCCTCGCATTTTTCACACCTCTTCATGATCCTCGCATTTTTCACAACTTTTCATGCTCGTCGCATTTTTCACACCTTTTCATGCTCCTGGTCTTTCTTTTTTTTTTTTTTTGCTCCTCGCGTTTTTCACACCTTTTCATGCTCCTGGTCTTTTTTTTTTTTTTGCTCCCCGGATTTTTCACACCTTTTCATGCTCCTGGTCTTTCTTTTTTTTTTTTTTGCTCCTCGCATTTTTCACACCTTTTCATGTTCCTGGTCTCTTTTTTTTTTTTTGCTCCTCGCATTTTTCACACCTTTTCATGCTCTTGGTCTTTCTTTTTTTTTTTTTGCTCCTCGCATTTTTCACACCTTTTCATGCTCCTCGCATTTTTCACACCTTTTCATGCTCCTGGTCTTTCTTTCTTTCTTTTTTTTTTTTTTTTTGCTCCTCGAATTTTTCACACCTTTTCATGCTCCTCGCATTTTTGACACCTCTTCATGCTCCTCGCATTTTTCACAACTTTTCATGCTCGTCGCATTTTTCACACCTTTTCATGCTCCTGGTCTTTCTTTTTTTTTTTTTGCTCTTCGCATTTTTCACACCTTTTCATGCTCCTGGTCTTTTTTTTTTTTTTTTTTTTTTTGCTCCTCGCATTTTTCACACCTTTTCATGCTAATGGTCTTTCTTTTTTTTTTTTTTTTTTTTTTGCTCCTCGCATTTTTCACACCTTTTCATGCTGCTGGTCTTTTTTTTTTTTTTTTTTTTGCTCCTCGAATTTTTCACACCTTTTCATGCTCCTGGCATTTTTCACACATCTTCATGCTTCTCGCATTTTTCACAACTTTTCATGCTCCTCGCATTTTTCACACCTTTTCATGCTCCTGGTCTTTCTTTTTTTTTTTTTGCTCCCCGCATTTATCACACCTTTTCATGCTCCTGGTCTTTCTTTTTTTTTTTTTTTTTTTTGCTCCTCGCATTTTTCACACCTTTTCATGCTCCTGGTCTTTTTTTTCTCTTTTGCTCCTCGCATTTTTCACACCTTTTCATGCTCCTGGTCTTTTTTTTTTTTTTTTTTTTTTTGCTCCTCGAATTTTTCACACCTTTTCATGCTCCTCGCATTTTTCACACCTCTTCATACTCCTCGCATTTTTCACAACTTTTCATGCTCGTCGCATTTTTCACACCTTTTCATGCTCCTGGTCTTCCTTTTTTTTTTTTTGCTCTTCGCATTTTTCACACCTTTTCATGCTCCTGGTCTTTTTTTTTTTTTTTTTTTTTTTGCTCCTCGCATTTTTCACACCTTTTCATGCTCCTGGTCTTTCTTTTTTATTTTTTGTTCCTCGCCTTTTTCACACCTTTTCATGCTAATGGTCTTTCTTTTTTTTTTTTTTTTTTTTTGCTCCTCGCATTTTTCACACATTTTCATGCTCCTGGTCTTTTTTTTTTTTTTTTTTTTGCTCCTCGAATTTTTCACACCTTTTCATGCTCCTCGCATTTTTCACACATCTTCATGCTTCTCGCATTTTTCACAACTTTTCATGCTCGTCGCATTTTTCACACCTTTTCATGCTCCTGGTCTTTCTTTTTTTTTTTTTGCTCCCCGCATTTTTCACACCTTTTCATGCTCCTGGTCTTTCTTTTTTTTTTTTTGCTCCTCGCATTTTTCACACCTTTTCATGCTCCTGGTCTTTCTTTTTTTTTTTTTGCTCCTCGCATTTTTCACACCTTTTCATGCTCCTGGTCTTTTTTTTTTTTTTTTTTTTTTTGCTCCTCGCATTTTTCACACCTTTTCATGCTCCTGGTCTTTTTTTTTTTTTTTTGCTCCTCGCATTTTTCACACCTTTTCATGCTCCTGGTCTCTTTTTTTTTTTTTTGCTCCTCGCATTTTTCACACCTTTTCATGCTCCTCGCATTTTTCACACCTCTTCATGCTCCTCGCATTTTTCACAACTTTTCATGCTCCTCGCATTTTTCACACCTTTTCATGCTCCTCGCATTTTTCACACCTCTTCATGCTCCTCGCATTTTTCACACCTTTTCATGTTCCTCGTCTTTTTTTTTTTTTTTTTTTGCTCCTCGCATTTTTCACACCTTTTCATGCTCCTGGTCTTTCTTTCTTTCTTTTTTTTTTTTTTTTTTGCTCCTCACATTTTTCACACCTTTTCATTCTCCTTGCATTTTTCACAACTTTTCATGCTCCTCGCATTTTTCACAACTTTTCATGCTCGTCGCATTTTTCACACCTTTTCATGCTCCTGGTCTTTCTTTTTTTTTTTTTTTTTGCTCCTCACATTTTTCACACCTTTTCATGCTCGTCGCATTTTTCACACCTTTTCATGCTCCTGGTCTTTCTTTTTTTTTTTTTTTTTGCTCCTCACATTTTTCACACCTTTTCATGCTCCTTGCATTTTTCACACCTTTTCATGCTCCTCGCATTTTTCACACCTCTTCATGCTCCTCGCATTTTTCACACCTTTTCATGTTCCTCGTCTTTTTTTTTTTTTTTTTTGCTCCTCGCATTTTTCACACCTTTTCATGCTCCTGGTCTTTCTTTCTTTCTTTTTTTTTTTTTTTTTGCTCCTCACATTTTTCACACCTTTTCATGCTCCTTGCATTTTTCACAACTTTTCATGCTCCTCGCATTTTTCACAACTTTTCATGCTCGTCGCATTTTTCACACCTTTTCATGCTCCTGGTCTTTCTTTTTTTTTTTTGCTCCTCGCATTTTTCACACCTTTTCATGTTCCTTGTCTTTTTTTTTTTTTTTTTTGCCACTCGCATTTTTCACACCTTTTCATGCTCCTGGTCTTTCTTTCTTTCTTTTTTTTTTTTTTTTGCTCCTCGCATTTTTCACACCTTTTCATGTTCCTCGTCTTTTTTTTTTTTTTTTTTTGCTCCTCGCATTTTTCACACCTTTTCATGCTCCTGGTCTTTCTTTCTTTTTTTTTTTTTTTTTTTTGCTCCTCGCATTTTTCACACCTTTTCATGCTCCTCGCATTTGTCACACCTTTTCATGCTCCTGGTCTTTCTTTTTTTTTTTTTTTTTTTTTGCTCCTCGCATTTTTCACACCTTTTCATGTTCCTGGTCTCTTTTTTTTTTTTTTTTTTTTGCTCCTCGCATTTTTCACACCTTTTCATGCTCCTGGTCTTTTTTTTTTTTTTTTGCTCCTCGCATTTTTTACACCTTTTCTTGCTCCTGCTCTCTTTTTTTTTTTTTTTTTTTTTTGCTCCTCGCATTTTTCACACCTTTTCATGCTCCTCGCATTTTTCACACCTCTTCATGCTCCTCGCATTTTTCACAACTTTTCATGCTCCTCGCATTTTTCACACCTTTTCATGCTCCTCGCATTTTTCACACCTCTTCATGCTCCTCGCATTTTTCACACCTTTTCATGTTCCTCGTCTTTTTTTTTTTTTTTTTTGCTCCTCGCATTTTTCACACCTTTTCATGCTCCTGGTCTTTTTTTTTTTTTTTTTTTTTTTTTTTTTGCTCCTCACATTTTTCACACCTTTTCATGCTCCTTGCATTTTTCACACCTTTTCATGCTCCTCGCATTTTTCACACCTTTTCATGCTCCTTGCATTTTTCACACCTTTTCATGCTCCTGGTCTTTCTTTTTTTTTTTTTGCTCCTCCCATTTTTCACACCTTTTCATGCTCCTGGTCTTTTTTTTTTTTTTTTTCCTCCTCGAATTTTTCACACCTTTTCATGCTCCTGGTCTTTTTTTTTTTTTTTTGCTCCTCGAATTTTTCACACCTTATCATGCTCCTCGCATTTTTCACACCTCTTCATGCTCCTCGCATTTTTCACAACTTTTCATGCTCGTCGCATTTTTCACACCTTTTCATGCTCCTGGTCTTTTTTTTTTTTTTTTTCTCCTCGCATTTTTCACACCTTTTCATGTTCCTTGCCTTTTTTTTTTTTTTTTTTTGGCTCCTCGCATTTTTCACACCTTTTCATGCTCCTGGTCTTTCTTTCTTTCTTTTTTTTTTTTTTTTTGCTCCTCGCATTTTTCACACCTTTTCATGTTCCTCGTCTTTTTTTTTTTTTTTTTTTTGCTCCTCGCATTTTTCACACCTTTTCATGCTCCTGGTCTTTCTTTCTTTCTTTTTTTTTTTTTTTTGCTCCTCGAATTTTTCACACCTTTTCATGCTCCTGGTCTTTTTTTTTTTTTTTTTGCTCCTCGCATTTTTAACACCTTTTCATGCTCGTGGTCTTTTTTTTTTTTTTGCTCCTCGCATTTTTCACACCTTTTCATGCTCCTGGTCTTTTTTTTTTTTTTTTTTGCTCCTCAAATTTTTCACACCTTTTCATGCTCCTCGCATTTTTCACATCTTTTCATGCTCCTGGTCTTTTTTTTTTTTTTTTTGCTCCTCGCATTTTTCACACCTTTTCATGCTCCTGGTCTTTTTTTTTTTTTTTTTTTTGCTCCTCGAATTTTTCACACATTTTCATGCTCCTGGTCTTTTTTTTTTTTTTTTTTGCTCCTCGAATTTTTCACACCTTTTCATTCTCCTCGCATTTTTCACACCTTTTCATGCTCCTGGTTTTTTTTTCTTTTTTGCTCCTCAAATTTTTCACACCTTTTCATCCTCCTCGCATTTTTGACACCTCTTCATGCTCCTCGCATTTTTCACAACTTTTCATGCTCGTCGCATTTTTCACACCTTTTCATGCTCCTGGTCTTTCTTTTTTTTTTTTTTGCTCCCCGGATTTTTCACACCTTTTCATGCTCCTGGTCTTTCTTTTTTTTTTTTTTTTTTTTGCTCCTCGAATTTTTCACACCTTTTCATGCTCCTCGCATTTTTCACACCTCTTCATGCTCCTCGCATTTTTCACAACTTTTCATGCTCGTCGCATTTTTCACACCTTTTCATGCTCCTGGTCTTTCTTTTTTTTTTTTTTTGCTCCTCGCGTTTTTCACACCTTTTCATGCTCCTGGTCTTTTTTTTTTTTTTGCTCCCCGGATTTTTCACACCTTTTCATGCTCCTGGTCTTTCTTTTTTTTTTTTTTGCTCCTCGCATTTTTCACACCTTTTCATGTTCCTGGTCTCTTTTTTTTTTTTTGCTCCTCGCATTTTTCACACCTTTTCATGCTCTTGGTCTTTCTTTTTTTTTTTTTGCTCCTCGCATTTTTCACACCTTTTCATGCTCCTCGCATTTTTCACACCTTTTCATGCTCCTGGTCTTTCTTTCTTTCTTTTTTTTTTTTTTTTTGCTCCTCGAATTTTTCACACCTTTTCATGCTCCTCGCATTTTTGACACCTCTTCATGCTCCTCGCATTTTTCACAACTTTTCATGCTCGTCGCATTTTTCACACCTTTTCATGCTCCTGGTCTTTCTTTTTTTTTTTTTGCTCTTCGCATTTTTCACACCTTTTCATGCTCCTGGTCTTTTTTTTTTTTTTTTTTTTTTGCTCCTCGCATTTTTCACACCTTTTCATGCTAATGGTCTTTCTTTTTTTTTTTTTTTTTTTTTGCTCCTCGCATTTTTCACACCTTTTCATGCTGCTGGTCTTTTTTTTTTTTTTTTTTTGCTCCTCGAAATTTTCACACCTTTTCATGCTCCTGGCATTTTTCACACATCTTCATGCTTCTCGCATTTTTCACAACTTTTCATGCTCCTCGCATTTTTCACACCTTTTCATGCTCCTGGTCTTTCTTTTTTTTTTTTTGCTCCCCGCATTTATCACACCTTTTCATGCTCCTGGTCTTTCTTTTTTTTTTTTTTTTTTTTGCTCCTCGCATTTTTCACACCTTTTCATGCTCCTGGTCTTTTTTTTCTCTTTTGCTCCTCGCATTTTTCACACCTTTTCATGCTCCTGGTCTTTTTTTTTTTTTTTTTTTTTTGCTCCTCGAATTTTTCACACCTTTTCATGCTCCTCGCATTTTTCACACCTCTTCATACTCCTCGCATTTTTCACAACTTTTCATGCTCGTCGCATTTTTCACACCTTTTCATGCTCCTGGTCTTCCTTTTTTTTTTTTTGCTCCTCGCGTTTTTCACACCTTTTCATGCTCCTGGTCTTTTTTTTTTTTTTGCTCCCCGGATTTTTCACACCTTTTCATGCTCCTGGTCTTTCTTTTTTTTTTTTTTGCTCCTCGCATTTTTCACACCTTTTCATGTTCCTGGTCTCTTTTTTTTTTTTTGCTCCTCGCATTTTTCACACCTTTTCATGCTCTTGGTCTTTCTTTTTTTTTTTTTGCTCCTCGCATTTTTCACACCTTTTCATGCTCCTCGCATTTTTCACACCTTTTCATGCTCCTGGTCTTTCTTTCTTTCTTTTTTTTTTTTTTTTTGCTCCTCGAATTTTTCACACCTTTTCATGCTCCTCGCATTTTTGACACCTCTTCATGCTCCTCGCATTTTTCACAACTTTTCATGCTCGTCGCATTTTTCACACCTTTTCATGCTCCTGGTCTTTCTTTTTTTTTTTTTGCTCTTCGCATTTTTCACACCTTTTCATGCTCCTGGTCTTTTTTTTTTTTTTTTTTTTTTTGCTCCTCGCATTTTTCACACCTTTTCATGCTAATGGTCTTTCTTTTTTTTTTTTTTTTTTTTGCTCCTCGCATTTTTCACACCTTTTCATGCTGCTGGTCTTTTTTTTTTTTTTTTTTTGCTCCTCGAAATTTTCACACCTTTTCATGCTCCTGGCATTTTTCACACATCTTCATGCTTCTCGCATTTTTCACAACTTTTCATGCTCCTCGCATTTTTCACACCTTTTCATGCTCCTGGTCTTTCTTTTTTTTTTTTTTGCTCCCCGCATTTATCACACCTTTTCATGCTCCTGGTCTTTCTTTTTTTTTTTTTTTTTTTTTGCTCCTCGCATTTTTCACACCTTTTCATGCTCCTGGTCTTTTTTTTCTCTTTTGCTCCTCGCATTTTTCACACCTTTTCATGCTCCTGGTCTTTTTTTTTTTTTTTTTTTTTTGCTCCTCGAATTTTTCACACCTTTTCATGCTCCTCGCATTTTTCACACATCTTCATGCTTCTCGCATTTTTCACAACTTTTCATGCTCGTCGCATTTTTCACACCTTTTCATGCTCCTGGTCTTTCTTTTTTTTTTTTTGCTCCCCGCATTTTTCACACCTTTTCATGCTCCTGGTCTTTCTTTTTTTTTTTTTGCTCCTCGCATTTTTCACACCTTTTCATGCTCCTGGTCTTTCTTTTTTTTTTTTTGCTCCTCGCATTTTTCACACCTTTTCATGCTCCTGGTCTTTTTTTTTTTTTTTTTTTTTTTGCTCCTCGCATTTTTCACACCTTTTCATGCTCCTGGTCTTTTTTTTTTTTTTTTGCTCCTCGCATTTTTCACACCTTTTCATGCTCCTGGTCTCTTTTTTTTTTTTTTGCTCCTCGCATTTTTCACACCTTTTCATGCTCCTCGCATTTTTCACACCTCTTCATGCTCCTCGCATTTTTCACAACTTTTCATGCTCCTCGCATTTTTCACACCTTTTCATGCTCCTCGCATTTTTCACACCTCTTCATGCTCCTCGCATTTTTCACACCTTTTCATGTTCCTCGTCTTTTTTTTTTTTTTTTTTTGCTCCTCGCATTTTTCACACCTTTTCATGCTCCTGGTCTTTCTTTCTTTCTTTTTTTTTTTTTTTTTTTCTCTTCTCTTTTTTCACACCTTTTCTTCTTCCTGTTCTTTTTTTTTTTTTTTTTTTTTGCTCCTCGCATTTTTCACACCTTTTCATGCTCCTGGTCTTTCTTTCTTTCTTTTTTTTTTTTTTTTTTGCTCCTCGCATTTTTCACACCTTTTCATGCTCCTGTTCTTTTTTTTTTTTTTTTTTTTGCTCCTCGCATTTTTCACACCTTTTCATGCTCCTGGTTTTTTTTTTTTTTTTGCTCCTCACATTTTTCACACCTTTTCATCCTCCTCGCATTTTTCACACCTCTTCATGCTCCTCGCATTTTTCACAACTTTTCATGCTCGTCGCATTTTTCACACCTTTTCATGCTTCTTGCATTTTTCACACCTTTTCATGCTCCTGGTCTTTCTTTTTTTTTTTTGCTCCTCGCATTTTTCACACCTTTTCATGCTCCTGGTCTTTCTTTCTTTCTTTTTTTTTTTTTTTTTGCTCCTCGCATTTTTCACACCTTTTCATGCTCCTGGTCTTTTTTTTTTTTTTTTTTGCTCCTCGAATTTTTCACACCTTTTCATGCTCCTGGTCTTTTTTTTTTTTGCTCCTCGAATTTTTCACACCTTTTCATGCTCCTCGCATTTTTGACACCTCTTCATGCTCCTCGCATTTTTCACAACTTTTCATGCTCGTCGCATTTTTCACACCTTTTCATGCTCCTGGTCTTTCTTTTTTTTTTTTTTGCTCCCCGGATTTTTCACACCTTTTCATGCTCCTGGTCTTTCTTTTTTTTTTTTTTTTTTTTGCTCCTCGAATTTTTCACACCTTTTCATGCTCCTCGCATTTTTCACACCTCTTCATGCTCCTCGCATTTTTCACAACTTTTCATGCTCGTCGCATTTTTCACACCTTTTCATGCTCCTGGTCTTTCTTTTTTTTTTTTTTTGCTCCTCGCGTTTTTCACACCTTTTCATGCTCCTGGTCTTTTTTTTTTTTTTGCTCCCCGGATTTTTCACACCTTTTCATGCTCCTGGTCTTTCTTTTTTTTTTTTTTGCTCCTCGCATTTTTCACACCTTTTCATGTTCCTGGTCTCTTTTTTTTTTTTTGCTCCTCGCATTTTTCACACCTTTTCATGCTCCTGGTTTTTTTTTCTTTTTTGCTCCTCAAATTTTTCACACCTTTTCATCCTCCTCGCATTTTTCACACCTCTTCATGCTCCTCGCATTTTTCACAACTTTTCATGCTCGTCGCATTTTTCACACCTTTTCATGCTTCTTGCATTTTTCACACCTTTTCATGCTCCTGGTCTTTCTTTTTTTTTTTTTGCTCCTCGCATTTTTCACACCTTTTCATGCTCCTGGTCTTTCTTTCTTTCTTTTTTTTTTTTTTTTGCTCCTCGCATTTTTCACACCTTTTCATGCTCCTGGTCTTTTTTTTTTTTTTTTTTGCTCCTCGAATTTTTCACACCTTTTCATGCTCCTGGTCTTTTTTTTTTTTGCTCCTCGAATTTTTCACACCTTTTCATGCTCCTCGCATTTTTGACACCTCTTCATGCTCCTCGCATTTTTCACAACTTTTCATGCTCGTCGCATTTTTCACACCTTTTCATGCTCCTGGTCTTTCTTTTTTTTTTTTTTGCTCCCCGGATTTTTCACACCTTTTCATGCTCCTGGTCTTTCTTTTTTTTTTTTTTTTTTTTGCTCCTCGAATTTTTCACACCTTTTCATGCTCCTCGCATTTTTCACACCTCTTCATGCTCCTCGCATTTTTCACAACTTTTCATGCTCGTCGCATTTTTCACACCTTTTCATGCTCCTGGTCTTTCTTTTTTTTTTTTTTTTGCTCCTCGCGTTTTTCACACCTTTTCATGCTCCTGGTCTTTTTTTTTTTTTTGCTCCCCGGATTTTTCACACCTTTTCATGCTCCTGGTCTTTCTTTTTTTTTTTTTTGCTCCTCGCATTTTTCACACCTTTTCATGTTCCTGGTCTCTTTTTTTTTTTTTGCTCCTCGCATTTTTCACACCTTTTCATGCTCTTGGTCTTTCTTTTTTTTTTTTTGCTCCTCGCATTTTTCACACCTTTTCATGCTCCTCGCATTTTTCACACCTTTTCATGCTCCTGGTCTTTCTTTCTTTCTTTTTTTTTTTTTTTTTGCTCCTCGAATTTTTCACACCTTTTCATGCTCCTCGCATTTTTGACACCTCTTCATGCTCCTCGCATTTTTCACAACTTTTCATGCTCGTCACATTTTTCACACCTTTTCATGCTCCTGGTCTTTCTTTTTTTTTTTTTGCTCTTCGCATTTTTCACACCTTTTCATGCTCCTGGTCTTTTTTTTTTTTTTTTTTTTTTTGCTCCTCGCATTTTTCACACCTTTTCATGCTAATGGTCTTTCTTTTTTTTTTTTTTTTTTTTGCTCCTCGCATTTTTCACACCTTTTCATGCTGCTGGTCTTTTTTTTTTTTTTTTTTTGCTCCTCGAATTTTTCACACCTTTTCATGCTCCTGGCATTTTTCACACATCTTCATGCTTCTCGCATTTTTCACAACTTTTCATGCTCCTCGCATTTTTCACACCTTTTCATGCTCCTGGTCTTTCTTTTTTTTTTTTTGCTCCCCGCATTTATCACACCTTTTCATGCTCCTGGTCTTTCTTTTTTTTTTTTTTTTTTTTGCTCCTCGCATTTTTCACACCTTTTCATGCTCCTGGTCTTTTTTTTTTTTTTTTTTTTGCTCCTCGAATTTTTCACACATTTTCATGCTCCTGGTCTTTTTTTTTTTTTTTTTTGCTCCTCGAATTTTTCACACCTTTTCATTCTCCTCGCATTTTTCACACCTTTTCATGCTCCTGTTCTTTTTTTTTTTTTTTTTTTTGCTCCTCGCATTTTTCACACCTTTTCATGCTCCTGGTTTTTTTTTCTTTTTTGCTCCTCAAATTTTTCACACCTTTTCATCCTCCTCGCATTTTTCACACCTCTTCATGCTCCTCGCATTTTTCACAACTTTTCATGCTCGTCGCATTTTTCACACCTTTTCATGCTTCTTGCATTTTTCACACCTTTTCATGCTCCTGGTCTTTCTTTTTTTTTTTTTGCTCCTCGCATTTTTCACACCTTTTCATGCTCCTGGTCTTTCTTTCTTTCTTTTTTTTTTTTTTTTGCTCCTCGCATTTTTCACACCTTTTCATGCTCCTGGTCTTTTTTTTTTTTTTTTTTGCTCCTCGAATTTTTCACACCTTTTCATGCTCCTGGTCTTTTTTTTTTTTGCTCCTCGAATTTTTCACACCTTTTCATGCTCCTCGCATTTTTGACACCTCTTCATGCTCCTCGCATTTTTCACAACTTTTCATGCTCGTCGCATTTTTCACACCTTTTCATGCTCCTGGTCTTTCTTTTTTTTTTTTTTGCTCCCCGGATTTTTCACACCTTTTCATGCTCCTGGTCTTTCTTTTTTTTTTTTTGCTCCTCGAATTTTTCACACCTTTTCATGCTCCTCGCATTTTTCACACCTCTTCATGCTCCTCGCATTTTTCACAACTTTTCATGCTCGTCGCATTTTTCACACCTTTTCATGCTCCTGGTCTTTCTTTTTTTTTTTTTTTGCTCCTCGCGTTTTTCACACCTTTTCATGCTCCTGGTCTTTTTTTTTTTTTTGCTCCCCGGATTTTTCACACCTTTTCATGCTCCTGGTCTTTCTTTTTTTTTTTTTTGCTCCTCGCATTTTTCACACCTTTTCATGTTCCTGGTCTCTTTTTTTTTTTTTGCTCCTCGCATTTTTCACACCTTTTCATTCTCCTGGTTTTTTTTTTTTTTTTGCTCCTCAAATTTTTCACACCTTTTCATCCTCCTCGCATTTTTCACACCTCTTCATGCTCCTCGCATTTTTCACAACTTTTCATGCTCGTCGCATTTTTCACACCTTTTCATGCTTCTTGCATTTTTCACACCTTTTCATGCTCCTGGTCTTTCTTTTTTTTTTTTTGCTCCTCGCATTTTTCACACCTTTTCATGCTCCTGGTCTTTCTTTCTTTCTTTTTTTTTTTTTTTTGCTCCTCGCATTTTTCACACCTTTTCATGCTCCTGGTCTTTTTTTTTTTTTTTTTTGCTCCTCGAATTTTTCACACCTTTTCATGCTCCTGGTCTTTTTTTTTTTTGCTCCTCGAATTTTTCACACCTTTTCATGCTCCTCGCATTTTTGACACCTCTTCATGCTCCTCGCATTTTTCACAACTTTTCATGCTCGTCGCATTTTTCACACCTTTTCATGCTCCTGGTCTTTCTTTTTTTTTTTTTGGCTCCCCGGATTTTTCACACCTTTTCATGCTCCTGGTCTTTCTTTTTTTTTTTTTTTTTTTTGCTCCTCGAATTTTTCACACCTTTTCATGCTCCTCGCATTTTTCACACCTCTTCATGCTCCTCGCATTTTTCACAACTTTTCATGCTCGTCGCATTTTTCACACCTTTTCATGCTCCTGGTCTTTCTTTTTTTTTTTTTTTGCTCCTCGCGTTTTTCACACCTTTTCATGCTCCTGGTCTTTTTTTTTTTTTTGCTCCCCGGATTTTTCACACCTTTTCATGCTCCTGGTCTTTCTTTTTTTTTTTTTTGCTCCTCGCATTTTTCACACCTTTTCATGTTCCTGGTCTCTTTTTTTTTTTTTGCTCCTCGCATTTTTCACACCTTTTCATGCTCTTGGTCTTTCTTTTTTTTTTTTTGCTCCTCGCATTTTTCACACCTTTTCATGCTCCTCGCATTTTTCACACCTTTTCATGCTCCTGGTCTTTCTTTCTTTCTTTTTTTTTTTTTTTTTGCTCCTCGAATTTTTCACACCTTTTCATGCTCCTCGCATTTTTGACACCTCTTCATGCTCCTCGCATTTTTCACAACTTTTCATGCTCGTCGCATTTTTCACACCTTTTCATGCTCCTGGTCTTTCTTTTTTTTTTTTTGCTCTTCGCATTTTTCACACCTTTTCATGCTCCTGGTCTTTTTTTTTTTTTTTTTTTTTTTCTCCTCGCATTTTTCACACCTTTTCTTGCTAATGGTCTTTCTTTTTTTTTTTTTTTTTTTTGCTCCTCGCATTTTTCACACCTTTTCATGCTGCTGGTCTTTTTTTTTTTTTTTTTTTGCTCCTCGAATTTTTCACACCTTTTCATGCTCCTGGCATTTTTCACACATCTTCATGCTTCTCGCATTTTTCACAACTTTTCATGCTCCTCGCATTTTTCACACCTTTTCATGCTCCTGGTCTTTCTTTTTTTTTTTTTGCTCCCCGCATTTATCACACCTTTTCATGCTCCTGGTCTTTCTTTTTTTTTTTTTTTTTTTTGCTCCTCGCATTTTTCACACCTTTTCATGCTCCTGGTCTTTTTTTTCTCTTTTGCTCCTCGCATTTTTCACACCTTTTCATGCTCCTGGTCTTTTTTTTTTTTTTTTTTTTTTTGCTCCTCGAATTTTTCACACCTTTTCATGCTCCTCGCATTTTTCACACATCTTCATGCTTCTCGCATTTTTCACAACTTTTCATGCTCGTCGCATTTTTCACACCTTTTCATGCTCCTGGTCTTTCTTTTTTTTTTTTTGCTCCCCGCATTTTTCACACCTTTTCATGCTCCTGGTCTTTCTTTTTTTTTTTTTGCTCCTCGCATTTTTCACACCTTTTCATGCTCCTGGTCTTTCTTTTTTTTTTTTTGCTCCTCGCATTTTTCACACCTTTTCATGCTCCTGGTCTTTTTTTTTTTTTTTTTTTTTTTGCTCCTCGCATTTTTCACACCTTTTCATGCTCCTGGTCTTTTTTTTTTTTTTTTGCTCCTCGCATTTTTCACACCTTTTCATGCTCCTGGTCTCTTTTTTTTTTTTTTGCTCCTCGCATTTTTCACACCTTTTCATGCTCCTCGCATTTTTCACACCTCTTCATGCTCCTCGCATTTTTCACAACTTTTCATGCTCCTCGCATTTTTCACACCTTTTCATGCTCCTCGCATTTTTCACACCTCTTCATGCTCCTCGCATTTTTCACACCTTTTCATGTTCCTCGTCTTTTTTTTTTTTTTTTTTTGCTCCTCGCATTTTTCACACCTTTTCATGCTCCTGGTCTTTCTTTCTTTCTTTTTTTTTTTTTTTTTTGCTCCTCACATTTTTCACACCTTTTCATGCTCCTTGCATTTTTCACAACTTTTCATGCTCCTCGCATTTTTCACACCTTTTCATGCTCGTCGCATTTTTCACACCTTTTCATGCTCCTGGTCTTTCTTTTTTTTTTTTTTTTTGCTCCTCACATTTTTCACACCTTTTCATGCTCCTTGCATTTTTCACACCTTTTCATGCTCCTCGCATTTTTCACACCTCTTCATGCTCCTCGCATTTTTCACACCTTTTCATGTTCCTCGTCTTTTTTTTTTTTTTTTTTTGCTCCTCGCATTTTTCACACCTTTTCATGCTCCTGGTCTTTCTTTCTTTCTTTTTTTTTTTTTTTTGCTCCTCACATTTTTCACACCTTTTCATGCTCCTTGCATTTTTCACAACTTTTCATGCTCCTCGCATTTTTCACAACTTTTCATGCTCGTCGCATTTTTCACACCTTTTCATGCTCCTGGTCTTTCTTTTTTTTTTTTGCTCCTCGCATTTTTCACACCTTTTCATGTTCCTTGTCTTTTTTTTTTTTTTTTTTTGCCACTCGCATTTTTCACACCTTTTCATGCTCCTGGTCTTTCTTTCTTTCTTTTTTTTTTTTTTTTGCTCCTCGCATTTTTCACACCTTTTCATGTTCCTCGGCTTTTTTTTTTTTTTTTTTTTGCTCCTCGCATTTTTCACACCTTTTCATGCTCCTGGTCTTTCTTTTTTTCTTTTTTTTTTTTTTTTGCTCCTCGCATTTTTCACACCTTTTCATGCTCCTTGCATTTTTCACTCCTTTTCATGCTCCTGGTCTTTTTTTTCTCTTTTGCTCCTCGCATTTGTCACACCTTTTCATGCTCCTGGTATTTCTTTTTTTTTTTTTTTTTTTGCTCCTCGCATTTTTCACACCTTTTCATGTTCCTGGTCTCTTTTTTTTTTTTTTTTTTTTTGCTCCTCGCATTTTTCACACCTTTTCATGCTCCTGGTCTTTCTTTTTTTTTTTTTTTTTTTGCTCCTCGCATTTTTCACACCTTTTCATGCTCCTGGTCTTTCTTTCTTTCTTTTTTTTTTTTTTTTGCTCCTCGCATTTTTCACACCTTTTCATGCTCCTGGTCTTTTTTTTTTTTTTTTTTTGCTCCTCGAATTTTTCACACCTTTTCATGCTCCTCGCATTTTTCACACCTTTTCATGCTCCTGGTCTTTTTTTTTTTTTTTTTTTTTTTGCTCCTCGCATTTTTCACACCTTTTCATGCTCCTGGTCTTTTTTTTTTTTTTTTTGCTCCTCGCATTTTTCACACCTTTTCATGCTCCTGGTCTCTTTTTTTTTTTTTTGCTCCTCGCATTTTTCACACCTTTTCATGCTCCTCGCATTTTTCACACCTCTTCATGCTCCTCGCATTTTTCACAACTTTTCATGCTCCTCGCATTTTTCACACCTTTTCATGCTCCTCGCATTTTTCACACCTCTTCATGCTCCTCGCATTTTTCACACCTTTTCATGTTCCTCGTCTTTTTTTTTTTTTTTTTTGCTCCTCGCATTTTTCACACCTTTTCATGCTCCTGGTCTTTCTTTCTTTCTTTTTTTTTTTTTTTTTGCTCCTCACATTTTTCACACCTTTTCATGCTCCTTGCATTTTTCACAACTTTTTATGCTCCTCGCATTTTTCACAACTTTTCATGCTCGTCGCATTTTTCACACCTTTTCATGCTCCTGGTCTTTCTTTTTTTTTTTTGCTCCTCGCATTTTTCACACCTTTTCATGTTCCTTGTCTTTTTTTTTTTTTTTTTTTGCTCCTCGCATTTTTCACACCTTTTCATGCTCCTGGTCTTTCTTTCTTTCTTTTTTTTTTTTTTTTGCTCCTCGCATTTTTCACACCTTTTCATGTTCCTCGTCTTTTTTTTTTTTTTTTTTTGCTCCTCGCATTTTTCACACCTTTTCATGCTCCTGGTCTTTCTTTCTTTCTTTTTTTTTTTTTTTTTGCTCCTCGCATTTTTCACACCTTTTCATGCTCCTTGCATTTTTCACACCTTTTCATGCTCCTGGTCTTTTTTTTCTCTTTTGCTCCTCGCATTTGTCACCCCTTTTCATGTTCCTGGTCTCTTTTTTTTTTTTTTTTTTTTTGCTCCTCGCATTTTTCACACCTTTTCATGCTCCTGGTCTTTCTTTTTTTTTTTTTTTTTTTGCTCCTCGCATTTTTCACACCTTTTCATGCTCCTGGTCTTTCTTTCTTTCTTTTTTTTTTTTTTTTGCTCCTCGCATTTTTCACACCTTTTCATGCTCCTGGTCTTTTTTTTTTTTTTTTTTGCTCCTCGCATTTTTCACACCTTTTCATGCTCCTGGTCTTTCTTTCTTTTTTTTTTTTTTTTTTTTGCTCCTCGCATTTTTCACACCTTTTCATGCTCCTGGTCTTTTTTTTTTTTTTTTTTGCTCCTCGAATTTTTCACACCTTTTCATGCTCCTCGCATTTTTCACACCTTTTCATGCTCCTGGTCTTTTTTTTTTTTTTTTTTTTTTTCTCCTCGCATTTTTCACACCTTTTCATGCTCCTGGTCTTTTTTTTTTTTTTTTTTTGCTCCTCGAATTTTTCACACATTTTCATGCTCCTGGTCTTCTTTTTTTTTTTTTTTGCTCCTCGAATTTTTCACACCTTTTCATGCTCCTCGCATTTTTCACACCTTTTCATGCTCCTGTTCTTTTTTTTTTTTTTTTTTTTTGCTCCTCGCATTTTTCACACCTTTTTCATGCTCCTGGTTTTTTTTTCTTTTTTGCTCCTCAAATTTTTCACACCTTTTCATCCTCCTCGCATTTTTCACACCTCTTCATGCTCCTGGCATTTTTCACAACTTTTCATGCTCGTCGCATTTTTCACACCTTTTCATGCTCCTGGTCTTTTTTTTTTTTTTTTTTGCTCCTCGAATTTTTCACACCTTTTCATGCTCCTGGTCTTTTTTTTTTTTGCTCCTCGAATTTTTCACACCTTTTCATGCTCCTCGCATTTTTGACACCTCTTCATGCGCCTCGCATTTTTCACAACTTTTCATGCTCGTCGCATTTTTCACACCTTTTCATGCTCCTGGTCTTTTTTTTTTTTTTTTTTGCTCCCCGGATTTTTCACACCTTTTCATGCTCCTGGTCTTTCTTTTTTTTTTTTTTTGCTCCTCGCGTTTTTCACACCTTTTCATGCTCCTGGTCTTTCATTTTTTTTTTTGCTCCTCGCATTTTTCACACCTTTTCATGCTCCTGGTCTTTTTTTTTTTTTTGCTCCTCGCATTTTTCACACCTTTTCATGCTCCTGGTCTTTTTTTTTTTTTTTTTTGCTCCTCGCATTTTTCACACCTTTTCATGCTCCTGGTCTTTCTTTTTTTTTTTTTGCTCTTCGCATTTTTCACACCTTTTCATGCTTCTGGTCTTTCATTTTTTTTTTTTTGCTCCTCGCATTTTTCACACCTTTTCATGCTCCTGGTCTTTCTTTTTTTCTTTTTTTTTTTTGCTCCTCGCATTTTTCACACCTTTTCATGCTCCTGGTCTTTCATTTTTTTTTTTTGATCCTCGCATTTTTCACACCTTTTCATGCTCCTGGTCTTTCTTTTTTTCTTTTTTTTTTTTGCTCCTCGCATTTTTCACACCTTTTCATGCTCCTGGTCTTTCTTTCTTTCTTTTTTTTTTTTTTTTGCTCCTCGAATTTTTCACACCTTTTCATGCTCCTGGTCTTTTTTTTTTTTGCTCCTCGAATTTTTCACACCTTTTCATGCTCCTCGCATTTTTGACACCTCTTCATGCTCCTCGCATTTTTCACAACTTTTCATGCTCGTCGCATTTTTCACACCTTTTCATGCTCCTGGTCTTTCTTTTTTTTTTTTTTGCTCCCCGGATTTTTCACACCTTTTCATGCTCCTGGTCTTTCTTTTTTTTTTTTTTTTTTTGCTCCTCGAATTTTTCACACCTTTTCATGCTCCTCGCATTTTTCACACCTCTTCATGCTCCTCGCATTTTTCACAACTTTTCATGCTCGTCGCATTTTTCACACCTTTTCATGCTCCTGGTCTTTCTTTTTTTTTTTTTTGCTCCTCGCGTTTTTCACACCTTTTCATGCTCCTGGTCTTTTTTTTTCTTTTGCTCCTCGCATTTTTCACACCTTTTCATGCTCCTGGTCTTTCTTTTTTTTTTTTTTTTTGCTCCTCGCATTTTTCACACCTTTTCATGCTCCTGGTCTTTTTTTTTTTTTTGCTCCTCGCGTTTTTCACACCTTTTCATGCTCCTGGTCTTTTTTTTTTTTTTGCTCCTCGCATTTTTCACACCTTTTCATGCTCCCCGCATTTTTCACACCTTTTCATGTTCCTGGTCTTTCTTTTTTTTTTTTGCTCTTCGCATTTTTCACACCTTTTCATGTTCCTGGTCTTTTTTTTTTTTTTTTTTTTTGCTCCTCGCATTTTTCACACCTTTTCATGCTCCTCGCATTTTTCACACCTTTTCTTGCTCCTGGTCTTTTTTTTTTTTTGCTCCTCGCATTTTTCCCCCCTTTTCATGCTCCTGGTCTTTTTTTTTTTTTGCTCCTCGCATTTTTCACACCTTTTCATGCTCCTCGCATTTTTCACACCTTTTCATGTTCATCGCATTTTTCACACCTTTTCATTCTCCTGGTCTTTCTTTTTTTTTTTTTGCTCCTTGCATTTTTCACACCTTTTCATGCTCCTCGTCTTTTTTTTTTTTTTGCTCCTCGCATTTTTCACACCTTTTCATGCTCCTGGTCTTTCTTTTTTTTTTTTTTTTTTTCCTCCTCGCATTTTTCACACCTTTTCATGCTCCTGGTCTTTTTTTTTTTTTTTTTTTGCTTCTCGCATTTTTCACACCTTTTCATGCTCCTGGACTTTCTATTTTTTTTTTTGCTCCTCACATTTTTCACACCTTTTCATGCTCCTTTCATTTTTCACACCTTTTCATCCTCCTGGTCTTTTCTTTTTTTTTTTTTTGCTCCTCGAATTTTTCACACCTTTTCATGCTCCTCGCATTTCACACCTCTTCATGCTCCTCGCATTTTTCACAACTTTTCATGCTCGTCGCATTTTTCACACCTTTTCATGCTCCTGGTCTTTCTTTTTTTTTTTTTTGCTCCTCGCATTTTTCACACCTTTTCATGCTCCTGGTCTTTCTTTTTTTTTTTTGCTCTTCGCATTTTTCACACCTTTTCATGCTTCTGGTCTTTCATTTTTTTTTTTTGCTCCTCGCATTTTTCACACCTTTTCATGCTCCTGGTCTTTCTTTTTTTCTTTTTTTTTTTGCTCCTCGCATTTTTCACACCTTTTCATGCTCCTGGTCTTTCATTTTTTTTTTTTGCTCCTCGCATTTTTCACACCTTTTCATGCTCCTGGTCTTTTTTTTTTTCTTTTTTTTTTTTGCTCCTCGCATTTTTCACACCTTTTCATGCTCCTGGTCTTTCTTTCTTTCTTTTTTTTTTTTTTTTTGCTCCTCGAATTTTTCACACATTTTCATGCTCCTGGTCTTTTTTTTTTTTGCTCCTCGAATTTTTCACACCTTTTCATGCTCCTCGCATTTTTGACACCTCTTCATGCTCCTCGCATTTTTCACAACTTTTCATGCTCGTCGCATTTTTCACACCTTTTCATGCTCCTGGTCTTTCTTTTTTTTTTTTTTGCTCCCCGGATTTTTCGCACCTTTTCATGCTCCTGTTCTTTCTTTTTTTTTTTTTTTTTTTGCTCCTCGAATTTTTCACACCTTTTCATGCTCCTCGCATTTTTCACACCTCTTCATGCTCCTCGCATTTTTCACAACTTTTCATGCTCGTCGCATTTTTCACACCTTTTCATGCTCCTGGTCTTTCTTTTTTTTTTTTTTGCTCCTCGCGTTTTTCACACCTTTTCATGCTCCTGGTCTTTTTTTTTTCTTTTGCTCCTCGCATTTTTCACACTTTTTCATGCTCCTGGTCTTTCTTTTTTTTTTTTTTTTTTTTTTTTGCTCCTCGCATTTTTCACACCTTTTCATGCTCCTGGTCTTTTTTTTTTTTTTGCTCCTCGCGTTTTTCACACCTTTTCATGCTCCTGGTCTTTTTTTTTTTTTTGCTCCTCGCATTTTTCACACCTTTTCATGCTCCCCGCATTTTTCACACCTTTTCATGTTCCTGGTCTTTCTTTTTTTTTTTTTTTTTTTTGCTCTTCGCATTTTTCACACCTTTTCTTGTTCCTGGTCTTTTTTTTTTTTTTTTTTTTTGCTCCTCGCATTTTTCACACCTTTTCATGCTCCTCGCATTTTTCACACCTTTTCATGCTCCTGGTCTTTTTTTTTTTTTGCTCCTCGCATTTTTCACACCTTTTCATGCTCCTCGCATTTTTCACACCTTTTCATGTTCATCGCATTTTTCACACCTTTTCATGCTCCTGGTCTTTCTTTTTTTTTTTTTTGCTCCTTGCATTTTTCACACCTTTTCATGCTCCTCGTCTTTTTTTTTTTTTTGCTCCTCGCATTTTTCACACCTTTTCATGCTCCTGGACTTTCTATTTTTTTTTTTGCTCCTCACATTTTTCACACCTTTTCATGCTCCTTGCATTTTTCACACCTTTTCATCCTCCTGGTCTTTTCTTTTTTTTTTTTTTGCTCCTCGAATTTTTCACACCTTTTCATGCTCCTCGCATTTCACACCTCTTCATGCTCCTCGCATTTTTCACAACTTTTCATGCTCGTCGCATTTTTCACACCTTTTCATGCTCCTGGTCTTTTTTTTTTTTTTTTTCTCCCCGCATTTTTCACACCTTCTCATGCTCCTGGTCTTTCTTTTTTTCTTTTTTTTTTTGCTCCTCGCATTTTTCACACCTTTTCATGTTCCTGGTCTCTTTTTTTTTTTTTTTTTTTGCTTCTCGCATTTTTCACACCTTTTCATGCTCCTGGTCTTTTTTTTTTTTTTTGCTCCTCGCATTTTTCACACCTTTTCATGCTCCTGGTCTTTTTTTTTTTTTTGCTCCTCGCATTTTTCACACCTTTTCATGCTCCTGGTCTTTGTTTTTTTTTTTTTGCTCTTCGCATTTTTCACACCTTTTCATGCTCCTGGTCTTTCTTTTTTTCTTTTTTTTTTTGCTCCTCGCATTTTTCACACCTTTTCATGCTCCTGGTCTTTCATTTTTTTTTTTTTCTCCTCGCATTTTTCACACCTTTTCATGCTCCTGGTCTTTCTTTTTTTCTTTTTTTTTTTGCTCCTCGCATTTTTCACACCTTTTCATGCTCCTGGTCTTTCTTTCTTTCTTTTTTTTTTTTTTTTGCTCCTCGAATTTTTCACACCTTTTCATGCTCCTGGTCTTTTTTTTTTTTGCTCCTCGAATTTTTCACACCTTTTCATGCTCCTCACATTTTTGACACCTCTTCATGCTCCTCGCATTTTTCACAACTTTTCATGTTCGTCGCATTTTTCACACCTTTTCATGCTCCTGGTCTTTCTTTTTTTTTTTTTTGCTCCCCGGATTTTTCACACCTTTTCATGCTCCTGGTCTTTCTTTTTTTTTTTTTTTTTTTGCTCCTCGAATTTTTCACACCTTTTCATGCTCCTCGCATTTTTGACACCTCTTCATGCTCCTCGCATTTTTCACAACTTTTCATGCTCGTCGCATTTTTCACACCTTTTCATGCTCCTGGTCTTTCTTTTTTTTTTTTTTTGTTCCTCGCGTTTTTCACACCTTTTCATGCTCCTGGTCTTTTTTTTTTTTTTTTTTGTTCCTCGCGTTTTTCACACCTTTTCATGCTCCTGGTCTTTTTTTTTTCTTTTGCTCCTCGCATTTTTCACACCTTTTCATGCTCCTGGTCTTTCTTTTTTTTTTTTTTTTTTTTTGCTCCTCGCATTTTTCACACCTTTTCATGCTCCTGGTCTTTTTTTTTTTTTTGCTCCTCGCGTTTTTCACACCTTTTCATGCTCCTGGTCTTTTTTTTTTTTTGCTCCTCGCATTTTTCACACCTTTTCATGTTCCTGGTCTTTCTTTTTTTTTTTTTTTTTTTTTTGCTCCTCGCATTTTTCACACCTTTTCATGCTCCTGGTCTTTTTTTTTTTTTTGCTCCTCGCGTTTTTCACACCTTTTCATGCTCCTGGTCTTTTTTTTTTTTTTGCTCCTCGCATTTTTCACACCTTTTCATGTTCCTGGTCTTTCTTTTTTTTTTTTTTTTTTTTGCTCTTCGCATTTTTCACACCTTTTCATGTTCGTGGTCTTTTTTTTTTTTTTTTTTTTGCTCCTCGCATTTTTCACACCTTTTCATGCTCCTCGCTTTTTTCACACCTTTTCATGCTCCTGGTCTTTTTTTTTTTTTGCTCCTCGCATTTTTCACACCTTTTCATGCTCCTCGCATTTTTCACACCTTTTCATGTTCATCGCATTTTTCACACCTTTTCATGCTCCTGGTCTTTCTTTTTTTTTTTTTGCTCCTTGCATTTTTCACACCTTTTCATGCTCCTCGTCTTTTTTTTTTTTTTGCTCCTCGCATTTTTCACACCTTTTCATGCTCCTGGTCTTTCTTTTTTTTTTTTTTTTTTCCTCCTCGCATTTTTCACACCTTTTCATGCTCCTGGTCTTTTTTTTTTTTTTTTTTTGCTTCTCGCATTTTTCACACCTTTTCATGCTCCTGAACTTTCTATTTTTTTTTTTGCTCCTCACATTTTTCACACCTTTTCATGCTCCTTGCATTTTTCACACCTTTTCATCCTCCTGGTCTTTTCTTTTTTTTTTTTTTGCTCCTCGAATTTTTCACACCTTTTCATGCTCCTCGCATTTCAGACCTCTTCATGCTCCTCGCATTTTTCACAACTTTTCATGCTCGTCGCATTTTTCACACCTTTTCATGCTCCTGGTCTTTCTTTTTTTTTTTTTTGCTCCCCGGATTTTTCACACCTTTTCATGCTCCTGGTCTTTCTTTTTTTTTTTTTTTTTTTGCTCCTCGAATTTTTCACACCTTTTCATGCTCCTCGCATTTTTCACACCTCTTCATGCTCCTCGCATTTTTCACAACTTTTCATGCTCGTCGCATTTTTCACACCTTTTCATGCTCCTGGTCTTTCTTTTTTTTTTTTTTGCTCCTCGCGTTTTTCACACCTTTTCATGCTCCTGGTCTTTTTTTTTTTTTTTGCTCCTCTCTTTTTTCTCCCCTTTTCTTGCTCCTGGTCTTTCTTTTTTTTTTTTTTTTTTTTTTTGCTCCTCGCATTTTTCACAACTTTTCATGCTCCTGGTCTTTTTTTTTTTTTTTGCTCCTCGCGTTTTTCACACCTTTTCATGCTCCTGGTCTTTTTTTTTTTTTTGCTCCTCGCATTTTTCACACCTTTTCATGCTCCCCGCATTTTTCACACCTTTTCATGTTCCTGGTCTTTCTTTTTTTTTTTTTTTTTTTTGCTCTTCGCATTTTTCACACCTTTTCATGTTCCTGGTCTTTTTTTTTTTTTTTTTTTTTGCTCCTCGCATTTTTCACACCTTTTCATGCTCCTCGCATTTTTCACACCTTTTCATGCTCCTGGTCTTTTTTTTTTTTTGCTCCTCGCATTTTTCACACCTTTTCATGCTCCTCGCATTTTTCACACCTTTTCATGTTCATCGCATTTTTCACACCTTTTCATGCTCCTGGTCTTTCTTTTTTTTTTTTGCTCCTTGCATTTTTCACACCTTTTCATGCTCCTCGTCTTTTTTTTTTTTTTGCTCCTCGCATTTTTCACACCTTTTCATGCTCCTGGACTTTCTATTTTTTTTTTTGCTCCTCACATTTTTCACACCTTTTCATGCTCCTTGCATTTTTCACACCTTTTCATCCTCCTGGTCTTTTCTTTTTTTTTTTTTTGCTCCTCGAATTTTTCACACCTTTTCATGCTCCTCGCATTTCACACCTCTTCATGCTCCTCGCATTTTTCACAACTTTTCATGCTCGTCGCATTTTTCACACCTTTTCATGCTCCTGGTCTTTCTTTTTTTTTTTTTTGCTCCTCGCATTTTTCACACCTTTTCATGTTCCTGGTCTCTTTTTTTTTTTTTTTTTTTGCTTCTCGCATTTTTCACACCTTTTCATGCTCCTGGTCTTTTTTTTTTTTTTGCTCCTCGCATTTTTCACACCTTTTCATGCTCCTGGTCTTTTTTTTTTTTTTGCTCCTCGCATTTTTCACACCTTTTCATGCTCCTGGTCTTTGTTTTTTTTTTTTTGCTCTTCGCATTTTTCACACCTTTTCATGCTTCTGGTCTTTCATTTTTTTTTTTTGCTCCTCGCATTTTTCACACCTTTTCATGCTCCTGGTCTTTCTTTTTTTCTTTTTTTTTTTGCTCCTCGCATTTTTCACACCTTTTCATGCTCCTGGTCTTTCTTTTTTTTTTTTTTCTCCCCGCATTTTTCACCCCTTTTCATGCTCCTGGTCTTTCTTTTTTTCTTTTTTTTTTTGCTCCTCGCATTTTTCACACCTTTTCATGCTCCTGGTCTTTCTTTCTTTCTTTTTTTTTTTTTTTTGCTCTTCGCATTTTTCACACCTTTTCATGCTCCTGGTCTTTTTTTTTTTTGCTCCTCGAATTTTTCACACCTTTTCATGCTCCTCACATTTTTGACACCTCTTCATGCTCCTCGCATTTTTCACAACTTTTCATGTTCGTCGCATTTTTCACACCTTTTCATGCTCCTGGTCTTTCTTTTTTTTTTTTTTGCTCCCCGGATTTTTCACACCTTTTCATGCTCCTGGTCTTTCTTTTTTTTTTTTTTGCTCCTCGCGTTTTTCACACCTTTTCATGCTCCTGGTCTTTTTTTTTTCTTTTGCTCCTCGCATTTTTCACACCTTTTCATGCTCCTGGTCTTTCTTTTTTTTTTTTTTTTTTTTTTGCTCCTCGCATTTTTCACACCTTTTCATGCTCCTGGTCTTTTTTTTTTTTTTGCTCCTCGCGTTTTTCACACCTTTTCATGCTCCTGGTCTTTTTTTTTTTTTTTTTTTTGCTCCTCGCATTTTTCACACCTTTTCATGCTCCTCGCATTTTTCACACCTTTTCATGCTCCCCTCTTTTTTCCCACCTTTTCATGTTCCTGGTCTTTCTTTTTTTTTTTTTTTTTTTTTGCTCTTCGCATTTTTCACACCTTTTCATGTTCCTGGTCTTTTTTTTTTTTTTTTTTTTTGCTCCTCGCATTTTTCACACCTTTTCATGCTCCTCGCATTTTTCACACCTTTTCATGCTCCTGGTCTTTTTTTTTTTTTGCTCCTCGCATTTTTCACACCTTTTCATGCTCCTCGCATTTTTCACACCTTTTCATGTTCATCGCATTTTTCACACCTTTTCATGCTCCTGGTCTTTCTTTTTTTTTTTTTGCTCCTTGCATTTTTCACACCTTTTCATGCTCCTCGTCTTTTTTTTTTTTTTGCTCCTCGCATTTTTCACACCTTTTCATGCTCCTGGACTTTCTATTTTTTTTTTTGCTCCTCACATTTTTCACACCTTTTCATGCTCCTTGCATTTTTCACACCTTTTCATCCTCCTGGTCTTTTCTTTTTTTTTTTTTGCTCCTCGAATTTTTCACACCTTTTCATGCTCCTCGCATTTCACACCTCTTCATGCTCCTCGCATTTTTCACAACTTTTCATGCTCGTCGCATTTTTCACACCTTTTCATGCTCCTGGTCTTTTTTTTTTTTTTGCTCCTCGCATTTTTCACACCTTTTCATGCTCCTGGTCTTTTTTTTTTTTTTGCTACTCGCATTTTTCACACCTTTTCATGCTCCTGGTCTTTGTTTTTTTTTTTTTGCTCTTCGCATTTTTCACACCTTTTCATGCTTCTGGTCTTTCATTTTTTTTTTTTGCTCCTCGCATTTTTCACACCTTTTCATGCTCCTGGTCTTTCTTTTTTTCTTTTTTTTTTTGCTCCTCGCATTTTTCACACCTTTTCATGCTCCTGGTCTTTCATTTTTTTTTTTTTCTCCTCGCATTTTTCACACCTTTTCATGCTCCTGGTCTTTCTTTTTTTCTTTTTTTTTTTGCTCCTCGCATTTTTCACACCTTTTCATGCTCCTGGTCTTTCTTTCTTTCTTTTTTTTTTTTTTTTGCTCCTCGAATTTTTCACACCTTTTCATGCTCCTGGTCTTTTTTTTTTTTGCTCCTCGAATTTTTCACACCTTTTCATGCTCCTCACATTTTTGACACCTCTTCATGCTCCTCGCATTTTTCACAACTTTTCATGTTCGTCGCATTTTTCACACCTTTTCATGCTCCTGGTCTTTCTTTTTTTTTTTTTTGCTCCCCGGATTTTTCACACCTTTTCATGCTCCTGGTCTTTCTTTTTTTTTTTTTTTTTTTGCTCCTCGAATTTTTCACACCTTTTCATGCTCCTCGCATTTTTGACACCTCTTCATGCTCCTCGCATTTTTCACAACTTTTCATGCTCGTCGCATTTTTCACACCTTTTCATGCTCCTGGTCTTTCTTTTTTTTTTTTTTGTTCCTCGCGTTTTTCACACCTTTTCATGCTCCTGGTCTTTTTTTTTTCTTTTGCTCCTCGCATTTTTCACACCTTTTCATGCTCCTGGTCTTTCTTTTTTTTTTTTTTTTTTTTTGCTCCTCGCATTTTTCACACCTTTTCATGCTCCTGGTCTTTTTTTTTTTTTTGCTCCTCGCGTTTTTCACACCTTTTCATGCTCCTGGTCTTTTTTTTTTTTTTGCTCCTCGCATTTTTCACACCTTTTCATGCTCCCCGCATTTTTCACACCTTTTCATGTTCCTGGTCTTTCTTTTTTTTTTTTTTTTTTTTTGTTCTTCGCATTTTTCACACCTTTTCATGTTCCTGGTCTTTTTTTTTTTTTTTTTTTTTTGCTCCTCGCATTTTTCACACCTTTTCATGCTCCTCGCATTTTTCACACCTTTTCATGCTCCTCGCTTTTTTCACACCTTTTCATGCTCCTCGCATTTTTCACACCTTTTCATATTCATCGCATTTTTCACACCTCTTAATGCTCCTCGCATTTTTCACAGCTTTTCAGGCTCCTGGTCTTTTTTTTTTTTTTGCTCCTCGCATTTTTCACACCTTTTCATGCTCCTGGTTTTTCTTTTTTTTTTTTTTTTTTTCCTCCTCTCATTTTTCACACCTTTTCATGCTCCTGGTCTTTTTTTTTTTTTTTTTTTGCTTCTCGCATTTTTCACACCTTTTCATGCTCCTGGACTTTCTATTTTTTTTTTTGCTCCTCACATTTTTCACACCTTTTCATGCTCCTTTCATTTTTCACACCTTTTCATCCTCCTGGTCTTTTCTTTTTTTTTTTTTTGCTCCTCGAATTTTTCACACCTTTTCATGCTCCTCGCATTTCACACCTCTTCATGCTCCTCGCATTTTTCACAACTTTTCATGCTCGTCGCATTTTTCACACCTTTTCATGCTCCTGGTCTTTCTTTTTTTTTTTTTTGCTCCTCGCATTTTTCACACCTTTTCATGCTCCTGGTCTTTTTTTTTTTTTTTTGCTCTTCGCATTTTTCACACCTTTTCATGCTTCTGGTCTTTCATTTTTTTTTTTTGCTCCTCGCATTTTTCACACCTTTTCATGCTCCTGGTCTTTCTTTTTTTCTTTTTTTTTTTGCTCCTCGCATTTTTCACACCTTTTCATGCTCCTGGTCTTTCATTTTTTTTTTTTGCTCCTCGCATTTTTCACACCTTTTCATGCTCCTGGTCTTTCTTTTTTTCTTTTTTTTTTTTGCTCCTCGCATTTTTCACACCTTTTCATGCTCCTGGTCTTTCTTTCTTTCTTTTTTTTTTTTTTTTTGCTCCTCGAATTTTTCACACATTTTCATGCTCCTGGTCTTTTTTTTTTTTGCTCCTCGAATTTTTCACACCTTTTCATGCTCCTCGCATTTTTGACACCTCTTCATGCTCCTCGCATTTTTCACAACTTTTCATGCTCGTCGCATTTTTCACACCTTTTCATGCTCCTGGTCTTTCTTTTTTTTTTTTTTGCTCCCCGGATTTTTCGCACCTTTTCATGCTCCTGGTCTTTCTTTTTTTTTTTTTTTTTTTGCTCCTCGAATTTTTCACACCTTTTCATGCTCCTCGCATTTTTCACACCTCTTCATGCTCCTCGCATTTTTCACAACTTTTCATGCTCGTCGCATTTTTCACACCTTTTCATGCTCCTGGTCTTTCTTTTTTTTTTTTTTGCTCCTCGCGTTTTTCACACCTTTTCATGCTCCTGGTCTTTTTTTTTTCTTTTGCTCCTCGCTTTTTTCCCACTTTTTCTTGCTCCTGTTCTTTCTTTTTTTTTTTTTTTTTTTTTTTGCTCCTCGCATTTTTCACACCTTTTCATGCTCCTGGTCTTTTTTTTTTTTTTGCTCCTCACGTTTTTCACACCTTTTCATGCTCCTGGTCTTTTTTTTTTTTTTGCTCCTCGCATTTTTCACACCTTTTCATGCTCCCCGCATTTTTCACACCTTTTCATGTTCCTGGTCTTTCTTTTTTTTTTTTTTTTTTTTGCTCTTCGCATTTTTCACACCTTTTCATGTTCCTGGTCTTTTTTTTTTTTTTTTTTTTTTGCTCCTCGCATTTTTCACACCTTTTCATGCTCCTCGCATTTTTCACACCTTTTCATGCTCCTGGTCTTTTTTTTTTTTTGCTCCTCGCATTTTTCACACCTTTTCATGCTCCTCGCATTTTTCACACCTTTTCATGTTCATCGCTTTTTTCACACCTTTTCATGCTCCTGGTCTTTCTTTTTTTTTTTTTTGCTCCTTGCATTTTTCACACCTTTTCATGCTCCTCGTCTTTTTTTTTTTTTTGCTCCTCGCATTTTTCACACCTTTTCATGCTCCTGGACTTTCTATTTTTTTTTTTGCTCCTCACATTTTTCACACCTTTTCATGCTCCTTGCATTTTTCACACCTTTTCATCCTCCTGGTCTTTTCTTTTTTTTTTTTTTGCTCCTCGAATTTTTCACACCTTTTCATGCTCCTCGCATTTCACACCTCTTCATGCTCCTCGCATTTTTCACAACTTTTCATGCTCGTCGCATTTTTCACACCTTTTCATGCTCCTGGTCTTTTTTTTTTTTTTTTTCTCCCCGCATTTTTCACACCTTCTCATGCTCCTGGTCTTTCTTTTTTTCTTTTTTTTTTTGCTCCTCGCATTTTTCACACCTTTTCATGTTCCTGGTCTCTTTTTTTTTTTTTTTTTTTGCTTCTCGCATTTTTCACACCTTTTCATGCTCCTGGTCTTTTTTTTTTTTTTTGCTCCTCGCATTTTTCACACCTTTTCATGCTCCTGGTCTTTTTTTTTTTTTTGCTCCTCGCATTTTTCACACCTTTTCATGCTCCTGGTCTTTGTTTTTTTTTTTTTGCTCTTCGCATTTTTCACACCTTTTCATGCTCCTGGTCTTTCTTTTTTTCTTTTTTTTTTGCTCCTCGCATTTTTCACACCTTTTCATGCTCCTGGTCTTTCATTTTTTTTTTTTTCTCCTCGCATTTTTCACACCTTTTCATGCTCCTGGTCTTTCTTTTTTTCTTTTTTTTTTTGCTCCTCGCATTTTTCACACCTTTTCATGCTCCTGGTCTTTCTTTCTTTCTTTTTTTTTTTTTTTTGCTCCTCGAATTTTTCACACCTTTTCATGCTCCTGGTCTTTTTTTTTTTTGCTCCTCGAATTTTTCACACCTTTTCATGCTCCTCACATTTTTGACACCTCTTCATGCTCCTCGCATTTTTCACATCTTTTCATGTTCGTCGCATTTTTCACACCTTTTCATGCTCCTGGTCTTTCTTTTTTTTTTTTTTGCTCCCCGGATTTTTCACACCTTTTCATGCTCCTGGTCTTTCTTTTTTTTTTTTTTTTTTTGCTCCTCGAATTTTTCACACCTTTTCATGCTCCTCGCATTTTTGACACCTCTTCATGCTCCTCGCATTTTTCACAACTTTTCATGCTCGTCGCATTTTTCACACCTTTTCATGCTCCTGGTCTTTCTTTTTTTTTTTTTTGTTCCTCGCGTTTTTCACACCTTTTCATGCTCCTGGTCTTTTTTTTTTTTTTTTTTGTTCCTCGCGTTTTTCACACCTTTTCATGCTCCTGGTCTTTTTTTTTTCTTTTGCTCCTCGCATTTTTCACACCTTTTCATGCTCCTGGTCTTTCTTTTTTTTTTTTTTTTTTTTTGCTCCTCGCATTTTTCACCCCTTTTCATGCTCCTGGTCTTTTTTTTTTTTTTGCTCCTCGCGTTTTTCACACCTTTTCATGCTCCTGGTCTTTTTTTTTTTTTTGCTCCTCGCATTTTTCACACCTTTTCATGTTCCTGGTCTTTCTTTTTTTTTTTTTTTTCTTTTGCTCCTCGCATTTTTCACACCTTTTCATGCTCCTGGTCTTTCTTTTTTTTTTTTTTTTTTTTTGCTCCTCGCATTTTTCACACCTTTTCATGCTCCTGGTCTTTTTTTTTTTTTTGCTCCTCGCGTTTTTCACACCTTTTCATGCTCCTGGTCTTTTTTTTTTTTTTGCTCCTCGCATTTTTCACACCTTTTCATGTTCCTGGTCTTTCTTTTTTTTTTTTTTTTTTTTTGCTCCTCGCATTTTTCACACCTTTTCATGCTCCTCGCATTTTTCACACCTTTTCATGCTCCTGGTCTTTTTTTTTTTTTGCTCCTCGCATTTTTCACACCTTTTCATGCTCCTCGCATTTTTCACACCTTTTCATGTTCATCGCATTTTTCACACCTTTTCATGCTCCTGGTCTTTCTTTTTTTTTTTTTGCTCCTTGCATTTTTCACACCTTTTCATGCTCCTCGTCTTTTTTTTTTTTTTTCTCCTCGCATTTTTCACACCTTTTCATGCTCCTGGTCTTTTTTTTTTTTTTTTTTTTTTCCTCCTCGCATTTTTCACACCTTTTCATGCTCCTGGTCTTTTTTTTTTTTTTTTTTTGCTTCTCGCATTTTTCACACCTTTTCATGCTCCTGAACTTTCTATTTTTTTTTTTGCTCCTCACATTTTTCACACCTTTTCATGCTCCTTGCATTTTTCACACCTTTTCATCCTCCTGGTCTTTTCTTTTTTTTTTTTTTGCTCCTCGAATTTTTCACACCTTTTCATGCTCCTCGCATTTCAGACCTCTTCATGCTCCTCGCATTTTTCACAACTTTTCATGCTCGTCGCATTTTTCACACCTTTTCATGCTCCTGGTCTTTCTTTTTTTTTTTTTTGCTCCCCGGATTTTTCACACCTTTTCATGCTCCTGGTCTTTCTTTTTTTTTTTTTTTTTTTGCTCCTCGAATTTTTCACACCTTTTCATGCTCCTCGCATTTTTCACACCTCTTCATGCTCCTCGCATTTTTCACAACTTTTCATGCTCGTCGCATTTTTCACACCTTTTCATGCTCCTGGTCTTTCTTTTTTTTTTTTTTGCTCCTCGCGTTTTTCACACCTTTTCATGCTCCTGGTCTTTTTTTTTTCTTTTGCTCCTCGCATTTTTCACACCTTTTCATGCTCCTGGTCTTTCTTTTTTTTTTTTTTTTTTTTTTGCTCCTCGCATTTTTCACAACTTTTCATGCTCCTGGTCTTTTTTTTTTTTTTTGCTCCTCGCGTTTTTCACACCTTTTCATGCTCCTGGTCTTTTTTTTTTTTTTGCTCCTCGCATTTTTCACACCTTTTCATGCTCCCCGCATTTTTCACACCTTTTCATGTTCCTGGTCTTTCTTTTTTTTTTTTTTTTTTTTGCTCTTCGCATTTTTCACACCTTTTCATGTTCCTGGTCTTTTTTTTTTTTTTTTTTTTTGCTCCTCGCATTTTTCACACCTTTTCATGCTCCTCGCATTTTTCACACCTTTTCATGCTCCTGGTCTTTTTTTTTTTTTGCTCCTCGCATTTTTCACACCTTTTCATGCTCCTCGCATTTTTCACACCTTTTCATGTTCATCGCATTTTTCACACCTTTTCATGCTCCTGGTCTTTCTTTTTTTTTTTTGCTCCTTGCATTTTTCACACCTTTTCATGCTCCTCGTCTTTTTTTTTTTTTTGCTCCTCGCATTTTTCACACCTTTTCATGCTCCTGGACTTTCTATTTTTTTTTTTGCTCCTCACATTTTTCACACCTTTTCATGCTCCTTGCATTTTTCACACCTTTTCATCCTCCTGGTCTTTTCTTTTTTTTTTTTTTGCTCCTCGAATTTTTCACACCTTTTCATGCTCCTCGCATTTCACACCTCTTCATGCTCCTCGCATTTTTCACAACTTTTCATGCTCGTCGCATTTTTCACACCTTTTCATGCTCCTGGTCTTTCTTTTTTTTTTTTTTTGCTCCTCGCATTTTTCACCCCTTTTCATGTTCCTGGTCTCTTTTTTTTTTTTTTTTTTTGCTTCTCGCATTTTTCACACCTTTTCATGCTCCTGGTCTTTTTTTTTTTTTTGCTCCTCGCATTTTTCACACCTTTTCATGCTCCTGGTCTTTTTTTTTTTTTTGCTCCTCGCATTTTTCACACCTTTTCATGCTCCTGGTCTTTGTTTTTTTTTTTTTGCTCTTCGCATTTTTCACACCTTTTCATGCTTCTGGTCTTTCATTTTTTTTTTTTGCTCCTCGCATTTTTCACACCTTTTCATGCTCCTGGTCTTTCTTTTTTTCTTTTTTTTTTTGCTCCTCGCATTTTTCACACCTTTTCATGCTCCTGGTCTTTCTTTTTTTTTTTTTTCTCCTCGCATTTTTCACACCTTTTCATGCTCCTGGTCTTTTTTTTTTTTTTTTTTTTTTTGCTCCTCGCATTTTTCACACCTTTTCATGCTCCTGGTCTTTCTTTCTTTCTTTTTTTTTTTTTTTTGCTCTTCGCATTTTTCACACCTTTTCATGCTCCTGGTCTTTTTTTTTTTTGCTCCTCGAATTTTTCACACCTTTTCATGCTCCTCACATTTTTGACACCTCTTCATGCTCCTCGCATTTTTCACAACTTTTCATGTTCGTCGCATTTTTCACACCTTTTCATGCTCCTGGTCTTTCTTTTTTTTTTTTTTGCTCCCCGGATTTTTCACACCTTTTCATGCTCCTGGTCTTTCTTTTTTTTTTTTTTGCTCCTCGCGTTTTTCACACCTTTTCATGCTCCTGGTCTTTTTTTTTTCTTTTGCTCCTCGCATTTTTCACACCTTTTCATGCTCCTGGTCTTTCTTTTTTTTTTTTTTTTTTTTTTGCTCCTCGCATTTTTCACACCTTTTCATGCTCCTGGTCTTTTTTTTTTTTTTGCTCCTCGCGTTTTTCACACCTTTTCATGCTCCTGGTCTTTTTTTTTTTTTTTTTTTTGCTCCTCGCATTTTTCACACCTTTTCATGCTCCTCGCATTTTTCACACCTTTTCATGCTCCCCGCATTTTTCACACCTTTTCATGTTCCTCGTCTTTCTTTTTTTTTTTTTTTTTTTTGCTCTTCGCATTTTTCACACCTTTTCATGTTCCTGGTCTTTTTTTTTTTTTTTTTTTTGCTCCTCGCATTTTTCACACCTTTTCATGCTCCTCGCATTTTTCACACCTTTTCATGCTCCTGGTCTTTTTTTTTTTTTGCTCCTCGCATTTTTCACACCTTTTCATGCTCCTCGCATTTTTCACACCTTTTCATGTTCATCGCATTTTTCACACCTTTTCATGCTCCTGGTCTTTCTTTTTTTTTTTTTGCTCCTTGCATTTTTCACACCTTTTCATGCTCCTCGTCTTTTTTTTTTTTTTGCTCCTCGCATTTTTCACACCTTTTCATGCTCCTGGACTTTCTATTTTTTTTTTTGCTCCTCACATTTTTCACACCTTTTCATGCTCCTTGCATTTTTCACACCTTTTCATCCTCCTGGTCTTTTCTTTTTTTTTTTTTGCTCCTCGAATTTTTCACACCTTTTCATGCTCCTCGCATTTCACACCTCTTCATGCTCCTCGCATTTTTCACAACTTTTCATGCTCGTCGCATTTTTCACACCTTTTCATGCTCCTGGTCTTTTTTTTTTTTTTGCTCCTCGCATTTTTCACACCTTTTCATGCTCCTGGTCTTTTTTTTTTTTTTGCTACTCGCATTTTTCACACCTTTTCATGCTCCTGGTCTTTGTTTTTTTTTTTTTGCTCTTCGCATTTTTCACACCTTTTCATGCTTCTGGTCTTTCATTTTTTTTTTTTGCTCCTCGCATTTTTCACACCTTTTCATGCTCCTGGTCTTTCTTTTTTTCTTTTTTTTTTTGCTCCTCGCATTTTTCACACCTTTTCATGCTCCTGGTCTTTCATTTTTTTTTTTTTCTCCTCGCATTTTTCACACCTTTTCATGCTCCTGGTCTTTCTTTTTTTCTTTTTTTTTTTGCTCCTCGCATTTTTCACACCTTTTCATGCTCCTGGTCTTTCTTTCTTTCTTTTTTTTTTTTTTTTGCTCCTCGAATTTTTCACACCTTTTCATGCTCCTGGTCTTTTTTTTTTTTGCTCCTCGAATTTTTCACACCTTTTCATGCTCCTCACATTTTTGACACCTCTTCATGCTCCTCGCATTTTTCACAACTTTTCATGTTCGTCGCATTTTTCACACCTTTTCATGCTCCTGGTCTTTCTTTTTTTTTTTTTTGCTCCCCGGATTTTTCACACCTTTTCATGCTCCTGGTCTTTCTTTTTTTTTTTTTTTTTTTGCTCCTCGAATTTTTCACACCTTTTCATGCTCCTCGCATTTTTCACACCTCTTCATGCTCCTCGCATTTTTCACAACTTTTCATGCTCGTCGCATTTTTCACACCTTTTCATGCTCCTGGTCTTTCTTTTTTTTTTTTTTGCTCCTCGCGTTTTTCACACCTTTTCATGCTCCTGGTCTTTTTTTTTTCTTTTGCTCCTCGCATTTTTCACACCTTTTCATGCTCCTGGTCTTTCTTTTTTTTTTTTTTTTTTTTTTGCTCCTCGCATTTTTCACACCTTTTCATGCTCCTGGTCTTTTTTTTTTTTTTTGCTCCTCGCGTTTTTCACACCTTTTCATGCTCCTGGTCTTTTTTTTTTTTTTGCTCCTCGCATTTTTCACACCTTTTCATGCTCCCCGCATTTTTCACACCTTTTCATGTTCCTGGTCTTTCTTTTTTTTTTTTTTTTTTTTGCTCTTCGCATTTTTCACACCTTTTCATGTTCCTGGTCTTTTTTTTTTTTTTTTTTTTTGCTCCTCGCATTTTTCACACCTTTTCATGCTCCTCGCATTTTTCACACCTTTTCATGCTCCTGGTCTTTTTTTTTTTTTGCTCCTCGCATTTTTCACACCTTTTCATGCTCCTCGCATTTTTCACACCTTTTCATGTTCATCGCATTTTTCACACCTTTTCATGCTCCTGGTCTTTCTTTTTTTTTTTTGCTCCTTGCATTTTTCACACCTTTTCATGCTCCTCGTCTTTTTTTTTTTTTTGCTCCTCGCATTTTTCACACCTTTTCATGCTCCTGGACTTTCTATTTTTTTTTTTGCTCCTCACATTTTTCACACCTTTTCATGCTCCTTGCATTTTTCACACCTTTTCATCCTCCTGGTCTTTTCTTTTTTTTTTTTTTGCTCCTCGAATTTTTCACACCTTTTCATGCTCCTCGCATTTCACACCTCTTCATGCTCCTCGCATTTTTCACAACTTTTCATGCTCGTCGCATTTTTCACACCTTTTCATGCTCCTGGTCTTTTTTTTTTTTTTTTTTTGCTCCTCGCATTTTTCACACCTTTTCATGTTCCTGGTCTCTTTTTTTTTTTTTTTTTTTGCTTCTCGCATTTTTCACACCTTTTCATGCTCCTGGTCTTTTTTTTTTTTTTGCTCCTCGCATTTTTCACACCTTTTCATGCTCCTGGTCTTTTTTTTTTTTTTGCTCCTCGCATTTTTCACACCTTTTCATGCTCCTGGTCTTTGTTTTTTTTTTTTTGCTCTTCGCATTTTTCACACCTTTTCATGCTTCTGGTCTTTCATTTTTTTTTTTTGCTCCTCGCATTTTTCACACCTTTTCATGCTCCTGGTCTTTCTTTTTTTCTTTTTTTTTTTGCTCCTCGCATTTTTCACACCTTTTCATGCTCCTGGTCTTTCATTTTTTTTTTTTTCTCCTCGCATTTTTCACACCTTTTCATGCTCCTGGTCTTTCTTTTTTTCTTTTTTTTTTTGCTCCTCGCATTTTTCACACCTTTTCATGCTCCTGGTCTTTCTTTCTTTCTTTTTTTTTTTTTTTTGCTCTTCGCATTTTTCACACCTTTTCATGCTCCTGGTCTTTTTTTTTTTTGCTCCTCGAATTTTTCACACCTTTTCATGCTCCTCACATTTTTGACACCTCTTCATGCTCCTCGCATTTTTCACAACTTTTCATGTTCGTCGCATTTTTCACACCTTTTCATGCTCCTGGTCTTTCTTTTTTTTTTTTTTTGCTCCCCGAATTTTTCACACCTTTTCATGCTCCTGGTCTTTCTTTTTTTTTTTTTTGCTCCTCGCGTTTTTCACACCTTTTCATGCTCCTGGTCTTTTTTTTTTCTTTTGCTCCTCGCATTTTTCACACCTTTTCATGCTCCTGGTCTTTCTTTTTTTTTTTTTTTTTTTTTTGCTCCTCGCATTTTTCACACCTTTTCTTGCTCCTGGTCTTTCTTTTTTTTTTTTTTTTTTTTTTGCTCCTCGCATTTTTCACACCTTTTCATGCTCCTGGTCTTTTTTTTTTCTTTTGCTCCTCGCATTTTTCACACCTTTTCATGCTCCTGGTCTTTCTTTTTTTTTTTTTTTTTTTTTTGCTCCTCGCATTTTTCACACCTTTTCATGCTCCTGGTCTTTTTTTTTTTTTTGCTCCTCGCGTTTTTCACACCTTTTCATGCTCCTGGTCTTTTTTTTTTTTTTTTTTTTGCTCCTCGCATTTTTCACACCTTTTCATGCTCCTCGCATTTTTCACACCTTTTCATGCTCCCCGCATTTTTCACACCTTTTCATGTTCCTGGTCTTTCTTTTTTTTTTTTTTTTTTTTGCTCTTCGCATTTTTCACACCTTTTCATGTTCCTGGTCTTTTTTTTTTTTTTTTTTTTTGCTCCTCGCATTTTTCACACCTTTTCATGCTCCTCGCATTTTTCACACCTTTTCATGCTCCTGGTCTTTTTTTTTTTTTGCTCCTCGCATTTTTCACACCTTTTCATGCTCCTCGCATTTTTCACACCTTTTCATGTTCATCGCATTTTTCACACCTTTTCATGCTCCTGGTCTTTCTTTTTTTTTTTTTGCTCCTTGCATTTTTCACACCTTTTCATGCTCCTCGTCTTTTTTTTTTTTTTGCTCCTCGCATTTTTCACACCTTTTCATGCTCCTGGACTTTCTATTTTTTTTTTTGCTCCTCACATTTTTCACACCTTTTCATGCTCCTTGCATTTTTCACACCTTTTCATCCTCCTGGTCTTTTCTTTTTTTTTTTTTTGCTCCTCGATTTTTTCACACCTTTTCATGCTCCTCGCATTTCACACCTCTTCATGCTCCTCGCATTTTTCACAACTTTTCATGCTCGTCGCATTTTTCACACCTTTTCATGCTCCTGGTCTTTTTTTTTTTTTTGCTCCTCGCATTTTTCACACCTTTTCATGCTCCTGGTCTTTTTTTTTTTTTTGCTACTCGCATTTTTCACACCTTTTCATGCTCCTGGTCTTTGTTTTTTTTTTTTTGCTCTTCGCATTTTTCACACCTTTTCATGCTTCTGGTCTTTCATTTTTTTTTTTTGCTCCTCGCATTTTTCACACCTTTTCATGCTCCTGGTCTTTCTTTTTTTCTTTTTTTTTTTGCTCCTCGCATTTTTCACACCTTTTCATGCTCCTGGTCTTTCATTTTTTTTTTTTTCTCCTCGCATTTTTCACACCTTTTCATGCTCCTGGTCTTTCTTTTTTTCTTTTTTTTTTTGCTCCTCGCATTTTTCACACCTTTTCATGCTCCTGGTCTTTCTTTTTTTTTTTTTTGCTCCCCGGATTTTTCACACCTTTTCATGCTCCTGGTCTTTCTTTTTTTTTTTTTTTTTTTGCTCCTCGAATTTTTCACACCTTTTCATGCTCCTCGCATTTTTGACACCTCTTCATGCTCCTCGCATTTTTCACAACTTTTCATGCTCGTCGCATTTTTCACACCTTTTCATGCTCCTGGTCTTTCTTTTTTTTTTTTTTGTTCCTCGCGTTTTTCACACCTTTTCATGCTCCTGGTCTTTTTTTTTTCTTTTGCTCCTCGCATTTTTCACACCTTTTCATGCTCCTGGTCTTTCTTTTTTTTTTTTTTTTTTTTTGCTCCTCGCATTTTTCACACCTTTTCATGCTCCTGGTCTTTTTTTTTTTTTTGCTCCTCGCGTTTTTCACACCTTTTCATGCTCCTGGTCTTTTTTTTTTTTTTGCTCCTCGCATTTTTCACACCTTTTCATGCTCCCCGCATTTTTCACACCTTTTCATGTTCCTGGTCTTTCTTTTTTTTTTTTTTTTTTTTTGTTCTTCGCATTTTTCACACCTTTTCATGTTCCTGGTCTTTTTTTTTTTTTTTTTTTTTTGCTCCTCGCATTTTTCACACCTTTTCATGCTCCTCGCATTTTTCACACCTTTTCATGCTCCTCGCTTTTTTCACACCTTTTCATGCTCCTCGCATTTTTCACACCTTTTCATATTCATCGCATTTTTCACACCTCTTAATGCTCCTCGCATTTTTCACAGCTTTTCAGGCTCCTGGTCTTTTTTTTTTTTTTGCTCCTCGCATTTTTCACACCTTTTCATGCTCCTCGCATTTTTCACACCTTTTCATGTTCATCGCATTTTTCACACCTTTTCATGCTCCTGGTCTTTCTTTTTTTTTTTTTGCTCCTCGCATTTTTCACACCTTTTCATGCTCCTCGTCTTTTTTTTTTTTTTGCTCCTCGCATTTTTCACACCTTTTCATGCTCCTGGTCTTTCTTTTTTTTTTTTTTTTTTTCCTCCTCGCATTTTTCACACCTTTTCATGCTCCTGGTCTTTTTTTTTTTTTTTTTTGCTTCTCGCATTTTTCACACCTTTTCATGCTCCTGGACTTTCTATTTTTTTTTTTGATCCTCACATTTTTCACACCTTTTCATGCTCCTTGCATTTTTCACACCTTTTCATGCTCCTGGTCTTTTCTTTTTTTTTTTTTCGCTCCTCGAATTTTTCACACCTTTTCATGCTCCTCGCATTTCACACCTCTTCATGCTCCTCGCATTTTTCACAACTTTTCATGCTCGTCGCATTCTTCACACCTTTTCATGCTCCTGGTCTTTCTTTTTTTTTTTTTTTCTCCCCGCATTTTTCACACCTTTTCATGCTCCTGGTCTTTCTTTTTTTCTTTTTTTTTTTGTTCCTCGCATTTTTCACACCTTTTCATGTTCCTGGTCTCTTTTTTTTTTTTTTTTTTTGCTTCTCGCATTTTTCACACCTTTTCATGCTCCTGGTCTTTTTTTTTTTTTTGCTCCTCGCATTTTTCACACCTTTTCATGCTCCTGGTCTTTTTTTTTTTTTGCTCCTCGTATTTTTCACACCTTTTCATGCTCCTGGTCTTTCTTTTTTTTTTTTTTTTTTTTGCTCCTCGCATTTTTCACACCTTTTCATGCTCGTGGTCTTTTTTTTTTTTTTTTTTTTTGCTCTTCGAATTTTTCACACCTTTTCATGCTCCTGGTCTTTCTTTTTTTTTTTTTTTTTTTTGCTCCCCGCATTTTTCACACCTTTTCATGCTCCTGGTCTTTCTTTTTTTTTTTTTTTTTTTTTTGCTCCTCGCATTTTTCACACCTTTTCATGCTCCTGGTCTTTCTTTTTTTTTTTTTTTTTTTTTTGCTCCTCGCATTTTTCACACCTTTTCATGCTCCTGGTCTTTTTTTTTTTTTTGCTCCTCGCATTTTTCACACCTTTTCATGCTCCTGGTCTTTTTTTTTTTTTTGCTCCTCGCATTTTTCACACCTTTTCATGCTCCCCGCATTTTTCACACCTTTTCCTGTTCCTGGTCTTTCTTTTTTTTTTTTTTTTTTTTGCTCCTCGCATTTTTCACACCTTTTCATGCTCCTCGCATTTTTCACACCTTTTCATGTTCATCGCATTTTTCACACCTTTTCATGCTCCTGGTCTTTCTTTTTTTTTTTTTGCTCCTTGCATTTTTCACACCTTTTCATGCTCCTCGTCTTTTTTTTTTTTTTGCTCCTCGCATTTTTCACACCTTTTCATGCTCCTGGACTTTCTATTTTTTTTTTTGCTCCTCACATTTTTCACACCTTTTCATGCTCCTTGCATTTTTCACACCTTTTCATCCTCCTGGTCTTTTCTTTTTTTTTTTTTTGCTCCTCGAATTTTTCACACCTTTTCATGCTCCTCGCATTTCACACCTCTTCATGCTCCTCGCATTTTTCACAACTTTTCATGCTCGTCGCATTTTTCACACCTTTTCATGCTCCTGGTCTTTCTTTTTTTTTTGCTCCTCGCATTTTTCACACCTTCTCATGCTCCTGGTCTTTCTTTTTTTCTTTTTTTTTTTTGCTCCTCGCATTTTTCACACCTTTTCATGTTCCTGGTCTCTTTTTTTTTTTTTTTTTTTTGCTTCTCGCATTTTTCACACCTTTTCATGCTCCTTGTCTTTCTTTTTTTTTTTTTTTTTTTTTTGCTCCTCGCATTTTTCACACCTTTTCATGCTCCTGGTCTTTTTTTTTTTTTTGCTCCTCGCGTTTTTCACACCTTTTCATGCTCCTGGTCTTTTTTTTTTTTTTTTTTTTGCTCCTCGCATTTTTCACACCTTTTCATGCTCCTCGCATTTTTCACACCTTTTCATGCTCCCCGCATTTTTCACACCTTTTCATGTTCCTGGTCTTTCTTTTTTTTTTTTTTTTTTTTGCTCTTCGCATTTTTCACACCTTTTCATGTTCCTGGTCTTTTTTTTTTTTTTTTTTTTTGCTCCTCGCATTTTTCACACCTTTTCATGCTCCTCGCATTTTTCACACCTTTTCATGCTCCTGGTCTTTTTTTTTTTTTGCTCCTCGCATTTTTCACACCTTTTCATGCTCCTCGCATTTTTCACACCTTTTCATGTTCATCGCATTTTTCACACCTTTTCATGCTCCTGGTCTTTCTTTTTTTTTTTTTGCTCCTTGCATTTTTCACACCTTTTCATGCTCCTCGTCTTTTTTTTTTTTTTGCTCCTCGCATTTTTCACACCTTTTCATGCTCCTGGACTTTCTATTTTTTTTTTTGCTCCTCACATTTTTCACACCTTTTCATGCTCCTTGCATTTTTCACACCTTTTCATCCTCCTGGTCTTTTCTTTTTTTTTTTTTTGCTCCTCGAATTTTTCACACCTTTTCATGCTCCTCGCATTTCACACCTCTTTATGCTCCTCGCATTTTTCACAACTTTTCATGCTCGTCGCATTTTTCACACCTTTTCATGCTCCTGGTCTTTTTTTTTTTTTTGCTCCTCGCATTTTTCACACCTTTTCATGCTCCTGGTCTTTTTTTTTTTTTTGCTACTCGCATTTTTCACACCTTTTCATGCTCCTGGTCTTTGTTTTTTTTTTTTTGCTCTTCGCATTTTTCACACCTTTTCATGCTTCTGGTCTTTCATTTTTTTTTTTTGCTCCTCGCATTTTTCACACCTTTTCATGCTCCTGGTCTTTCTTTTTTTCTTTTTTTTTTTGCTCCTCGCATTTTTCACACCTTTTCATGCTCCTGGTCTTTCATTTTTTTTTTTTTCTCCTCGCATTTTTCACACCTTTTCATGCTCCTGGTCTTTCTTTTTTTCTTTTTTTTTTTGCTCCTCGCATTTTTCACACCTTTTCATGCTCCTGGTCTTTCTTTTTTTTTTTTTTGCTCCCCGGATTTTTCACACCTTTTCATGCTCCTGGTCTTTCTTTTTTTTTTTTTTTTTTTGCTCCTCGAATTTTTCACACCTTTTCATGCTCCTCGCATTTTTGACACCTCTTCATGCTCCTCGCATTTTTCACAACTTTTCATGCTCGTCGCATTTTTCACACCTTTTCATGCTCCTGGTCTTTCTTTTTTTTTTTTTTGTTCCTCGCGTTTTTCACACCTTTTCATGCTCCTGGTCTTTTTTTTTTCTTTTGCTCCTCGCATTTTTCACACCTTTTCATGCTCCTGGTCTTTCTTTTTTTTTTTTTTTTTTTTTGCTCCTCGCATTTTTCACACCTTTTCATGCTCCTGGTCTTTTTTTTTTTTTTGCTCCTCGCGTTTTTCACACCTTTTCATGCTCCTGGTCTTTTTTTTTTTTTTGCTCCTCGCATTTTTCACACCTTTTCATGCTCCCCGCATTTTTCACACCTTTTCATGTTTCTGGTCTTTCTTTTTTTTTTTTTTTTTTTTTGTTCTTCGCATTTTTCACACCTTTTCTTTTTCCTGTTCTTTTTTTTTTTTTTTTTTTTTTGCTCCTCGCATTTTTCACACCTTTTCATGCTCCTCGCATTTTTCACACCTTTTCATGCTCCTCGCTTTTTTCACACCTTTTCATGCTCCTCGCATTTTTCACACCTTTTCATATTCATCGCATTTTTCACACCTCTTAATGCTCCTCGCATTTTTCACAGCTTTTCAGGCTCCTGGTCTTTTTTTTTTTTTTGCTCCTCGCATTTTTCACACCTTTTCATGCTCCTCGCATTTTTCACACCTTTTCATGTTCATCGCATTTTTCACACCTTTTCATGCTCCTGGTCTTTCTTTTTTTTTTTTTGCTCCTCGCATTTTTCACACCTTTTCATGCTCCTCGTCTTTTTTTTTTTTTTGCTCCTCGCATTTTTCACACCTTTTCATGCTCCTGGTCTTTCTTTTTTTTTTTTTTTTTTTCCTCCTCGCATTTTTCACACCTTTTCATGCTCCTGGTCTTTTTTTTTTTTTTTTTTGCTTCTCGCATTTTTCACACCTTTTCATGCTCCTGGACTTTCTATTTTTTTTTTTGATCCTCACATTTTTCACACCTTTTCATGCTCCTTGCATTTTTCACACCTTTTCATGCTCCTGGTCTTTTCTTTTTTTTTTTTTCGCTCCTCGAATTTTTCACACCTTTTCATGCTCCTCGCATTTCACACCTCTTCATGCTCCTCGCATTTTTCACAACTTTTCATGCTCGTCGCATTCTTCACACCTTTTCATGCTCCTGGTCTTTCTTTTTTTTTTTTTTTCTCCCCGCATTTTTCACACCTTTTCATGCTCCTGGTCTTTCTTTTTTTCTTTTTTTTTTTGTTCCTCGCATTTTTCACACCTTTTCATGTTCCTGGTCTCTTTTTTTTTTTTTTTTTTTGCTTCTCGCATTTTTCACACCTTTTCATGCTCCTGGTCTTTTTTTTTTTTTTGCTCCTCGCATTTTTCACACCTTTTCATGCTCCTGGTCTTTTTTTTTTTTTGCTCCTCGTATTTTTCACACCTTTTCATGCTCCTGGTCTTTCTTTTTTTTTTTTTTTTTTTTGCTCCTCGCATTTTTCACACCTTTTAATGCTCGTGGTCTTTTTTTTTTTTTTTTTTTTTGCTCTTCGAATTTTTCACACCTTTTCATGCTCCTGGTCTTTCTTTTTTTTTTTTTTTTCTTTGCTCCCCGCATTTTTCACACCTTTTCATGCTCCTGGTCTTTCTTTTTTTTTTTTTTTTTTTTTGCTCCTCGCATTTTTCACACCTTTTCATGCTCCTGGTCTTTCTTTTTTTTTTTTTTTTTTTTTTGCTCCTCGCATTTTTCACACCTTTTCATGCTCCTGGTCTTTTTTTTTTTTTTGCTCCTCGCATTTTTCACACCTTTTCATGCTCCCCGCATTTTTCACACCTTTTCATGTTCCTGGTCTTTCTTTTTTTTTTTTTTTTTTTTGCTCTTCGCATTTTTCACACCTTTTCATGTTCCTGGTCTTTTTTTTTTTTTTGCTCCTCGCATTTTTCACACCTTTTCATGCTCCTCGCATTTTTCACACCTTTTCATGCTCCTGGTCTTTTTTTTTTTTTGCTCCTCGCATTTTTCACACCTTTTCATGCTCCTCGCATTTTTCACACCTTTTCATGTTCATCGCATTTTTCACACCTTTTCATGCTCCTGGTCTTTCTTTTTTTTTTTTTGCTCCTTGCATTTTTCACACCTTTTCATGCTCCTCGTCTTTTTTTTTTTTTTGCTCCTCGCATTTTTCACACCTTTTCATGCTCCTGGACTTTCTATTTTTTTTTTTGCTCCTCACATTTTTCACACCTTTTCATGCTCCTTGCATTTTTCACACCTTTTCATCCTCCTGGTCTTTTCTTTTTTTTTTTTTTGCTCCTCGAATTTTTCACACCTTTTCATGCTCCTCGCATTTCACACCTCTTCATGCTCCTCGCATTTTTCACAACTTTTCATGCTCGTCGCATTTTTCACACCTTTTCATGCTCCTGGTCTTTCTTTTTTTTTTGCTCCTCGCATTTTTCACACCTTCTCATGCTCCTGGTCTTTCTTTTTTTCTTTTTTTTTTTTGCTCCTCGCATTTTTCACACCTTTTCATGTTCCTGGTCTCTTTTTTTTTTTTTTTTTTTTGCTTCTCGCATTTTTCACACCTTTTCATGCTCCTGGTCTTTTTTTTTTTTTGCTCCTCGCATTTTTCACACCTTTTCATGCTCCTGGTCTTTTTTTTTTTTTTGCTACTCGCATTTTTCACACCTTTTCATGCTCCTGGTCTTTGTTTTTTTTTTTTTGCTCTTCGCATTTTTCACACCTTTTCATGCTCCTGGTCTTTCTTTTTTTCTTTTTTTTTTTGCTCCTCGCATTTTTCACACCTTTTCATGCTCCTGGTCTTTCATTTTTTTTTTTTCTCCTCGCATTTTTCACACCTTTTCATGCTCCTGGTCTTTCTTTTTTTCTTTTTTTTTTTGCTCCTCGCATTTTTCACACCTTTTCATGCTCCTGGTCTTTCTTTCTTTCTTTTTTTTTTTTTTTTGCTCCTCGAATTTTTCACACCTTTTCATGCTCCTGGTCTTTTTTTTTTTTGCTCCTCGAATTTTTCACACCTTTTCATGCTCCTCACATTTTTGACACCTCTTCATGCTCCTCGCATTTTTCACAACTTTTCATGTTCGTCGCATTTTTCACACCTTTTCATGCTCCTGGTCTTTCTTTTTTTTTTTTTTGCTCCCCGGATTTTTCACACCTTTTCATGCTCCTGGTCTTTCTTTTTTTTTTTTTTGTTCCTCGCGTTTTTCACACCTTTTCATGCTCCTGGTCTTTTTTTTTTCTTTTGCTCCTCGCATTTTTCACACCTTTTCATGCTCCTGGTCTTTCTTTTTTTTTTTTTTTTTTTTTGCTCCTCGCATTTTTCACACCTTTTCATGCTCCTGGTCTTTTTTTTTTTTTTGCTCCTCGCGTTTTTCACACCTTTTCATGCTCCTGGTCTTTTTTTTTTTTTTGCTCCTCGCATTTTTCACACCTTTTCATGCTCCCCGCATTTTTCACACCTTTTCATGTTCCTGGTCTTTCTTTTTTTTTTTTTTTTTTTGTTCTTCGCATTTTTCACACCTTTTCATGTTCCTGGTCTTTTTTTTTTTTTTTTTTTTTGCTCCTCGCATTTTTCACACCTTTTCATGCTCCTCGCATTTTTCACACCTTTTCATGCTCCTCGCTTTTTTCACACCTTTTCATGCTCCTCGCATTTTTCACACCTTTTCATATTCATCGCATTTTTCACACCTCTTAATGCTCCTCGCATTTTTCACAGCTTTTCAGGCTCCTGGTCTTTTTTTTTTTTTTGCTCCTCGCATTTTTCACACGTTTTCATGCTCCTCGCATTTTTCACACCTTTTCATGTTCATCGCATTTTTCACACCTTTTCATGCTCCTGGTCTTTCTTTTTTTTTTTTTGCTCCTCGCATTTTTCACACCTTTTCATGCTCCTCGTCTTTTTTTTTTTTTTGCTCCTCGCATTTTTCACACCTTTTCATGCTCCTGGTCTTTTTTTTTTTTTTGCTACTCGCATTTTTCACACCTTTTCATGCTCCTGGTCTTTGTTTTTTTTTTTTTGCTCTTCGCATTTTTCACACCTTTTCATGCTTCTGGTCTTTCATTTTTTTTTTTTGCTCCTCGCATTTTTCACACCTTTTCATGCTCCTGGTCTTTCTTTTTTTCTTTTTTTTTTTGCTCCTCGCATTTTTCACACCTTTTCATGCTCCTGGTCTTTCATTTTTTTTTTTTTCTCCTCGCATTTTTCACACCTTTTCATGCTCCTGGTCTTTCTTTTTTTCTTTTTTTTTTTGCTCCTCGCATTTTTCACACCTTTTCATGCTCCTGGTCTTTCTTTCTTTCTTTTTTTTTTTTTTTTGCTCCTCGAATTTTTCACACCTTTTCATGCTCCTGGTCTTTTTTTTTTTTGCTCCTCGAATTTTTCACACCTTTTCATGCTCCTCACATTTTTGACACCTCTTCATGCTCCTCGCATTTTTCACAACTTTTCATGTTCGTCGCATTTTTCACACCTTTTCATGCTCCTGGTCTTTCTTTTTTTTTTTTTTGCTCCCCGGATTTTTCACACCTTTTCATGCTCCTGGTCTTTCTTTTTTTTTTTTTTTTTTTGCTCCTCGAATTTTTCACACCTTTTCATGCTCCTCGCATTTTTGACACCTCTTCATGCTCCTCGCATTTTTCACAACTTTTCATGCTCGTCGCATTTTTCACACCTTTTCATGCTCCTGGTCTTTCTTTTTTTTTTTTTTGTTCCTCGCGTTTTTCACACCTTTTCATGCTCCTGGTCTTTTTTTTTTCTTTTGCTCCTCGCATTTTTCACACCTTTTCATGCTCCTGGTCTTTCTTTTTTTTTTTTTTTTTTTTTGCTCCTCGCATTTTTCACACCTTTTCATGCTCCTGGTCTTTTTTTTTTTTTTGCTCCTCGCGTTTTTCACACCTTTTCATGCTCCTGGTCTTTTTTTTTTTTTTGCTCCTCGCATTTTTCACACCTTTTCATGCTCCCCGCATTTTTCACACCTTTTCATGTTCCTGGCCTTTCTTTTTTTTTTTTTTTTTTTTTGTTCTTCGCATTTTTCCCACCTTTTCATGTTCCTGGTCTTTTTTTTTTTTTTTTTTTTTTGCTCCTCGCATTTTTCACACCTTTTCATGCTCCTCGCATTTTTCACACCTTTTCATGCTCCTCGCTTTTTTCACACCTTTTCATGCTCCTCGCATTTTTCACACCTTTTCATATTCATCGCATTTTTCACACCTCTTAATGCTCCTCGCATTTTTCACAGCTTTTCAGGCTCCTGGTCTTTTTTTTTTTTTTGCTCCTCGCATTTTTCACACCTTTTCATGCTCCTCGCATTTTTCACACCTTTTCATGTTCATCGCATTTTTCACACCTTTTCATGCTCCTGGTCTTTCTTTTTTTTTTTTTGCTCCTCGCATTTTTCACACCTTTTCATGCTCCTCGTCTTTTTTTTTTTTTTGCTCCTCGCATTTTTCACACCTTTTCATGCTCCTGGTCTTTTTTTTTTTTTTTTTTTGCTCCTCGCATTTTTCACACCTTTTCATGCTCCTCGCATTTTTCACACCTTTTCATGCTCCCCGCATTTTTCACACCTTTTCATGTTCCTCGTCTTTCTTTTTTTTTTTTTTTTTTTTGCTCTTCGCATTTTTCACACCTTTTCATGTTCCTGGTCTTTTTTTTTTTTTTTTTTTTTGCTCCTCGCATTTTTCACACCTTTTCATGCTCCTCGCATTTTTCACACCTTTTCATGCTCCTGGTCTTTTTTTTTTTTTGCTCCTCGCATTTTTCACACCTTTTCATGCTCCTCGCATTTTTCACACCTTTTCATGTTCATCGCATTTTTCACACCTTTTCATGCTCCTGGTCTTTCTTTTTTTTTTTTTGCTCCTTGCATTTTTCACACCTTTTCATGCTCCTCGTCTTTTTTTTTTTTTTGCTCCTCGCATTTTTCACACCTTTTCATGCTCCTGGACTTTCTATTTTTTTTTTTGCTCCTCACATTTTTCACACCTTTTCATGCTCCTTGCATTTTTCACACCTTTTCATCCTCCTGGTCTTTTCTTTTTTTTTTTTTTGCTCCTCGAATTTTTCACACCTTTTCATGCTCCTCGCATTTCACACCTCTTCATGCTCCTCGCATTTTTCACAACTTTTCATGCTCGTCGCATTTTTCACACCTTTTCATGCTCCTGGTCTTTTTTTTTTTTTTTGCTCCTCGCATTTTTCACACCTTTTCATGCTCCTGGTCTTTTTTTTTTTTTTGCTACTCGCATTTTTCACACCTTTTCATGCTCCTGGTCTTTGTTTTTTTTTTTTTGCTCTTCGCATTTTTCACACCTTTTCATGCTTCTGGTCTTTCATTTTTTTTTTTTGCTCCTCGCATTTTTCACACCTTTTCATGCTCCTGGTCTTTCTTTTTTTCTTTTTTTTTTTGCTCCTCGCATTTTTCACACCTTTTCATGCTCCTGGTCTTTCATTTTTTTTTTTTTCTCCTCGCATTTTTCACACCTTTTCATGCTCCTGGTCTTTCTTTTTTTCTTTTTTTTTTGCTCCTCGCATTTTTCACACCTTTTCATGCTCCTGGTCTTTCTTTTTTTTTTTTTTGCTCCCCGGATTTTTCACACCTTTTCATGCTCCTGGTCTTTCTTTTTTTTTTTTTTTTTTTGCTCCTCGAATTTTTCACACCTTTTCATGCTCCTCGCATTTTTGACACCTCTTCATGCTCCTCGCATTTTTCACAACTTTTCATGCTCGTCGCATTTTTCACACCTTTTCATGCTCCTGGTCTTTCTTTTTTTTTTTTTTGTTCCTCGCGTTTTTCACACCTTTTCATGCTCCTGGTCTTTTTTTTTTCTTTTGCTCCTCGCATTTTTCACACCTTTTCATGCTCCTGGTCTTTCTTTTTTTTTTTTTTTTTTTTTGCTCCTCGCATTTTTCACACCTTTTCATGCTCCTGGTCTTTTTTTTTTTTTTGCTCCTCGCGTTTTTCACACCTTTTCATGCTCCTGGTCTTTTTTTTTTTTTTGCTCCTCGCATTTTTCACACCTTTTCATGCTCCCCGCATTTTTCACACCTTTTCATGTTCCTGGTCTTTCTTTTTTTTTTTTTTTTTTTTTGTTCTTCGCTTTTTTCACACCTTTTCATGTTCCTGGTCTTTTTTTTTTTTTTTTTTTTTTTGCTCCTCGCATTTTTCACACCTTTTCATGCTCCTCGCATTTTTCACACCTTTTCATGCTCCTCGCTTTTTTCACACCTTTTCATGCTCCTCGCATTTTTCACACCTTTTCATATTCATCGCATTTTTCACACCTCTTAATGCTCCTCGCATTTTTCACAGCTTTTCAGGCTCCTGGTCTTTTTTTTTTTTTTGCTCCTCGCATTTTTCACACCTTTTCATGCTCCTCGCATTTTTCACACCTTTTCATGTTCATCGCATTTTTCACACCTTTTCATGCTCCTGGTCTTTCTTTTTTTTTTTTTGCTCCTCGCATTTTTCACACCTTTTCATGCTCCTCGTCTTTTTTTTTTTTTTGCTCCTCGCATTTTTCACACCTTTTCATGCTCCTGGTCTTTCTTTTTTTTTTTTTTTTTTTCCTCCTCGCATTTTTCACACCTTTTCATGCTCCTGGTCTTTTTTTTTTTTTTTTTTGCTTCTCGCATTTTTCACACCTTTTCATGCTCCTGGACTTTCTATTTTTTTTTTTGATCCTCACATTTTTCACACCTTTTCATGCTCCTTGCATTTTTCACACCTTTTCATGCTCCTGGTCTTTTCTTTTTTTTTTTTTCGCTCCTCGAATTTTTCACACCTTTTCATGCTCCTCGCATTTCACACCTCTTCATGCTCCTCGCATTTTTCACAACTTTTCATGCTCGTCGCATTCTTCACACCTTTTCATGCTCCTGGTCTTTCTTTTTTTTTTTTTTTCTCCCCGCATTTTTCACACCTTTTCATGCTCCTGGTCTTTCTTTTTTTCTTTTTTTTTTTGTTCCTCGCATTTTTCACACCTTTTCATGTTCCTGGTCTCTTTTTTTTTTTTTTTTTTTGCTTCTCGCATTTTTCACACCTTTTCATGCTCCTGGTCTTTTTTTTTTTTTTGCTCCTCGCATTTTTCACACCTTTTCATGCTCCTGGTCTTTTTTTTTTTTTGCTCCTCGTATTTTTCACACCTTTTCATGCTCCTGGTCTTTCTTTTTTTTTTTTTTTTTTTTGCTCCTCGCATTTTTCACACCTTTTCATGCTCGTGGTCTTTTTTTTTTTTTTTTTTTTTGCTCTTCGAATTTTTCACACCTTTTCATGCTCCTGGTCTTTCTTTTTTTTTTTTTTTTTTTTGCTCCCCGCATTTTTCACACCTTTTCATGCTCCTGGTCTTTCTTTTTTTTTTTTTTTTTTTTTGCTCCTCGCATTTTTCACACCTTTTCTTGCTCCTGGTCTTTCTTTTTTTTTTTTTTTTTTTTTTGCTCCTCGCATTTTTCACACCTTTTCATGCTCCTGGTCTTTTTTTTTTTTTTGCTCCTCGCATTTTTCACACCTTTTCATGCTCCCCGCATTTTTCACACCTTTTCATGTTCCTGGTCTTTCTTTTTTTTTTTTTTTTTTTTGCTCTTCGCATTTTTCACACCTTTTCATGTTCCTGGTCTTTTTTTTTTTTTTGCTCCTCGCATTTTTCACACCTTTTCATGCTCCTCGCATTTTTCACACCTTTTCATGCTCCTGGTCTTTTTTTTTTTTTGCTCCTCGCATTTTTCACACCTTTTCATGCTCCTCGCATTTTTCACACCTTTTCATGTTCATCGCATTTTTCACACCTTTTCATGCTCCTGGTCTTTCTTTTTTTTTTTTTGCTCCTTGCATTTTTCACACCTTTTCATGCTCCTCGTCTTTTTTTTTTTTTTGCTCCTCGCATTTTTCACACCTTTTCATGCTCCTGGACTTTCTATTTTTTTTTTTGCTCCTCACATTTTTCACACCTTTTCATGCTCCTTGCATTTTTCACACCTTTTCATCCTCCTGGTCTTTTCTTTTTTTTTTTTTTGCTCCTCGAATTTTTCACACCTTTTCATGCTCCTCGCATTTCACACCTCTTCATGCTCCTCGCATTTTTCACAACTTTTCATGCTCGTCGCATTTTTCACACCTTTTCATGCTCCTGGTCTTTCTTTTTTTTTTGCTCCTCGCATTTTTCACACCTTCTCATGCTCCTGGTCTTTCTTTTTTTCTTTTTTTTTTTTGCTCCTCGCATTTTTCACACCTTTTCATGTTCCTGGTCTCTTTTTTTTTTTTTTTTTTTTGCTTCTCGCATTTTTCACACCTTTTCATGCTCCTGGTCTTTTTTTTTTTTTGCTCCTCGCATTTTTCACACCTTTTCATGCTCCTGGTCTTTTTTTTTTTTTTGCTACTCGCATTTTTCACACCTTTTCATGCTCCTGGTCTTTGTTTTTTTTTTTTTGCTCTTCGCATTTTTCACACCTTTTCATTCTCCTGGTCTTTCTTTTTTTCTTTTTTTTTTTGCTCCTCGCATTTTTCACACCTTTTCATGCTCCTGGTCTTTCATTTTTTTTTTTTCTCCTCGCATTTTTCACACCTTTTCATGCTCCTGGTCTTTCTTTTTTTCTTTTTTTTTTTGCTCCTCGCATTTTTCACACCTTTTCATGCTCCTGGTCTTTCTTTCTTTCTTTTTTTTTTTTTTTTGCTCCTCGAATTTTTCACACCTTTTCATGCTCCTGGTCTTTTTTTTTTTTGCTCCTCGAATTTTTCACACCTTTTCATGCTCCTCACATTTTTGACACCTCTTCATGCTCCTCGCATTTTTCACAACTTTTCATGTTCGTCGCATTTTTCACACCTTTTCATGCTCCTGGTCTTTCTTTTTTTTTTTTTTGCTCCCCGGATTTTTCACACCTTTTCATGCTCCTGGTCTTTCTTTTTTTTTTTTTTGTTCCTCGCGTTTTTCACACCTTTTCATGCTCCTGGTCTTTTTTTTTTCTTTTGCTCCTCGCATTTTTCACACCTTTTCATGCTCCTGGTCTTTCTTTTTTTTTTTTTTTTTTTTTGCTCCTCGCATTTTTCACACCTTTTCATGCTCCTGGTCTTTTTTTTTTTTTTGCTCCTCGCGTTTTTCACACCTTTTCATGCTCCTGGTCTTTTTTTTTTTTTTGCTCCTCGCATTTTTCACACCTTTTCATGCTCCCCGCATTTTTCACACCTTTTCATGTTCCTGGTCTTTCTTTTTTTTTTTTTTTTTTTGTTCTTCGCATTTTTCACACCTTTTCATGTTCCTGGTCTTTTTTTTTTTTTTTTTTTTTGCTCCTCGCATTTTTCACACCTTTTCATGCTCCTCGCATTTTTCACACCTTTTCATGCTCCTCGCTTTTTTCACACCTTTTCATGCTCCTCGCATTTTTCACACCTTTTCATATTCATCGCATTTTTCACACCTCTTAATGCTCCTCGCATTTTTCACAGCTTTTCAGGCTCCTGGTCTTTTTTTTTTTTTTGCTCCTCGCATTTTTCACACGTTTTCATGCTCCTCGCATTTTTCACACCTTTTCATGTTCATCGCATTTTTCACACCTTTTCATGCTCCTGGTCTTTCTTTTTTTTTTTTTGCTCCTCGCATTTTTCACACCTTTTCATGCTCCTCGTCTTTTTTTTTTTTTTGCTCCTCGCATTTTTCACACCTTTTCATGCTCCTGGTCTTTTTTTTTTTTTTGCTACTCGCATTTTTCACACCTTTTCATGCTCCTGGTCTTTGTTTTTTTTTTTTTGCTCTTCGCATTTTTCACACCTTTTCATGCTTCTGGTCTTTCATTTTTTTTTTTTGCTCCTCGCATTTTTCACACCTTTTCATGCTCCTGGTCTTTCTTTTTTTCTTTTTTTTTTTGCTCCTCGCATTTTTCACACCTTTTCATGCTCCTGGTCTTTCATTTTTTTTTTTTTCTCCTCGCATTTTTCACACCTTTTCATGCTCCTGGTCTTTCTTTTTTTCTTTTTTTTTTTGCTCCTCGCATTTTTCACACCTTTTCATGCTCCTGGTCTTTCTTTCTTTCTTTTTTTTTTTTTTTTGCTCCTCGAATTTTTCACACCTTTTCATGCTCCTGGTCTTTTTTTTTTTTGCTCCTCGAATTTTTCACACCTTTTCATGCTCCTCACATTTTTGACACCTCTTCATGCTCCTCGCATTTTTCACAACTTTTCATGTTCGTCGCATTTTTCACACCTTTTCATGCTCCTGGTCTTTCTTTTTTTTTTTTTTGCTCCCCGGATTTTTCACACCTTTTCATGCTCCTGGTCTTTCTTTTTTTTTTTTTTTTTTTGCTCCTCGAATTTTTCACACCTTTTCATGCTCCTCGCATTTTTGACACCTCTTCATGCTCCTCGCATTTTTCACAACTTTTCATGCTCGTCGCATTTTTCACACCTTTTCATGCTCCTGGTCTTTCTTTTTTTTTTTTTTGTTCCTCGCGTTTTTCACACCTTTTCATGCTCCTGGTCTTTTTTTTTTCTTTTGCTCCTCGCATTTTTCACACCTTTTCATGCTCCTGGTCTTTCTTTTTTTTTTTTTTTTTTTTTTGCTCCTCGCATTTTTCACACCTTTTCATGCTCCTGGTCTTTTTTTTTTTTTTGCTCCTCGCGTTTTTCACACCTTTTCATGCTCCTGGTCTTTTTTTTTTTTTTGCTCCTCGCATTTTTCACCCCTTTTCATGCTCCCCGCCTTTTTCACACCTTTTCATGTTCCTGGTCTTTCTTTTTTTTTTTTTTTTTTTTTTGTTCTTCGCATTTTTCACACCTTTTCTTGCTCCTGGTCTTTTTTTTTTTTTTTTTTTTTTGCTCCTCGCATTTTTCACACCTTTTCATGCTCCTCGCATTTTTCACACCTTTTCATGCTCCTCGCTTTTTTCACACCTTTTCATGCTCCTCGCATTTTTCACACCTTTTCATATTCATCGCATTTTTCACACCTCTTAATGCTCCTCGCATTTTTCACAGCTTTTCAGGCTCCTGGTCTTTTTTTTTTTTTTGCTCCTCGCATTTTTCACACCTTTTCATGCTCCTCGCATTTTTCACACCTTTTCATGTTCATCGCATTTTTCACACCTTTTCATGCTCCTGGTCTTTCTTTTTTTTTTTTTGCTCCTCGCATTTTTCACACCTTTTCATGCTCCTCGTCTTTTTTTTTTTTTTGCTCCTCGCATTTTTCACACCTTTTCATGCTCCTGGTCTTTCTTTTTTTTTTTTTTTTTTTCCTCCTCGCATTTTTCACACCTTTTCATGCTACTGGTCTTTTTTTTTTTTTTTTTTTTGCTTCTCGCATTTTTCACACCTTTTCATGCTCCTGGACTTTCTATTTTTTTTTTTGATCCTCACATTTTTCACACCTTTTCATGCTCCTTGCATTTTTCACACCTTTTCATGCTCCTGGTCTTTTCTTTTTTTTTTTTTCGCTCCTCGAATTTTTCACACCTTTTCATGCTCCTCGCATTTCACACCTCTTCATGCTCCTCGCATTTTTCACAACTTTTCATGCTCGTCGCATTCTTCACACCTTTTCATGCTCCTGGTCTTTCTTTTTTTTTTTTTTTCTCCCCGCATTTTTCACACCTTTTCATGCTCCTGGTCTTTCTTTTTTTCTTTTTTTTTTTGTTCCTCGCATTTTTCACACCTTTTCTTGTTCCTGGTCTCTTTTTTTTTTTTTTTTTTTTGCTTCTCGCATTTTTCACACCTTTTCATGCTCCTGGTCTTTTTTTTTTTTTTTGCTCCTCGCATTTTTCACACCTTTTCATGCTCCTGGTCTTTTTTTTTTTTTGCTCCTCGTATTTTTCACACCTTTTCATGCTCCTGGTCTTTCTTTTTTTTTTTTTTTTTTTTTGCTCCTCGCATTTTTCACACCTTTTCATGCTCGTGGTCTTTTTTTTTTTTTTTTTTTTGCTCTTCGAATTTTTCACACCTTTTCATGCTCCTGGTCTTTCTTTTTTTTTTTTTTTTTTTTTCTCCCCCCTTTTTTCCCACCTTTTCATGCTCCTGGTCTTTCTTTTTTTTTTTTTTTTTTTTTTGCTCCTCGCATTTTTCACACCTTTTCATGCTCCTGGTCTTTCTTTTTTTTTTTTTTTTTTTTTGCTCCTCGCATTTTTCACACCTTTTCATGCTCCTGGTCTTTTTTTTTTTTTTGCTCCTCGCATTTTTCACACCTTTTCATGCTCCCCGCATTTTTCACACCTTTTCATGTTCCTGGTCTTTCTTTTTTTTTTTTTTTTTTTTGCTCTTCGCATTTTTCACACCTTTTCATGTTCCTGGTCTTTTTTTTTTTTTTTTTTTTTGCTCCTCGCATTTTTCACACCTTTTCATGCTCCTCGCATTTTTCACACCTTTTCATGCTCCTGGTCTTTTTTTTTTTTTGCTCCTCGCATTTTTCACACCTTTTCATGCTCCTGGTCTTTCTTTTTTTTTTTTTGCTCCTTGCATTTTTCACACCTTTTCATGCTCCTCGTCTTTTTTTTTTTTTTGCTCCTCGCATTTTTCACACCTTTTCATGCTCCTGGACTTTCTATTTTTTTTTTTGCTCCTCACATTTTTCACACCTTTTCATGCTCCTTGCATTTTTCACACCTTTTCATCCTCCTGGTCTTTTCTTTTTTTTTTTTTTGCTCCTCGAATTTTTCACACCTTTTCATGCTCCTCGCATTTCACACCTCTTCATGCTCCTCGCATTTTTCACAACTTTTCATGCTCGTCGCATTTTTCACACCTTTTCATGCTCCTGGTCTTTCTTTTTTTTTTGCTCCTCGCATTTTTCACACCTTCTCATGCTCCTGGTCTTTCTTTTTTTCTTTTTTTTTTTTGCTCCTCGCATTTTTCACACCTTTTCATGTTCCTGGTCTCTTTTTTTTTTTTTTTTTTTGCTTCTCGCATTTTTCACACCTTTTCATGCTCCTGGTCTTTTTTTTTTTTTTGCTCCTCGCATTTTTCACACCTTTTCATGCTCCTGGTCTTTTTTTTTTTTTTGCTACTCGCATTTTTCACACCTTTTCATCCTCCTGGTCTTTGTTTTTTTTTTTTTGCTCTTCGCATTTTTCACACCTTTTCATGCTTCTGGTCTTTCATTTTTTTTTTTTGCTCCTCGCATTTTTACACCTTTTCATGCTCCTGGTCTTTCTTTTTTTCTTTTTTTTTTTGCTCCTCGCATTTTTCACACCTTTTCATGCTCCTGGTCTTTCATTTTTTTTTTTTCTCCTCGCATTTTTCACACCTTTTCATGCTCCTGGTCTTTCTTTTTTTCTTTTTTTTTTTGCTCCTCGCATTTTTCACACCTTTTCATGCTCCTGGTCTTTCTTTCTTTCTTTTTTTTTTTTTTTTGCTCCTCGAATTTTTCACACCTTTTCATGCTCCTGGTCTTTTTTTTTTTTGCTCCTCGAATTTTTCACACCTTTTCATGCTCCTCACATTTTTGACACCTCTTCATGCTCCTCGCATTTTTCACAACTTTTCATGTTCGTCGCATTTTTCACACCTTTTCATGCTCCTGGTCTTTCTTTTTTTTTTTTTTGCTCCCCGGATTTTTCACACGTTTTCATGCTCCTGGTCTTTCTTTTTTTTTTTTTGTTCCTCGCGTTTTTCACACCTTTTCATGCTCCTGGTCTTTTTTTTTTCTTTTGCTCCTCGCATTTTTCACACCTTTTCATGCTCCTGGTCTTTCTTTTTTTTTTTTTTTTTTTTTGCTCCTCGCATTTTTCACACCTTTTCATGCTCCTGGTCTTTTTTTTTTTTTTTGCTCCTCGCGTTTTTCACACCTTTTCATGCTCCTGGTCTTTTTTTTTTTTTTTGCTCCTCGCATTTTTCACACCTTTTCATGCTCCCCGCATTTTTCACACCTTTTCATGTTCCTGGTCTTTCTTTTTTTTTTTTTTTTTTGTTCTTCGCATTTTTCACACCTTTTCCTGTTCCTGGTCTTTTTTTTTTTTTTTTTTTTTTGCTCCTCGCATTTTTCACACCTTTTCATGCTCCTGCATTTTTCACACCTTTTCATGCTCCTCGCTTTTTTCACACCTTTTCATGCTCCTCGCATTTTTCACACCTTTTCATATTCATCGCATTTTTCACACCTCTTAATGCTCCTCGCATTTTTCACAGCTTTTCAGGCTCCTGGTCTTTTTTTTTTTTTTGCTCCTCGCATTTTTCACACCTTTTCATGCTCCTCGCATTTTTCACACCTTTTCATGTTCATCGCATTTTTCACACCTTTTCATGCTCCTGGTCTTTCTTTTTTTTTTTTTGCTCCTCGCATTTTTCACACCTTTTTATGCTCCTCGTCTTTTTTTTTTTTTTTCTCCTCGCATTTTTCACACCTTTTCATGCTCCTGGTCTTTCTTTTTTTCTTTTTTTTTTTGCTCCTCGCATTTTTCACACCTTTTCATGCTCCTGGTCTTTCTTTCTTTCTTTTTTTTTTTTTTTTGCTCCTCGAATTTTTCACACCTTTTCATGCTCCTGGTCTTTTTTTTTTTTGCTCCTCGAATTTTTCACACCTTTTCATGCTCCTCACATTTTTGACACCTCTTCATGCTCCTCGCATTTTTCACAACTTTTCATGTTCGTCGCATTTTTCACACCTTTTCATGCTCCTGGTCTTTCTTTTTTTTTTTTTTGCTCCCCGGATTTTTCACACCTTTTCATGCTCCTGGTCTTTCTTTTTTTTTTTTTTTTTTTGCTCCTCGAATTTTTCACACCTTTTCATGCTCCTCGCATTTTTGACACCTCTTCATGCTCCTCGCATTTTTCACAACTTTTCATGCTCGTCGCATTTTTCACACCTTTTCATGCTCCTGGTCTTTCTTTTTTTTTTTTTTGTTCCTCGCGTTTTTCACACCTTTTCATGCTCCTGGTCTTTTTTTTTTCTTTTGCTCCTCGCATTTTTCACACCTTTTCATGCTCCTGGTCTTTCTTTTTTTTTTTTTTTTTTTTTTGCTCCTCGCATTTTTCACACCTTTTCATGCTCCTGGTCTTTTTTTTTTTTTTGCTCCTCGCGTTTTTCACACCTTTTCATGCTCCTGGTCTTTTTTTTTTTTTTGCTCCTCGCATTTTTCACACCTTTTCATGCTCCCCGCATTTTTCACACCTTTTCATGTTCCTGGTCTTTCTTTTTTTTTTTTTTTTTTTTTGTTCTTCGCATTTTTCACACCTTTTCATGTTCCTGGTCTTTTTTTTTTTTTTTTTTTTTTGCTCCTCGCATTTTTCACACCTTTTCATGCTCCTCGCATTTTTCACACCTTTTCATGCTCCTCGCTTTTTTCACACCTTTTCATGCTCCTCGCATTTTTCACACCTTTTCATATTCATCGCATTTTTCACACCTCTTAATGCTCCTCGCATTTTTCACAGCTTTTCAGGCTCCTGGTCTTTTTTTTTTTTTTGCTCCTCGCATTTTTCACACCTTTTCATGCTCCTCGCATTTTTCACACCTTTTCATGTTCATCGCATTTTTCACACCTTTTCATGCTCCTGGTCTTTCTTTTTTTTTTTTTGCTCCTCGCATTTTTCACACCTTTTCATGCTCCTCGTCTTTTTTTTTTTTTTGCTCCTCGCATTTTTCACACCTTTTCATGCTCCTGGTCTTTCTTTTTTTTTTTTTTTTTTTCCTCCTCGCATTTTTCACACCTTTTCATGCTACTGGTCTTTTTTTTTTTTTTTTTTGCTTCTCGCATTTTTCACACCTTTTCATGCTCCTGGACTTTCTATTTTTTTTTTTGATCCTCACATTTTTCACACCTTTTCATGCTCCTTGCATTTTTCACACCTTTTCATGCTCCTGGTCTTTTCTTTTTTTTTTTTTCGCTCCTCGAATTTTTCACACCTTTTCATGCTCCTCGCATTTCACACCTCTTCATGCTCCTCGCATTTTTCACAACTTTTCATGCTCGTCGCATTCTTCACACCTTTTCATGCTCCTGGTCTTTCTTTTTTTTTTTTTTTCTCCCCGCATTTTTCACACCTTTTCATGCTCCTGGTCTTTCTTTTTTTCTTTTTTTTTTTGTTCCTCGCATTTTTCACACCTTTTCATGTTCCTGGTCTCTTTTTTTTTTTTTTTTTTTTGCTTCTCGCATTTTTCACCCCTTTTCATGCTCCTGGTCTTTTTTTTTTTTTTGCTCCTCGCATTTTTCACACCTTTTCATGCTCCTGGTCTTTTTTTTTTTTTGCTCCTCGTATTTTTCACACCTTTTCATGCTCCTGGTCTTTCTTTTTTTTTTTTTTTTTTTTGCTCCTCGCATTTTTCACACCTTTTCATGCTCGTGGTCTTTTTTTTTTTTTTTTTTTTGCTCTTCGAATTTTTCACACCTTTTCATGCTCCTGGTCTTTCTTTTTTTTTTTTTTTTTTTTTGCTCCCCGCATTTTTTACACCTTTTCATGCTCCTGGTCTTTCTTTTTTTTTTTTTTTTTTTTTTGCTCCTCGCATTTTTCACACCTTTTCATGCTCCTGGTCTTTCTTTTTTTTTTTTTTTTTTTTTTGCTCCTCGCATTTTTCACACCTTTTCATGCTCCTGGTCTTTTTTTTTTTTTTGCTCCTCGCATTTTTCACACCTTTTCATGCTCCCCGCATTTTTCACACCTTTTCATGTTCCTGGTCTTTCTTTTTTTTTTTTTTTTTTTTGCTCTTCGCATTTTTCACACCTTTTCTTTTTCCTGGTCTTTTTTTTTTTTTTTTTTTTTTGCTCCTCGCATTTTTCACACCTTTTCATGCTCCTCGCATTTTTCACACCTTTTCATGCTCCTGGTCTTTTTTTTTTTTTGCTCCTCGCATTTTTCACACCTTTTCATGCTCCTGGTCTTTCTTTTTTTTTTTTTGCTCCTTGCATTTTTCACACCTTTTCATGCTCCTCGTCTTTTTTTTTTTTTTGCTCCTCGCATTTTTCACACCTTTTCATGCTCCTGGACTTTCTATTTTTTTTTTTGCTCCTCACATTTTTCACACCTTTTCATGCTCCTTGCATTTTTCACACCTTTTCATCCTCCTGGTCTTTTCTTTTTTTTTTTTTTGCTCCTCGAATTTTTCACACCTTTTCATGCTCCTGGTCTTTTTTTTTTTTGCTCCTCGAATTTTTCACACCTTTTCATGCTCCTCACATTTTTGACACCTCTTCATGCTCCTCGCATTTTTCACAACTTTTCATGTTCGTCGCATTTTTCACACCTTTTCATGCTCCTGGTCTTTCTTTTTTTTTTTTTTGCTCCCCGGATTTTTCACACCTTTTCATGCTCCTGGTCTTTCTTTTTTTTTTTTTTTTTTTTGCTCCTCGAATTTTTCACACCTTTTCATGCTCCTCGCATTTTTGACACCTCTTCATGCTCCTCGCATTTTTCACAACTTTTCATGCTCGTCGCATTTTTCACACCTTTTCATGCTCCTGGTCTTTCTTTTTTTTTTTTTTGTTCCTCGCGTTTTTCACACCTTTTCATGCTCCTGGTCTTTTTTTTTTCTTTTGCTCCTCGCATTTTTCACCCCTTTTCATGCTCCTGGTCTTTCTTTTTTTTTTTTTTTTTTTTTGCTCCTCGCATTTTTCACACCTTTTCATGCTCCTGGTCTTTTTTTTTTTTTTGCTCCTCGCGTTTTTCACACCTTTTCATGCTCCTGGTCTTTTTTTTTTTTTTGCTCCTCGCATTTTTCACACCTTTTCATGCTCCCCGCATTTTTCACACCTTTTCATGTTCCTGGTCTTTCTTTTTTTTTTTTTTTTTTTTTGTTCTTCGCATTTTTCACACCTTTTCATGTTCCTGGTCTTTTTTTTTTTTTTTTTTTTTGCTCCTCGCATTTTTCACACCTTTTCATGCTCCTCGCATTTTTCACACCTTTTCATGCTCCTCGCTTTTTTCACACCTTTTCATGCTCCTCGCATTTTTCACACCTTTTCATATTCATCGCATTTTTCACACCTCTTAATGCTCCTCGCATTTTTCACACCTTTTCATGCTCCTGGTCTTTCTTTTTTTTTTTTTTTTTTTTTGCTCCTCGCATTTTTCACACCTTTTCATGCTCCTGGTCTTTTTTTTTTTTTTGCTCCTCGCATTTTTCACACCTTTTCATGCTCCTCGCATTTTTCACACCTTTTCATGTTCATCGCATTTTTCACACCTTTTCATGCTCCTGGTCTTTCTTTTTTTTTTTTTGCTCCTCGCATTTTTCACACCTTTTCATGCTCCTCGTCTTTTTTTTTTTTTTGCTCCTCGCATTTTTCACACCTTTTCATGCTCCTGGTCTTTCTTTTTTTTTTTTTTTTTTTCCTCCTCGCATTTTTCACACCTTTTCATGCTACTGGTCTTTTTTTTTTTTTTTTTTGCTTCTCGCATTTTTCACACCTTTTCATGCTCCTGGACTTTCTATTTTTTTTTTTGATCCTCACATTTTTCACACCTTTTCATGCTCCTTGCATTTTTCACACCTTTTCATGCTCCTGGTCTTTTCTTTTTTTTTTTTTCGCTCCTCGAATTTTTCACACCTTTTCATGCTCCTCGCATTTCACACCTCTTCATGCTCCTCGCATTTTTCACAACTTTTCATGCTCGTCGCATTCTTCACACCTTTTCATGCTCCTGGTCTTTCTTTTTTTTTTTTTTTCTCCCCGCATTTTTCACACCTTTTCATGCTCCTGGTCTTTCTTTTTTTCTTTTTTTTTTTGTTCCTCGCATTTTTCACACCTTTTCATGTTCCTGGTCTCTTTTTTTTTTTTTTTTTTTTGCTTCTCGCATTTTTCACACCTTTTCATGCTCCTGGTCTTTTTTTTTTTTTTGCTCCTCGCATTTTTCACACCTTTTCATGCTCCTGGTCTTTTTTTTTTTTTGCTCCTCGTATTTTTCACACCTTTTCATGCTCCTGGTCTTTCTTTTTTTTTTTTTTTTTTTTTGCTCCTCGCATTTTTCACACCTTTTCATGCTCGTGGTCTTTTTTTTTTTTTTTTTTTTGCTCTTCGAATTTTTCACACCTTTTCATGCTCCTGGTCTTTCTTTTTTTTTTTTTTTTTTTTTCCCCCCCGCATTTTTCACACCTTTTCATGCTCCTGGTCTTTCTTTTTTTTTTTTTTTTTTTTTTGCTCCTCGCATTTTTCACACCTTTTCATGCTCCTGGTCTTTTTTTTTTTTTTGCTCCTCGCATTTTTCACACCTTTTCATGCTCCTGGTCTTTTTTTTTTTTTTGCTACTCGCATTTTTCACACCTTTTCATGCTCCTGGTCTTTGTTTTTTTTTTTTTGCTCTTCGCATTTTTCACACCTTTTCATGCTTCTGGTCTTTCATTTTTTTTTTTTGCTCCTCGCATTTTTACACCTTTTCATGCTCCTGGTCTTTCTTTTTTTTTTTTTTTTTTTGCTCCTCGCATTTTTCACACCTTTTCATGCTCCTGGTCTTTCATTTTTTTTTTTTCTCCTCGCATTTTTCACACCTTTTCATGCTCCTGGTCTTTCTTTTTTTCTTTTTTTTTTTGCTCCTCGCATTTTTCACACCTTTTCATGCTCCTGGTCTTTCTTTCTTTCTTTTTTTTTTTTTTTTGCTCCTCGAATTTTTCACACCTTTTCATGCTCCTGGTCTTTTTTTTTTTTGCTCCTCGAATTTTTCACACCTTTTCATGCTCCTCACATTTTTGACACCTCTTCATGCTCCTCGCATTTTTCACAACTTTTCATGTTCGTCGCATTTTTCACACCTTTTCATGCTCCTGGTCTTTCTTTTTTTTTTTTTTGCTCCCCGGATTTTTCACACGTTTTCATGCTCCTGGTCTTTCTTTTTTTTTTTTTGTTCCTCGCGTTTTTCACACCTTTTCATGCTCCTGGTCTTTTTTTTTTCTTTTGCTCCTCGCATTTTTCACACCTTTTCATGCTCCTGGTCTTTCTTTTTTTTTTTTTTTTTTTTTGCTCCTCGCATTTTTCACACCTTTTCATGCTCCTGGTCTTTTTTTTTTTTTTGCTCCTCGCGTTTTTCACACCTTTTCATGCTCCTGGTCTTTTTTTTTTTTTTGCTCCTCGCATTTTTCACACCTTTTCATGCTCCCCGCATTTTTCACACCTTTTCATGTTCCTGGTCTTTCTTTTTTTTTTTTTTTTTTTGTTCTTCGCATTTTTCACTCCTTTTCATGTTCCTGGTCTTTTTTTTTTTTTTTTTTTTTGCTCCTCGCATTTTTCACACCTTTTCATGCTCCTGCATTTTTCACACCTTTTCATGCTCCTCGCTTTTTTCACACCTTTTCATGCTCCTCGCATTTTTCACACCTTTTCATATTCATCGCATTTTTCACACCTCTTAATGCTCCTCGCATTTTTCACAGCTTTTCAGGCTCCTGGTCTTTTTTTTTTTTTTGCTCCTCGCATTTTTCACACCTTTTCATGCTCCTCGCATTTTTCACACCTTTTCATGTTCATCGCATTTTTCACACCTTTTCATGCTCCTGGTCTTTCTTTTTTTTTTTTTGCTCCTCGCATTTTTCACACCTTTTTATGCTCCTCGTCTTTTTTTTTTTTTTTCTCCTCGCATTTTTCACACCTTTTCATGCTCCTGGTCTTTCTTTTTTTCTTTTTTTTTTTGCTCCTCGCATTTTTCACACCTTTTCATGCTCCTGGTCTTTCTTTCTTTCTTTTTTTTTTTTTTTTGCTCCTCGAATTTTTCACACCTTTTCATGCTCCTGGTCTTTTTTTTTTTTGCTCCTCGAATTTTTCACACCTTTTCATGCTCCTCACATTTTTGACACCTCTTCATGCTCCTCGCATTTTTCACAACTTTTCATGTTCGTCGCATTTTTCACACCTTTTCATGCTCCTGGTCTTTCTTTTTTTTTTTTTTGCTCCCCGGATTTTTCACACCTTTTCATGCTCCTGGTCTTTCTTTTTTTTTTTTTTTTTTTGCTCCTCGAATTTTTCACACCTTTTCATGCTCCTCGCATTTTTGACACCTCTTCATGCTCCTCGCATTTTTCACAACTTTTCATGCTCGTCGCATTTTTCACACCTTTTCATGCTCCTGGTCTTTCTTTTTTTTTTTTTTGTTCCTCGCGTTTTTCACACCTTTTCATGCTCCTGGTCTTTTTTTTTTCTTTTGCTCCTCGCATTTTTCACACCTTTTCATTTTCCTGGTCTTTCTTTTTTTTTTTTTTTTTTTTTGCTCCTCGCATTTTTCACACCTTTTCATGCTCCTGGTCTTTTTTTTTTTTTTGCTCCTCGCGTTTTTCACACCTTTTCATGCTCCTGGTCTTTTTTTTTTTTTTGCTCCTCGCATTTTTCACACCTTTTCATGCTCCCCGCATTTTTCACACCTTTTCATGTTCCTGGTCTTTCTTTTTTTTTTTTTTTTTTTTTGTTCTTCGCATTTTTCACACCTTTTCATGTTCCTGGTCTTTTTTTTTTTTTTTTTTTTTGCTCCTCGCATTTTTCACACCTTTTCATGCTCCTCGCATTTTTCACACCTTTTCATGCTCCTCGCTTTTTTCACACCTTTTCATGCTCCTCGCATTTTTCACACCTTTTCATATTCATCGCATTTTTCACACCTCTTAATGCTCCTCGCATTTTTCACAGCTTTTCAGGCTCCTGGTCTTTTTTTTTTTTTTGCTCCTCGCATTTTTCACACCTTTTCATGCTCCTCGCATTTTTCACACCTTTTCATGTTCATCGCATTTTTCACACCTTTTCATGCTCCTGGTCTTTCTTTTTTTTTTTTTTGCTCCTCGCATTTTTCACACCTTTTCATGCTCCTCGTCTTTTTTTTTTTTTTGCTCCTCGCATTTTTCACACCTTTTCATGCTCCTGGTCTTTCTTTTTTTTTTTTTTTTTTTTCCTCCTCGCATTTTTCACACCTTTTCATGCTACTGGTCTTTTTTTTTTTTTTTTTTGCTTCTCGCATTTTTCACACCTTTTCATGCTCCTGGACTTTCTATTTTTTTTTTTGATCCTCACATTTTTCACACCTTTTCATGCTCCTTGCATTTTTCACACCTTTTCATGCTCCTGGTCTTTTCTTTTTTTTTTTTTCGCTCCTCGAATTTTTCACACCTTTTCATGCTCCTCGCATTTCACACCTCTTCATGCTCCTCGCATTTTTCACAACTTTTCATGCTCGTCGCATTCTTCACACCTTTTCATGCTCCTGGTCTTTCTTTTTTTTTTTTTTTCTCCCCGCATTTTTCACACCTTTTCATGCTCCTGGTCTTTCTTTTTTTCTTTTTTTTTTTTTTCCTCGCATTTTTCACACCTTTTCATGTTCCTGGTCTCTTTTTTTTTTTTTTTTTTTTGCTTCTCGCATTTTTCACACCTTTTCATGCTCCTGGTCTTTTTTTTTTTTTTGCTCCTCGCATTTTTCACACCTTTTCATGCTCCTGGTCTTTTTTTTTTTTTGCTCCTCGTATTTTTCACACCTTTTCATGCTCCTGGTCTTTCTTTTTTTTTTTTTTTTTTTTGCTCCTCGCATTTTTCACACCTTTTCATGCTCGTGGTCTTTTTTTTTTTTTTTTTTTTGCTCTTCGAATTTTTCACACCTTTTCATGCTCCTGGTCTTTCTTTTTTTTTTTTTTTTTTTTGCTCCCCGCATTTTTCACACCTTTTCATGCTCCTGGTCTTTCTTTTTTTTTTTTTTTTTTTTTTGCTCCTCGCATTTTTCACACCTTTTCATGCTCCTGGTTTTTCTTTTTTTTTTTTTTTTTTTTTGCTCCTCGCTTTTTTCACACCTTTTCTTGCTCCTGGTCTTTTTTTTTTTTTTTGCTCCTCGCATTTTTCACACCTTTTCATGCTCCCCGCATTTTTCACACCTTTTCATGTTCCTGGTCTTTCTTTTTTTTTTTTTTTTTTTTTGCTCTTCGCATTTTTCACACCTTTTCATGTTCCTGGTCTTTTTTTTTTTTTTTTTTTTTGCTCCTCGCATTTTTCACACCTTTTCATGCTCCTCGCTTTTTTCACACCTTTTCATGCTCCTGGTCTTTTTTTTTTTTTGCTCCTCGCATTTTTCACTCCTTTTCATGCTCCTGGTCTTTCTTTTTTTTTTTTTGCTCCTTGCATTTTTCACACCTTTTCATGCTCCTCGTCTTTTTTTTTTTTTTGCTCCTCGCATTTTTCACACCTTTTCATGCTCCTGGACTTTCTATTTTTTTTTTTGCTCCTCACATTTTTCACACCTTTTCATGCTCCTTGCTTTTTTCACACCTTTTCATCCTCCTGGTCTTTTCTTTTTTTTTTTTTTGCTCCTCGAATTTTTCACACCTTTTCATGCTCCTGGTCTTTTTTTTTTTTGCTCCTCGAATTTTTCACACCTTTTCATGCTCCTCACATTTTTGACACCTCTTCATGCTCCTCGCATTTTTCACAACTTTTCATGTTCGTCGCATTTTTCACACCTTTTCATGCTCCTGGTCTTTCTTTTTTTTTTTTTTGCTCCCCGGATTTTTCACACCTTTTCATGCTCCTGGTCTTTCTTTTTTTTTTTTTTTTTTTGCTCCTCGAATTTTTCACACCTTTTCATGCTCCTCGCATTTTTGACACCTCTTCATGCTCCTCGCATTTTTCACAACTTTTCATGCTCGTCGCATTTTTCACACCTTTTCATGCTCCTGGTCTTTCTTTTTTTTTTTTTTGTTCCTCGCGTTTTTCACACCTTTTCATGCTCCTGGTCTTTTTTTTTTCTTTTGCTCCTCGCATTTTTCACACCTTTTCATGCTCCTGGTCTTTCTTTTTTTTTTTTTTTTTTTTTGCTCCTCGCATTTTTCACACCTTTTCATGCTCCTGGTCTTTTTTTTTTTTTTGCTCCTCGCGTTTTTCACACCTTTTCATGCTCCTGGTCTTTTTTTTTTTTTTGCTCCTCGCATTTTTCACACCTTTTCATGCTCCCCGCATTTTTCACACCTTTTCATGTTCCTGGTCTTTCTTTTTTTTTTTTTTTTTTTTTGTTCTTCGCATTTTTCACACCTTTTCATGTTCCTGGTCTTTTTTTTTTTTTTTTTTTTTTGCTCCTCGCATTTTTCACACCTTTTCATGCTCCTCGCATTTTTCACACCTTTTCATGCTCCTCGCTTTTTTCACACCTTTTCATGCTCCTCGCATTTTTCACACCTTTTCATATTCATCGCATTTTTCACACCTCTTAATGCTCCTCGCATTTTTCACAGCTTTTCAGGCTCCTGGTCTTTTTTTTTTTTTTGCTCCTCGCATTTTTCACACCTTTTCATGCTCCTCGCATTTTTCACACCTTTTCATGTTCATCGCATTTTTCACACCTTTTCATGCTCCTGGTCTTTCTTTTTTTTTTTTTGCTCCTCGCATTTTTCACACCTTTTCATGCTCCTCGTCTTTTTTTTTTTTTTGCTCCTCGCATTTTTCACACCTTTTCATGCTCCTGGTCTTTCTTTTTTTTTTTTTTTTTTTCCTCCTCGCATTTTTCACACCTTTTCATGCTACTGGTCTTTTTTTTTTTTTTTTTTGCTTCTCGCATTTTTCACACCTTTTCATGCTCCTGGACTTTCTATTTTTTTTTTTGATCCTCACATTTTTCACACCTTTTCATGCTCCTTGCATTTTTCACACCTTTTCATGCTCCTGGTCTTTTCTTTTTTTTTTTTTCGCTCCTCGAATTTTTCACACCTTTTCATGCTCCTCGCATTTCACACCTCTTCATGCTCCTCGCATTTTTCACAACTTTTCATGCTCGTCGCATTCTTCACACCTTTTCATGCTCCTGGTCTTTCTTTTTTTTTTTTTTTCTCCCCGCATTTTTCACACCTTTTCATGCTCCTGGTCTTTCTTTTTTTCTTTTTTTTTTTGTTCCTCGCATTTTTCACACCTTTTCATGTTCCTGGTCTCTTTTTTTTTTTTTTTTTTTGCTTCTCGCATTTTTCACACCTTTTCATGCTCCTGGTCTTTTTTTTTTTTTTGCTCCTCGCATTTTTCACACCTTTTCATGCTCCTGGTCTTTTTTTTTTTTTGCTCCTCGTATTTTTCACACCTTTTCATGCTCCTGGTCTTTCTTTTTTTTTTTTTTTTTTTTGCTCCTCGCATTTTTCACACCTTTTCATGCTCGTGGTCTTTTTTTTTTTTTTTTTTTTTGCTCTTCGAATTTTTCACACCTTTTCATGCTCCTGGTCTTTCTTTTTTTTTTTTTTTTTTTTGCTCCCCGCATTTTTCACACCTTTTCATGCTCCTGGTCTTTCTTTTTTTTTTTTTTTTTTTTTTGCTCCTCGCATTTTTCACACCTTTTCATGCTCCTGGTCTTTCTTTTTTTTTTTTTTTTTTTTTGCTCCTCGCATTTTTCACACCTTTTCATGCTCCTGGTCTTTTTTTTTTTTTTGCTCCTCGCATTTTTCACACCTTTTCATGCTCCCCGCATTTTTCACACCTTTTCATGTTCCTGGTCTTTCTTTTTTTTTTTTTTTTTTTTGCTCTTCGCATTTTTCACACCTTTTCATGTTCCTGGTCTTTTTTTTTTTTTTTTTTTTTGCTCCTCGCATTTTTCACACCTTTTCATGCTCCTCGCATTTTTCACACCTTTTCATGCTCCTGGTCTTTTTTTTTTTTTGCTCCTCGCATTTTTCACACCTTTTCATGCTCCTGGTCTTTCTTTTTTTTTTTTTGCTCCTTGCATTTTTCACACCTTTTCATGCTCCTCGTCTTTTTTTTTTTTTTGCTCCTCGCATTTTTCACACCTTTTCATGCTCCTGGACTTTCTATTTTTTTTTTTGCTCCTCACATTTTTCACACCTTTTCATGCTCCTTGCATTTTTCACACCTTTTCATCCTCCTGGTCTTTTCTTTTTTTTTTTTTTGCTCCTCGAATTTTTCACACCTTTTCATGCTCCTCGCATTTCACACCTCTTCATGCTCCTCGCATTTTTCACAACTTTTCATGCTCGTCGCATTTTTCACACCTTTTCATGCTCCTGGTCTTTCTTTTTTTTTTGCTCCTCGCATTTTTCACACCTTCTCATGCTCCTGGTCTTTCTTTTTTTCTTTTTTTTTTTTGCTCCTCGCATTTTTCACACCTTTTCATGTTCCTGGTCTCTTTTTTTTTTTTTTTTTTTTGCTTCTCGCATTTTTCACACCTTTTCATGCTCCTGGTCTTTTTTTTTTTTTTGCTCCTCGCATTTTTCACACCTTTTCATGCTCCTGGTCTTTTTTTTTTTTTTGCTACTCGCATTTTTCACACCTTTTCATGCTCCTGGTCTTTGTTTTTTTTTTTTTGCTCTTCGCATTTTTCACACCTTTTCATGCTTCTGGTCTTTCATTTTTTTTTTTTGCTCCTCGCATTTTTCACACCTTTTCATGCTCCTGGTCTTTCTTTTTTTCTTTTTTTTTTTGCTCCTCGCATTTTTCACACCTTTTCATGCTCCTGGTCTTTCATTTTTTTTTTTTCTCCTCGCATTTTTCACACCTTTTCATGCTCCTGGTCTTTCTTTTTTTCTTTTTTTTTTTGCTCCTCGCATTTTTCACACCTTTTCATGCTCCTGGTCTTTCTTTCTTTCTTTTTTTTTTTTTTTTGCTCCTCGAATTTTTCACACCTTTTCATGCTCCTGGTCTTTTTTTTTTTTGCTCCTCGAATTTTTCACACCTTTTCATGCTCCTCACATTTTTGACACCTCTTCATGCTCCTCGCATTTTTCACAACTTTTCTTGTTCGTCGCATTTTTCACACCTTTTCATGCTCCTGGTCTTTCTTTTTTTTTTTTTTGCTCCCCGGATTTTTCACACCTTTTCATGCTCCTGGTCTTTCTTTTTTTTTTTTTGTTCCTCGCGTTTTTCACACCTTTTCATGCTCCTGGTCTTTTTTTTTTCTTTTGCTCCTCGCATTTTTCACACCTTTTCATGCTCCTGGTCTTTCTTTTTTTTTTTTTTTTTTTTTGCTCCTCGCATTTTTCACACCTTTTCATGCTCCTGGTCTTTTTTTTTTTTTTGCTCCTCGCATTTTTCACACCTTTTCATGCTCCCCGCATTTTTCACACCTTTTCATGTTCCTGGTCTTTCTTTTTTTTTTTTTTTTTTTGTTCTTCGCATTTTTCACACCTTTTCATGTTCCTGGTCTTTTTTTTTTTTTTTTTTTTTGCTCCTCGCATTTTTCACACCTTTTCATGCTCCTGCATTTTTCACACCTTTTCATGCTCCTCGCTTTTTTCACACCTTTTCATGCTCCTCGCATTTTTCACACCTTTTCATATTCATCGCATTTTTCACACCTCTTAATGCTCCTCGCATTTTTCACAGCTTTTCAGGCTCCTGGTCTTTTTTTTTTTTTTGCTCCTCGCATTTTTCACACCTTTTCATGCTCCTCGCATTTTTCACACCTTTTCATGTTCATCGCATTTTTCACACCTTTTCATGCTCCTGGTCTTTCTTTTTTTTTTTTTGCTCCTCGCATTTTTCACACCTTTTTATGCTCCTCGTCTTTTTTTTTTTTTTGCTCCTCGCATTTTTCACACCTTTTCATGCTCCTGGTCTTTCTTTTTTTTTTTTTTTTTTTCCTCCTCGCATTTTTCACACCTTTTCATGCTTCTGGTCTTTTTTTTTTTTTTTTTGCTTCTCGCATTTTTCACACCTTTTCATGCTCCTGGACTTTCTATTTTTTTTTTTGATCCTCACATTTTTCACACCTTTTCATGCTCCTTGCATTTTTCACACCTTTTCATGCTCCTGGTCTTTTCTTTTTTTTTTTTTTGCTCCTCGAATTTTTCACACCTTTTCATGCTCCTCGCATTTCACACCTCTTCATGCTCCTTGCATTTTTCACAACTTTTCATGCTCGTCGCATTTTTCACACCTTTTCATGCTCCTGGTCTTTCTTTTTTTTTTTTTTTCTCCCCGCATTTTTCACACCTTTTTTTTCTCCTGGTCTTTCTTTTTTTTTTTTTTTTTTTGTTCCTCGCATTTTTCACACCTTTTCATGTTCCTGGTCTCTTTTTTTTTTTTTTTTTTTGCTTCTCGCATTTTTCACACCTTTTCATGCTCCTGGTCTTTTTTTTTTTTTTGCTCCTCGCATTTTTCACACCTTTTCATGCTCCTGGTCTTTTTTTTTTTTTTGCTCCTCGTATTTTTCACACCTTTTCATGCTCCTGGTTTTTTTTTTTTTTTTTTTTTTTTTGCTCCTCGCATTTTTCACACCTTTTCATGCTCGTGGTCTTTTTTTTTTTTTTTTTTTTGCTCTTCGAATTTTTCACACCTTTTCATGCTCCTGGTCTTTCTTTTTTTTTTTTTTTTTTTTTGCTCCCCGCATTTTTCACACCTTTTCATGCTCCTGGTCTTTCTTTTTTTTTTTTTTTTTTTTTGCTCCTCGCATTTTTCACACCTTTTCATGCTCCTGGTCTTTCTTTTTTTTTTTTTTTTTTTTTTTGCTCCTCGCATTTTTCACACCTTTTCATGCTCCTGGTCTTTTTTTTTTTTTTGCTCCTCGCGTTTTTCACACCTTTTCATGCTCCTGGTCTTTTTTTTTTTTTTTTTTTTTTTGCTCCTCGCATTTTTCACACCTTTTCATCCTCCTGGTTTTTTTTTTTTTTTTGCTCCTCGCATTTTTCACACCTTTTCATGCTCCTGGTCTTTCATTTTTTTTTTTTGCTCCTCGCATTTTTCACACCTTTTCATGCTCCTGGTCTTTCTTTTTTTCTTTTTTTTTTTGCTCCTCGCATTTTTCACACCTTTTCATGCTCCTGGTCTTTCTTTCTTTCTTTTTTTTTTTTTTTTGCTCCTCGAATTTTTCACACCTTTTCATGCTCCTGGTCTTTTTTTTTTTTGCTCCTCGAATTTTTCACACCTTTTCATGCTCCTCGCATTTTTGACACCTCTTCATGCTCCTCGCATTTTTCACAACTTTTCATGCTCGTCGCATTTTTCACACCTTTTCATGCTCCTGGTCTTTCTTTTTTTTTTTTTTGCTCCCCGGATTTTTCACACCTTTTCATGCTCCTGGTCTTTCTTTTTTTTTTTTTTTTTTTGCTCCTCGAATTTTTCACACCTTTTCATGCTCCTCGCATTTTTCACACCTCTTCATGCTCCTCGCATTTTTCACAACTTTTCATGCTCGTCGCATTTTTCACACCTTTTCATGCTCCTGGTCTTTCTTTTTATTTTTTTTGCTCCTCGCGTTTTTCACACCTTTTCATGCTCCTGGTCTTTTTTTTTTCTTTTGCTCCTCGCATTTTTCACACCTTTTCATGCTCCTGGTCTTTTTTTTTTTTTTTTTTTTTTTTTTGCTCCTCGCATTTTTCACACCTTTTCATGCTCCTGGTCTTTTTTTTTTTTTTGCTCCTCGCGTTTTTCACACCTTTTCATGCTCCTGGTCTTTTTTTTTTTTTTGCTCCTCGCATTTTTCACACCTTTTCATGCTCCCCGCATTTTTCACACCTTTTCATGTTCCTGGTCTTTCTTTTTTTTTTTTTTTTTTTTTGCTCTTCGCATTTTTCTCACCTTTTCATGTTCCTGGTCTTTTTTTTTTTTTTTTTTTTTGCTCCTCGCATTTTTCACACCTTTTCATGCTCCTCGCATTTTTCACACCTTTTCATGCTCCTGGTCTTTTTTTTTTTTTGCTCCTCGCATTTTTCACACCTTTTCATGCTCCTCGCATTTTTCACACCTTTTCATGCTCCTGGTCTTTTTTTTTTTTTGCTCCTCGCATTTTTCACACCTTTTCATGCTCCTCGCATTTTTCACACCTTTTCATGTTCATCGCATTTTTCACACCTTTTCATGCTCCTGGTCTTTCTTTTTTTTTTTTTGCTCCTTGCATTTTTCACACCTTTTCATGCTCCTCGTCTTTTTTTTTTTTTTGCTCCTCGCATTTTTCACACCTTTTCATGCTCCTGGACTTTCTATTTTTTTTTTTGCTCCTCACATTTTTCACACCTTTTCATGCTCCTTGCATTTTTCACACCTTTTCATCCTCCTGGTCTTTTCTTTTTTTTTTTTTTGCTCCTCGAATTTTTCACACCTTTTCATGCTCCTCGCATTTCACACCTCTTCATGCTCCTCGCATTTTTCACAACTTTTCATGCTCGTCGCATTTTTCACACCTTTTCATGCTCCTGGTCTTTCTTTTTTTTTTTTTTTCTCCCCGCATTTTTCACACCTTCTCATGCTCCTGGTCTTTCTTTTTTTCTTTTTTTTTTTGCTCCTCGCATTTTTCACACCTTTTCATGTTCCTGGTCTCTTTTTTTTTTTTTTTTTTGCTTCTCGCATTTTTCACACCTTTTCATGCTCCTGGTCTTTTTTTTTTTTTTGCTCCTCGCATTTTTCACACCTTTTCATGCTCCTGGTCTTTTTTTTTTTTTTTGCTCCTCGCTTTTTTCACACCTTTTCCTGCTCCTGGTCTTTGTTTTTTTTTTTTTTGCTCTTCGCATTTTTCACACCTTTTCATGCTTCTGGTCTTTCATTTTTTTTTTTTGCTCCTCGCATTTTTCACACCTTTTCATGCTCCTGGTCTTTCTTTTTTTCTTTTTTTTTTTTGCTCCTCGCATTTTTCACACCTTTTCATGCTCCTGGTCTTTCTTTCTTTCTTTTTTTTTTTTTTTGCTCCTCGAATTTTTCACACCTTTTCATGCTCCTGGTCTTTTTGTTTTTTTCTCCTCCCCTTTTTCACACCTTTTCATGCTCCTGGTCTTTCTTTTTTTTTTTTTTTTTTTTTTGCTCCTCGCATTTTTCACACCTTTTCATGCTCCTGGTCTTTCATTTTTTTTTTTTTCTTCTCGCATTTTTCACACCTTTTCATGCTCCTGGTCTTTCTTTTTTTCTTTTTTTTTTTGCTCCTCGCATTTTTCACACCTTTTCATGCTCCTGGTCTTTCTTTCTTTCTTTTTTTTTTTTTTTTGCTCCTCGAATTTTTCACACCTTTTCATGCTCCTGGTCTTTTTTTTTTTTGCTCCTCGAATTTTTCACACCTTTTCATGCTCCTCGCATTTTTGACACCTCTTCATGCTCCTCGCATTTTTCACAACTTTTCATGCTCGTCGCATTTTTCACACCTTTTCATGCTCCTGGTCTTTCTTTTTTTTTTTTTTGCTCCCCGGATTTTTCACACCTTTTCATGCTCCTGGTCTTTCTTTTTTTTTTTTTTTTTTTTGCTCCTCGAATTTTTCACACCTTTTCATGCTCCTCGCATTTTTCACACCTCTTCATGCTCCTCGCATTTTTCACAACTTTTCATGCTCGTCGCATTTTTCACACCTTTTCATGCTCCTGGTCTTTCTTTTTTTTTTTTTTGCTCCTCGCGTTTTTCACACCTTTTCATGCTCCTGGTCTTTTTTTTTTCTTTTGCTCCTCGCATTTTTCACACCTTTTCATGCTCCTGGTCTTTCTTTTTTTTTTTTTTTTTTTTTTGCTCCTCGCATTTTTCACACCTTTTCATGCTCCTGGTCTTTTTTTTTTTTTTGCTCCTCGCGTTTTTCACACCTTTTCATGCTCCTGGTCTTTTTTTTTTTTTTGCTCCTCGCATTTTTCACACCTTTTCATGCTCCCCGCATTTTTCACACCTTTTCATGTTCCTGGTCTTTCTTTTTTTTTTTTTTTTTTTTTGCTCTTCGCATTTTTCACACCTTTTCATGTTCATCGCATTTTTCACACCTTTTTATGCTCCTGGTCTTTCTTTTTTTTTTTTTGCTCCTTGCATTTTTCACACCTTTTCATGCTCCTCGTCTTTTTTTTTTTTTTGCTCCTCGCATTTTTCACACCTTTTCATGCTCCTGGACTTTCTATTTTTTTTTTTGCTCCTCACATTTTTCACACCTTTTCATGCTCCTTGCATTTTTCACACCTTTTCATCCTCCTGGTCTTTTCTTTTTTTTTTTTTTGCTCCTCGAATTTTTCACACCTTTTCATGCTCCTCGCATTTCACACCTCTTCATGCTCCTCGCATTTTTCACAACTTTTCATGCTCGTCGCATTTTTCACACCTTTTCATGCTCCTGGTCTTTCTTTTTTTTTTTTTTTTCTCCCCGCATTTTTCACACCTTCTCATGCTCCTGGTCTTTCTTTTTTTCTTTTTTTTTTTGCTCCTCGCATTTTTCACACCTTTTCATGTTCCTGGTCTCTTTTTTTTTTTTTTTTTTTGCTTCTCGCATTTTTCACACCTTTTCATGCTCCTGGTCTTTTTTTTTTTTTTGCTCCTCGCATTTTTCACACCTTTTCATGCTCCTGGTCTTTTTTTTTTTTTTGTTCCTCGCATTTTTCTCTCCTTTTCATGCTCCTGGTCTTTGTTTTTTTTTTTTTTTGCTCTTCGCATTTTTCACACCTTTTCATGCTTCTGGTCTTTCATTTTTTTTTTTTGCTCCTCGCATTTTTCACACCTTTTCATGCTCCTGGTCTTTCTTTTTTTCTTTTTTTTTTTTGCTCCTCGCATTTTTCACACCTTTTCATGCTCCTGGTCTTTCTTTCTTTTTTTTTTTTTTTTTTTGCTCCTCGAATTTTTCACACCTTTTCATGCTCCTGGTCTTTTTTTTTTTTGCTCCTCGAATTTTTCACACCTTTTCATGCTCCTCGCATTTTTCACACCTCTTCATGCTCCTCGCATTTTTCACAACTTTTCATGCTCGTCGCATTTTTCACACCTTTTCATGCTCCTGGTCTTTCTTTTTTTTTTTTTTGCTACCCGGATTTTTCACACCTTTTCATGCTCCTGGTCTTTCTTTTTTTTTTTTTTGCTCCCCGGATTTTTCACACCTTTTCATGCTCCTGGTCTTTCTTTTTTTTTTTTTTTTTTTTGCTCCTCGAATTTTTCACACCTTTTCATGCTCCTCGCATTTTTCACACCTCTTCATGCTCCTCGCATTTTTCACAACTTTTCATGCTCGTCGCATTTTTCACACCTTTTCATGCTCCTGGTCTTTCTTTTTTTTTTTTTTGCTCCTCGCGTTTTTCACACCTTTTCATGCTCCTGGTCTTTTTTTTTTCTTTTGCTCCTCGCATTTTTCACACCTTTTCATGCTCCTGGTCTTTCTTTTTTTTTTTTTTTTTTTTTTGCTCCTCGCATTTTTCACACCTTTTCATGCTCCTGGTCTTTTTTTTTTTTTTGCTCCTCGCGTTTTTCACACCTTTTCATGCTCCTGGTCTTTTTTTTTTTTTTGCTCCTCGCATTTTTCACACCTTTTCATGCTCCCCGCATTTTTCACACCTTTTCATGTTCCTGGTCTTTCTTTTTTTTTTTTTTTTTTTTTGCTCTTCGCATTTTTCACACCTTTTTATGTTCCTGGTCTTTTTTTTTTTTTTTTTTTTTTGCTCCTCGCATTTTTCACACCTTTTCATGCTCCTCGCATTTTTCACACCTTTTCATGCTCCTGGTCTTTTTTTTTTTTTGCTCCTCGCATTTTTCACACCTTTTCATGCTCCTCGCATTTTTCACACCTTTTCATGTTCATCGCATTTTTCACACCTTTTCATGCTCCTGGTCTTCCTTTTTTTTTTTTTGCTCCTTGCATTTTTCACACCTTTTCATGCTCCTCGTCTTTTTTTTTTTTTTGCTCCTCGCATTTTTCACACCTTTTCATGCTCCTGGACTTTCTATTTTTTTTTTTGCTCCTCACATTTTTCACACCTTTTCATGCTCCTTGCATTTTTCACACCTTTTCATCCTCCTGGTCTTTTCTTTTTTTTTTTTTTGCTCCTCGAATTTTTCACACCTTTTCATGCTCCTCGCATTTCACACCTCTTCATGCTCCTCGCATTTTTCACAACTTTTCATGCTCGTCGCATTTTTCACACCTTTTCATGCTCCTGGTCTTTCTTTTTTTTTTGCTCCTCGCATTTTTCACACCTTCTCATGCTCCTGGTCTTTCTTTTTTTCTTTTTTTTTTTTGCTCCTCGCATTTTTCACACCTTTTCATGTTCCTGGTCTCTTTTTTTTTTTTTTTTTTTTGCTTCTCGCATTTTTCACACCTTTTCATGCTCCTGGTCTTTTTTTTTTTTTTGCTCCTCGCATTTTTCACACCTTTTCATGCTCCCCGCATTTTTCACACCTTTTCATGTTCCTGGTCTTTCTTTTTTTTTTTTTTTTTTTTTGTTCTTCGCATTTTTCACACCTTTTCATGTTCCTGGTCTTTTTTTTTTTTTTTTTTTTTTGCTCCTCGCATTTTTCACACCTTTTCATGCTCCTCGCATTTTTCACACCTTTTCATGCTCCTCGCTTTTTTCACACCTTTTCATGCTCCTCGCATTTTTCACACCTTTTCATATTCATCGCATTTTTCACACCTCTTAATGCTCCTCGCATTTTTCACAGCTTTTCAGGCTCCTGGTCTTTTTTTTTTTTTTGCTCCTCGCATTTTTCACACCTTTTCATGCTCCTCGCATTTTTCACACCTTTTCATGTTCATCGCATTTTTCACACCTTTTCATGCTCCTGGTCTTTCTTTTTTTTTTTTTGCTCCTCGCATTTTTCACACCTTTTCATGCTCCTCGTCTTTTTTTTTTTTTTGCTCCTCGCATTTTTCACACCTTTTCATGCTCCTGGTCTTTCTTTTTTTTTTTTTTTTTTTCCTCCTCGCATTTTTCACACCTTTTCATGCTACTGGTCTTTTTTTTTTTTTTTTTGCTTCTCGCATTTTTCACACCTTTTCATGCTCCTGGACTTTCTATTTTTTTTTTGGATCCTCACATTTTTCACACCTTTTCATGCTCCTTGCATTTTTCACACCTTTTCATGCTCCTGGTCTTTTCTTTTTTTTTTTTTTGCTCCTCGAATTTTTCACACCTTTTCATGCTCCTCGCATTTCACACCTCTTCATGCTCCTTGCATTTTTCACAACTTTTCATGCTCGTCGCATTTTTCACACCTTTTCATGCTCCTGGTCTTTCTTTTTTTTTTTTTTCTCCCCGCATTTTTCACACCTTTTCATGCTCCTGGTCTTTCTTTTTTTCTTTTTTTTTTTGTTCCTCGCATTTTTCACACCTTTTCATGTTCCTGGTCTCTTTTTTTTTTTTTTTTTTGCTTCTCGCATTTTTCACACCTTTTCATGCTCCTGGTCTTTTTTTTTTTTTTGCTCCTCGCATTTTTCACACCTTTTCATGCTCCTGGTCTTTTTTTTTTTTTTGCTCCTCGTATTTTTCACACCTTTTCATGCTCCTGGTCTTTCTTTTTTTTTTTTTTTTTTTTTGCTCCTCGCATTTTTCACACCTTTTCATGCTCGTGGTCTTTTTTTTTTTTTTTTTTTTTGCTCTTCGAATTTTTCACACCTTTTCATGCTCCTGGTCTTTCTTTTTTTTTTTTTTTTTTTTTTTGCTCCCCGCATTTTTCACACCTTTTCATGCTCCTGGTCTTTCTTTTTTTTTTTTTTTTTTTTTTGCTCCTCGCATTTTTCACACCTTTTCATGCTCCTGGTTTTTCTTTTTTTTTTTTTTTTTTTTTTTGCTCCTCGCATTTTTCACACCTTTTCATGCTCCTGGTCTTTTTTTTTTTTTTGCTCCTCGCGTTTTTCACACCTTTTCATGCTCCTGGTCTTTTTTTTTTTTTTTTTTTTTTTTTGCTCCTCGCATTTTTCACACCTTTTCATGCTCCTGGTCTTTCTTTTTTTTTTTTTTTTTTTTTTTGCTCCTCGCATTTTTCACACCTTTTCATGCTCCTGGTCTTTCATTTTTTTTTTTTGCTCCTCGCATTTTTCACACCTTTTCATGCTCCTGGTCTTTCTTTTTTTCTTTTTTTTTTTGCTCCTCGCATTTTTCACACCTTTTCATGCTCCTGGTCTTTCTTTCTTTCTTTTTTTTTTTTTTTTTGCTCCTCGAATTTTTCACACCTTTTCATGCTCCTGGTCTTTTTTTTTTTTGCTCCTCGAATTTTTCACACCTTTTCTTGCTCCTCGCATTTTTGACACCTCTTCATGCTCCTCGCATTTTTCACAACTTTTCATGCTCGTCGCATTTTTCACACCTTTTCATGCTCCTGGTCTTTCTTTTTTTTTTTTTTGCTCCCCGGATTTTTCACACCTTTTCATGCTCCTGGTCTTTCTTTTTTTTTTTTTTTTTTTTGCTCCTCGAATTTTTCACACCTTTTCATGCTCCTCGCATTTTTCACACCTCTTCATGCTCCTCGCATTTTTCACAACTTTTCATGCTCGTCGCATTTTTCACACCTTTTCATGCTCCTGGTCTTTCTTTTTTTTTTTTTTGCTCCTCGCGTTTTTCACACCTTTTCATGCTCCTGGTCTTTTTTTTTTCTTTTGCTCCTCGCATTTTTCACACCTTTTCATGCTCCTGGTCTTTCTTTTTTTTTTTTTTTTTTTTTTTTGCTCCTCGCTTTTTTCACCCCTTTTCTTGCTCCTGGTCTTTTTTTTTTTTTTGCTCCTCGCGTTTTTCACACCTTTTCATGCTTCTGGTCTTTTTTTTTTTTTTGCTCCTCGCATTTTTCACACCTTTTCATGCTCCTGGTCTTTCTTTTTTTCTTTTTTTTTTTGCTCCTCGCATTTTTCACACCTTTTCATGCTCCTGGTCTTTCTTTCTTTCTTTTTTTTTTTTTTTTGCTCCTCGAATTTTTCACACCTTTTCATGCTCCTGGTCTTTTTTTTTTTTGCTCCTCGAATTTTTCACACCTTTTCATGCTCCTCGCATTTTTGACACCTCTTCATGCTCCTCGCATTTTTCACAACTTTTCATGCTCGTCGCATTTTTCACACCTTTTCATGCTCCTGGTCTTTCTTTTTTTTTTTTTTGCTCCCCGGATTTTTCACACCTTTTCATGCTCCTGGTCTTTCTTTTTTTTTTTTTTTTTTTGCTCCTCGAATTTTTCACACCTTTTCATGCTCCTCGCATTTTTGACACCTCTTCATGCTCCTCGCATTTTTCACAACTTTTCATGCTCGTCGCATTTTTCACACCTTTTCATGCTCCTGGTCTTTCTTTTTTTTTTTTTTTGCTCCTCGCGTTTTTCACACCTTTTCATGCTCCTGGTCTTTTTTTTTTCTTTTGCTCCTCGCATTTTTCACACCTTTTCATGCTCCTGGTCTTTCTTTTTTTTTTTTTTTTTTTTTTTGCTCCTCGCATTTTTCACACCTTTTCATGCTCCTGGTCTTTTTTTTTTTTTTGCTCCTCGCGTTTTTCACACCTTTTCATGCTCCTGGTCTTTTTTTTTTTTTTTGCTCCTCGCATTTTTCACACCTTTTCATGCTCCCCGCATTTTTCACACCTTTTCATGTTCCTGGTCTTTCTTTTTTTTTTTTTTTTTTTTGCTCTTCGCATTTTTCACACCTTTTCTTGTTCCTGGTCTTTTTTTTTTTTTTTTTTTTTTGCTCCTCGCATTTTTCACACCTTTTCATGCTCCCCGCATTTTTCACACCTTTTCATGTTCCTGGTCTTTCTTTTTTTTTTTTTTTTTTTTGCTCCTCGCATTTTTCACACCTTTTCATGCTCCTCGCATTTTTCACACCTTTTCATGTTCATCGCATTTTTCACACCTTTTCATGCTCCTGGTCTTTCTTTTTTTTTTTTTGCTCCTTGCTTTTTTCACACCTTTTCATGCTCCTCGTCTTTTTTTTTTTTTTTGCTCCTCGCATTTTTCACACCTTTTCATGCTCCTGGACTTTCTATTTTTTTTTGCTCCTCACATTTTTCACACCTTTTCATGCTCCTTGCATTTTTCACACCTTTTCATCCTCCTGGTCTTTTCTTTTTTTTTTTTTTGCTCCTCGAATTTTTCACACCTTTTCATGCTCCTCGCATTTCACACCTCTTCATGCTCCTCGCATTTTTCACAACTTTTCATGCTCGTCGCATTTTTCACACCTTTTCATGCTCCTGGTCTTTCTTTTTTTTTTTTTTTCTCCCCGCATTTTTCACACCTTCTCATGCTCCTGGTCTTTCTTTTTTTCTTTTTTTTTTTGCTCCTCGCATTTTTCACACCTTTTCATGTTCCTGGTCTCTTTTTTTTTTTTTTTTTTTGCTTCTCGCATTTTTCACACCTTTTCATGCTCCTGGTCTTTTTTTTTTTTTTGCTCCTCGCATTTTTCACACCTTTTCATGCTCCTGGTCTTTTTTTTTTTTTTGCTTCTCGCATTTTTCACACCTTTTCATGCTCCTGGTCTTTGTTTTTTTTTTTTTGCTCTTCGCTTTTTTCACCCCTTTTCATGCTTCTGGTCTTTCATTTTTTTTTTTTGCTCCTCGCATTTTTCACACCTTTTCATGCTCCTGGTCTTTCTTTTTTTCTTTTTTTTTTTTTTCTTCTCGCATTTTTCACACCTTTTCTTGCTCCTGGTCTTTCTTTCTTTCTTTTTTTTTTTTTTTTCTCCTCGAATTTTTCACACCTTTTCATGCTCCTGGTCTTTTTTTTTTTTGCTCCTCGAATTTTTCACACCTTTTCATGCTCCTCGCATTTTTGACACCTCTTCATGCTCCTCGCATTTTTCACAACTTTTCATGCTCGTCGCATTTTTCACACCTTTTCATGCTCCTGGTCTTTCTTTTTTTTTTTTTTTGCTCCCCGGATTTTTCACACCTTTTCATGCTCCTGGTCTTTTTTTTTTTTTTTTTTTTTTGCTCCTCGAATTTTTCACACCTTTTCATGCTCCTCGCATTTTTCACACCTCTTCATGCTCCTCGCATTTTTCACAACTTTTCATGCTCGTCGCATTTTTCACACCTTTTCATGCTCCTGGTCTTTCTTTTTTTTTTTTTTTGCTCCTCGCGTTTTTCACACCTTTTCATGCTCCTCGCATTTTTCACACCTTTTCATGCTCCTGGTCTTTCTTTCTTTCTTTTTTTTTTTTTTTTGCTCCTCGAATTTTTCACACCTTTTCATGCTCCTGGTCTTTTTTTTTTTTGCTCCTCGAATTTTTCACACCTTTTCATGCTCCTCACATTTTTGACACCTCTTCATGCTCCTCGCATTTTTCACAACTTTTCATGCTCGTCGCATTTTTCACACCTTTTCATGCTCCTGGTCTTTCTTTTCTTTTTTTTTGCTCCCCGGATTTTTCACACCTTTTCATGCTCCTGGTCTTTCTTTTTTTTTTTTTTTTTTTGCTCCTCGAATTTTTCACACCTTTTCATGCTCCTCGCATTTTTGACACCTCTTCATGCTCCTCGCATTTTTCACAACTTTTCATGCTCGTCGCATTTTTCACACCTTTTCATGCTCCTGGTCTTTCTTTTTTTTTTTTTTGTTCCTCGCGTTTTTCACACCTTTTCATGCTCCTGGTCTTTTTTTTTTCTTTTGCTCCTCGCATTTTTCACACCTTTTCATGCTCCTGGTCTTTCTTTTTCTTTTTTTTTTTTTTTTTGCTCCTCGCATTTTTCACACCTTTTCATGCTCCTGGTCTTTTTTTTTTTTTTGCTCCTCGCGTTTTTCACACCTTTTCATGCTCCTGGTCTTTTTTTTTTTTTTGCTCCTCGCATTTTTCACACCTTTTCATGCTCCCCGCATTTTTCACACCTTTTCATGTTCTTGGTCTTTCTTTTTTTTTTTTTTTTTTTTGTTCTTCGCTTTTTTCACCCCTTTTCATGTTCCTGGTCTTTTTTTTTTTTTTTTTTTTTGCTCCTCGCATTTTTCACACCTTTTCATGCTCCTCGCATTTTTCACACCTTTTCATGCTCCTCGCTTTTTTCACACCTTTTCATGCTCCTCGCATTTTTCACACCTTTTCATATTCATCGCATTTTTCACACCTCTTAATGCTCCTCGCTTTTTTCACATCTTTTCAGGCTCCTGGTCTTTTTTTTTTTTTTGCTCCTCACATTTTTCACACCTTTTCATGCTCCTCGCATTTTTCACACCTTTTCATGTTCATCGCATTTTTCACACCTTTTCATGCTCCTGGTCTTTCTTTTTTTTTTTTTGCTCCTCGCATTTTTCACACCTTTTCATGCTCCTCGTCTTTTTTTTTTTTTTGCTCCTCGCATTTTTCACACCTTTTCATGCTCCTGGTCTTTCTTTTTTTTTTTTTTTTTTTTCCTCCTCGCATTTTTCACACCTTTTCATGCTCCTGGTCTTTTTTTTTTTTTTTTTTGCTTCTCGCATTTTTCACACCTTTTCATGCTCCTGGACTTTCTATTTTTTTTTTTGCTCCTCACATTTTTCACACCTTTTCATGCTCCTTGCATTTTTCACACCTTTTCATGCTCCTGGTCTTTTCTTTTTTTTTTTTTTGCTCCTCGAATTTTTCACACCTTTTCATGCTCCTCGCATTTCACACCTCTTCATGCTCCTCGCATTTTTCACAACTTTTCATGCTCGTCGCATTTTTCACACCTTTTCATGCTCCTGGTCTTTTTTTTTTTTTTTGCTCCTCGCATTTTTCACACCTTTTCATGCTCCTGGTCTTTTTTTTTTTTTTGCTCCTCGTATTTTTCACACCTTTTCATGCTCCTGGTCTTTCTTTTTTTTTTTTTTTTTTTTGCTCCTCGCATTTTTCACACCTTTTCATGCTCGTGGTCTTTTTTTTTTTTTTTTTTTGCTCTTCGAATTTTTCACACCTTTTCATGCTCCTGGTCTTTCTTTTTTTTTTTTTTTTTTTTGCTCCCCGCATTTTTCACACCTTTTCATGCTCCTGGTCTTTCTTTTTTTTTTTTTTTTTTTTTGCTCCTCGCATTTTTCACACCTTTTCATGCTCCTGGTCTTTCTTTTTTTTTTTTTTTTTTTTTTTGCTCCTCGCATTTTTCACACCTTTTCATGTTCCTGGTCTTTTTTTTTTTTTTTTTTTTGCTCCTCGCATTTTTCACACCTTTTCATGCTCCTCGCATTTTTCACACCTTTTCATGCTCCTCGCTTTTTTCACACCTTTTCATGCTCCTCGCATTTTTCACACCTTTTCATATTCATCGCATTTTTCACACCTCTTAATGCTCCTCGCATTTTTCACAGCTTTTCATGCTCATCGCATTTTTCACACCTTTTCATGTTCATCGCATTTTTCACACCTTTTCATGCTCCTGGTCTTTTTTTTTTTTTTGCTCCTCGCATTTTTCACAGCTTTTCATGCTCCTCGCATTTTTCACACCTTTTCATGTTCATCGCATTTTTCACACCTTTTCATGCTCCTGGTCTTTCTTTTTTTTTTTTTTTTTTTTGCTCCTCGCATTTTTCACAACTTTTCATGCTCCTCTTCTTTTTTTTTTTTTTGCTCCTCGCATTTTTCACACCTTTTCATGCTCCTGGTCTTTTTTTTTTTTTTTTTTTTTGCTTCTCGCATTTTTCACACCTTTTCATGCTCCTGGACTTTCTATTTTTTTTTTTGCTCCTCACATTTTTCACACCTTTTCATGCTCCTTGCATTTTTCACACCTTTTCATGCTCCTCGCATTTTTCACACCTTTTCATGCTCCTCGCTTTTTTCACACCTTTTCACGCTCCTCGCATTTTTCACACCTTTTCATATTCATCGCATTTTTCACACCTCTTAATGCTCCTCGCATTTTTCACAGCTTTTCAGGCTCCTGGTCTTTTTTTTTTTTTTTTGCTTCTCGCATTTTTCACACCTTTTCATGCTCCTGGTCTTTCTTTTTTTTTTTTTGCTCCTCGCATTTTTCACACCTTTTCATGCTCCTGGTCTTTCTTTTTTTTTTTTTTGCTCCTCGCATTTTTCACACCTTTTCATGCTCCTGGTTTTTTTTTTTTTTTTTGCTCCTCAAATTTTTCACACCTTTTCATGCTCCTCGCATTTTTGACACCTCTTCATGCTCCTCGCATTTTTCACAACTTTTCATGCTCGTCGCATTTTTCACACCTTTTCATGCTCCTGGTCTTTCTTTTTTTTTTTTTGCTCCTCGCATTTTTTACACCTTTTCATGTTCCTGGTCTTTTTTTTTTTTTTTTTTTGCTCTTCGCATTTTTCACACCTTTTCATGCTCCTGGTCTTTCTTTTTTTTTTTTTTTTGCTCCTCGCATTTTTCACATCTTTTCAGGCTCCTGGTCTTTTTTTTTTTTTTTGCTCCTCGCATTTTTCACACCTTTTCATGCTCCTGGTCTTTTTTTTTTTTTTTTTTGCTCCTCGCATTTTTCACACCTTTTCATGCTCCTGGTCTTTTTATTTTTTTTTTTGCGCCTCGCTTATTTCACACCTTTTCATGCTCCTCACATTTTTTACACCTTTTCATGCTCCTCTCATTTTTCAGACCTTTTCATGCTCCTCACATTTTCCACACCTTTTCATGCTCCTTGCATTTTTCACACCTTTTCATGCTCATCGTCTTTTTTTTCTCTTCGCATTTTGCACACCTTTTCATGCTCCTCGCCTTTTTTTTTTACTCTTTGCATTTTTCACACCTTTTCATGCTCCTCGCATTTTTCACACCTTTTAATGCTCCTCGCATTTTTTACACCTTTTCATGCTCCTCGCATTTTCCACACCTTTTCATCCTCCTCGTATTTTTCACACCTTTTCATCCTCCTCACACTTTTCACACCTTTTCATGCTCCTCTCATTTGTCACACCTTTTCATGCTCCTCACATTTTTCACATCTTTTCATGCTCCTAGAATTTTTGACACATTTTCATGCTCCTCGCATTTTTCACACCTTTTCATGCTCCTTTCATTTTTCACACCTTTTCATGCTCCTCGTCTTTTTTTTCTCTTCGCATTTTGCACACCTTTTCAGGCTCCTCGTCTTTTTTTTTTTTTTGCTCTTTGCATTTTTCACACCTTTTCATGCTCCTGGCATTTTTCACACCTTTTCAGTCTCCTCGTCTTTTTTTTTTTTTTGCTCCTCGCATTTTTCACTCATTTTCATGCTCCTGGCATTTTTCACACCAATTCATGCTCCTCGCATTTTTCACACCTTTTCATGTTCTTTGCATTTTTCACGCCTTTCTATGCTCCCCACATTTTTCACACCTTTTCATGCTCCTCGCATTTTTCACACCATTTCATGCTCCTCACATTTTTCACACCTTTTCATGCTCCTAGAATTTTTGACACATTTTCATGCTCCTCGCATTTTTCACACCTTTTCATGCTCCTTTCATTTTGCACACCTTTTCATGCTCCTCATCTTTTTTTTTTTTTACTCTTCGCATTTTTCACACCTTTTCATCCTCCTCGTATTTTTCACACCTTTTTATCCTCCTCACACTTTTCACACCTTTTCATGCTCCTCGCATTTTTCACACCTTTTCATGCTCCTCGCATTTTTCACACCTTTTCATGCTCCTCGCATTTTTGACACCTTTTCATGCTCCTCGCATTTTAGACACCTTTTCATGCTCCTCGCATTATTCACACCTTTTCATGCTCCTCGTCTTTTTTTTTTTTTTTGCTCCTCGCATTTTTCACACCTTTTCATGCTCCTCGCATTATTCACACATTTTCATGCTCTTCGTCTTTTTTTTTTTTGCTCTTCGCATTTTTCACACCTTTTCATGCTCCTCGCATTTTTCACACCTTTTCATGCTCCTCGCATTTTTCACACCTTTTCATGATCCTTGTCTTTTTTCTTTTTTTTGCTCCTCGCATTTTACACAGCTTTTCATGCTCCTTGCATTTTTCACACCTTTTCATGCTCCTCGAATTTTTCACACCTTTTCATGCTCCTCGTCTTTTTTTTTTTTTGCTCCTCGCATTTTTCACTCTTTTTCATGCTCCTTGCATTTTTCACACCTTTTCATGCTCCTGGCATTTTTCACACCTTTTCATGCTCCTCTTCTTTTTATTTTTTTTTTGCTCCTCGCTTTTTTCACACCTTTTCATGCTCCTTGCATTTTTCACAGCTTTTTATGCTCCCCATATTTTTCAAACCTTTTTATGCTCCCCACATTTTTCACACCTTTTCATACTCCTCGCATTTTTCACACCTTTTCATGCTCCTCGCAATTTTCACACCTTTTCATGCTCCTTACATTTTTCACACCTTTTCATGCTCCTCGCATTTTTCTTAGCTTTTCATGCTCCTTGTCTTTTTTATTTTTTTTTGCTCTTCGCATTTTTCACACCTTTTCATGCTCCTCGCATTTTTTTTTTTGCTTCTCAGATATTTCACAGCTTTTCATGCTCCTCGCATTTTTCACACCTTTTCATGCTCCTTGCATTTTTCACACCTTTTCATGCTCCTGGCATTTTTCACACCTTTTCATGCTCCTGGCATTTTTCACACCTTTTCATGCTCCTCGTCTTTTTTTTTTTTTGCTCCTCCAATTTTTCACTCTTTTTCATGCTCCTTGCATTTTTCACACCTTTTCATGCTCCTCGAATTTTTCACACCCGTTCATGCTCCTCTTCTTTTATTTTTTTTTTTGCGCCTCGCTTTTTTCACACCTTTTCATGCTCCTCGCATTTTTCGCAGCTTTTCATGCTCCTTGTCTTTTTTATTTTTTTTTGCTCTTCGCATTTTCACACCTTTTCTTGCTCCTCGCATTTTTCGCAGCTTTTCCTGCTCCTTGTCTTTTTTATTTTTTTTTGCTCTTTGCAATTTTCACACCTTTTCATGCTCCTTGCATTTTTCACACCTTTTCATGCTCCTCGTCTTTTTTTTTTGCTCTTCGCATTTTTCACACCTTTTCATGTTCCTCGAATTTTTCACACCTTTTCATGCTCCTTGCATTTTTCACACCTTTTCATGCTCCTCGCATTTTTCACACCTTTTCATGCTCCTCACATTTTTCACACCTTTTCATGCTCCTAGAATTTTTGACACATTTTCATGCTCCTCGCATTTTTCACACCTTTTCATGCTCCTTTCATTTTGCACACCTTTTCATGCTCCTCGTCTTTTTTTTTTTTTACTCTTCGCATTTTTCACACCTTTTCATCCTCCTCGTATTTTTCACACCTTTTCATCCTCCTCACACTTTTCACACCTTTTCATGCTCCTCGCATTTTTCACACCTTTTCATGCTCCTCGCATTTTTCACACATTTTCATGCTCCTCGCATTTTTCACACCTTTTCATGCTCCTCGCATTTTTCACACCTTTTCATGCTCCTCGCATTTTTGACACCTTTTCATGCTCCTCGCATTATTCACACCTTTTCATGCTCCTCGTCTTTTTTTTTTTTTTTTGCTCCTCGCATTTTTCACACCTTTTCATGCTCCTCGCATTTTTCACACCTTTTCATGCTCCTCGCATTATTCACACATTTTCATGCTCTTCAACTTTTTTTTTTTTGCTCTTCGCATTTTTCACACCTTTTCATGTTCCTCGCATTTTTCACACCTTTTCATGCTCCTCGCATTTTTCGCAGCTTTTCATGCTCCTTGTCTTTTTTATTTTTTTTTGCTCTTTGCAATTTTCACACCTTTTCATGCTCCGCGCATTTTTCACACCTTTTCATGCTCCTCGCATTTTTCACACCTTTTCATGATCCTTGTCTTTTTTCTTTTTTTTGCTCCTCGCATTTTAAACAACTTTTCATGCTCCTTGCATTTTTCACACCTTTCATGCTCCTCGTCCATTTTTGTTTTTTTTTGCTCTTCGCATTTTTCACACCTTTTCATGCTCCTGGCATTTTTCACACCTTTTCATGCTCCTCGTCTTTTTTTTTTTTTTGCTCCTCGCATTTTTCACTCTTTTTCATGCTCCTTGCATTTTTCACACCTTTTCATGCTCCTCGAATTTTTAACACCTTTTCATGCTCCTCTTCTTTTTATTTTTTTTTGCTCCTCGCTTTTTTCACACCTTTTCATGCTCCTTGCATTTTTCACACCTTTTTATGCTCCCCATATTTTTCAAACCTTTTTATGCTCCCCACATTTTTCACACCTTTTCATGCTCCTCGCATTTTTCACACCTTTTCATCCTCCTCGCAATTTTCACACCTTTTCATGCTCCTTGCATTTTTCACACCTTTTCATGCTCCTCGCATTTTTCTTAGCTTTTCATGCTCCTTGTCTTTTTTATGTTTTTTTGCTCTTCGCTTTTTTCACACCTTTTCATGCTCCTCGCATTTTTTTTTTTTTTTGGCTTCTCAGATATTTCACACCTTTTCATGCTCCTCGCATTTTTCACACCCTTTTATGCTCCTTGCATTTTTCACACCTTTTCATGGTCCTGGCATTTTTCACACCTTTTCATGCTCCTGGCATTTTTCACACCTTTTCATGCTCCTCGTCTTTTTTTTTTTTTTTGCTCCTCCAATTTTTCACTCTTTTTCATGCTCCTCGCATTTTTCACACCTTTTTATGCTCCCCACATTTTTCAAACCTTTTTATGCTCCCCACATTTTTCACACCTTTTCATGCTCCTCGCATTTTTCACACCTTTTCATGCTCCTCGCATTTTTCACACCTTTTCATGCTCCTTGCATTTTTCACACCTTTTCATGCTCCTCGCATTTTTCCCAGCTTTTCATGCTCCTTGTCTTTTTAATTTTTTTTTGCTCTTCGCATTTTCACACCTTTTCATGCTCCTCGCATTTTTCGCAGCTTTTCATGCTCCTTGTCTTTTTTATTTTTTTTTTGCTCTTTGCAATTTTCACACCTTTTCATGCTCCTTGCATTTTTCACACCTTTTCATGCTCCTGGCATTTTTCACACCTTTTCATGCTCCTGGCATTTTTCACACCTTTTCATGCTCCTCGCATTTTTCACACCTTTTCATGTTCCTCGAATATTTCACACCTCTTCATGCTCCTTGAATTTTTAACACCTTTTCATGCTCCTCGTAATTTTCAAACCTTTTCATCCTCCTCATATTTTTCACACCTTTTCATCCTCCTCACACTTTTCACACCTTTTCATGCTCCTCGCATTTTTCACACCTTTTCATGCTCCTCGCATTTTTCACACCTTTTCATGCTCCTGGTCTTTCTTTTTTTTTTTTTTCGCTCCTCGCATTTTTCACACCTTTTCATGCTCCTCCAATTTTTCACACCTTTTCATGCTCCTCGCATTTTTCACACCTTTTCATGCTCCTCACATTTTTCACACTTTTTCATGCTCCTTGCATTTTTCACACCTTTCATGCTCCTCGTCCATTTTTTTTTTTTTGCTCTTCGCATTTTTCACACCTTTTCATGCTCCTGGCATATTTCACACCTTTTCATGCTCCTCGTCTTTTTTTTTTTTTTTGCTCCTCGCATTTTTCACTCTTTTTCATGCTCCTTGCATTTTTCTCACCTTATTATGCTCCACACATTTTTCACACCTTTTCATGCTCCTCGCATTTTTCACACCTTTTCATGCTCCTCGCATTTTTCACACTTTTTCATGCTCCTCGCATTATTCACACCTTTTCATGCTCCTCGTCTTTTTTTTTTTTTTTTACTCTTCGCATTTTTCACACCTTTTCATGCTCCTCGTCTTTTTTTTTTTTTTTACTCTTCGCATTTTTCACACCTTTTCATGCTCCTCGTCTTTTTCTTTTTTTTACTCTTCGCATTTTTCACACCTTTTCAGGCTCCTTGTCTTTTTTTTTTTGCTCCTCGCATTTTTCACACCGTTTCATACTCCTAGAATTTTTGACACATTTTCATGCTCCTCGCATTTTACACAACTTTCATGCTCCTTGCATTTTTCACACCTTTCATGCTCCTCGTCCATTTTTTTTTTTTTTTGCTCTTCGCATTTTTCACACCTTTTCATGCTCCTGGCATATTTCACACCTTTTCATGCTCCTCGTCTTTTTTTTTTTTTTGCTCCTCGCATTTTTCACTCTTTTTCATGCTCCTTGCATTTTTCTCACCTTATTATGCTCCACACATTTTTCACACCTTTTCATGCTCCTCTAATTTTTCACACCTTTTCATGCTCCTCACATTTTTCACACCTTTTCATGCTCCTAGAATTTTTGACACATTTTCATGCTCCTTGCATTTTTCACACCTTTTCATGCTCCTCGCATTTTTCGCAGCTTTTCATGCTCCTTGTCTTTTTTATTTGTTTTTGCTCTTCGCATTTTTCACAGCTTTTCATGCTCCTCGCATTTTTTTTTTTGCTTCTCAGATATTTCACACCTTTTCATGCTCCTCACATTTTTCACACCTTTTCATGCTCCTTGCATTTTTCACACCTTTTCATGCTCCTTGCATTTCTCACACCTTTTCATGCTCCTCGTCTTTTTTTTCTCTTCACATTTTGCACACCTTTTCATGCTCCTCGTCTTTTTTTTTTTTTGCTCCTCGCATTTTTCACTCTTTTTCATGCTCCTTGCATTTTTCACACCTTTTCATGTTCCTTGCATTTTTCTCACCTTTTCATGCTCCACACATTTTTCACACCTTTTCATGCTCCTCGCATTTTTCACACCTTTTCATGCTCCTCACATTTTTCACACCTTTTCATGCTCCTTGCATTTTTCACACCTTTTCATGCTCCTCGTCTTTTTTTTCTCTTCGCATTTTGCACACCTTTTCATGCTCCTCGCCTTTTTTTTTTTACTCTTCGCATTTTTCACACCTTTTCATGCTCCTCGCATTTTTCACACCTTTTAATGCTCCTCACATTTTCTACACCTTTTCATGCTCCTGGCATTTTCCACACCTTTTCATCCTCCTCGTATTTTTCACACCTTTTCATCCTCCTCACACTTTTCACACCTTTTCATGCTCCTCGCATTTTTCACACCTTTTCATGCTCCTCGAATTTTTCACACCTTTTCATGCTCCTCGCATTTTTCACACCTTTCATGCTCCTCGCATTTTTCACACCTTTTCATGCTCCTCGCAATTTTCACACCGTTTCATGCTCCTAGAATTTTTGACACATTTTCATGCTCCTCGCATTTTACACAACTTTTCATGCTCCTTCCATTTTTCACACCTTTCATGCTCCTCGTCCATTTTTTTTTTTGCTCTTCGCATTTTTCACACCTTTTCATGCTCCTGGCATTTTTCACACCTTTTCATGCTCCTCGTCTTTTTTTTTTTTTTTGCTCCTCGCATTTTTCACTCTTTTTCATGCTCCTTGCAATTTTCACACCTTTTCATGCTCCTCTCATTTTTCACACCTTTTCATGCTCCTCACATTTTTCACACCTTTTCATGCTCCTAGAATTTTTGACACATTTTCATGCTCCTCGCATTTTTCACACCTTTTCATGCTCCTTTCATTTTTCACACCTTTTCATGCTCCTCGTCTTTTTTTTCTCTTCGCATTTTGCACACCTTTTCAGGCTCCTCGTCTTTTTTTTTTTGCTCTTCGCATTTTTCACACGTTTTGATGCTCCTGGGATTTTTCACACCTTTTCATGCTCCTCGTATTTTTTTTTTTTGCTCCTCGCATTTTTCACTCATTTTCATGCTCCTCGCATTTTTCACACCTTTTCATGCTTCTCGTCTTTTTCTTTTTCTTTTGTTTCTCGGATATTTCACTTCTTTTCATGCTCCTCGCATTTTTCACAACTTTTCATGCTCCTCGTCTTTTTTTTTTTTTTACTCTTCGCATTTTTCGAATCTTTTCAGGCTCCTTGTCTTTTTTTTTTTGCTCCTCGCATTTTTCACACCGTTTCATGCTCCTAGAATTTTTGACACATTTTCATGCTCCTCGCATTTTACACAACTTTTCATGCTCCTTGCATTTTTCACACCTTTCATGCTCCTCGTCCATTTTTTTTTTGCTCCTCGCATTTTTCACTCTTTTTCATGCTGCTTGCATTTTTCACACCTTTTCATATTCCTTGCATTTTTCTCACCTTATTATGCTCCACACATTTTTCACACCTTTTCATGCTCCTCTCATTTTTCACACCTTTTCATGCTCCTCACATTTTTCACACCTTTTCAATCTCCTAGAATTTTTGACACATTTTCATGCTCCTCGCATTTTTCACACCTTTTCATGCTCCTTTCATTTTTCACACCTTTTCATGCTCCTCATCTTTTTTTTCTCTTCGCATTTTGCACACCTTTTCAGGCTCCTCGTCTTTTTTTTTTTTTTGCTCTTTGCATTTTTCACACCTTTTCATGCTCCTGGCATTTTTCACACCTTTTCATGCTCCTCGTATTTTTTTTTTTTTTTGCTCCTCGCATTTTTCACTCATTTTCATGCTCCTGGCATTTTTCACACCAATTCATGCTCCTCGCATTTTTCACACTTTTTCATGTTCTTTGCATTTTTCATGCCTTTTTATGCTCCCCACATTTTTCACACCTTTTCATGCTCCTCGCATTTTTTATACCTTTTCATGCTCATCGCATTTTTTACACCTTTTCATGCTCCTCGCATTTTTCACACCTTTTCATGCTCCTCACATTTTTCACACCTTTTCATGCTCCTAGAATTTTTGACACATTTTCATGCTCCTCGCATTTTTCACACCTGTTCATGCTCCTTCATTTTGCACACCTTTTCATGCTCCTCGTCTTTTTTTTTTTACTCTTCGCATTTTTCACACCTTTTCATCCTCCTCGTATTTTTCACACCTTTTCATCCTCCTCACACTTTTCACACCTTTTCATGCTCCTCGCATTTTTCACACCTTTACATGCTCCTCGCATTTTTCACACCTTTTCATGCTCCTTGCATTTTTCACACCTTTTCATGCTCCTCGCATTTTTGACACCTTTTCATGCTCCTCGGATTTTTGACACCTTTTCATGCTCCTCGCATTATTCACACCTTTTCATGCTCCTCGTCTTTTTTTTTTTTTTTGCTCCTCGCATTTTTCACACCTTTTCATGCTCCTCGCATTTTTCACACCTTTTCATGCTCCTCGCATTATTCACACATTTTCATGCTCTTCGTCTTTTTTTTTTTTGCTCTTCGCATTTTTCACACCTTTTCATGCTCCTCGCATTTTTCACACCTTTTCATGCTCCTCTCATTTTTCACAACTTTTCATGCTCCTTGCATTTTTCACACCTTTCATGCTCCTCGTCCATTTTTGTTTTTTTTGCTCTTCGCATTTTTCACACCTTTTCATGCTCCTGGCATTTTTCACACCTTTTCATGCTCCTCGTCTTTTTTTTTTTTTGCTCCTCGCATTTTTCACTCTTTTTCATGCTCCTTGCATTTTTCACACCTTTTCATGCTCCTCGAATTTTTCACACCTTTTCATGCTCCTCTTCTTTTTTTTTTTTTTTTTGCTCCTCGCTTTTTTCACACCTTTTCATGCTCCTTGTATTTTTCACACCTTTTTATGCTCCCCACATTTTTCACACCTTTTCATGCTCCTCGCATTTTTCACACCTTTTCATGCTCCTCGCAATTTTCACACCTTTTCATGCTCCTTGCATTTTTCACACCTTTTCATGCTCCTCGCATTTTTCGCCTCTTTTCATGCTCCTTGTCTTTTTTTTTTTTTTTTGCTCTTCGCATTTTTCACACCTTTTCATGCTCCTCGCATTTTTCGCAGCTTTTCATGCTCCTTGTCTTTTTTATTTTTTTTTGCTCTTTGCAATTTACACACTTTTTCATGCTCCTTTCATTTTTCACACCTTTTCATGCTCCTCGTCTTTTTTTTTTTTCTCTTCGCATTTTGCATACCTTTTCAGGCTCCTCGTCTTTTTTTTTTTTTTGCTCCTCACATTTTTCACACCTTTTAATGCTCCTTGCATTTTTCACACCTTTTTATGCTCGTCACATTTTTCACACCTTTTCATGCTCCTCGAATTTTTGACACCTTTTCATGCTCCTCACATTTTTCACACCTTTTCATGCTCCTTGCATTTTTCACACGTTTTCATGCTGCTCGCATTTTTCACACCTTTTCATGCTCCTCGAATTTTTCACACCTTTTCATGCTCCTCACATTTTTCACACATTTACATGCTCCTTGAATTTTTGACACCTTTTCATGCTCCTCGAAATTTTTACACCTTTTCATGCTCCTCGCATTTTTCACACCTTTTCATGCTCCTCGTCTTTTTTTTTTGTTCTTCGCATTTTTCACACCTTTTCATGTCCCTCGAATTTTTCACACCTTTTCATGCTCCTTGCATTTTTCACACCTTTTCATGCTCCTCGAATTTTTCACACCTCTTCATGCTCCTTGAATTTTTGACACCTTTTCATGCTCCTCGTAAATTTCACACCTTATCATCCTCCTCGTATTTTTCACACCTTTTCATCCTCCTCACACTTTTCACACCTTTTCATGCTCCTCGGATTTTTCACACCTTTTCATGCTCCACGCATTTTTCACACCTTTTCATGCTCTTCGAATTTTTCACACCTTTTCATGCTCCTCACATTTTTCACACCTTTTCATGCTCCTCGCATTTTTCACACCTTTTCATGCTCCTCGCATTTTTCACACCTTTTCATGCTCCTAGAATTTTTGACACATTTTCATGCTCCTCGCATTTTACACGACTTTTCATGCTCCTTGCATTTTTCACACCTTTGATGCTCCTCGTCCATTTTTTTTTTTTTGCTCCTCGCATTTTTCACTCTTTTTCATGCTCCTTGCATTTTTCTCACCTTATTATGCTCCACACATTTTTCACACTTTTTCATGCTCCTCTCATTTTTCACCCTTTTCATGCTCCTCACATTTTTCACACCTTTTCATGCTCCTAGAATTTTTGACACATTTTCATGCTCCTCGCATTTTTCACACCTTTTCATGCTCCTCGCATTTTTCTCAGCTTTTCATGCTCCTTGTCTTTTTTATTTGTTTTTGCTCTTCGCATTTTTCACACCTTTTCATGCTCCTCGCATTTTTTTTTTTTTGCTTCTCAGATATTTCACACCTTTTCATGCTCCTCACATTTTTCACACCTTTTCATGCTCCTTGCACTTTGCACACCTTTTCATGCTCCTCGAATTTTTCACACCTTTTCATGCTCCTCACATTTTTCACACATTTTCATGCTCCTTGAATTTTTGACACCTTTTCATGCTCCTCGAAATTTTCACACATTTTCATGCTCCTCGCATTTTTCACACCTTTTCATGCTCCTTGTCTTTTTTTTTTGCTCTTCGCATTTTTCACACCTTTTTATGTTCCTCGAATTTTTCACACCTTTTCATGCTCCTCGCATTTTTCACACCTTTTCATGCTCCTCGCATTTTTCACACCTTTTCATGCTCCTTGAAATTTTCACATCTTTTCATGCTCCTCGTCTTTTTTTTTTTTTACTCTTCGCATTTTCACACCTTTTTATGCTCCTCGTCTTTTTTTTCTCTTCGCATTTTGCACACCTTTTCATGCTCCTCGTCTTTTTTTTTTTTGCTCCTCGCATTTTTCACTCTTTTTCATGCTCCTTGCATTTTTCACACCTTTTCATGTTCCTTGCATTTTTCTCACCTTTTCATGCTCCACACATTTTTCACACCTTTTCATGCTCCTCTCATTTTCCACACCTTTTCATGCTCCTCACATTTTTCACACCTTTTCATGCTCCTTGCATTTTTCACACCTTTTCATGCTCCTCGTCTTTTTTTTGTCTTCTCATTTTGCACACCTTTTCATGCTCCTCGCCTTTTTTTTTTTACTCTTCGCATTTTTCACAGCTTTTCATGCTCCTCGCATTTTTCACACCTTTTAATGCTCCTCGCATATTTTACACCTTTTCATGCTCCTCGCATTTTCCACACCTTTTCATCCTCCTCGTATTTTTCACACCTTTTCATCCTCCTCACACTTTTCACACCTTTTCATGCTCCTTGCATTTTTCACACCGTTTCATGCTCCTAGAATTTTTGACACATTTTCATGCTCCTCGCATTTTACACAACTTTTCATGCTCCTTGCATTTTTCACACCTTTCATGCTCCTCGTCCATTTTTTTTTTTTTTGCTCTTCGCATTTTTCACACCTTTTCATGTTCCTGGCATTTTTCACACATTTTCATGCTCCTCGTCTTTTTTTTTTTTTTGCTCCTCGCATTTTTCACTCTTTTTCATGCTCCTTGCATTTTTCACACCTTTTCATGCTCCTCGTCTTTTTTTTTTTTTGCTCCTCGCATTTTTCACTCTTTTTCATGCTCCTCACATTTTTCACACCTATTCATGCCCCTCGCAATTTTCACACATTTTCATGTTCTTTGCATTTTTCACACCTTTTTATGCTCCCCACATTTTTCACAACTTTTCATGCTCCTTGCATTTTTCACACCTTTTCAGGCTCCTTTCAATTTTCACACATTTTCTTGCCCCTCGCATTTTTCACACCTTTTCATGCTCCTCGAATTTTTCACTTTTCATGCTCCTCGCATTTTTCACTCCTTTTCATGTTCCTCGAATACTTGACACCTTTTCATGTTCCTCAAATTTTTCACACCTTTTCATGCTCCTCAAAATTTTCACACCTTTTCCTGCTCCTCGTATTTTTCACACCTTTTTATGTTCCTCGAATTTTTTACTCCTTTTTTTGCTCCCCACATTTTTCACACATTTTTATGCTCCTTCATTTTTCACACCTTTTCATGCTCCTCGTAATTTTCACACCTTTTCTTGCTCCTCGCATTTTTCACACCTGTTCATGCTCCTCGCATTTTTCACACCTTTTCACGCTCCTCGTATTATTCACACCTTTTCATGCTCCTCGTCTTTTTTTTTTTTTTTTTGCTCCTCGCATTTTTCTCAGCTTTTCATGCTCCTCGTATTTTTCACACCTTTTCATGCTCCTCGAAATTTTTACACCTTTTCATGCTCCTCGCATTTTTCACACCTTTTCATGCTCCTCGTCTTTTTTTTTTGTTCTTCGCATTTTTCACACCTTTTCATGTCCCTCGAATTTTTCACACCTTTTCATGCTCCTTGCATTTTTCACACCTTTTCATGCTCCTCGAATATTTCACACCTCTTCATGCTCCTTGAATTTTTGACACCTTTTCATGCTCCTCGTAAATTTCACACCTTATCATCCTCCTCGTATTTTTCACACCTTTTCATCCTCCTCACACTTTTCACACCTTTTCATGCTCCTCGGATTTTTCACACCTTTTCATGCTCCACGCATTTTTCACACCTTTTCATGCTCTTCGAATTTTTCACACCTTTTCATGCTCCTCACATTTTTCACACCTTTTCATGCTCCTCGCATTTTTCACACCTTTTCATGCTCCTCGCATTTTTCACACCTTTTCATGCTCCTAGAATTTTTGACACATTTTCATGCTCCTCGCATTTTACACGACTTTTCATGCTCCTTGCATTTTTCACACCTTTGATGCTCCTCGTCCATTTTTTTTTTGCTCCTCGCATTTTTCACTCTTTTTCATGCTCCTTGCATTTTTCTCACCTTATTATGCTCCACACATTTTTCACACTTTTTCATGCTCCTCTGATTTTTCACCCTTTTCATGCTCCTCACATTTTTCACACCTTTTCATGCTCCTAGAATTTTTGACACATTTTCATGCTCCTCGCATTTTTCACACCTTTTCATGCTCCTCGCATTTTTCTCAGCTTTTCATGCTCCTTGTCTTTTTTATTTGTTTTTGCTCTTCGCATTTTTCACACCTTTTCATGCTCCTCGCATTTTTTTTTTTTTGCTTCTCAGATATTTCACACCTTTTCATGCTCCTCACATTTTTCACACCTTTTCATGCTCCTTGCACTTTGCACACCTTTTCATGCTCCTCGAATTTTTCACACCTTTTCATGCTCCTCACATTTTTCACACATTTTCATGCTCCTTGAATTTTTGACACCTTTTCATGCTCCTCGAAATTTTCACACATTTTCATGCTCCTCGCATTTTTCACACCTTTTCATGCTCCTTGTCTTTTTTTTTTTGCTCTTCGCATTTTTCACACCTTTTTATGTTCCTCGAATTTTTCACACCTTTTCATGCTCCTCGCATTTTTCACACCTTTTCATGCTCCTCGCATTTTTCACACCTTTTCATGCTCCTTGAAATTTTCACATCTTTTCATGCTCCTCGTCTTTTTTTTTTTTACTCTTCGCATTTTCACACCTTTTTATGCTCCTCGTCTTTTTTTTCTCTTCGCATTTTGCACACCTTTTCATGCTCCTCGTCTTTTTTTTTTTTGCTCCTCGCATTTTTCACTCTTTTTCATGCTCCTTGCATTTTTCACACCTTTTCATGTTCCTTGCATTTTTCTCACCTTTTCATGCTCCACACATTTTTCACACCTTTTCATGCTCCTCTCATTTTCCACACCTTTTCATGCTCCTCACATTTTTCACACCTTTTCATGCTCCTTGCATTTTTCACACCTTTTCATGCTCCTCGTCTTTTTTTTCTCTTCTCATTTTGCACACCTTTTCATGCTCCTCGCCTTTTTTTTTTTTACTCTTCGCATTTTTCACAGCTTTTCATGCTCCTCGCATTTTTCACACCTTTTAATGCTCCTCGCATATTTTACACCTTTTCATGCTCCTCGCATTTTCCACACCTTTTCATCCTCCTCGTATTTTTCACACCTTTTCATCCTCCTCACACTTTTCACACCTTTTCATGCTCCTTGCATTTTTCACACCGTTTCATGCTCCTAGAATTTTTGACACATTTTCATGCTCCTCGCATTTTACACAACTTTTCATGCTCCTTGCATTTTTCACACCTTTCATGCTCCTCGTCCATTTTTTTTTTTTTTGCTCTTCGCATTTTTCACACCTTTTCATGTTCCTGGCATTTTTCACACATTTTCATGCTCCTCGTCTTTTTTTTTTTTTGCTCCTCGCATTTTTCACTCTTTTTCATGCTCCTTGCATTTTTCACACCTTTTCATGCTCCTCGTCTTTTTTTTTTTTGCTCCTCGCATTTTTCACTCTTTTTCATGCTCCTCACATTTTTCACACCTATTCATGCCCCTCGCAATTTTCACACATTTTCATGTTCTTTGCATTTTTCACACCTTTTTATGCTCCCCACATTTTTCACAACTTTTCATGCTCCTTGCATTTTTCACACCTTTTCAGGCTCCTTTCAATTTTCACACATTTTCTTGCCCCTCGCATTTTTCACACCTTTTCATGCTCCTCGAATTTTTCACACCTTTTCATGCTCCTCGCATTTTTCACTCCTTTTCATGTTCCTCGAATACTTGACACCTTTTCATGTTCCTCAAATTTTTCACACCTTTTCAGACTCCTCATATTTTTCACACCTTTTCATGCTCCTCAAAATTTTCACACCTTTTCCTGCTCCTCGTATTTTTCACACCTTTTTATGTTCCTCGAATTTTTTACTCCTTTTTTTGCTCCCCACATTTTTCACACATTTTTATGCTCCTTCATTTTTCACACCTTTTCATGCTCCTCGTAATTTTCACACCTTTTCTTGCTCCTCGCATTTTTCACACCTGTTCATGCTCCTCGCATTTTTCACACCTTTTCACGCTCCTCGTATTATTCACACCTTTTCATGCTCCTCGTCTTTTTTTTTTTTTTTTGCTCCTCGCATTTTTCTCAGCTTTTCATGCTCCTCGTATTTTTCACACCTTTTCATGCTCCCCGAATTTTTCACACCATTTTATGCTCCTCGTCTTTTTTTTTTTTTTTGCTCCTCGAATATTTCACACCTTTTCATGCTCCTCGCATTTTTCACACCTTTTCATGCTCCTCGCATTTTTCACACCTTTTCATGCTCCTCGTATTTTTCACACCTTTTCATGCTCCTCGTCATTTTTCTTTTTGCTCCTCACATTTTTCACACCTTTTCATGCTCCTCGCATTTTTCACACCTTTTCATGCTCCTCGCATTTTTCACACCTTTTCATGCTCCTCGCATTTTTCACACCTTTTCATGCTCCTCGCATTTTTTCCCACCTTTTCATGCTCCTCGCATTTTTCACACCTTTTCATGCTCCTCGCATTTTTCACACCTTTTCATGCTCTTCGAATTTTTGACACCTATTCATGCTCCTTGTAATTTTCACACCTTTTCAAGCTCCTCGTCTTTTTTTTTTTTTTTTGCTTCTCGCATTATTCATATTTTCAAAATTCTCCCGCGAGGAGCATGAAAAGGTGTGAAAAATGCGAGGAGCATGAAAAGGTGTGAAAAATGCGAGGAACGTGAAAAGGTGTAAAAATTACGAGGAACATGAAAAGGTGTGAAAAATTCGATTAGCATGAAAAGATGTGAAAAATGCGAGGACCATGAAACGGTGTGAAAAATGCAAGGAGCATGAAAAGGTGTGAAAAATGCGAGGAACATGAAAAGGTGTGAAAAATGCGAGGAGCAAAAAAAAAAAAAGACGAGGAGCATGAAAAGGTGTGAAAAATGCGAGAAACATGAAAAGGTGTGAAAAATGTAAGAAGCATAAATAGGTGTGAAAAATGCGAGTAGCAAAAAAAAAAAAGTCGAGGAGCATGAAAAGATGGGCAAAATGCGAGGAGCATGGAAAATTGTGAAAATTTCGAGGAGCATGAAAAGGTGTCAAAAATTCAAGGAGCGTGAAAAGGTGTGAAAAATGCGAGGAGCAAGAAAAGTGTGAAAAATCCCAGGAAACAATAATGGGAGAAAAATACGAGGACCAAAATAAAATAAAATAAGAAAAATAGGAGGAGCAGAACAGTGGGTAAAATAAGAGGAGCATCAAAAGTGTGAAAATACGAGGAGCAAGAAAACTGTGAAAAACACGAGTAGCATCAAAAGGTGTGAAAAATGTTGGGAGCATAAAACGGTGTGAAAAATTCGAGGAACATGAAAAGGTGTGAAAAATGCGAAGAGCAAAAAAAAAAAGACGAGGAGCATGAAAATTTGTGAAAAATGCGAGGAGCATGAAAAGGTGTGAAAATTTCGAGGAGCATGAAAAGGTGTCAAAAATTCAAGGACCATGAAAAGGTGTGAAAAATGTGAGGAGCATGAAAAGGTGTGAAAAATTCGAGGAGCATGAAAAGGTGTGAAAAATGCGAGGAGCATGAAAAGGTGTGAAAAATGTGAGGAGCATGAAAAGGTGTCAAAAATTCGAGGAGCATGAAAAGGTGTGAAAAATGTGACGAGCATAAAAAGGTGTGAAAAATGCAAGGAGCATGAAAAGGTGTGAAAAATGCGAGGAGCAAAAAAAAAAAAAAAAAACGAGGAGCATGAAAAGGCGTGAAAAATGTGAGGAGCATGAAAAGGTGTGAAAAATGCGAGGAGCATGAAAAGGTGTGAAAAATGCCAAGAGTAAAAAAAAAAAAAAGACGAGGAGCATGAAAAGGTGTGAAAAATGCAACGAACATGAAAAGATGTGAAATATGCAAGGAGCATGAATAGGTGTGAAAAATGTGAGTAGGAAAAAAAAATACGAGGAGCATGAAAAGGTGGGAAAAATGCGAGTACCATGAAAAGGTGTGAAAAATGCGAGGAGCATGAAAAGTTGTGAAAATTTCGAGGAGCATGAAAAGGTGTCAAAAATTCGAGGAGCGTGAAAAGGTGTGAAAATTGCGAGGAGCAAGAAAAGTGTGAAAAATCCCAGGAAACGATAATGGGAGAAAAATACGAGGACCAAAAAAAAATAAAATAAGAAAAATAGGAGGAGCAGAACAGTGGGTAAAATAAGAGGAGCATCAAAAGTGTGAAAATACGAGGAGCAAGAATAGTGTGAAAAACACGAGGCGCAGGAAAATGGAAGAAAAATACGAGGAGCAAAAAAAAAAAAAAAACAGAAACATACTAGGAGCAGAAAAGTGGAGAAAATAAGAGGAGCATCAAAAGTGTGAAAATACGAGGAGCAAGAAAAGTGTGAAAAACACGAGTAGCATCAAAAGGTGTGAAAAATGTTGGGAGCATAAAACGGTGTGAAAAATTCGAGGAACATGAAAAGGTGTGAAAAATGCGAAGAGCAAAAAAAAAAAGACAAGGAGCATGAAAAGGTGTGAAAAATGCGAGAAGCATGAAAAGGTGTGAAAAATGCAAGGAGCATGAAAAGGTGTGAAAAATGCGAGGAGCATGAAAAGGTGTTAAAAATGCGAGGAGCATGAAAAGGTTTGAAAAATGTGAGGAGCATGAAAAGGTGTGAAAAATTCGAGGAGCATGAAAAGGTGTGAAAAATGCGAGGAGCATGAAAAGGTGTGAAAAATGCAAGGAGCATGAAAAGGTGTGAAAAATGTGAGGAGCATGAAAAGGTGTCAAAAATTCGAGGAGCATGAAAAGGTGTGAAAAATGTGACGAGCATAAAAAGGTGTGAAAAATGCAAGGAGCATGAAAAGTTGTCAAAAATGCGAGGAGCAAAAAAAAAAAAAGACGAGGAGCATGAAAAGGCGTGAAAAATGTGAGGAGCATGAAAAGGTGTGAAAAATGCGAGGAGCATGAAAAGGTGTGAAAAATGCCAAGAGTAAAAAAAAAAAAAAGACGAGGAGCATGAAAAGGTGTGAAAAATGCGAGGAACATGAAAAGGTGTGAAAAATGCAAGGAGCATGAATAGGTGTGAAAAATGCGAGTAGGAAAAAAAAATACGAGGAGCATGAAAAGGTGGGAAAAATGCGAGGAGCATGAAAAGTTGTGAAAATTGCGAGGAGCATGAAAAGGTGTCAAAAATTCGAAGAGCGTGAAAAGGTGTGAAAAATGCGAGGAGCATGAATAGTGTTAAAAACCCTAGGAGCAGGAAAAGGGGAGAAAAATACGAGGAGAAAAAAAAAAACAAAAAAATACGAGGAGCAGAAAAGTGGGGAAAATAAGAGGAGCATCAAAAGTGTGAAAATGCGTGGAGCAAGAAAAGTGTCAAAAATCCCAGGAGCAGGAAAATGGGCGAAAATTACGAGAAGCAAAAAAAAAAAAAAAAAAAAAAAAAAACAGAAAAATATCAGGAGCAGAAAAGTGGGGAAATAAGAGGAGCATCAAATGTGTGAAAATTCGAGGAGAAAGAAAAGTGTGAAAAACACGAGGAGCAGGAAAATGGAAGAAAAATACGAGGAGAAAAAAAAAAAACAAAAAATTACGAGGAGCAGAAAAGTGGGGAAAATAAGAGGAGCATCAAAAGTGTGAAAATACGAGGAGCAAGAAAAGTGTGAAAAACACGAGGAGCAGGAAAATGGAAGAAAAATACGAGGAGAAAAAAAAAACAAAAAAGTACGAGGAGCAGAAAAGTGGGGAAAATAAGAGCAGCATCAAAAGTGTGAAAATGCGTGGAGCAAGAAAAGTGTAAAAAATCCCAGGAGCAGGAAAATGGGAGAAAAATACGAGAAACAAAACAAAACAAAACAAAAAAAAAACAGAAAAATAGGAGGAGCAGAAAAGTGGGGAAATAAGAGGAGCATCAAATGTGTGAAAATTCGAGGAGCAAGAAAAGTGTGAAAAATCCCAGGAAACGGAAATGGGAGAAAAATACGAGGAGCAAAAAAAAAAAAAATACCAGAAAAATAGGAGGAGCAGAACAGTGGGGAAAATAAGAGGAGCATCAAAAGTGTGAAAATACGAGGAGCAAGAATAGTGTGAAAAACAAGAGGAGGAGAAAAAAGGGAGAAAAATATGAGGAGCAAAAAAAAAAAAAAAACAGAAACATACTAGGAGCAGAAAAGTGGAGAAAATAAGAGGAGCATCAAAAGTGTTAAAATACGAGGAGCAAGAAAAGTGTGAAAAACACGGGGAGCAGGAAAAGGGGAGAAAAATATGAGGAGCAAGAAAAAAAACAAAACAGAAAAATACAAGGAGCAGAAAAGTGGGGAAAATAAGAGGAGCATCAAAAGTGTGAAAATACGAAGAGCAAGAAAAGTGTGAAAAACACGAGTAGCATCAAAAGGTGTGAAAAATGTGAGGAGCATGAAAAGGTGTGAAATATTCGAGGAGCATGAAAAGGTGTGAAAAATGCGAGGAGCATGAAAAGGTGTGAAAAATGCAAGGAGCATGAAAAGGTATGAAAAATGTGAGGAGCATGAAAAGGTGTCAAAAATTCGAGGAGCATGAAAAGGTGTGAAAAATGTGATGAGCATAAAATGGTGTAAAAAATGCAAGGAGCATGAAAAGGTGTGAAAAATGCGAGGAGCAAAAAAAAAAGACGAGGAGCATGAAAAGGCGTGAAAAATGCGAGGAGCATGAAAAGGTGTGAAAAATGCGAGGAGCATGAAAAGGTGTGAAAAATGCCAAGATTAAAAAAAAAAAAAAAGACGAGGAGCATGAAAAGGTGTGAAAAATGCGAGGAGGATGAAAAGGTGTGAAAAATACGAGGAGCATGAAAAGGTGTGAAAATTTTGAGGAGCATTAAAAGTTGTCAAAAATTCGAGGAGCATGAAAAGGTGTGAAAAATTCAAGGAGCATGAATAGGTGTGAAAAATGCGAGGAGCAAAAAAAAAAAAAAGACGAGGAGCATGAAAAGGTGTGACAAATGCGAGGAGCATGAAAAGTGTGAAAAATACCAGGAGCAGGAAAAGGGGAGAAAAATACCAGGAGAAAAAAAAAAAAAAGAAAAATACGAGGAGCAGAAAAGTGGGGAAAATAAGAGGAGCATCAAAAGTGTTAAAATGCGAGTAGTAAGAAAAGTGTGAAAAATCCCAGGAGCAGGAAAATGGGAAAAAAATAAGAAGAGCAAAAAAAAAAAAAAAAAAAAAAAAAAAACAGAAAAATACGAGGAGCAGAAAAGTGGGGAAAATAAGAGGATCAACAAAAGTGTAAAAATACGAGGAACAAGAAAAGTGTGAAAAACACGAGGAGGAGAAAAAAAGGAGAAAAATACAAGCAGCAAAAAAAAAAAAAAAAAAAGAAAAATACAAGGAGCAGAAAAGTGGGAAAAATAAGAGGAGCATCAAAAGTGTGAAAATACAAGGAGCAAGAAAAGTGTGAAAAACACGAGGAGCAGGAAAAGGGGAAAAAAATACAAGGAGCAAAAAAAAAAAAAACCAGAAAAATACGAGGAGCAGAAAAGCGGGGAAAATAAGAGGAGCATCAAAAGTGTGAAAATACGAGGAGCAAGAAAAGTGTGAAAATCACGAGGAGGATGAAAAGGTGTGAAAAATGTGGGGAGCATAAAAAGGTGTGAAAAATTCGAGGAACATGAAAAGGTGTGAAAAATACGAGGAGCATGAAAAGGTGTGAAAATTTTGAGGAGCATGAAAAGGTGTCAAAAATTCGAGGAGCATGAAAAGGTGTGAAAAATGCAAGGAGCATGAAAAGGTGTGAAAAATGCGAGGACCAAAAAAAAAGACGAGGAGCATGAAAAGGTGAAAATATGAAGAGCACGAAAAGGTGTGAAAAATACGAGGAGCCAGAAAAGGCCTGAAAAATATGAAGAGCCTGAAAAGGTGTGAAAAATATGAAGAGCATGAAAAGGTCTGAAAAATATGAGGACCACGAAAAGGTGTGAAAAATACGAGGAGAACAAAAATATGTTAAAAATACAAGGAGCCGGCAATGTGTGAAAAATACGAGCACCATGAAAAGGTTTGAAAAATACGAGGAGCATGAAAAGGCCTGAAAAATAGGAGGAGCATAAAAACGTCTGAAAAATTCGAGGAACATGAAAAGTTGTGAAAACTATGATCATGAAAACATGTGAAAAATACGAGGAGCATGAAAAGGTGTGAAAAATACGGGGAGCATGAAAAGGTGTGAAAAATAAGAGGACCATGAAAACGTGTGAAAAATATGAAGAGCACGAAAAGGTGTGAAAAATATGAGGAGCATGAAAAGGTCTGAAAAATATGAAGAGCCTGAAAAGGTCTGAAAATTATGAAGAGCGCGAAAATGTGAAAAATATGAAGAGCACGAAAAGGTCTGAAAAATATGAGGACCACAAAAAGGTGTGAAAAATACGAGGAGAACAAAAATGTGTGAAAAATATGAGGAGCCTGCAAATGTGTGAAAAATATGAGGAGCATGAAAAGGTGTGAAAAATACGTGGAGCATGAAAAGGCATGCAAAATACGAGGAGCATCAAAAGGTGTGAAAAATGCAAGGAGCATGAAAAGGTGTGAAAAATACCAGGAGCATGAAAAGGTGTGAAAAATATGAAGAGCATGAAAAGACCTGAAAAATAGGAGTGGCAAAAAAGTCTGAAAAATAAGAGGAGCATGAAAAGGTTTGAAAAATATGAAGAGACAGGAAAGGTCTCAAAAATATGAAGAGCACGAAAAATTGTGAAAAATATGAAGAGCACGAAAAGGCCTGGAAAATACGAGGAGCACGCAAACGTGTGAAAAATACGAGGAGCTTGAAAAGGTGTGAAAAATACCAGGAGCATGAAAAGGTGTGAAAAATATGAACAGCATGAAAAGGCCTGAAAAATAGGAGTGGTAAAAAAAAGTCTGAAAAATACGAGGAACATGAAAAGGTCTGAAAAATACGAGGAGCATGAAAAGTTCTGAAAAATATGAAGATCACGAAAAGGTGTGAAAAATATGAAGAGCACGAAAAGGTCTGAAAAATATGAGGAGCATGAAAAGGTCTGAAAAATACGAGGAGCATGAAAGGTCTGAAAAATATGGGGAGCATGAAATGGTATGAAAAATACGAGGAGCATGAAAAGGTGTGAAAAATACGGGGCGCACAAAAAGGTGTGAAAAATACGAGGAGCATGAAAACGTGTGAAAAATATGAATAGCACGAAAAGGTGTGAAACATACAAGGAGCATGAAAAGATCTGAAAAATATGAAGAGCGTTAAAAGGTGTGAAAAATATGAAGAGCATGAAAACGTCTGAAAAACATGAGGACCACGAAAAGGTGTGAAACATACGAGGAGCCCAAAAATGTGTGAAAAATATGAGGAGACTGCAATGTGTGAAAAATACCAGGACCGTGAAAAGGTGTGAAAAATATGTGGAGCATGAAAAGGCATGAAAAATACGAAGAGCATCAAAAGCTGTGAAAAATATTCGGAGCATGAAAAGGTGTGAAAAATACGAGAAGCATGAAAAGGTCTGAGAAATGGAAGGAACATAAAAAGGTCTGAAAAATACGAGGAGAATGAAAAGGTGTGAAAAATAGGTGGAGCATGAAAAGGTGTGAAAAATACGAGGAGTATGAAAATGTGTGAAAAATACGAGAAGCATGAAAAGGTGTGAAAATTTTGAGGAGCATGAAAAGTTGTGAAAAATGCGAGGAGCATGAAAAGGTCTGAACAATACGAAGAGCATGAAAAGGTGTCAAAAATACAAAGAGAATGAAAAGGTCTGAAAAATACGAGGAGCATGAAAAGGTCTGAAAAATACGGGGAGCATGAAATGGTATGAAAAATACGAAGAGCACGGAAAGGTCTGAAAAATATTAGGAGCATGAAAAGGTCTGAAAAGTAGGAAGAGCATGAAAAGGTGTGAAAAAAGGAGGAGCATGAAACGTTCTTAAAAATACGAAGAGCACGACAAAGTGTGAAGAATACGAGGAGCATGAAGGGGTGTGAAAAATATGAGGAGCATGAAAAGGTGTGAAAAAAACGTGGAGCATGAAAAGGCATGAAAAATACGAGGAGCATAAAAAGGTGTGAAAAATATTAGGAGCATGAAAAGGTGTGAAAAATACGAGAAGCATGAAAAGGTCTGAGAAATATAAAAAGGTCTGAAAAATACGAGGAGCATGAAAATGTGTGAAAAATACGAGGAGCATGAAAACGTGTGAAAATACGATGAGCATGAAAAGGTGTGAAAAATACGACGAGCATGAAAAGGCCTGAAAAATATGAGGAGTATAAAAATGTCTGAAAAATCCGAGGAACATGAAAAGTTGTGAAAACTACGATCATGAAAACATGTGAAAAATACGAGGAGCATGAAAAGGTGTGAAAAATACGGGGAGCATGAAAAGGTGTGAAAAATAAGAGGACCATGAAAACGTGTGAAAAATATGAAGAGCACGAAAAAGTGTGAAAAATACGAGGAGCATGAAAAGGTCTGAAAATTATGAGGACCACGAAAAGGTGTGAAAAATACGAGGAGCACAAAAATGTGTGAAAAATACAAGGAGCCTGCAATGTGTGAAAAATACGAGGACCATGAAAAGGTGTGAAAAATACGTGGAGCATGAAACGGCCTGAAAAATAGGAGCAGCATAAAAACGTCTGAAAAATTCGAGGAACATGAAAAGTTGTGAAAACTATGATCATGAAAACATGTGAAAAATACGAGGAGCATGAAAAGGTCTGAATAATATGAAGAGACAGAAAATGTCTCAAAAATACGAAGAGCACAAAAGGTGTGAAAAATATGAAGACCACGAAAAGGACTGAAAAATACGAGGAGCACGCAAAGGTTGCAAAATACGAGGAGCATGAAAAGGTATGAAAAATACGAGAAGCATGAAACAGTGTGAAAAATACGAGGAGCATCAAAAGGTGTCAAAAATGCAAAAAGCATGAAAAGGTGTGAAAAACACGAGGAGCCTGAAAAGGTGTGAAAAATACGAGGGGCCTGAAAAGGTGTGAAAAATACGAGGATCCTGAAAAAGCCTGAAAATTACGAGGAGCCTAAAAAGGTGTGAAAAATATGAGGAGCCTGAAAAATACGCGGAGACTGAAAGGGTGTGAAAAATATAAGGAGCATGAAAAGGTATGAAAAATACGGGTCACCTGAAAAGGTGTGAAAAATACGAGGAGCATGAAAAGGCCTGAAAAATACGAGGAGCTTGAAAAGGTGTTAAAAATATGAGGAGCCTGAAAAGGTGTAAAAAATACGAGGAGCCTGAAAAGCCCTAAAAATACGAGGAGCCTGAAAAGGCCTGATAAATACGAGAAGCATGAAAAGGTGTGAAAAATACTAGGAAACTGAAAAGGCCTGAAAAATACGAGGAGCCTGAAAAGGCCTGAAAAATACGAGGAGCATGAAAAGTGTGAAAAATACGAGGAGCCTGAAAAGGCCTGAAAAATACGAGGAGCATGAAAAGGCCTGAAAAATACGAGGAGCATGAAAAGGTGTGAAAAATACTAGGAACCTGAAAAGGCCTGAAAAATACGAGGAGCCTGAAAAATACGAGGAGACTGAAAGGGTGTGAAAAATATCAGGAGCCTAAAAAGGTGTGAAAAATACGAGGAGCCTGAAAAGGTGTGAAAAATATGAGGAGCCTAGGAATGTGTGAAAAATACGAGGAGCCTGAAAAAGAATGAAAAGTACGAGGAGCTAGAAAAGGTGTGAAAAATACAAGGAGCCTGGAAATGCCTGAAAAATACTAGGAGCATGAAAAGGCCTGAAAAATACGAGGAGCCTGAAAAGGTGTGAAAAATACGAGGAGCTTGAAAAGGTGTGAAAAATACGAGGAACCTGAAAAGGTGTGAAAAATACGAGGAGTATGAAAAGGCCTGAAAAATACGAGGAGCCTGAAAAGGTGCGAATAATTCGAGGAATCTGAGAAGGTGTGAAAAATACGAGGAGCCTGAAAAGGCCTGAAAATACGAAGAGCATGAAAAGGTGTGAAAAATACGAGGAGCCTGAAAAGGTGTGAAAAATATGAGGAGCACGAAAAGGTGTGAAAAATACGAGGAGCCTGAAAAGGCCTGAAAAATAAGAGGAGCATAAAAAGGCCTGAAAAAATGAGGAGCCTGAAAAGGTGTGAAAAATACGAGGACCCTGAAAACGCCTGAAATATACGAGGAGCCTGAAAACGTGTGAAAAATACGAGGAGCCTGAAAAGGCCTGAAAAATACAAGGAGCCTGAAAAGTTCTGAAAAATACGAGGAGCGTGAAAAATACGAGGAGACTGAAAAGGTGTGAAAAATATGAGGAGCCTGAAAAGGTGTGAAAAATACGAGGAGCCTGAAAATGTGTGAAAAATATGGGGAGAATGAAAAGGCCTGAAAAATACGAGGAGCCTGAAAAGGTGTGAAAAATACGAGGAGCCTGAGAATGTGTGAAAAATACGAGGAGCCTGAAAAGGTGTGAAAAATATGAGGAGCTTGAAAAGGTGTGAAAAATACGAGGAGCATGAAAAGGCCTGAAAAATATGAGGAGCCTGAAAAGGTCTGAAAAATACGAGGAGCCTGAAAAATATGAGGAGACTGAAAGGCTGTTAAAAATATGAGGAGTCTGAAAAGGTGTGAAAAATACGAGGAGCCTGAAAATGTGTGAAAAATATAGGGAGTATGAAAAGGCCTGAAAAACACGAGGAGCCTGAAAAGGTGTGAAAAATACGAGGAGCCTGAGAATGTGTGAAAAATACGAGGAGCCTGAAAAAGAATGAAAAGTACGAGGAGCTAGAAAAGGTGTGAAAAATTCGAGGAGATTGAAAAGGCCTAAAAAATACCAGGAGCCTGAAAAGGTGTGAAAAATACAAGGAGCATGAAAAGGCCTGAAAAATACGAGGAGTATGAAAAGGCCTGAAAAGTACGAGGAGCATGAGAAGGTGTGAAATATACGTGTAGCCTGAAAAGGTGTGAAAAATAAGAGGAGCTTGAAAAGGTGTGAAAAATACGAGAAGCATGAAAAGGTCTGAGAAATGGAAGGAACATAAAAAGGTCTGAAAAATACGAGGAGAATGAAAAGGTGTGAAAAATAGGTGGAGCATGAAAAGGTGTGAAAAATACGAGGAGTATGAAAATGTGTGAAAAATACGAGAAGCAAGAAAAGGTGTGAAAATTTTGAGGAGCATGAAAAGGTGTGAAAAATGCGAGGAGCATGAAAAGGTCTGAACAATACGAAGAGCATGAAAAGGTGTCAAAAATACAAAGAGAATGAAAAGGTCTGAAAAATACGAGGAGCATGAAAAGGTCTGAAAAATACGGGGAGCATGAAATGGTATGAAAAATACGAAGAGCACGGAGAGGTCTGAAAAATATTAGGAGCATGAAAAGGTCTGAAAAGTAGGAAGAGCATGAAAAGGCGTGAAAAAAGGAGGAGCATGAAACGTTCTTAAAAATACGAAGAGCACGACAAAGTGTGAAGAATACGAGGAGCATGAAGGGGTGTGAAAAATATGAGGAGCATGAAAAGGTGTGAAAAAAACGAGGAGCATGAAAACGTGTGAAAATACTATGAGCATGAAAAGGTGTGAAAAATACGACGAGCATGAAAAGGCATCAAAAATAGGAGGAGCATAAAAAAGTCTGAAAAAAACGAAGAGCATGAAAAGCTGTGAAAAATACAAGGAGCATGAAAAGGCCTGAAATATAGGAGGAGCATAAAAACGTCTGAAAAATTCGAGGAACATGAAAAGTTGTGAAAACTATGATCATGAAAACGTGTGAAAAATACGAGGAGCATGAAAAGGTGTGAAAAATACGGGGCGCACGATAAGGTGTGAAAAATACGATGGGCATGAAAACGTGTGAAAAATATGAAGAACACGAAAAGGTGTGAAAAATATGAAGAGCACGAAAAGGTCTGAAAAATATGAGAAGCATGAAAAGGTATGAAAAATACGAGGAGCATGAAAGGTCTGAAAAATACGGGGAGCATGAAACGGTATTAAAAATACGAGGAGCATGAAAAGGTGTGAAAAATACGAAGAGCATGAAAACGTGTGAAAAATATGAATAGCACGAAAAGGTGTGAAACATACGAGGAGCCTGAAAAGGTGTGAAAAATATGAAGAGCATGAAAAGGCCTGAAAAATATGAGGACCACGAAAAGGTGTGAAAAATACAAGGAGTACAAAAATGTGTGAAGAATAGGAGGAGCCTGCAATGTGTGAAAAATACGAGGACCATGAAAAGGTGTGAAAAAAACGTGGAGCATGAAAAGGCATGAAAAATGTGAGGAGCATAAAAAGGTGTGAAAAATATTAGGAGCATGAAAAGGTGTGAAAAATACGAGAAGCATGAAAAGGTCTGAGAAATATAAAAAGGTCTGAAAAATACGAGGAGCATGAAAATGTGTGAAAAATACGAGGAGCATGAAAACGTGTGAAAATACGATGAGCATGAAAAGGTGTGAAAAATACGACGAGCATGAAAAGGCCTGAAAAATATGAGGAGTATAAAAATGTCTGAAAAATCCGAGGAACATGAAAAGTTGTGAAAACTACGATCATGAAAACATGTGAAAAATACGAGGAGCATGAAAAGGTCTGAAAAATACGAGGAGCATGAAAAGGTGTGAAAAATAAGAGGACCATGAAAACGTGTGAAAAATATGAAGAGCACGAAAAAGTGTGAAAAATACGAGGAGCATGAAAAGGTCTGAAAATTATGAGGACCACGAAAAGGTGTGAAAAATACGAGGAGCACAAAAATGTGTGAAAAATACAAGGAGCCTGCAATGTGTGAAAAATACGAGGACCATGAAAAGGTGTGAAAAATACGTGGAGCATGAAAAGGCCTGAAAAATAGGAGCAGCATAAAAACGTCTGAAAAATTCGAGGAACATGAAAAGTTGTGAAAACTATGATCATGAAAACATGTGAAAAATACGAGGAGCATGAAACAGTGTGAAAAATACGAGGAGCATCAAAAGGTGTCAAAAATGCAAAAAGCATGAAAAGGTGTGAAAAACACGAGGAGCCTGAAAAGGTGTGAAAAATACGAGGAGCCTGAAAAGGTGTGAAAAATACGAGGAGCATGTAAAGGTGTGAAAAATACGAGGGGCCTGAAAAGGTGTGAAAAATACGAGGATTCTGAAAAAGCCTGAAAATTACGAGGAGCCTAAAAAGGTGTGAAAAATATGAGGAGCCTGAAAAATACCCGGAGACTGAAAGGGTGTGAAAAATATAAGGAGCATGAAAAGGTATGAAAAATACGGGTCACCTGAAAAGGTGTGAAAAATACGAGGAGCATGAAAAGGCCTGAAAAATACGAGGAGCTTGAAAAGGTGTTAAAAATATGAGGAGCCTGAAAAGGTGTAAAAAATACGAGGAGCCTGAAAAGCCCTAAAAATACGAGGAGCCTGAAAAGGCCTGATAAATACGAGAAGCATGAAAAGGTGTGAAAAATACTAGGAAACTGAAAAGGCCTGAAAAATACGAGGAGCCTGAAAAGGCCTGAAAAATACGAGGAGCATGAAAAGTGTGAAAAATACGAGGAGCCTGAAAAGGCCTGAAAAATACAAGGAGCATGAAAAGGCCTGAAAAATACGAGGAGCATGAAAAGGTGTGAAAAATACTAGGAACCTGAAAAGGCCTGAAAAATACGAGGAGCCTGAAAAATACGAGGAGACTGAAAGGGTGTGAAAAGTATCAGGAGCCTAAAAAGGTGTGAAAAATACGAGGAGCCTGAAAAGGTGTGAAAAATATGAGGAGCCTAGGAATGTGTGAAAAATACGAGGAGCCTGAAAAAGAATGAAAAGTACGAGGAGCTAGAAAAGGTGTGAAAAATACAAGGAGCCTGGAAATGCCTGAAAAATACTAGGAGCATGAAAAGGCCTGAAAAATACGAGGAGCCTGAAAAGGTGTGAAAAATACGAGGAGCTTGAAAAGGTGTGAAAAATACGAGGAGCATAAAAAGGCCTGAAAAATACAAGGAGCATGAAAAGGTGTGAAAACTACGAGGAACCTGAAAAGGTGTGAAAAATACGAGGAGTATGAAAAGGCCTGAAAAATACGAGGAGCCTGAAAAGGTGCGAATAATTCGAGGAATCTGAGAAGGTGTGAAAAATACGAGGAGCCTGAAAAGGCCTGAAAATACGAAGAGCATGAAAAGGTGTGAAAAATACGAGGAGCCTGAAAAGGTGTGAAAAATATGAGGAGCACGAAAAGGTGTGAAAAATACGAGGAGCCTGAAAAGGCCTGAAAAATAAGAGGAGCATAAAAAGGCCTGAAAAAATGAGGAGCCTGAAAAGGTGTGAAAAATACGAGGACCCTGAAAACGCCTGAAATATACGAGGAGCCTGAAAACGTGTGAAAAATACGAGGAGCCTGAAAAGGCCTGAAAAATACAAGGAGCCTGAAAAGTTCTGAAAAATACGAGGAGCGTGAAAAATACGAGGAGACTGAAAAGGTGTGAAAAATATGAGGAGCCTGAAAAGGTGTGAAAAATACGAGGAGCCTGAAAATGTGTGAAAAATATGGGGAGAATGAAAAGGCCTGAAAAATACGAGGAGCCTGAAAAGGTGTGAAAAATACGAGGAGCCTGAAAAGGTGTGAAAAATATGAGGAGCTTGAAAAGGTGTGAAAAATACGAGGAGCATGAAAAGGCCTGAAAAATATGAGGAGCCTGAAAAGGTCTGAAAAATACGAGGAGCCTGAAAAATATGAGGAGACTGAAAGGCTGTTAAAAATATGAGGAGTCTGAAAAGGTGTGAAAAATACGAGGAGCCTGAAAATGTGTGAAAAATATGGGGAGTATGAAAAGGCCTGAAAAACACGAGGAACCTGAAAAGGTGTGAAAAATACGAGGAGCCTGAGAATGTGTGAAAAATACGAGGAGCCTGAAAAAGAATGAAAAGTACGAGGAGCTAGAAAAGGTGTGAAAAATTCGAGGAGATTGAAAAGGCCTAAAAAATACCAGGAGCCTGAAAAGGTGTGAAAAATACAAGGAGCAAGAAAAGGCCTGAAAAATACGAGGAGTATGAAAAGGCCTGAAAAATACGAGGAGCATGAGAAGGTGTGAAATATACGTGTAGCCTGAAAAGGTGTGAAAAATAAGAGGAGCTTGAAAAGGTGTGAAAAATACGAGGAGCCTGAAAAGGTCTGAAAAATACGAGGAGCCTGAAAAATACGAGGAGACTGAAATGGTGTGAAAAATATGAGGAGCCTGAAAAGGTGTGAAAAATACGAGGAGCCTGAAAATGTGTGAAAAATATGTGGAGTATGAAAAGGCCTGAAAGATACGAGGAGCCTGAAAAGGTGTGAAAAATACGAGGAGCCTGAGAATGTGTGAAAATTACGAGGAGCCTGAAAAGGAATGAAAAGTTCGAAGAGCTTGAAAAGGTGTGAAAAATACGAGGAGCCTGGAATGGCCTGAAAAATACAGGGAGCATGAAAAGGCCTGAAAAATAAGAGGAGCATAAAAAGGCCTGAAAAATACGAGGAGCATGAAAAGGTGTGAAAAGTACGAGGAGCTTGAAAAGGTGTGAAATATACGAGGAGCATGAAAAGGCCTGAAAAATACAAGGATCATGAAAAGGTGTGAAAAATATGAGGAGCCTGAAAAGGCCTGAAAAATACGAGGAGCCTGAAAAGGTATGAAAAATACGAGGAGCCTGAAAAATACGAGGAGACTGAAAGGGTGTGAAAAATATGAGGAGCCTGAAAAGGTGTGAAAAATACGAGGAGCCTGAAAATGTGTGAAAAATATGGGGAGTTTGAAAAGGACTGAAAAATACGAGGAGCTTGAAAAGGTGTGAAAAATACGAGGAGCCTGAGAATGTATGAAAAATACGAGGAGCCTGAAAAAGAATGAAAAGTACGAGGAGCTAGAAAAGGTGTGAAAAATACGAGGAACCCTGAAATGCCTGAAAAATACGAGGAGCATGAAAAGGCCTGAAAAATAAGAGGAGCATAAAAAGGCCTGAAAAATACGAGGAGCTTGAAGAGATGTGAAAAATACGAGGAGTATGAAAAGGCCTGAAAAATATGAGGAGAATGAAAAGGCCTGAAAAATAAGAGGAGCATAAAAAGGCCTGAAAAATACGAAGAGCATGAAAAGGTGTGAAAAATACGAGTAGCCTGAAAAGGCCTGAAAAATACGAGGAGCATGAAAAGTGTGAAAAATATGAGGAGCCTGAAGAGGTGTGAAAAATACGAGGAGCATGAAAAGGTGTGAAAAATATGAGGAGCATGAAAAGGCCCGAAAAATACGAGGAGCATGAAAAGGTGTGAAAAACACGAGGAGCCTGAAAAGGTGTGAAAAACACGAGGAGCCTGAAAAGGTGTGAAAAATACGAGGAGCCTGAAAAGGTGTGAAAAATACGAGGAGCACGAAAAGGCCTGAAAAATACGAGGAGCATGAAAAGGTGTGAAAAATACTAGGAACCTGAAAACGCCTGAAAGATACGAGGAGCATGAAAAGGCCTGAAAAATACGAGGAGCATGAAAAGGTGTGAAAAATACGAGTAGACTGAAAAGGTGTGAAAAATACGAGGAGCCTGAAAAAGTGTGAAAAATACGAGGAGCCTGAAATGGTGTGAAAATACGAGGAGCATGAAAAGACCTGAAAAATACGAGGAGCCTGAGAATGTGTAAAAAATACGAGGAGCCTAAAAAGGCCTGAAAAATACGAGGAGCCTGAAAAGGCCTGAAAAATACGAGGAGCATGAAAAGTGTGAAAAATACGAGGAGCCTGAAAAGGCTTGAAAAATACGAGGAGCCTGAAAAGGCGTGAAAAATACGAGGAGCCTGAAAAATATGAGGAGACTGAAAGGCTGTTAAAAATATGAGGAGCCTGAAAAGGTGTGAAAAATACGAGGAGCCTGAAAATGTGTGAAAAATATGGGGAGTATGAAAAGGCCTGAAAAATACGAGGAGCCTGAAAAGGTGTGAAAAATACGACGAGCCTGAAAAAGAATGAAAAGTACGAGGAGCTAGAAAAGGTGTGAAAAATTCGAGGAGATTGAAAAGGCCTGAAAAATACCAGGAGCCTGAAAAGGTGTGAAAAATACAAGGAGTATGAAAAGGCCTGAAAAATACGAGGAGCATGAAAAGGCCTGAAAAATACGAGGAGCATGAGAAGGTGTGAAATATACGTGTAGCCTGAAAAGGTGTGAAAAATACGAGGAGCTTGAAAAGGTGTGAAAAATACGAGGAGCCTGAAAAGGCCTGAAAAATACGAGGAGCCTGAAAAGGTCTGAAAAATACGAGGAGCCTGAAAAATACGAGGAGACTGAAATGGTGTGAAAAATATGAGGAGCCTGAAAAGGTGTGAAAAATACGAGGAGCCTGAAAATGTGTGAAAAATATGTGGAGTATGAAAAGGCCTGAAAGATACGAGGAGCCTGAAAAGGTGTGAAAAATACGAGGAGCCTGAGAATGTGTGAAAATTACGAGGAGCCTGAAAAGGAATGAAAAGTTCGAAGAGCTTGAAAAGGTGTGAAAAATACGAGGAGCCTGGAATGGCCTGAAAAATACAGGGAGCATGAAAAGGCCTGAAAAATAAGAGGAGCATAAAAAGGCCTGAAAAATACGAGGAGCATGAAGGTGTGAAAAGTACGAGGAGCTTGAAAAGGTGTGAAAAATACGAGGAGCATGAAAAGGCCTGAAAAATACAAGGATCATGAAAATGTGTGAAAAATATGAGGAGCCTGAAAAGGCCTGAAAAATACGAGGAGCCTGAAAAGGTATGAAAAATACGAGGAGCCTGAAAAATACGAGGAGACTGAAAGGGTGTGAAAAATATGAGGAGCCTGAAAAGGTGTGAAAAATACGAGGAGCCTGAAAATGTGTGAAAAATATGGGGAGTATGAAAAGGACTGAAAAATACGAGGAGCTTGAAAAGGTGTGAAAAATACGAGGAGCCTGAGAATGTATGAAAAATACGAGGAGCCTGAAAAAGAATGAAAAGTACGAGGAGCTAGAAAAGGTGTGAAAAATACGAGGAACCTGGAAATGCCTGAAAAATACGAGGAGCATGAAAAGTCTTGAAAAATAAGAGGAGCATAAAAAGGCCTGAAAAATATGAGGAGCCTGAAAAGGTGTGAAAAATACGAGGAGCTTGAAGAGGTGTGAAAAATACGAGGAGTATGAAAAGGCCTGAAAAATATGAGGAGAATGAAAAGGCCTGAAAAATAAGAGGAGCATAAAAAGGCCTGAAAAATGCGAAGAGCATGAAAAGGTGTGAAAAATACGAGTAGCCTGAAAAGGCCTGAAAAATACGAGGAGCATGAAAAGTGTGAAAAATATGAGGAGCATGTAAAGGCCCGAAAAATACGAGAAGCATGAAAAGGTGTGAAAAACACGAGGAGCCTGAAAAGGTGTGAAAAACACGAGGAGCCTGAAAAGGTGTGAAAAATACGAGGAGCCTGAAAAGGTGTGAAAAATACGAGGAGCATGAAAAGGCCTGAAAAATACGAGGAGCATGAAAAGGTGTGAAAAATACGAGTAGTCTGAAAAGGTGTGAAAAATACGAGGAGCCTGAAAAAGTGTGAAAAATACGAGGAGCCTGAAATGGTGTGAAAATACGAGGAGCATGAAAAGACCTGAAAAATTCGAGGAGCCTGAGAATGTGCAAAAAATACGAGGAGCCTAAAAAGGCCTGAAAAATATGAGGAGCCTAAAAAGGCCTGAAAAATATGAGGAGCCTGAAAAGGCCTGAAAAATACGAGGAGCATGAAAAGTGTGAAAAATACGAGGAGCCTGAAAAGGCTTGAAAAATACGAGGAGCCTGAAAAGGCGTGAAAAATACGAGGAGCATGAAAAGGTGTGAAAAATACTAGGAACCTGAAAAGGCTTGAAAAATACGAGGAGCCTGAAAAGGCGTGAAAAATAAGAGGAGCATGAAAAGTGTGAAAAATACGAGGAGCCAGAAAAGGCCTTAAAAATACGAGGAGCTTGAAAACGCCTGAAAAATACGAGGAGCATGAAAAGGTGTGAAAAATACTAGGAACCTGAAAACGCCTGAAAGATACGAGGAGAATGAAATGGTGTGAAAAATACGACGAGCACGAAAAGGCCTGAAAAATACGAGGAGCATGAAAACGCCTGAAAGATACGAGGAGCATGAAAAGGCCTGAAAAATACGAGGAGCATGAAAAGGCCTGAAAAATACGAGGAGCATGAAAAGGTGTGAAAATTACGAGTAGTCTGAAAAGGTGTGAAAAATACGAGGAGCCTGAAAAAGTGTGAAAAATACGAGGAGCCTGAAATGGTGTGAAAATACGAGGAGCATGAACAGACCTGAAAAATACGAGGAGCCTGAGAATGTGTAAAAAATACGAGGAGCCTAAAAAGGTCTGAAAAATACGAGGAGCCTGAAAAGGCCTGAAAAATACGAGGAGCATGAAAAGTGTGAAAAATACGAGGAGCCTGAAAAGGCTTGAAAAATACGAGGAGCCTGCAAAGGCGTGAAAAATACGAGGAGCATGAAAAGGTGTGAAAAATACTAGGAACCTGAAAGGCTTGCAAAATACGAGGAGCCTGAAAAGTGTGAAAAATACGAGGAGCCAGAAAAGGCCTGAAAAATACGAGGAGCTTGAAAACGCCTGAAAAATACGAGGAGCATGAAAAGGTGTGAAAAATACTAGGAACCTGAAAGGCTTGAAAAATACGAGGAGCCTGAAAAGGCGTGAAAAATACGAGGAGCATGAAAAGGTGTGAAAAATGCTAGGAACCTGAAAACGCCTGAAAGATACGAGGAGCATGAAATGGCCTGAAAAATACGAGAAGCATGAAAAGGTGTGAAAAATACTAGGAACCTGAAAACGCCTGAAAGATACAAGGAGCATGAAAAGGCCTGAAAAATACGAGGAGCATGAAAAGGTATGAAAAATACGAGGAGCTTGAAAAGGCGTGAAAAATACAAGGGGCCTGAAAAGGCCTAAAGAATACGAGGAGCATGAAAGAGTGTGAAAAATATGAGGAGCCTGAAGAGGTGTGAAAAATACGAGGAGCCTGAAAAGGTGTGAAAAATATGGGGAGTATGAAAAGGCGTGAAAAATACGAGGAGCCTGAAAAGGTGCGAAAAATTCGAGGAGCCTGAGAAGGTGTGAAAAATACGAGGAGCCTGAAAAGGCCTGAAAATACGAAGAGCATGAAAAGGTGTGAAAAATACGAGGAGCTTGAAAAGGTGTGAAAAATATGAGGAGCATGAAAAGGTGTGAAAAATACGAGGAGCCTGAAAAGGCCTGAAAAATAAGAGGAGCATAAAAAGGCCTGAAAAAACGAGGAGCCTGAAAAGGTGTGAAAAATACGAGGACCTTGAAAACGCCTGAAATATACGAGGAGCCTGAAAACGTGTGAAAAATACGAGGAGCCTGAAAAGGCCTGAAAAATACAAGGAGCCTGAAAAGGTCTTAAAAATACGAGGAGCCTGAAAAATACGAGGAGACTGAAAGGGTGTGAAAAATATGAGGAGCCTGAAAAGGTGTGAAAAATACGATGAGCCTGAAAATGTGTGAAGAATATGGGGAGTATGAAAAGGCCTGAAAAATATGAGGAGCCTGAAAAGGTGTGAAAAATACGAGGAGCCTGAAAAAGAATGAAAAATACGAGGAGCTAGAAAATGTGTGAAAAATACGAGGAGCTTGGAAATGCCTGAAAAATACGAGGAGCATGAAAAGGCCTGAAAAATAGAGGAGCATGAAAAGGCCTGAAAAATATGAGGAGCCTGAAAAGGTGTGAAAAATATGCGGAGCTTGAAAAGGTGTGAAAAATACGAGGAGCATGAAAAGGCCTGAAAAATATGAGGAGCCTGAAAAGGTCTGAAAAATACGAGGAGCCTGAAAAATATGAGGAGACTGAAAGGCTGTTAAAAATATGAGGAGCCTGAAAAGGTGTGAAAAATACGAGGAGCCTGAAAATGTGTGAAAAATATGGGGAGTATGAAAAGGCCTGAAAAATACGAGGAGCCTGAAAAGGTGTGAAAAATACGAGGAGCCTGAGAATGTGTGAAAAATACGAGGAGCCTGAAAAAGAATGAAAAGTACGAGGAGCTAGAAAAGGTGTGAAAAATTCGAGGAGATTGAAAAGGCCTGAAAAATACGAGGAGCCTGAAAAGGTCTGAAAAATACGAGGAGGCTGAAAAATATGAGGAGACTGAAATGGTGTGAAAAATACGAGGAGCCTGAGAATGTGTGAAAATTACGAGGAGCCTGAAAAGGAATGAAAAGTTCGAAGAGCTTGAAAAGGTGTGAAAAATACGAGGAGCCTGGAATGGCCTGAAAAATACAGGGAGCATGAAAAGGCCTGAAAAATAAGAGGAGCATAAAAAGGCCTGAAAAATACGAGGAGCATGAAAAGGTGTGAAAAGTACGAGGAGCTTGAAAAGGTGTGAAATATACGAGGAGCATGAAAAGGCCTGAAAAATACAAGGATCATGAAAAGGTGTGAAAAATATGAGGAGCCTGAAAAGGCCTGAAAAATACGAGGAGCCTGAAAAGGTATGAAAAATACGAGGAGCCTGATAAGGTCTGAAAAATATGAGGAGCCTGAAAAGGTGTGAAAAATATGAGGAGCCTGATAAGGTGTGAAAAATACGAGGAGCTTGAAAAGGCCTGAAAAATACGAGGAGCCTGAAAAGGCATGAAAATTACGAGGAGCATGAAAAATCCTGAAAAATTCGAGGAGCATGAAAAGGCCTGAAAAATACAAGGAGCATGAAAAGCCCTGAAAAATAGGAGGAGCCTGAAAAGGTGTGAAAAATACGAGGAGCCTGAAAAGGTGTGAAAAATACGAGGAGCCTGAAATGGTGTGAAAATACGAGGAGCATGAAAAGACCTGAAAAACATGAGGAGCATGAAAAGGCTTGAAAAATACGAGGAGCATAAAAATGCCTGAAAAAAACGAGGAGCCTGAAAAGGTTTGAAAAATACGAGGAGCATGAAAAGGACTGAAAAATATGAGGAGCATGAAAAGGCCTGAGAAATAATAGGAGCATAAAAAGGCCTGAAAAAAACGAGGAGCATGAAGAGGCCGGCAAAATACGAGGAGTATGAAAAGGCCTGAAAAATATGAGAAGCATGAAAAGGTATGAAAAATACGGGTCGCATGAAGAGGTGTGAAAAGTACGAGGAGCCTGAAAAGGTATGAAAAATACGAGGAGCCTGAAAAGGTGTGAAAAATGCGAGGAGCATGTAAAGGTGTGAAAAATACGAGGAGCCTGAAAAGGTGTGAAAAATACGAGGACCCTGAAATGCCTGAAAATTACGAGGAGCCTGAAAAGGTGTGAAAAATACGAGGGCCCTGAAAGGGTGTGAAAAATATGAGGAGCCTGAAAAGGTGTGAAAAATACGAGGAGCCTGACAATGCGTGAAAAATTCGAGGAGCATGAAAAGGCCTGAAAAATACGAGGAGCTTGAAAAGGTGTGAAAAATACCAGAAGCCTAAAAAGGTGTGAAAAATATGAGGAGCCTGAAAAGGTGTAAAAAATACTAGCAGCCTGAAAAGGCCTGAAAAATACGAGGAGCATGAAAAGGCCTCAAAAATTCGAGGAGCATGAAAAGGCCTGAAAAATACAAGGAGCCTGAAAAGGTGAGAAAAATACGAGGAGCCTGAAAATGTGTGAAAAATACGAGGAGCATGAAAAGGTGTGAAAAATACGAGGAGCCTGAAAAGGTGTGAAAAATACAAGGAGCATGAAAATGCCTGAAAAATACGAGGAGCATGAAAAGGCCTGAAAAATACGAGGAGTCTGAAAAGGTGTGAAAAATACGAGGAGCATGAAAAAGCCTGAAAGAAACGAGGAGCATGAAAAGGCCTGAAAAATACGAGGAGGCTGACAAGGTGTGAAAGATACGAGGAGCCTGAAAAGGTGTGAAAAATACGAGGAGCATGAAAAGACCTGAAATATATGAGGAGCATGAAAAGGCCTAAAAAATAAGACGAGCATAAAAAGGCCTGAAAATTACGAGGAGCCTGAAAAGGTGTGAAGAATACGAGGAGCTTGAAAAGGTGTGAAAAATACGAGGAACATGAAAAGGCCTGAAAAATACGAGGAGAATGAAAAGGCGTGAAAAATACGAGGAGCCTGAAGTGGTGTGAAAAATAAGACGAGCATGAAAAGGTGTGAAAAATAAGAGGAGCCTGAAAAGGTGTGTAAAATACGAGGAGCATGAAAGGCCTGAAAAATATGAGGAGCATTAAAAGGGCTGAAAAATACGAGGAGCCTGAAAAGGTGTGAAAAATACGAGGAGCAATAAAGACCTGAAAAATATGAGGAGCATGAAAAGGGCTGAAAAATACGAGGAGCCTGAAAAGGTGTGAAAAATACGAGGAGCAATAAAGACCTGAAAAATATGAGGAGCATGAAAAGGCCTGAAAAATAAGACGAGCATAAAAAGTCCTGAAAAATTCGAGGTGCCTGAAAAGGTGTGAAAAATACGAGGAGCTTGAAAAGGTGTGAAAAATACGAGGAGCATGAAAAGGCCTGAAAAATACGAGGAGCATGAAAAGGTGTGAGAAATACGAGGAGCCTGAAGTGGTGTGACAAATATGAGGAGCATGAAAAGGTGTGAAAAATATGAGGAGCCTGAAAACATGTGAAAAATACGAGGAGCATGAAAAGGCCTGAAAAAATGAGGAGCATGAAAAGGCGTGAAAAATACGAAGAGCCTGAAAATCCCTGAAAAATACGAGGAGCCTGAAAAGGTGAGAAAAATTCAAGGAGCCTGAAAATGTGTGAAAAATACGAGGAGCATGAAAAGGTGTGAAAAATACGAGGAGCATGAAAAGTTGTGAAATATACGAGGGGCAAAATGGTGTGAAAAATACGAGGAGCATGAAAACGTGTGAAAAATACGAGGAGCATGAAAAGGTGTGAAAAATACGAGGAGCATGAAAAGGCCTGAAAAATACGAAGAGCTCGAAAAGGTCTGAAATATACGAGGAGCATGAAAAGGTGTTGAAAATACGAGGAGCATGAAAAGCTCTGAAAAATACGAGTAGTATGAAAATGTGTGAAAAATATGAGGAGCATGAAAAGGTTTGAAAAATACGAGGAGGTTGAAAAGGCCTGAAAAATTCGAGGTGCATGAAAAGGTGTGAAAAATACTCGGAGACTGAACAGGCCTGAAAAATACGAGGAGCCTGAAAAGGCCTGAAAAATACGAGCAGCATGAAAAGGTGTGAAAAATACGAGGAGCCTTAAAGGTGTGAAAAGTACGAGGAGTATGAAAAGACCTGAAAAATATGAGGAGCCTGAAAAGGTGTGAAAAATACGAGGAGCCTGAAAAGGTGTGAAAAATACGAGGAGCTAGAAAATGTGTGAAAAATACGAGGAGCTTGGAAATGCCTGAAAAATACGAGGAGCATGAAAAGGCCTGAAAAATAGAGGAGCATGAAAAGGCCTGAAAAATATGAGGAGCCTGAAAAGGTGTGAAAAATATGCGGAGCTTGAAAAGGTGTGAAAAATACGAGGAGCATGAAAAGGCCTGAAAAATATGAGGAGCCTGAAAAGGTCTGAAAAATACGAGGAGCCTGAAAAATATGAGGAGACTGAAAGGCTGTTAAAAATATGAGGAGCCTGAAAAGGTGTGAAAAATACGAGGAGCCTGAAAATGTGTGAAAAATATGGGGAGTATGAAAAGGCCTGAAAAATACGAGGAGCCTGAAAAGGTGTGAAAAATACGAGGAGCCTGAGAATGTGTGAAAAATACGAGGAGCCTGAAAAAGAATGAAAAGTACGAGGAGCTAGAAAAGGTGTGAAAAATTCGAGGAGATTGAAAAGGCCTGAAAAATACGAGGAGCCTGAAAAGGTCTGAAAAATACGAGGAGGCTGAAAAATATGAGGAGACTGAAATGGTGTGAAAAATACGAGGAGCCTGAGAATGTGTGAAAATTACGAGGAGCCTGAAAAGGAATGAAAAGTTCGAAGAGCTTGAAAAGGTGTGAAAAATACGAGGAGCCTGGAATGGCCTGAAAAATACAGGGAGCATGAAAAGGCCTGAAAAATAAGAGGAGCATAAAAAGGCCTGAAAAATACGAGGAGCATGAAAAGGTGTGAAAAGTACGAGGAGCTTGAAAAGGTGTGAAATATACGAGGAGCATGAAAAGGCCTGAAAAATACAAGGATCATGAAAAGGTGTGAAAAATATGAGGAGCCTGAAAAGGCCTGAAAAATACGAGGAGCCTGAAAAGGTATGAAAAATACGAGGAGCCTGATAAGGTCTGAAAAATATGAGGAGCCTGAAAAGGTGTGAAAAATATGAGGAGCCTGATAAGGTGTGAAAAATACGAGGAGCTTGAAAAGGCCTGAAAAATACGAGGAGCCTGAAAAGGCATGAAAATTACGAGGAGCATGAAAAATCCTGAAAAATTCGAGGAGCATGAAAAGGCCTGAAAAATACGAGGAGCATGAAAAGCCCTGAAAAATAGGAGGAGCCTGAAAAGGTGTGAAAAATACGAAGAGCCTGAAAATGTGTGAAAAATACGAGGAGCATGAAAAGGTCTGAAAAATACGAGGAGCCTGAAAAGGTGTGAAAAATACGAGGAGCATGAAAAGGCCTGAAAAATATGAGGAGCATGAAAAGGCCTGAAAAATACGAGGAGCATGAAAAGGTGTGAAAAATACGAGTAGTCTGAAAAGGTGTGAAAAATACGAGGAGCCTGAAATGGTGTGAAAATACGAGGAGCATGAAAAGACCTGAAAAACATGAGGAGCATGAAAAGGCTTGAAAAATAAGAGGAGCATAAAAATGCCTGAAAAAAACGAGGAGCCTGAAAAGGTTTGAAAAATACGAGGAGCATGAAAAGGACTGAAAAATACGAGGAGCATGAAAAGGCCTGAGAAATAATAGGAGCATAAAAAGGCCTGAAAAAAACGAGGAGCATGAAGAGGCCGGCAAAATACGAGGAGTATGAAAAGGCCTGAAAAATATGAGAAGCATGAAAAGGTATGAAAAATACGGGTCGCCTGAAGAGGTGTGAAAAGTACGAGGAGCCTGAAAAGGTGTGAAAAATACGAGGAGCCTGAAAAGGTGTGAAAAATGCGAGGAGCATGTAAAGGTGTGAAAAATACGAGGAGCCTGAAAAGGTGTGAAAAATACGAGGACCCTGAAATGCCTGAAAATTACGAGGAGCCTAAAAAGGTGTGAAAAATACGAGGAGCCTGAAAGGGTGTGAAAAATATGAGGAGCCTGAAAAGGTGTGAAAAATACGAGGAGCCTGACAATGCGTGAAAAATTCGAGGAGCATGAAAAGGCCTGAAAAATACGAGGAGCTTGAAAAGGTGTGAAAAATACCAGAAGCCTAAAAAGGTGTGAAAAATATGAGGAGCCTGAAAAGGTGTAAAAAATACTAGCAGCCTGAAAAGGCCTGAAAAATACGAGGAGCCTGAAAAGGCCTGAAAAATACGAGGAGCATGAAAAGGTGTGAAAAATATGAGGAGCCTGAAAAGGTGTGAACAATACGAGGAGCATGAAAAGGCCTGAAATATACGAGGAGCATGAAAAGGCCTCAAAAATTCGAGGAGCATGAAAAGGCCTGAAAAATACAAGGAGCCTGAAAAGGTGAGAAAAATACGAGGAGCCTGAAAATGTGTGAAAAATACGAGGAGCATGAAAAGGTGTGAAAAATACGAGGAGCCTGAAAAGGTGTGAAAAATACAAGGAGCATGAAAATGCCTGAAAAATACGAGGAGCATGAAAAGGCCTGAAAAATACGAGGAGCCTGAAAAGGTGTGAAAAATACGAGGAGCATGAAAAAGCCTGAAAGAAACGAGGAGCATGAAAAGGCCTGAAAAATACGAGGAGGCTGACAAGGTGTGAAAGATACGAGGAGCCTGAAAAGGTGTGAAAAATACGAGGTTCCTGAAAAGGTGTGAAAAATACGAGGAGCCTGAAAAGGTGTGAAAAATACGAGGAGCATGAAAAGACCTGAAATATATGAGGAGCATGAAAAGGCCTAAAAAATAAGACGAGCATAAAAAGGCCTGAAAATTACGAGGAGCCTGAAAAGGTGTGAAGAATACGAGGAGCTTGAAAAGGTGTGAAAAATACGAGGAACATGAAAAGGCCTGAAAAATACGAGGAGAATGAAAAGGCGTGAAAAATACGAGGAGCCTGAAGTGGTGTGAAAAATAAGACGAGCATGAAAAGGTGTGAAAAATAAGAGGAGCCTGAAAAGGTGTGTAAAATACGAGGAGCATGAAAAGGCCTGAAAAAATGAGGAGCATGAAAAGGCGTGAAAAATACGAAGAGCCTGAAAATCCCTGAAAAATACGAGGAGCCTGAAAAGGTGAGAAAAATTCAAGGAGCCTGAAAATGTGTGAAAAATACGAGGAGCATGAAAAGGTGTGAAAAATACGAGGAGCATGAAAAGTTGTGAAATATACGAGGGGCAAAATGGTGTGAAAAATACGAGGAGCATGAAAACGTGTGAAAAATACGAGGAGCATGAAAAGGTGTGAAAAATACGAGGAGCATGAAAAGGCCTGAAAAATACGAAGAGCTCGAAAAGGTGTGAAATATACGAGGAGCATGAAAAGGTGTTGAAAATACGAGGAGCATGAAAAGCTCTGAAAAATACGAGTAGTATGAAAATGTGTGAAAAATATGAGGAGCATGAAAAGGTTTGAAAAATACGAGGAGGTTGAAAAGGCCTGAAAAATTCGAGGTGCATGAAAAGGTGTGAAAAATACTCGGAGACTGAACAGGCCTGAAAAATACGAGGAGCCTGAAAAGGCCTGAAAAATACGAGCAGCATGAAAAGATGTGAAAAATACGAGGAGCCTTAAAGGTGTGAAAAGTACGAGGAGCATGAAAAGACCTGAAAAATATGAGGAGCCTGAAAAGGTGTGAAAAATACGAGGAGCCTGAAAAGGTGTGAAAAATACGAGGAGCATGAAAAGACCTGAAATATATGAGGAGCATGAAAAGGCCTGAAAAATAAGACGAGCATAAAAAGGCCTGAAAATTACGAGGAGCCTGAAAAGGTGTGAAGAATACGAGGAGCTTGAAAAATGTGAAAAATACGAGGAACTTGAAAAGGCCTGAAAAATACGAGGAGAATGAAATGGCGTGAAAAATACGAGGAGCCTGTAAAGGTGTGAAAAATAAGAGGAGCATGGAAAGGTGTGAAAAATAAGAGGAGCTTGAAAAGGTGTGAAAAATATGAGGAGCATGAAAAGGCCTGAAAAATATGAGGAGCATTAAAAGGCCTGAAAAATACGAGGAGCTTGAAAAGGTGTGAAAAATACGAGGAGCATGAAAAGACCTGAAAAATATGAGGAGCATTAAAAGGCCTGAAAAATACGAGGAGCCTGAAAAGGTGTGAAAAATACGAGGAGACGGAAAAGGTGTGAAATATACGAGGAGCATGAAAAGGCATGAAAAATACGAAGAGCATGAAAAGGTGTGAAAAATAGGAGGAGCCTGAAAAGGTGTGAAAAATACGAGGAGACGGAAAAGGTGTGAAACATACGAGGAGCATGAAAAGACCTGAAAAATATGAGGAGCCTGAAAAGATGTGAAAAATACGAGGAGCCTGAAAATGTGTGAAAAATCCGAGGAGCATGAAAAGGCCGGAAAAATACGAGGAGCATGAAAAGGCCTGAAAAAGACGAGGAGCCTGAAAAGGCCTGAAAAATATGAGGAGCTTGAAAAGGTGTGAAAAATACGAGGAGCCTGAAAAGGCCTTAAACATACGAGGAGCATGAAAAGGCCTGAAAAATACGAGGAGCCTATAAAGGCCTGTAAAATACGAGGAGCATGAAAAGGCCTGAAAAATACAAGGAGCCTGAAAATGCCTGAAAAATACGAGGAGCCTGAAAAGGTGTGAAAAATACCAGGAGCCTGAAAAGGTGTTTAAAATACGAGGAGCATGAAAAGCCTTGAAAAATACGAGAAGCCTGAAAAGGTGTGAAAAATACGAGTCGCCTGAAAATGTGTGAAAAATACGAGGAGCCTGAAAAGGTTTGAAAAATATGAGGAGCATGAAACGGTGTGAAAAATACGAGGAGCCTGAAAAGGCCTGAAAAATACGAGGAGCATGAAAAGGCCTGCAAAATACGAGGAGCATTTAACGGCCTGAAAAATATCAGGAGCATGAAAAGGCCTGAAAAATACGAGGAGCCTGGAAAGGTGAGAAAAATACAAGGAGCCTGAAAATGTGTGAAAAATACGAGGAGCATGAAAAGGTGTGAAAAATACGAGGAACCGGAAAATGTGTGAAAAATAAGAGGAGCATGAAAAGGCATGAAAACTACGAGTAGCCTGAAATGGTGTGAAAAACACGAGGATCCTGAAAAGGTGTGAAAAATACGAGGAGCCTGAAAAGGTGTGAAAAGTACAAGGAGCATGAAAAGACCTGAAAAATATGAGGAGCCTGAAAAGGCCTGAAAAATAAGAGGAGCATAAAAAGTCCTGAAAAATACAAGGAGCCTGAAAAGGTGTGAAAAATACGAGGAACTTGAAAAGGTGTGAAATATACGAGGAGCATGAAAAGGACTGAAAAATACGAGGAGCATGAAAAGGTGTGAAAAATACGAGGAGCCTGAAAAGGTGTGAAAAATACGAGGAGCATGAAAAGGTGTGAAACATATGAGGAGCCTGAAAAGGTGTGAACAATACGAGGAGCATGAAAAGGCCTGAAAAATACGAGGAGCATGAAAAGGCCTGAAAAATTCGAGGAGCATGAAAAGGCCTGAAAAATACAAGGAGCCTGAAAAGGTGAGAAAAATACGAGGTTCTTGAAAAGGTGTGAAAAATACGAGGAGCATGAAAAGGTGTGAAAAATACGAGGAGCCTGAAAAGGTGTGAAAAATACAAGGAGCATGAAAATGTGTGAAAAATACGAGGAGCATGAAAAGGCCTGAAAAATACGAGGAGCCTGAAAAGGTGTGAAAAATACGAGGAGCATGAAAAAGCCTGAAAGAAACGAGGAGCATGAAAAGGCCTGAAAAATACGAGGAGCCTGACAAGGTGTGAAAGATACGAGGAGCCTGAAAAGGTGTGAAAAATACGAGGTTCTTGAAAAGGTGTGAAAAATTGGAGGAGCCTGAAAAGGTGTGAAAAATACGAGGAGCATGAAAAGACCTGAAGTATATGAGGAGCATGAAAAGGCCTGAAAAATAAGACGAGCATAAAAAGGCCTGAAAATTACGAGGAGCCTGAAAAGGTGTGAAGAATACGAGGAGCTTGAAAAGGTGTGAAAAATACGAGGAACATGAAAAGGCCTGAAAAATACGAGGAGAATGAAAAGGCGTGAAAAATACGAGGAGCCTGAAGTGGTGTGAAAAATAAGAGGAGCATGAAAAGGTGTGAAAAATAAGAGGAGCCTGAAAAGGTGTGTAAAATACGAGGAGCATGAAAGGCCTGAAAAATATGAGGAGCATTAAAAGGCCTGAAAAATACGAGGAGCCTGAAAAGGTGTGAAAAATACGAGGAGCATGAAAAGACCTGAAAAATATGAGGAGCCTGAAAAGATGTGAAAAATACGAGGAGCATGAAAAGGCCTGAAAAATGAGGAGCATGAAAAGGTGTGAAAAATACGAAGAGCCTGAAAAGCCCTGAAAAATACGAGGAGCCTGAAAAGGTGAGAAAAATTCAAGGAGCCTGAAAATGTGTGAAAAATACGAGGAGCATGAAAAGGTGTGAAAAATACAAGGAGCATGAAAAGTTGTGAAATATACGAGGAGCAAAATGGTGTGAAAAATACGAGGAGCATGAAAACGTGTGAAAAATACGAAGAGCATGAAAAGGTGTGAAAAATACGAGGAGCATGAAAATGACTGAAAAATACGAAGAGCTCGAAAAGGTCTGAAATATACAAGGAGCATGAAAAGGTGTTGAAAATACGAGGAGCATGAAAAGCTCTGAAAAATACGAGTAGTATGAAAATGTGTGAAAAATATGAGGAGCATGAAAAGGTTTGAAAAATACGAGGAGGTTGAAAAGGCCTGAAAAATTCGAGGTGCATGAAAAGGTGTGAAAAATACTCAGAGACTGAACAGGCCTGAAAAATACGAGGAGCCTGAAAAGGCCTGAAAAATACGAGCAGCATGAAAAGGTGTGAAAAATACGAGGAGCCTTAAAGGTGTGAAAAGTACGAGGAGCATGAAAAGACCTGAAAAATATGAGGAGCATGAAAAGGTCTGAAAAATAAGAGGAGCACAAAAAGTCCTGAAAAATACGAGGAGCCTGAAAAGGTGTGAAAAATACGAGGAGCCTGAAAAGGTGTGAAAAGTATGAGGAGCATGAAAAGACCTGAAATATATGAGGAGCATGAAAAGACCTGAAAATTACGAGGAGCCTGAAAAGGTGTGAAGAATACGAGGAGCTTGAAAAGGTGTGAAAAATACGAGGAACTTGAAAAGGCCTGAAAAATACGAGGAGAATGAAATGGCGTGAAAAATACGAGGAGCCTGTAAAGGTGTGAAAAATAAGAGGAGCATGGAAAGGTGTGAAAAATAAGAGGAGACTGAAAAGGTGTGAAAAATATGAGGAGCATGAAAAGGCCTGAAAAATATGAGGAGCATTAAAAGGCCTGAAAAATACGAGGAGCCTGAAAAGGTGTGAAAAATACGAGGAGCATGAAAAGACCTGAAAAATATGAGGAGCATGAAAAGGCCTGAAAAATAAGACGAGCATAAAAAGTCCTGAAAAATTCGAGGCGCCTGAAAAGTTGTGAAAAATACGAAGAGCCTGAAAATGTGTGAAAAATACGAGGAGCATGAAAAGGTCTGAAAAATACGAGGAGCCTGAAAAGGTGTGAAAAATACGAGGAGCATGAAAAGGCCTGAAAAATATGAGGAGCATGAAAAGGCCTGAAAAATACGAGGAGCATGAAAAGGTGTGAAAAATACGAGTAGTCTGAAAAGGTGTGAAAAATACGAGGAGCCTGAAATGGTGTGAAAATACGAGGAGCATGAAAAGACCTGAAAAACATGAGGAGCATGAAAAGGCTTGAAAAATAAGAGGAGCATAAAAATGCCTGAAAAAAACGAGGAGCCTGAAAAGGTTTGAAAAATACGAGGAGCATGAAAAGGACTGAAAAATACGAGGAGCATGAAAATGCCTGAGAAATAATAGGAGCATAAAAAGGCCTGAAAAAAACGAGGAGCATGAAGAGGCCGGCAAAATACGAGGAGTATGAAAAGGCCTGAAAAATATGAGAAGCATGAAAAGGTATGAAAAATACGGGTCGCCTGAAGAGGTGTGAAAAGTACGAGGAGCCTGAAAAGGTGTGAAAAATACGAGGAGCCTGAAAAGGTGTGAAAAATGCGAGGAGCATGTAAAGGTGTGAAAAATACGAGGAGCCTGAAAAGGTGTGAAAAATACGAGGACCCTGAAATGCCTGAAAATTACGAGGAGCCTGAAAAGGTGTGAAAAATACGAGGAGCCTGAAAGGGTGTGAAAAATATGAGGAGCCTGAAAAGGTGTGAAAAATACGAGGAGCCTGACAATGCGTGAAAAATTCGAGGAGCATGAAAAGGCCTGAAAAATACGAGGAGCTTGAAAAGGTGTGAAAAATACCAGAAGCCTAAAAAGGTGTGAAAAATATGAGGAGCCTGAAAAGGTGTAAAAAATACTAGCAGCCTGAAAAGGCCTGAAAAATACGAGGAGCCTGAAAAGGCCTGAAAAATACGAGGAGCATGAAAAGGTGTGAAAAATATGAGGAGCCTGAAAAGGTGTGAACAATACGAGGAGCATGAAAAGGCCTGAAATATACGAGGAGCATGAAAAGGCCTCAAAAATTCGAGGAGCATGAAAAGGCCTGAAAAATACAAGGAGCCTGAAAAGGTGAGAAAAATACGAGGAGCCTGAAAATGTGTGAAAAATACGAGGAGCATGAAAAGGTGTGAAAAATACGAGGAGCCTGAAAAGGTGTGAAAAATACAAGGAGCATGAAAATGCCTGAAAAATACGAGGAGCATGAAAAGGCCTGAAAAATACGAGGAGCCTGAAAAGGTGTGAAAAATACGAGGAGCATGAAAAAGCCTGAAAGAAACGAGGAGCATGAAAAGGCCTGAAAAATACGAGGAGGCTGACAAGGTGTGAAAGATACGAGGAGCCTGAAAAGGTGTGAAAAATACGAGGTTCCTGAAAAGGTGTGAAAAATACGAGGAGCCTGAAAAGGTGTGAAAAATACGAGGAGCATGAAAAGACCTGAAATATATGAGGAGCATGAAAAGGCCTAAAAAATAAGACGAGCATAAAAAGGCCTGAAAATTACGAGGAGCCTGAAAAGGTGTGAAGAATACGAGGAGCTTGAAAAGGTGTGAAAAATACGAGGAACATGAAAAGGCCTGAAAAATACGAGGAGAATGAAAAGGCGTGAAAAATACGAGGAGCCTGAAGTGGTGTGAAAAATAAGACGAGCATGAAAAGGTGTGAAAAATAAGAGGAGCCTGAAAAGGTGTGTAAAATACGAGGAGCATGAAAAGGCCTGAAAAAATGAGGAGCATGAAAAGGCGTGAAAAATACGAAGAGCCTGAAAATCCCTGAAAAATACGAGGAGCCTGAAAAGGTGAGAAAAATTCAAGGAGCCTGAAAATGTGTGAAAAATACGAGGAGCATGAAAAGGTGTGAAAAATACGAGGAGCATGAAAAGTTGTGAAATATACGAGGGGCAAAATGGTGTGAAAAATACGAGGAGCATGAAAACGTGTGAAAAATACGAGGAGCATGAAAAGGTGTGAAAAATACGAGGAGCATGAAAAGGTCTGAAAAATACGAGGAGCTCGAAAAGGTGTGAAAAATATGAGGAGCATGAAAAGGTGTTGAAAATACGAGGAGCATGAAAAGCTCTGAAAAATACGAGTAGTATGAAAATGTGTGAAAAATATGAGGAGCATGAAAAGGTTTGAAAAATACGAGGAGGTTGAAAAGGCCTGAAAAATTCGAGGTGCATGAAAAGGTGTGAAAAATACTCGGAGACTGAACAGGCCTGAAAAATACGAGGAGCCTGAAAAGGCCTGAAAAATACGAGCAGCATGAAAAGATGTGAAAAATACGAGGAGCCTTAAAGGTGTGAAAAGTACGAGGAGCATGAAAAGACCTGAAAAATATGAGGAGCCTGAAAAGGTGTGAAAAATACGAGGAGCCTGAAAAGGTGTGAAAAATACGAGGAGCATGAAAAGACCTGAAATATATGAGGAGCATGAAAAGGCCTGAAAAATAAGACGAGCATAAAAAGGCCTGAAAATTACGAGGAGCCTGAAAAGGTGTGAAGAATACGAGGAGCTTGAAAAATGTGAAAAATACGAGGAACTTGAAAAGGCCTGAAAAATACGAGGAGAATGAAATGGCGTGAAAAATACGAGGAGCCTGTAAAGGTGTGAAAAATAAGAGGAGCATGGAAAGGTGTGAAAAATAAGAGGAGCTTGAAAAGGTGTGAAAAATATGAGGAGCATGAAAAGGCCTGAAAAATATGAGGAGCATTAAAAGGCCTGAAAAATACGAGGAGCTTGAAAAGGTGTGAAAAATACGAGGAGCATGAAAAGACCTGAAAAATATGAGGAGCATTAAAAGGCCTGAAAAATACGAGGAGCCTGAAAAGGTGTGAAAAATACGAGGAGACGGAAAAGGTGTGAAATATACGAGGAGCATGAAAAGGCATGAAAAATACGAAGAGCATGAAAAGGTGTGAAAAATAGGAGGAGCCTGAAAAGGTGTGAAAAATACGAGGAGACGGAAAAGGTGTGAAACATACGAGGAGCATGAAAAGACCTGAAAAATATGAGGAGCCTGAAAAGATGTGAAAAATACGAGGAGCCTGAAAATGTGTGAAAAATCCGAGGAGCATGAAAAGGCCGGAAAAATACGAGGAGCATGAAAAGGCCTGAAAAAGACGAGGAGCCTGAAAAGGCCTGAAAAATATGAGGAGCTTGAAAAGGTGTGAAAAATACGAGGAGCCTGAAAAGGCCTTAAACATACGAGGAGCATGAAAAGGCCTGAAAAATACGAGGAGCTTATAAAGGCCTGTAAAATACGAGGAGCATGAAAAGGCCTGAAAAATACAAGGAGCCTGAAAATGCCTGAAAAATACGAGGAGCCTGAAAAGGTGTGAAAAATACCAGGAGCCTGAAAAGGTGTTTAAAATACGAGGAGCATGAAAAGCCTTGAAAAATACGAGAAGCCTGAAAAGGTGTGAAAAATACGAGTCGCCTGAAAATGTGTGAAAAATACGAGGAGCCTGAAAAGGTTTGAAAAATATGAGGAGCATGAAACGGTGTGAAAAATACGAGGAGCCTGAAAAGGCCTGAAAAATACGAGGAGCATGAAAAGGCCTGCAAAATACGAGGAGCATTTAACGGCCTGAAAAATATCAGGAGCATGAAAAGGCCTGAAAAATACGAGGAGCCTGGAAAGGTGAGAAAAATACAAGGAGCCTGAAAATGTGTGAAAAATACGAGGAGCATGAAAAGGTGTGAAAAATACGAGGAACCGGAAAATGTGTGAAAAATAAGAGGAGCATGAAAAGGCATGAAAACTACGAGTAGCCTGAAATGGTGTGAAAAACACGAGGATCCTGAAAAGGTGTGAAAAATACGAGGAGCCTGAAAAGGTGTGAAAAGTACAAGGAGCATGAAAAGACCTGAAAAATATGAGGAGCCTGAAAAGGCCTGAAAAATAAGAGGAGCATAAAAAGTCCTGAAAAATACAAGGAGCCTGAAAAGGTGTGAAAAATACGAGGAACTTGAAAAGGTGTGAAATATACGAGGAGCATGAAAAGGACTGAAAAATACGAGGAGCATGAAAAGGTGTGAAAAATACGAGGAGCCTGAAAAGGTGTGAAAAATACGAGGAGCATGAAAAGGTGTGAAACATATGAGGAGCCTGAAAAGGTGTGAACAATACGAGGAGCATGAAAAGGCCTGAAAAATACGAGGAGCATGAAAAGGCCTGAAAAATTCGAGGAGCATGAAAAGGCCTGAAAAATACAAGGAGCCTGAAAAGGTGAGAAAAATACGAGGTTCTTGAAAAGGTGTGAAAAATACGAGGAGCATGAAAAGGTGTGAAAAATACGAGGAGCCTGAAAAGGTGTGAAAAATACAAGGAGCATGAAAATGCCTGAAAAATACGAGGAGCATGAAAAGGCCTGAAAAATACGAGGAGCCTGAAAAGGTGTGAAAAATACGAGGAGCATGAAAAAGCCTGAAAGAAACGAGGAGCATGAAAAGGCCTGAAAAATACGAGGAGCCTGACAAGGTGTGAAAGATACGAGGAGCCTGAAAAGGTGTGAAAAATACGAGGTTCTTGAAAAGGTGTGAAAAATTGGAGGAGCCTGAAAAGGTGTGAAAAATACGAGGAGCATGAAAAGACCTGAAGTATATGAGGAGCATGAAAAGGCCTGAAAAATAAGACGAGCATAAAAAGGCCTGAAAATTACGAGGAGCCTGAAAAGGTGTGAAGAATACGAGGAGCTTGAAAAGGTGTGAAAAATACGAGGAACATGAAAAGGCCTGAAAAATACGAGGAGAATGAAAAGGCGTGAAAAATACGAGGAGCCTGAAGTGGTGTGAAAAATAAGAGGAGCATGAAAAGGTGTGAAAAATAAGAGGAGCCTGAAAAGGTGTGTAAAATACGAGGAGCATGAAAGGCCTGAAAAATATGAGGAGCATTAAAAGGCCTGAAAAATACGAGGAGCCTGAAAAGGTGTGAAAAATACGAGGAGCATGAAAAGACCTGAAAAATATGAGGAGCCTGAAAAGATGTGAAAAATACGAGGAGCATGAAAAGGCCTGAAAAATGAGGAGCATGAAAAGGTGTGAAAAATACGAAGAGCCTGAAAAGCCCTGAAAAATACGAGGAGCCTGAAAAGGTGAGAAAAATTCAAGGAGCCTGAAAATGTGTGAAAAATACGAGGAGCATGAAAAGGTGTGAAAAATACAAGGAGCATGAAAAGTTGTGAAATATACGAGGAGCAAAATGGTGTGAAAAATACGAGGAGCATGAAAACGTGTGAAAAATACGAAGAGCATGAAAAGGTGTGAAAAATACGAGGAGCATGAAAATGACTGAAAAATACGAAGAGCTCGAAAAGGTCTGAAATATACGAGGAGCATGAAAAGGTGTTGAAAATACGAGGAGCATGAAAAGCTCTGAAAAATACGAGTAGTATGAAAATGTGTGAAAAATATGAGGAGCATGAAAAGGTTTGAAAAATACGAGGAGGTTGAAAAGGCCTGAAAAATTCGAGGTGCATGAAAAGGTGTGAAAAATACTCAGAGACTGAACAGGCCTGAAAAATACGAGGAGCCTGAAAAGGCCTGAAAAATACGAGCAGCATGAAAAGGTGTGAAAAATACGAGGAGCCTTAAAGGTGTGAAAAGTACGAGGAGCATGAAAAGACCTGAAAAATATGAGGAGCATGAAAAGGTCTGAAAAATAAGAGGAGCACAAAAAGTCCTGAAAAATACGAGGAGCCTGAAAAGGTGTGAAAAATACGAGGAGCCTGAAAAGGTGTGAAAAGTATGAGGAGCATGAAAAGACCTGAAATATATGAGGAGCATGAAAAGGCCTGAAAATTACGAGGAGCCTGAAAAGGTGTGAAGAATACGAGGAGCTTGAAAAGGTGTGAAAAATACGAGGAACTTGAAAAGGCCTGAAAAATACGAGGAGAATGAAATGGCGTGAAAAATACGAGGAGCCTGTAAAGGTGTGAAAAATAAGAGGAGCATGGAAAGGTGTGAAAAATAAGAGGAGACTGAAAAGGTGTGAAAAATATGAGGAGCATGAAAAGGCCTGAAAAATATGAGGAGCATTAAAAGGCCTGAAAAATACGAGGAGCCTGAAAAGGTGTGAAAAATACGAGGAGCATGAAAAGACCTGAAAAATATGAGGAGCATGAAAAGGCCTGAAAAATAAGACGAGCATAAAAAGTCCTGAAAAATTCGAGGCGCCTGAAAAGTTGTGAAAAATACGAGGAGCTTGAAAAGGTGTGAAAAATACGAGGAGCATGAAAAGGCCTGAAAAATACGAGGAGCATGAAAAGGTGTGAGAAATACGAGGAGCCTGAAATGGTGTGCAAAATACGAGGAGCATGAAAAGGTGTGAAAAATACGAGGACATGAAAAGGTGTGAAAAATACAAGGAGCCTAAAAGGTGAGAAAAATACGAGAAGAATGAAAAGTCCTGAAATATATGAGGAGCATGAAAAGTTGTGAAAAATATGAACAGCATGAAAAGGTGTGAAAAATACAAGGAGCATGAAAAGCTGTGAAATATACGAGGAGCATGACAAGGTGTGAAAAATACGTGGAGCACGAAAAGTTGTGAAAAATATGAAGAGCATTTAAAGGAGTGAAAAATTCGAAGAGCAGGAAAAGGTGTGAAATATTCGAAGAGCATGACAAGCTGTGAAAAATCCGAGGAGCATGAAAAGGCGTGAAAAATATGAGGAGCATGAAAAGGTGGGAAAATAAGAAGAGCATGAAAAGGTCTGAAAAATACGAGGAGCCTGAAAAGGTGTGAAAAATCCGAGGAGCATGACAACGTGTGAAAAATATGAAAAGCATGAAAAGGTCTGAAAAATACGAGGAACTGGAAAAGGTGTGAAAAATACGAAGAGCATGAAAAGGTCTGAAAAATACGAGGAGCACGAAAAGGTGTGAAAAATTCGAAGAGCAGGCAAAGGTGTGAAAAATACGAGGAGCATGAAAAGGTGTGAAATATACAAGGAGCCTGACAAGGTCTGAAATATACGATGAGCATGAAAAGTCCTGAAAAACACGAGGAGCATGAAAAGGTGTGAAAAATACGAGGAGCATGAAAAGGCCTAAAAAATACGAGTTGCTTGAAAAGAACTGAAAAATACGAAAAGCACGAAAATGTCTGAAAAACATGATGAACACAAAAAGGTCTGAAAAATACGAGGAACACGAAAAGGTGTGAATAATACGAGGAGCATGAAAAGGTCTGAAAAATATTAGATCATGTGAAGGTCTGAAAAATACGAATAGCACAAAAAGATGTGAAAAATAGGAGGGGAATGAAAAGGTCTGAAAAATACGAAGAGCACAAACACGTGTGAAAAATAGGAGGAGCACGAAAAGGTTGAAAAATACGAGGAGCATGAAAAGGTTTGAGAAATTCGAAGAGCATGAAAAGGTCCGAAAAATACAAAGAGCATGAAAAGGTGTGAAAAATACGAGGAGTATGGAAACGTGTGAATGATTAGAGGAGCATGTAAAGGTGTGAAAAATATGAGGAGCAGAAAAGATGTGAAAAATATGAGGAGCATGAAAAGGTGTGAAAAATACGAGGAGCATGAAAAGACGTGAAAAATACGTGGAGCATGAAAAGGTGTGAAAAATAGGAGGAGCATGAAAAGTGGTGAAAAGTACGAGGAGCATGAAAAGGTCTGAGAAATGGAAGGAGCATAAAAAGTTCTGAAAAATACGAGGAACTTTAAAAGGTGTGAAAAATAGGTGGAGCATGAAAAGGAGTGCAAAATACAAGGAGCATGATAAGGTGTGAAAAATACCAGGAGCATGAAAAGGTGTGAAAAATATGAAGAACACGAAAAGGTCTGAAAAATATGAGGAGCTTGAAAAGGTGTGAAAAATACGAGGAGCAAGAAAAGGTGTGAAAAATATGAAGAGCATGCGAAAGCCTGAAAAACAGGAGGAGGATAAAAAGGTCTGAAAAATACGAGGAGCATGAGAAAGTCTGAAAAATATGAAGAGCCTGAAAAGGTGTGAAAAATATGCAGAGCATGAAAAGATCTGAAAATATGAAGAGCAGGAAAAGGTGTGAAAAATATGAAGAGCATGAAAAGGTCTGAGAAATACGAGGAGCATGAAAAGGTGCGAAAAATATGAGGAGGATGAAAAGGTGTGAAAATACGAGGAACATGGAAAGGTCTGAGAAACATGAGGAGCATGAAAAGGTCTGAAAAATACGAGGAGCATGAAAAAGTCTGAGATATACGAGGAGCATGAAAAAGTCTGAAACATACGAGGAGCATGAAAAGGTCTGAAAAATAAGAAGAGCTTGAAAAGGTGTGAAAACTACGAAGAACACGAAAAGGTGTGAAAAATATGAAGACCTTGAAAAGGTCTGAAAAATATGAACAGCCTGAAAAGGTGTGAAAGAATGAAGAGCAGGAAAAAGTGTGAAAAATATGAGGAGCATGAAAAGGCCTGAAAAATAGGAGGAGTATAAAAATGTCTGAAAAATACGAGGAACAGGAAAAGGTCTGAAAAATAAGAGGAACATGAAAAGGTGTGAAAAATATGAAGAGCATGAAAAGGTCTGAACAATAGGAAGAGCCTGATAAGTGAGAAAAATATGAGGAGCACGAAAAGACCTGAAAAATATGAAGAGCACGAAAAGGTGTGAAAAATACGAGGAGCATGAAAAGGTCTGAGAAATAAGAGGAACATGAAAAGGTGTGAAAAATATGAAGAGCATGAAAAGGTCTGAACAATAGGAAGAGCCTAAATAGGTGAGAAAAGAATGAAGAGTAAGAAAAGTTGTGAAAAATAGGAAGAGCACGTAGGTTGAAAAATATGAGGAGCATGAAAAGGTTTGAGAAATTCGAGGAGCATGAAAAGGTCCGAAAAATACAAGAGCATGAAAAGGTGTGAAAAATACGAGGAGTATGGAAACGTGTGAATGATTAGAGGAGCATGAAAAGGTGTGAAAAATATGAGGAGCATGAAAAGGTGTGAAAAATACAGGAGCAAGAAAAGGTCTGAAAAATACGAGGAGCAAGAAAAGGTCTGAAAAATACGAGGAGCATGAAAAGGTGTAAAAAATACGAGGAGCATAAAAAGGTGTGAAAAATACGGGAAGAATGAAAAGGTGTGAAATATACGAGGAGCAAAAAAGGTGTGAAAAATAAGAGGAGCATGAAAACGTGTGAAAAATACGAGGAGCATGAAAAGGTGTGAAAAATACGAGGAGCATGAAAAGGTCTGAAAAATACGAAGAGCACGAAAAGGTCTAAATATACGAGGAGCATGAAAAGGTGTTGAAAATACGAGGAGCATGAAAAGCTCTAAAAAATACAAGTAGTATGAAAATGTGTGAAAAATATGAGGACCATGAAAAGGTGTGAAAAATACGTGGAGCATGAAAAGGTGTTAAAAGTAGGAGGAGCATGAAAAGGTGTTGAAAATGCAAGGAGCATGAAAAGCTGTGAAAAATACGAGTAGTATGAAAATGTGTGAAAAATTCGAGGAGATGAAAAGGTGTGAAAAATACATTTCGCATGAAAAGGTCTGAAAAACATGAGGAGCATGAAAAGGTGTGAAAAATTCTAGGAGTATGAAAAGTTGTGAAACGACGAGCATGAAAAAGTGTGAAAAATACGAGGAGCATGAAAAGGAGTGAAATATACGAGGAGTATGAAACGGTGTGAAGAATACGAGTAGCATGAAAAGGTGTGAAAAATACAAATACCACGAAATGGTGTGAAGAATACGAGGAGCATGAAAATGTGTGAAAAATATGAAGAGCACGAAAATGTCTGACATATATGAAGAGCACGAAAAGGTCTGAAATATACGAAGAGCACAAAAAGGTGTGAAAAATAGGAGGAGCACGAAAACGTGTGAAAAATACGAGGAGCATGAAAATGTTTGAAAAATACGAAGGGCATGAAAAGGTGTGAAAAATACCAGGAGCATGAAAAGGTCTGAAAAATATGAAGAGCCTGAAAATGTGTGAAAAATATGAAGAACATATAAAGGTCTGAAAAATATGAAAAGCACGAAAATGTCTGAAAAATATGAAGAGCCAGAAAAGGTGTGAAATATATGAAGAGCATGAAAAGGTCTGAAAAATACGAGGAACACGAAAAGGTGTGAATAATACGAGGAGCATGAAAAGATCTGAAAAATACGAGGAGCAAGAAAAGTTGTGAAAAATAGGAGGAGCATGAAAATGTCTGAAAAACACGAAGAGCATGAAAAAGTCTGAAAAATATGAAGAGTCTGTAAAGGTGTGAAAAATATGAAGAACATATAAAGGTCTGAAGAATATGAAGAGCACGAAAATGTGTGAAAAATAGGAGGAGTAGGTAAAGGTGTGAAAAATACGAGGAGCATGAAAAGGTCTGACAAATACGAGGAGCAAGAAAACGTGTGAAAAATATGAGGGACATGAAAAGGTGTGAAAAACACGAGGAGCATGAAAAGGTCTGAAAAATACTAAGAGCATGAAAAGGTCTGAAAAACACGAGGAGCATGAAAAAGTCTGAAAAATACGAGGAGCTTGAAAAGGTCTGAGAAACACGAGGAGAATGAAAAGGTCTGACAAATACGAGGAGCATGAAAAGGTGTGAAAAATATGAGGGACATGAAAAGGTGTGAAAAACACGAGGAGCATGAAAAGGTCTGAAAAATGCTAAGAGCATGAAAAGGTCTGAAAAACATGAGGAGCATGAAAAAGTCTGAAAAATACGAGGAGCTTGAAAAGGTCTGGGAAATACGAGGAGAATGAAAAAGTCTGACAAATACGAGGAGCATGAAAAGGTGTGAAAATGACGAGGAGCATGAAAAGGTGTGAAAAATATGAAGAACATATAAAGGTCTGACAAATACGAGGAGCATGAAAAGGTGTGAAAAATATGAGGGACATGAAAAGGTGTGAAAAATACGAGGAGCATGAAAAGGCGTGAAAAAATGAGGAGCATGAAAAGGCGTGAAAAATACGAGGAGTATGAAGAGGTGTGAAAAATATGAGGAGCATGAAAAGGTGTGAAATATATGAGCAGCATGAAAACGTGTGAAAATACGTGGAGCATGAAAAGACCTGAGAAATAGGAGGAGCATAAAAAGATCTGTAAAATACGAGGAGCATGAAAAGGTCTGAAAAATATGAAGAGCCTGAAAATGTGTGAAAAATATCAAGAACAAGAAAATGTCCGAAAAATATGAAGAGCACGAAAAGGTGTGAAAAAAGGAGGAGCACAAAAAGGTGTGAAAATACGAGGAGCAAGAAAAGGTGTGAAAAATACGAGGAGCATGAAAAGGTGTGAAAAATACGAGGAGAATGAAAAGGTGTCAAAAATACGAGGAGCATGAAAAGGTCTGAAAAATATGAGGAGCATGAAAAGGTCTGAAAAACATAAAGAGCCTGAAAAGCTGTGAAAATATGAAGAGCACGAAAAGGTGTGAAAAATATGAGGACGACGAAAAGGTGTGAAAAATACGAGGAGCATGAAAAGGTGTGAAACATATGAGGAGCATGAAAAGGTGTGAAAAATACGAGAAGCATGAAAAGGCCTGAATAATACGAGGAGCATGAAAAGTGGTGAAAAATACGAGAGGCATTAAAAGGCCTAAGAAATATGAGGGGCATGAAAAGCCCTGAAAAATACGAAGAGCCTGAAAAGATGTGAAAAATATGAAGAACACGAAAATGTCTGAAAAATATGAAGAGCCTGAAAAGGTGTGAAATATATGAAGAGCATGAAAAGCTCTGAAAAATACGAGGAGCAAGAAAAGTTGTGAAAAGTAGGAGAAGAACGAAAACGTGTGAAAAAAACGAGGAGCACGAAAAGGTCTGAAAAATACGACGAGCATGAAAGGGTGTGAAAATTATGAAGAGCACAAAAGTTCTGAAAAATAGGAAGAGCATGAAAAGGTGTGAAAAATACGAGGAGCATGAAAAGGTGTCAAAAATACGAGGAGCATGAAAAGGTCTGAAAAATATGAGGAGCATGAAAAGGTCTGAAAAACATGAAGAGCCTGAAAAGCTGTGAATATATGAAGAGCATGAAAAGGTCTGAAAAATATGAAGAGCACGAAAAGGTGTGAAAAATATGAGCACGACGATAAAGTGTGAGAAATACGAGGAGCATGAAAAGGTGTGAAACATATGAGGGGCATGAAAAGGTGTGAAAAATACGAGGAGCAAGAAAAGGCCTGAATAATACGAGGAGCATGAAAAGGGGTGAAAAATACGAGAGGCATTAAAAGACCTAAGAAATACGAGGGGCATGAAAAGCCCTGAAAAATACGAAGAGCCTGAAAAGATGTGAAATATATGAAGAGAATGAAAAGGTCTGAAAAATACGAGGAACATGAAAAGGTGTGAATAATACTAGGAGCATGAAAAGGTCTGAAAAATACGAGGAGCAAGAAAAGTTGTGAAAAGTAGGAGGAGCACGAAAACGTGTGAAAAATACGAGGAGCACGAAAAGGTCTGAAAAATATGACGAGCAAGAAAGGGTGTGAAAAATATGAAGAGCACAAAAGTTCTGAAAAATATGAAGAGCCTGAAAATGTGTGAAAAATATGAAGAACATATAAACGTCTGAAAAATATGAAGAGCACGAAAAGGTGTAAAAAATAGTAGGAGTACGTAAAGGTGTGAAAAATACGAGGAGCATGAAAAGGTCTGACAAATACGAGGAGCATGAAAAGGTGTGAAAAATATGAGGGACATGAAAAGGCGTGAAAAATATGGGGAGTATGAAGAGGTGTGAAAAATATGAGGAGCATGAAAACGTTTGAAAAATATGAGGAGCATGAACAAGTCTCAAAAATATGAGGAGCTTGAAGAGGTGTGAAAAATACAAGGAGCATGAAAAGGTGTGAAAAACACAGGGAGCACGAAAAGGTGTGAAGAATACGAGGAGCATGAAAAGCTGTGAAAAAAACGAGGAGCATGAAAAGCTGTGAAAAATACGAGGAGCATTAAAGGTGTGAAAAATACGAGGACCATGAAAAGGTTTGAAAAATATGAGTAACATAATAACGTGTGAAAATTACGAGGAGCATGAAAAGGCGTGAAAAATATGAAGAGGTCGAAAAGGTGTGGAAAATAGGAGGAGCACGAAAAAGTTTGAAATATACGCGGCGCATGAAAAGGTCTGAAAAACACGAGGAGCATGAAAAGGAGTGAAAAATTTGAGGAGTATGAAAAGTTGTGAAAACTACGAGCATGAAAAAGTGTGAAAAATACCAGGAGCACGAAAAGGAGTGAAAAATAGGAGGAGCACGAAAAGGTGTGAAAAATACGAGGATCATGAAAAGTTGTGAAAAATATGAGGAGCACGAGAAGATGTGAAAAATACGAGGAGCACAAAAAGTTGTGAAAAATACGAGGAGCATGAAAATGTGTGAAAAATACGAGGACCATGAAAAGGTGTGAAAAATACGACGAGCATGAAAAGGTGTCAAAAATACGAAGAGCGTGAAAACGTGTGAAAAATATGAAGGGCGTGAAAAGGTCTGAAAAATATGAGGAGCGTGAAAAGGTCAGAAAAATACGAGGAGAATGAAGGTGTGAAAAATACGAGGAACATGAAAAGGTCTGAAAAATACTAAGAGCATGAAAAGTTCTGAAAAATATGAAGAGCATGAAAAGGTCTGAAAAACACGAGGAGCATGAAAAAGTCTGAAAAATATGAAAAGCCTGAAAAGGTGTGGAAATTGTGAAGAACATATAAAGTTCAGAAAAATATGAAGAGCACGAAAATGTGTGAAAAGTAGGAGGAGTACGTAAAGGTGTGAAAAATACGAGGAGCATGAAAAGGTCTGACAAATACGAGAGCATGAAAAGGTGTGAAAAATATGATGGACATGAAAAGGTGTGAAAAACACGAGGATCATGAAAAGGTCTGAAAAATACTAAGAGCATGAAAAGGTCTGAAAAACACGAGGAGCATGAAGAAGTCTGAAAAATACGAGGAGCTTGAAAAGGTCTGGGAAATACGAGGAGAATGAAAAGGTCTGACAAATACGAGAAGCATGAAAAGGTGGGAAAACGACTAGGAGCAAGAAAAGGTGTGAAAAATATGAGGAGCATGAAAATGTCTGAAAAATATGAAGAGCCTGAAAATGTGTGAAAAATATGAAGAACATATAAAGGTCTGAAAAATATGAAAAGCACGAAAATGTCTGAAAAATATGAAGAGCCTGAAAAGGTGTGAAATATATGAAGAGCATGAAAAGGTCTGAAAAATACGAGGAACACGAAAAGGTGTGAATAATACGAGGAGGATGAAAAGATCTGAAAAATACGAGGAGCAAGAAAAGTTGTGAAAAATAGGAGGAGCATGAAAATGTCTGAAAAACACGAAGAGCATGAAAAAGTCTGAAAAATATGAAGAGTCTGTAAAGGTGTGAAAAATATGAAGAACATATAAAGGTCTGAAGAATATGAAGAGCACGAAAATGTGTGAAAAATAGGAGGAGTAGGTAAAGGTGTGAAAAATACGAGGAGCATGAAAAGGTCTGACAAATACGAGGAGCAAGAAAACGTGTGAAAAATATGAGGGACATGAAAAGGTGTGAAAAACACGAGGAGCATGAAAAGGTCTGAAAAATACTAAGAGCATGAAAAGGTCTGAAAAACACGAGGAGCATGAAAAAGTCTGAAAAATACGAGGAGCTTGAAAAGGTCTGAGAAACACGAGGAGAATGAAAAGGTCTGACAAATACGAGGAGCATGAAAAGGTGTGAAAATGACGAGGAGCATGAAAAGCTGTGAAAAATATGAGGAGCATGAAAAAGTCTGAAAAATATGAAGAGCCTGAAAAGGTTTGAAAAATATGAAGAACATATAAAGGTCTGACAAATACGAGGAGCATGAAAAGGCATGAAAAAAGGAGGAGCATGACAAGGCGTGAAAAATACGAGGAGTATGAAGAGGTGTGAAAAATATGAGGAGCATGAAAAGGTGTGAAATATATGAGCAGCATGAAAACGTGTGAAAAATACGTGCAGCATGAAAAGACCTGAGAAATAGGAGGAGCATAAAAAGATCTGTAAAATACGAGGAGCATGAAAAGGTCTGAAAAATATGAAGAGCCTGAAAATGTGTGAAAAATATGAAGAGAACGAAAATGTCTGTAAAATATGAAGAGCCTGAAAAGGTGTGAAATATATGAAGAGCATGAAAAGGTCTGAAAAATACGAGGAACACGAAAAGGTGTGAATAATACTACGAGCATGAAAAGGTCTGAAAAATACGAGGAGCAAGAAAAGTTGTGAAAAGTAGGAGGAGCACGAAAACGTGTGAAAAATACGAGGAGCACGAAAAGGTCTGAAAAATACGGCGAGCATGAAAGGGTGTGAAAAATATGAAGAGCACAAAAGTTCTGAAAAATATGAAGAGCATGAAAAGGTGTCAAAAATACGAGGAGCATGAGAAGGTCTGAAAAATATGAGGAGCATGAAAAATTCTGAAAAACATGAAGAGCCTGAAAAGCTGTGAATATATGAAGAGCATGAAAAGGTCTGAAAAATATGAAGAGCACGAAAGGGTGTGAAAAATATGAGCACAACGGAAAGGTATGAGAAATACGAGGAGCATGAAAAGGTGTGAAAAATACGAGGAGCAAGAAAAGGCCTGAATAATACGAGGAGCATGAAAAGTGGTGAAAAATACGAGAGGCATTAAAAGACCTAAGAAATATGAGGGGCATGAAAAGCCCTGAAAAATAAGAAGAGCCTGAAGAGGTGTGAAAAATATGAAGAGCACGAAAATGTCTGTAAAATATGAAGAGCCTGAAAAGGTGTGAAATATATGAAGAGCATGAAAAGGTCTGAAAAATACGAGGAACACGAAAAGGTGTGAATAATACGAGGAGCATGAAAAGGTCTGAAAAATATTAGGAGCATGAAAAGGTCTGAAAAATATGAAGAGCACTAAAAGGTGTGAAAAATAGGAGGTGCATGAAACGGTCTGAAAAATACGAAGAGCACGAAAAGGTGTGAAAAATACGAGGAGCATGAAAAGGTGTGAAAAATACGAGTAGCATGAAAAGGTGTGAAAAATACGAAGAGCAGGAAGAGTTGTGAAAAACACGAGGAGCATGAAAAGGTGTGAAGAAATCGAAGATCAGGAAAAGGTGTGAAAAAAATTAGGAGCAGGAAAAGGTGTGAAAAATACGACGAGCATGAAAAGGTGTCAAAAATACGAAGAGCGTGAAAAGGTGTGAAAAATATGAAGAGCGTGAAAAGGTCTGAAAATAACGAGGAGCGTGAAAAGGTCTGAAAAATACGAGGAGCAAGAAAGGTTGTGAAAAATAGGCGGAGCATGAAAATGTCTGAAAAACACGAAGAGCATGAAAAAGTCTGAAAAATATGAAGAGTCTGTAAAGGTGTGAAAAATATGAAGAACATATAAAGGTCTGAAGAATATGAAGAGCACGAAAATGTGTGAAAAATAGGAGCAGTACGTAAAGGTGTGAAAAATACGAGGAGCATGAAAAGGTCTGACAAATACGAGGAGCATGAAAAGGTGTGAAAAATATGAGGGACATGAAAAGGTGTGAAAAACACGAGGAGCATGAAAAGTCTGAAAAATACTAAGAGCATGAAAAGGTCTGAAAAACACGAGGAGCATGAAGAAGTCTGAAAAATACAAGGAGCTTGAAAAGGTCTGGGAAATATGAGGAGAATGAAAAGATCTGACAAATACGAGGAGCATGAAAAGGTGTGAAAATGACGAGGAGCATCAAAAGGTGTGAAAAATATGAGGAGCATGAAAAAGTCTGAAAAATATGAAGAGCCTGAAAATGTGTGAAAAATATGAAGAACATATAAAGGTCTGACAAATATGAGGAGCATGAAAAGGGGTGAAAAATATGAGGGACATGAAAAGTTGTGAAAAATATGAGGAGCATGAAAAGGCATGAAAAAATGAGGAGCATGAAAAGGCGTGAAAAATACGAGGAGTATGAAGAGGTGTGAAAAATATGAGGAGCATGAAAAGGTGTGAAATATATGAGCAGCATGAAAACGTGTGAAAAATACGTGGAGCATGAAAAGACCTGAGAAATAGGAGGAGCATAAAAAGATCTGTAAAATACGAGGAGCATGAAAAGGTGTGAAAAATACGAGGAGCATGAAATTGTGTGAAAAATACGAGGAGCATGAAAAGGAGTGAAAAATATGAGGAGCATGAAAAGGTGTGAAAAATATGAGGAGCATGAAAAGGTGTCAAAAATACGAGGAGCATGAAAAGGTCTGAAAAATATGAGGAGCATGAAAAGGTCTGAAAAACATGAAGAGCCTGAAAAGCTGTGAAAATATGAAAAGCATGAAAAGGTCTGAAAAATATGAAGAGCACGAAAAGGTGTGAAAAATATGAGGACAAAGAAAAGGTGTGAAAAATACGAGGAGCATGAAAAGGTGTGAAACATATGAGAAGCATGAAAAGGTGTGAAAAATACGAGGAGCATGAAAAGGCCTGAATAATACGAGGAGCATGAAAAGTTGTGAAAAATACGAGAGGTGTTAAAAGGCCTAAGAAATACGAGGGGCATGAAAAGCCCTGAAAAATACGAAGAGCCTGAAAAGATGTGAAAAATATGAAGAACACAAAAATGTCTGAAAAATATGAAGAGCCTGAAAAGGTGTGAAATATATGAAGAGCATGAAAAGGTCTGAAAAATACGAGGAGCAAGAAAAGTTGTGAAAAGTAGGAGGAGAACGAAAACGTGTGAAAAATACGAGGAGCACGAAAAGGTCTGAAAAATACGACGAGCATGAAAGGGTGTGAAAAATATGAAGAGCACAAAAGTTCTGAAAAATAGGAAGAGCATGAAAAGGTGTGAAAAATACGAGGAGCATGAAAAGATGTCAAAAATACGAGGAGCATGAAAAGGTCTGAAAAATATGAGGAGCATGAAAAGGTCTGAAAAATATGAAGAGCACGAAAAGGTGTGAAAAATACGAGCACGACGATAAGGTGTGAGAAATACGAGGAGCATGAAAAGGTGTGAAACATATGAGGGGCATGAAAAGGTCTGAAAAATACGAGGAGCAAGAAAAGGCCTGAATAATACGAGGAGCATGAAAAGGGGTGAAAAATACGAGAGGCATTAAAAGACCTAAGAAATATGAGGGGCATGAAAAGCCCTGAAAAATACGAAGAGCCTGAAGAGGTGTGAAAAATGTGAAGAGCCTGAAAAGGTGTGAAATATATGAAGAGCATGAAAAGGTCTGAAAAATACGAGGAACACGAAAAGGTATGAATAATACGAGGAGCATGAAAAGGTCTGAAAAATACGAGGAACACGAAAAGGTATGAATAATACGAGGAGCATGAAAAGGTCTGAAAAATATTAGGAGCATGAAAAGGTCTGAAAAATACGAAGAGCACTAAAAGGTGTGAAAAATAGGAGGTGCATGAAAAGGTGTGAAAAATACGAGTAGCATGAAAAGGTCTGACAAATACGAGGAGCATGAAAAGGTGTGAAAAATATGAGGAGCATGAAAAGGTGTGAAAAATACGAAGAGCAGGAAAAGTTGTGAAAAATACGAGGAGCATGAAAAGGTGTGAAGAAATCGAAGATCAGGAAAAGGTGTGAAAAAAATGAGGAGCAGGAAAAGGTGTGAAAAATACGACGAGCATGAAAAGGTGTCAAAAATACGAAGAGCGTGAAAAGGTGTGAAAAATATGAAGAGCGTGAAAAGGTCTGAAAATAACGAGGAGCGTGAAAAGGTATGAAAAATACGAGGAGCATGAAGGTGTGAAAAATACGAGGAACATGAAAAGGTCTGAAAAATACTAAGAGCATGAAAAGGTCTGAAAGATATGAAGAGCATGAAAAGGTCTGAAAAACACGAAGAGCATGAAAAAGTCTGAAAAATATGAAGAGCCTGAAAAGGTGTGAAAAATATGAAGAACTTATAAAGGTCTGAAAAATATGAAGAGCACGAAAATGTGTGAAAAATAGAGGAGTACAAAAAGGTGTGAAAAATACGAGGAGCATGAAAAGGTCTGCCAAATACGAGGAGCATGAAAAGGTGTGAAAAATATGAGGGACATGAAAAGGTGTGAAAAACAAGAGGAGCATGTAAAGGTCTGAAAAAAACTAAGAGCAGGAAAAGGTCTAAAAAATATGAAGAGCATGAAAAGGTCTGACAAACACGAGGAGCATGAAAAAGTCTGAAAAATACGAGGAGCTTGAAAAGGTCTGAAAAATACGAGGAGGATGAAAAGGTCTGACAAATACGAGGAGCAAGAAAAGTTGTGAAAAATAGGAGGAGCATGAAAATGTCTGAAAAACACGAAGAGCATGAAAAAGTCTGAAAAATATGAAGAGTCTGTAAAGGTGTGAAAAATATGAAGAACATATAAAGGTCTGAAGAATATGAAGAGCACGAAAATGTGTGAAAAAAAGAAGGAGTACGTAAAGGTGTGAAAAATACGAGGAGCATGAAAAGGTCTGACAAATACGAGGAGCATGAAAAGGTGTGAAAAATATGAGGGACATGAAAAGGTGTGAAAAACACGAGGAGCATGAAAAGGTCTGAAAAATACAAAGAGCATGAAAAGGTCTGAAAAACACGAGGAGCATGAAGAAGTCTGAAAAATACGAGGAGCTTGAAAAGGTCTGGGAAATACGAGGAGAATGAAAAGGTCTGACAAATACGAGGAGCATGAAACGGTGTGAAAATGACGAGGAGCATGAAAAGGTGTGAAAAATATGAGGAGCATGAAAAAGTCTGAAAAATATGAAGAGCCTGAAAATCTGTGAAAAATATGAAGAACATATAAAGGTCTGACAAATACGAGGAGCATGAAAAGGGGTAAAAAATATGAGGGACATGAAAAGGTGTGAAAAATATGAGGAGCATGAAAAGGCGTGAAAAAATGAGGAGCATGAAAAGGCGTGAAAAATACGAGGAGTATGAAGAGGTGTGAAAAATATGAGGAGCATGAAAAGGTGTGAAATATATGAGCAGCATGAAAACGTGTGAAAAATACGTGGAGCATGAAAAGACCTGAGAAATAGAAGGAGCATAAAAAGATCTGTAAAATACGAGGAGCATGAAAAGGTCTGAAAAATATGAAGAGCCTGAAAATGTGTGAAAAATATGAAGAACAAGAAAATGGCCGAAAAATATGAAGAGCACGAAAAGGTGTGAAAAAAGGAGGAGCACAAAAAGGTGTGAAAAATACGAGGAGCAAGAAAAGGTGTGAAAAATACGAGGAGCATGAAATTGTGTGAAAAATACGAGGAGCATGAAAAGGTGTGAAAAATAGGAGGAGCATGAAAAGGTGTCAAAAATACGAGGAGCATGAAAAGGTCTGAAAAATATGAGGAGCATGAAAAGGTCTGAAAAACATGAAGAGCCTGAAAAGCTGTGAAAATATGAAGAGCATGAAAAGGTCTGAAAAATATGAAGAGCACGAAAAGGTGTGAAAAATATGAGGACGAAGAAAAGGTGTGAAAAATACGAGGAGCATGAAAAGGTGTGAAACATATGAGGAGCATGAAAAGGTGTGAAAAATACGAGGAGCATGAAAAGGCCTGTATAATACGAGGAGCATGAAAAGTGGTGAAAAATACGAGAGGCGTTAAAAGGCCTAAGAAATACGAGGGGCATGAAAAGCCCTGAAAAATATGAAGAGCCTGAAAAGATGTGAAAAATATGAAGAACACGAAAATGTCTGAAAAATATGAAGAGCCTGAAAAGGTCTGAAAAATACGAGGAACAAGAAAAGTTGTGAAAAGTAGGAGGAGAACGAAAACGTGTGAAAAATACGAGGAGCACGAAAAGGTCTGAAAAATACGACGAGCATGAAAGGGTGTGAAAAATATGAAGAGCACAAAAGTTCTGAAAAATAGGAAGAGCATGAAAAGGTGTGAAAAATACGAGGAGCATGAAAAGGTGTCAAAAATACGAGGAGCATGAAAAGGTCTGAAAAATATGAGGAGCATGAAAAGGTCTGAAAAACATGAAGAGCCTGAAAAGCTGTGAATATATGAAGAGCATGAAAAGGTCTGAAAAATATGAAGAGCACGAAAAGGTGTGAAAAATACGAGCACGACGATAAGGTGTGAGAAATACGAGCAGCATGAAAAGGTGTGAAACATATGAGGGGCATGAAAAGGTGTGAAAAATACGAGGAGCAAGAAAAGGCCTGAATAATATGAGGAGCATGAAAAGGGGTGAAAAATACGAGAGGCATTAAAAGACCTAAGAAATATGAGGGGCATGAAAAGCCCTGAAAAATACGAAGAGCCTGAAGAGGTGTGAAAAATATGAAGAGCACGAAAATGTCTGTAAAATATGAAGAGCCTGAAAAGGTGTGAAATATATGAAGAGCATGAAAAGGTCTGAAAAATACGAGGAACACGAAAAGGTGTGAATAATTCGAGGAGCATGAAAAGGTCTGAAAAATATTAGGAGCATGAAAAGGTCTGAAAAATATGAAGAGCACTAAAAGATGTGAAAAATAGGAGGTGCATGAAAAGGTCTGAAAAATGCGAAGAGCACGAAAAGGTGTGAAAAATACGAGGAGCATGAAAAGGTGTGAAAAATACGAGTAGCATGAAAAGGTCTGACAAATACGAGGAGCATGAAAAGTTGTGAAAAATACGAGGAGCATGAAAAGGTGTGAAAAATACGAAGAGCAGGAAAAGTTGTGAAAAAAATGAGGAGCATGAAAAGGTCTGACAAATACGAGGAGCATGAAAAGGTGTGAAAAATATGAGGGACATGAAAAGGTGTGAAAAACACGAGGAGCATGAAAAGTCTGAAAAATACTAAGAGCATGAAAAGGTCTGAAAAACACGAGGAGCATGAAGAAGTCTGAAAAATACAAGGAGCTTGAAAAGGTCTGGGAAATATGAGGAGAATGAAAAGATCTGACAAATACGAGGAGCATGAAAAGGTGTGAAAATGACGAGGAGCATCAAAAGGTGTGAAAAATATGAGGAGCATGAAAAAGTCTGAAAAATATGAAGAGCCTGAAAATGTGTGAAAAATATGAAGAACATATAAAGGTCTGACAAATATGAGGAGCATGAAAAGGGGTGAAAAATATGAGGGACATGAAAAGTTGTGAAAAATATGAGGAGCATGAAAAGGCATGAAAAAATGAGGAGCATGAAAAGGCGTGAAAAATACGAGGAGTATGAAGAGGTGTGAAAAATATGAGGAGCATGAAAAGGTGTGAAATATATGAGCAGCATGAAAACGTGTGAAAAATACGTGGAGCATGAAAAGACCTGAGAAATAGGAGGAGCATAAAAAGATCTGTAAAATACGAGGAGCATGAAAAGGTGTGAAAAATACGAGGAGCATGAAATTGTGTGAAAAATACGAGGAGCATGAAAAGGAGTGAAAAATATGAGGAGCATGAAAAGGTGTGAAAAATATGAGGAGCATGAAAAGGTGTCAAAAATACGAGGAGCATGAAAAGGTCTGAAAAATATGAGGAGCATGAAAAGGTCTGAAAAACATGAAGAGCCTGAAAAGCTGTGAAAATATGAAAAGCATGAAAAGGTCTGAAAAATATGAAGAGCACGAAAAGGTGTGAAAAATATGAGGACAAAGAAAAGGTGTGAAAAATACGAGGAGCATGAAAAGGTGTGAAACATATGAGAAGCATGAAAAGGTGTGAAAAATACGAGGAGCATGAAAAGGCCTGAATAATACGAGGAGCATGAAAAGTTGTGAAAAATACGAGAGGCGTTAAAAGGCCTAAGAAATACGAGGGGCATGAAAAGCCCTGAAAAATACGAAGAGCCTGAAAAGATGTGAAAAATATGAAGAACACGAAAATGTCTGAAAAATATGAAGAGCCTGAAAAGGTGTGAAATATATGAAGAGCATGAAAAGGTCTGAAAAATACGAGGAGCAAGAAAAGTTGTGAAAAGTAGGAGGAGAACGAAAACGTGTGAAAAATACGAGGAGCACGAAAAGGTCTGAAAAATACGACGAGCATGAAAGGGTGTGAAAAATATGAAGAGCACAAAAGTTCTGAAAAATAGGAAGAGCATGAAAAGGTGTGAAAAATACGAGGAGCATGAAAAGATGTCAAAAATACGAGGAGCATGAAAAGGTCTGAAAAATATGAGGAGCATGAAAAGGTCTGAAAAATATGAAGAGCACGAAAAGGTGTGAAAAATACGAGCACGACGATAAGGTGTGAGAAATACGAGGAGCATGAAAAGGTGTGAAACATATGAGGGGCATGAAAAGGTCTGAAAAATACGAGGAGCAAGAAAAGGCCTGAATAATACGAGGAGCATGAAAAGGGGTGAAAAATACGAGAGGCATTAAAAGACCTAAGAAATATGAGGGGCATGAAAAGCCCTGAAAAATACGAAGAGCCTGAAGAGGTGTGAAAAATGTGAAGAGCCTGAAAAGGTGTGAAATATATGAAGAGCATGAAAAGGTCTGAAAAATACGAGGAACACGAAAAGGTATGAATAATACGAGGAGCATGAAAAGGTCTGAAAAATACGAGGAACACGAAAAGGTATGAATAATACGAGGAGCATGAAAAGGTCTGAAAAATATTAGGAGCATGAAAAGGTCTGAAAAATACGAAGAGCACTAAAAGGTGTGAAAAATAGGAGGTGCATGAAAAGGTCTGAAAAATACGAAGAGCACGAAAAGGTGTGAAAAATACGAGGAGCATGAAAAGGTGTGAAAAATACGAGTAGCATGAAAAGGTCTGACAAATACGAGGAGCATGAAAAGGTGTGAAAAATATGAGGAGCATGAAAAGGTGTGAAAAATACGAAGAGCAGGAAAAGTTGTGAAAAATACGAGGAGCATGAAAAGGTGTGAAGAAATCGAAGATCAGGAAAAGGTGTGAAAAAAATGAGGAGCAGGAAAAGGTGTGAAAAATACGACGAGCATGAAAAGGTGTCAAAAATACGAAGAGCGTGAAAAGGTGTGAAAAATATGAAGAGCGTGAAAAGGTCTGAAAATAACGAGGAGCTTGAAAAGGTATGAAAAATACGAGGAGCATGAAGGTGTGAAAAATACGAGGAACATGAAAAGGTCTGAAAAATACTAAGAGCATGAAAAGGTCTGAAAGATATGAAGAGCATGAAAAGGTCTGAAAAACACGAAGAGCATGAAAAAGTCTGAAAAATATGAAGAGCCTGAAAAGGTGTGAAAAATATGAAGAACTTATAAAGGTCTGAAAAATATGAAGAGCACGAAAATGTGTGAAAAATAGAGGAGTACATAAAGGTGTGAAAAATACGAGGAGCATGAAAAGGTCTGCCAAATACGAGGAGCATGAAAAGGTGTGAAAAATATGAGGGACATGAAAAGGTGTGAAAAACAAGAGGAGCATGTAAAGGTCTGAAAAAAACTAAGAGCAGGAAAAGGTCTAAAAAATATGAAGAGCATGAAAAGGTCTGACAAACACGAGGAGCATGAAAAAGTCTGAAAAATACGAGGAGCTTGAAAAGGTCTGAAAAATACGAGGAGGATGAAAAGGTCTGACAAATACGAGGAGCAAGAAAAGTTGTGAAAAATAGGAGGAGCATGAAAATGTCTGAAAAACACGAAGAGCATGAAAAAGTCTGAAAAATATGAAGAGTCTGTAAAGGTGTGAAAAATATGAAGAACATATAAAGGTCTGAAGAATATGAAGAGCACGAAAATGTGTGAAAAAAAGAAGGAGTACGTAAAGGTGTGAAAAATACGAGGAGCATGAAAAGGTCTGACAAATACGAGGAGCATGAAAAGGTGTGAAAAATATGAGGGACATGAAAAGGTGTGAAAAACACGAGGAGCATGAAAAGGTCTGAAAAATACAAAGAGCATGAAAAGGTCTGAAAAACACGAGGAGCATGAAGAAGTCTGAAAAATACGAGGAGCTTGAAAAGGTCTGGGAAATACGAGGAGAATGAAAAGGTCTGACAAATACGAGGAGCATGAAACGGTGTGAAAATGACGAGGAGCATGAAAAGGTGTGAAAAATATGAGGAGCATGAAAAAGTCTGAAAAATATGAAGAGCCTGAAAATCTGTGAAAAATATGAAGAACATATAAAGGTCTGACAAATACGAGGAGCATGAAAAGGGGTAAAAAATATGAGGGACATGAAAAGGTGTGAAAAATATGAGGAGCATGAAAAGGCGTGAAAAAATGAGAAGCATGAAAAGGCGTGAAAAATACGAGGAGTATGAAGAGGTGTGAAAAATATGAGGAGCATGAAAAGGTGTGAAATATATGAGCAGCATGAAAACGTGTGAAAAATACGTGGAGCATGAAAAGACCTGAGAAATAGGAGGAGCATAAAAAGATCTGTAAAATACGAGGAGCATGAAAAGGTCTGAAAAATATGAAGAGCCTGAAAATGTGTGAAAAATATGAAGAACAAGAAAATGGCCGAAAAATATGAAGAGCACGAAAAGTTGTGAAAAAAGGAGGAGCACAAAAAGGTGTGAAAAATACGAGGAGCAAGAAAAGGTGTGAAAAATACGAGGAGCATGAAATTGTGTGAAAAATACGAGGAGCATGAAAAGGTGTGAAAAATAGGAGGAGCATGAAAAGGTGTCAAAAATACGAGGAGCATGAAAAGGTCTGAAAAATATGAGGAGCATGAAAAGGTCTGAAAAACATGAAGAGCCTGAAAAGCTGTGAAAATATGAAGAGCATGAAAAGGTCTGAAAAATATGAAGAGCACGAAAAGGTGTGAAAAATATGAGGACGAAGAAAAGGTGTGAAAAATACGAGGAGCATGAAAAGGTGTGAAACATATGAGGAGCATGAAAAGGTGTGAAAAATACGAGGAGCATGAAAAGGCCTGTATAATACGAGGAGCATGAAAAGTGGTGAAAAATACGAGAGGCGTTAAAAGGCCTAAGAAATACGAGGGGCATGAAAAGCCCTGAAAAATATGAAGAGCCTGAAAAGATGTGAAAAATATGAAGAACACGAAAATGTCTGAAAAATATGAAGAGCCTGAAAAGGTCTGAAAAATACGAGGAACAAGAAAAGTTGTGAAAAGTAGGAGGAGAACGAAAACGTGTGAAAAATACGAGGAGCACGAAAAGGTCTGAAAAATACGACGAGCATGAAAGGGTGTGAAAAATATGAAGAGCACAAAAGTTCTGAAAAATAGGAAGAGCATGAAAAGGTGTGAAAAATACGAGGAGCATGAAAAGGTGTCAAAAATACGAGGAGCATGAAAAGGTCTGAAAAATATGAGGAGCATGAAAAGGTCTGAAAAACATGAAGAGCCTGAAAAGCTGTGAATATATGAAGAGCATGAAAAGGTCTGAAAAATATGAAGAGCACGAAAAGGTGTGAAAAATACGAGCACGACGATAAGGTGTGAGAAATACGAGCAGCATGAAAAGGTGTGAAACATATGAGGGGCATGAAAAGGTGTGAAAAATACGAGGAGCAAGAAAAGGCCTGAATAATATGAGGAGCATGAAAAGGGGTGAAAAATACGAGAGGCATTAAAAGACCTAAGAAATATGAGGGGCATGAAAAGCCCTGAAAAATACGAAGAGCCTGAAGAGGTGTGAAAAATATGAAGAGCACGAAAATGTCTGTAAAATATGAAGAGCCTGAAAAGGTGTGAAATATATGAAGAGCATGAAAAGGTCTGAAAAATACGAGGAACACGAAAAGGTGTGAATAATTCGAGGAGCATGAAAAGGTCTGAAAAATATTAGGAGCATGAAAAGGTCTGAAAAATATGAAGAGCACTAAAAGATGTGAAAAATAGGAGGTGCATGAAAAGGCCTGAAAAATGCGAAGAGCACGAAAAGGTGTGAAAAATACGAGGAGCATGAAAAGGTGTGAAAAATACGAGTAGCATGAAAAGGTCTGACAAATACGAGGAGCATGAAAAGTTGTGAAAAATACGAGGAGCATGAAAAGGTGTGAAAAATACGAAGAGCAGGAAAAGTTGTGAAAAAAATGAGGAGCATGAAAAGGTCTGACAAATACGAGGAGCATGAAAAGGTGTGAAAAATATGAGGGACATGAAAAGGTGTGAAAAACACGAGGAGCATGAAAAGTCTGAAAAATACTAAGAGCATGAAAAGGTCTGAAAAACACGAGGAGCATGAAGAAGTCTGAAAAATACAAGGAGCTTGAAAAGGTCTGGGAAATATGAGGAGAATGAAAAGATCTGACAAATACGAGGAGCATGAAAAGGTGTGAAAATGACGAGGAGCATCAAAAGGTGTGAAAAATATGAGGAGCATGAAAAAGTCTGAAAAATATGAAGAGCCTGAAAATGTGTGAAAAATATGAAGAACATATAAAGGTCTGACAAATATGAGGAGCATGAAAAGGGGTGAAAAATATGAGGGACATGAAAAGTTGTGAAAAATATGAGGAGCATGAAAAGGCATGAAAAAATGAGGAGCATGAAAAGGCGTGAAAAATACGAGGAGTATGAAGAGGTGTGAAAAATATGAGGAGCATGAAAAGGTGTGAAATATATGAGCAGCATGAAAACGTGTGAAAAATACGTGGAGCATGAAAAGACCTGAGAAATAGGAGGAGCATAAAAAGATCTGTAAAATACGAGGAGCATGAAAAGGTGTGAAAAATACGAGGAGCATGAAATTGTGTGAAAAATACGAGGAGCATGAAAAGGAGTGAAAAATATGAGGAGCATGAAAAGGTGTGAAAAATATGAGGAGCATGAAAAGGTGTCAAAAATACGAGGAGCATGAAAAGGTCTGAAAAATATGAGGAGCATGAAAAGGTCTGAAAAACATGAAGAGCCTGAAAAGCTGTGAAAATATGAAAAGCATGAAAAGGTCTGAAAAATATGAAGAGCACGAAAAGGTGTGAAAAATATGAGGACAAAGAAAAGGTGTGAAAAATACGAGGAGCATGAAAAGGTGTGAAACATATGAGAAGCATGAAAAGGTGTGAAAAATACGAGGAGCATGAAAAGGCCTGAATAATACGAGGAGCATGAAAAGTTGTGAAAAATACGAGAGGCGTTAAAAGGCCTAAGAAATACGAGGGGCATGAAAAGCCCTGAAAAATACGAAGAGCCTGAAAAGATGTGAAAAATATGAAGAACACGAAAATGTCTGAAAAATATGAAGAGCCTGAAAAGGTGTGAAATATATGAAGAGCATGAAAAGGTCTGAAAAATACGAGGAGCAAGAAAAGTTGTGAAAAGTAGGAGGAGAACGAAAACGTGTGAAAAATACGAGGAGCACGAAAAGGTCTGAAAAATACGACGAGCATGAAAGGGTGTGAAAAATATGAAGAGCACAAAAGTTCTGAAAAATAGGAAGAGCATGAAAAGGTGTGAAAAATACGAGGAGCATGAAAAGATGTCAAAAATACGAGGAGCATGAAAAGGTCTGAAAAATATGAGGAGCATGAAAAGGTCTGAAAAATATGAAGAGCACGAAAAGGTGTGAAAAATACGAGCACGACGATAAGGTGTGAGAAATACGAGGAGCATGAAAAGGTGTGAAACATATGAGGGGCATGAAAAGGTCTGAAAAATACGAGGAGCAAGAAAAGGCCTGAATAATACGAGGAGCATGAAAAGGGGTGAAAAATACGAGAGGCATTAAAAGACCTAAGAAATATGAGGGGCATGAAAAGCCCTGAAAAATACGAAGAGCCTGAAGAGGTGTGAAAAATGTGAAGAGCCTGAAAAGGTGTGAAATATATGAAGAGCATGAAAAGGTCTGAAAAATACGAGGAACACGAAAAGGTATGAATAATACGAGGAGCATGAAAAGGTCTGAAAAATACGAGGAACACGAAAAGGTATGAATAATACGAGGAGCATGAAAAGGTCTGAAAAATATTAGGAGCATGAAAAGGTCTGAAAAATACGAAGAGCACTAAAAGGTGTGAAAAATAGGAGGTGCATGAAAAGGTCTGAAAAATACGAAGAGCACGAAAAGGTGTGAAAAATACGAGGAGCATGAAAAGGTGTGAAAAATACGAGTAGCATGAAAAGGTCTGACAAATACGAGGAGCATGAAAAGGTGTGAAAAATATGAGGAGCATGAAAAGGTGTGAAAAATACGAAGAGCAGGAAAAGTTGTGAAAAATACGAGGAGCATGAAAAGGTGTGAAGAAATCGAAGATCAGGAAAAGGTGTGAAAAAAATGAGGAGCAGGAAAAGGTGTGAAAAATACGACGAGCATGAAAAGGTGTCAAAAATACGAAGAGCGTGAAAAGGTGTGAAAAATATGAAGAGCGTGAAAAGGTCTGAAAATAACGAGGAGCGTGAAAAGGTATGAAAAATACGAGGAGCATGAAGGTGTGAAAAATACGAGGAACATGAAAAGGTCTGAAAAATACTAAGAGCATGAAAAGGTCTGAAAGATATGAAGAGCATGAAAAGGTCTGAAAAACACGAAGAGCATGAAAAAGTCTGAAAAATATGAAGAGCCTGAAAAGGTGTGAAAAATATGAAGAACTTATAAAGGTCTGAAAAATATGAAGAGCACGAAAATGTGTGAAAAATAGAGGAGTACATAAAGGTGTGAAAAATACGAGGAGCATGAAAAGGTCTGCCAAATACGAGGAGCATGAAAAGGTGTGAAAAATATGAGGGACATGAAAAGGTGTGAAAAACAAGAGGAGCATGAAAAGGTCTGAAAAAAACTAAGAGCAGGAAAAGGTCTAAAAAATATGAAGAGCATGAAAAGGTCTGACAAACACGAGGAGCATGAAAAAGTCTGAAAAATACGAGGAGCTTGAAAAGGTCTGAAAAATACGAGGAGGATGAAAAGGTCTGACAAATACGAGGAGCAAGAAAAGTTGTGAAAAATAGGAGGAGCATGAAAATGTCTGAAAAACACGAAGAGCATGAAAAAGTCTGAAAAATATGAAGAGTCTGTAAAGGTGTGAAAAATATGAAGAACATATAAAGGTCTGAAGAATATGAAGAGCACGAAAATGTGTGAAAAAAAGAAGGAGTACGTAAAGGTGTGAAAAATACGAGGAGCATGAAAAGGTCTGACAAATACGAGGAGCATGAAAAGGTGTGAAAAATATGAGGGACATGAAAAGGTGTGAAAAACACGAGGAGCATGAAAAGGTCTGAAAAATATGAAGAGCATGAAAAGGTCTGAAAAACACGAGGAGCATGAAGAAGTCTGAAAAATACGAGGAGCTTGAAAAGGTCTGGGAAATACGAGGAGAATGAAAAGGTCTGACAAATACGAGGAGCATGAAACGGTGTGAAAATGACGAGGAGCATGAAAAGGTGTGAAAAATATGAGGAGCATGAAAAAGTCTGAAAAATATGAAGAGCCTGAAAATCTGTGAAAAATATGAAGAACATATAAAGGTCTGACAAATATGAGGAGCATGAAAAGGGGTAAAAAATATGAGGGACATGAAAAGGTGTGAAAAATATGAGGAGCATGAAAAGGCGTGAAAAAATGAGGAGCATGAAAAGGCGTGAAAAATACGAGGAGTATGAAGAGGTGTGAAAAATATGAGGAGCATGAAAAGGTGTGAAATATATGAGCAGCATGAAAACGTGTGAAAAATACGTGGAGCATGAAAAGACCTGAGAAATAGGAGGAGCATAAAAAGATCTGTAAAATACGAGGAGCATGAAAAGGTCTGAAAAATATGAAGAGCCTGAAAATGTGTGAAAAATATGAAGAACAAGAAAATGGCCGAAAAATATGAAGAGCACGAAAAGGTGTGAAAAAAGGAGGAGCACAAAAAGGTGTGAAAAATACGAGGAGCAAGAAAAGGTGTGAAAAATACGAGGAGCATGAAATTGTGTGAAAAATACGAGGAGCATGAAAAGGTGTGAAAAATAGGAGGAGCATGAAAAGGTGTCAAAAATATGAGAAGCATATAAAGGTGGGAAAAAGACGAGGAGCATGAATCTGTATGAAAAATATGCGGAGCATGAAATGGTGTGAAAAATATGAAGAGCAAGAAAAGGTGTGATAAATATGAGGAGTAGGCAAAGGTCTGAAAAATACGAGAAGCATGAAAAGGTCTGAAAAATACAAGGAGTATGAAATGGTCTAAAAAACACGAGGAGCATGAAAAGGTCTGAAAAATACGAGAGCATAAAAAGATCTGTAAAATACGAGGAGCATGAAAAGGTCTGAAATATACGAGAGCATTAAAAGGTCTGAGAAATATGAGGAGCATGAGAAGGTCTGAAAAATACGAGGAGCATGAAAAGGTGTCAAAAATATGAAGAGCATGAAAAGGTGTCAAAATACGAGTAGCAGGTAAAGGTCTGAAAAATACGAGGAGCATGAAATGGTCTGAAAAATATGAGGAGCATGAAACGGTCTGAAATATATGAGGAGCATGAAAAGCTGTCAAAAATATGAGGAGCATTAAATGGTGTGAAAAAAATGAAGAGCATGAAAAGGTGTGAAAAATATGCGGAGCATGAAAAGGTGCCGAAAATACGAGGGGCATGAAAAGGCCTGAAAAACAGGAGGAGCATGAAAATGTCTGAAAAATAGGAGGAGCATGAAAAGGCCTGCAAAAAAGGAGGAGCGTGAAAAGCTCTGAAAAATACGAGGAGCATGAAAAAGTCTGAAAAATAGGAGGAGCATGAAAAGGTCTGAAAAATAGGAGGAGCATGGAAACGTCTGAAAAATAGGAGGAGCATGGAAAGGTCTGCAAATTGGGAGGAGCATGAAAAGCTCTGAAAAATACGAGGAGCATGAAAAGGTGTGAGAAATATGAGGAGCATGAAAAGGTGTGAAATATACGACAAGCATGAAAAGGTCTGAAAAAAACGAGGGGCAGGAAAAGGTCTCAAAAATACGAGGAGCATGAAAAGGTCTCAGAAATACGAGGAGCATGAAAAGGTCTGAAAAGTACGAGGAGCATGGAAAAGTCTGAAAAATAGGAGGAGCATTAAAAGGCCTGCAAATTAGGAGGAGCTTGAAAAGCTCTGAAAAATACGAGGAGCATGAAAAGGTGTGAAAAATACGAGGAGCATGAAAAGGTGTGAAATATACGTCGAGCATGAAAAGGTGTGAAGAATACGAGGAGCATGAAAAGGTGTGAAAAAGAAGAGGAGCATGATAAGGTGTGAAAAATACGAGGACCATGAAAAGGTGTGAAATATACGACGAGCATGAAAAGGTGTGAAAAATAGAACGGGCATGGAAATGTCTGAAAAATACGAAGAGCATGAAAAGGTCTGAAAAATACAAGGAGCATGAAAAGGTCTGAAAAATATGAAGAGTCTGAAAAGGTGTCAAAAATATGAGGAGCAACAAATGGTGTGAAAAATACAAAGAGCATGTAAAGGTTTGAAAATATGAGGAGCATGAAACGGTGTGAAAAATATGAACAGCATGAAAATATCTGAAATATACGAGGAGCAAGAAAAGGTCTCAAAAATACGAGGAGCATGAAAAGGTCTGAAAAATACGAGGAACATGAAACAGTATGAAAAATATGAGGAGCATGAAACGGTGTGAAAAATATGAAGAGCATAAAAAAGTCTCAAAAATATGAGGAGCATGAAAAGGTCTCAAAAATACGAGGAGCATGAAAATGTCTGAAAAATACGAGGAGCATGAAAAGGTCTGAGAAAAACCAGGGGCAGGAAAAGATCTCAAAAATACGAGGAGCATGAAAAGGTCTGAAAAATACGAGGAGCATGAAACTGTATGAAAAATACGAGGAGCATGAAACGGTGTGAAAAATATGAAGAGCATGAAAATGTCTGAAAAATACAAGGAGCATGAAAAGGTCTGAAAAATGTGAAGAGTATGAAAAGATGTCAAAAATATGAGAAGCATGTAAAGGTGTGAAAAATATGAGGAGCATGAATCTGTATGAAAAATATGCGGAGCATGAAATGGTGTGAAAAATATGAAGAGCAAGGAAAGGTGTGATAAATATGAGGAGTATGCAAAGGTCTGAAAAATACGAGGAGCATGAAAAGGTCTGAAAAATACAAGGAGTATGAAATGGTCTAAAAAACCCGAGGAGCATGAGAAGGTCTGAAAAATACGAGGAGCATGAACAGGTGTCAAAAATATGAAGAGCATGAAAAGGTGTCAAAATATGAGTAGCAAGTAAAGGTGTGAAAAATAAGAGGAGCCTGAATCTGTATGAAAAATATGAGGAACATGAAACGGTGTGAAAAATATGAGGAGCATGAAACGGTCTGAAAAATATGAACAGCATGAAAAGGTGTGAAAAATACGAGGAGCATGAAAATATCTGAAAAATACAAGGAGTATGAAATGGTCTAAAAAACACGAGGAGCATGAAAAGGTCTGAAAAATACGAGGAGCATGAAAAGGTCTGAAAAAAACGAGGGGCAGGAAAAGGTCTCAAAAATACGAGGAGCATGAAAAGGTCTCAAAAATACGAGGAGCATGAAAAGGTCTGAAAAATACGAGGAGCATGAAAATGTCTGAGAAAAACCAGGGGCAGGAAAAGGTCTCAAAAATACGAGGAGCATGAAAGGGTCTGAAAAATACGAGGAGCATGAAAAGGTCGCAAAAATATGAGGAGCATGAAAAGGTCTGAAAAATATGAAGAGTATGAAAAGGAGTCAAAAATATGAGAAGCATGTAAAGGTGTGAAAAATATGAGGAGCATGAATCTGTATGAAAAATATGCGGAGCATGAATCTGTATGAAAAATATTCGGAGCATGAATAGGTGTGAAAAATATGAAGAGCATGAAAAAGTGTCAAAACTATGAGTAGCATGTAAAGGTGTCAAAAATATCAAGAGCATGAAAAGGTGTCAAAAATATCAGGAGCATTAAAATGTGTGAAAAATATGAGGAGCATGAAACCGTCTCAAAAATATGAGGAGCATGAAAATGTCTGAAAAATAGGAGGAGCATGAAAAGGTCTGAGAAAAACGAGGGGCAGGAAAAGGTCTCAAAAATACGAGGAGCATGAAAAGGTCTCAAAAATACGAGGAGCATGAAAAGGTCTCAAAAATACGAGGAGCATGAAAAGGTCTGAAAAATACAAGGAGCATGAAACTGTATGAAAAATATGAGGAGCATGAAACGGTGTGAAAAATATGAAAAGCATGAAAATGTCTGAAATATACGAGGAGCATGAAAAGGTCGCAAAAATATGATGAGCATGAAAAGGTCTGAAAAATATGAAGTGTATGAAAAGGAGTCAAAAATATGAGAAGATTGTAAAGGTGTGAAAAATATGAGGAGCATGAATCTGTATGAAGAATATGCCGAGCATGAAATGGTGTGAAAAATGTGAAGAGCATGAAAAAGTGTCCAAAATATGAGTAGCATGTAAAGGTGTCAAAAATATGAAGAGCATGAAAAGGTGTCAAAAATATGAGGAGCATTAAAAGGTGTGAAAAATATGAGGAGCATGACACGGTCTCAAAAATATGAGGAGCATGAAACGATCTGAAAAATATGCAGAGCATGAAATGGTGTGAAAAATATGAGGAGCATTAAAAGGTGTGAAAAATATGAGGAGCATGACACGGTCTCAAACATATGAGGAGCATGAAACGATCTGAAAAATATGAGGAGCATGAAAAGCTGCCAAAAATATGAGGAGCATGAAACAGTGTGAAAAATACGAAGAGCATGAAAACCTGAGAAATATATCAAGAGCATGAAAAGGTCTGAAAAATAAGAAGAGCATGAAAAGGTGTGAAAAATACGAAGATCATGAAAGGTGTGAAAAATACGAAGAGCCTGAAAAGGTGTGAAAAACACGAAGAGCATGAAAAGTTGTGAAAAATACGAAGAGCATGAAAACTGTGAAAAATACGAAGAGCATGAAAAGGTGTGAAAAATATGAGGAGCATCAAAAGGTGTGAAAATATGAGGAGCATGAAACTGTATGAAAAATATGAGGAGCATGAAACGGTGTGAAAAATATGAAGAGCATGAAAAAGTCTCAAAAATACGAGGAGCATGAAAAGGTCTCAGAAATACGAGGAGCATGAAAATATCTGAAAAATACGAAGAGCATGAAAAGGTCTGAAAAAAACGAAGGGCAGGAAAAGGTCTCAAAAATACGAGGAGCATGAAAAGGTCTGAAAAATACGAGGAGCATGAAACTGTATGAAAAATACGAGGAGCATGAAACGGCGTGAAAAATATGAAGAGCATGAAAATGTCTGAAAAATACAAGGAGCATGGAAAGGTCTGAAAAATATGAAGAGTATGAAAAGATGTCAAAAATATGAGAAGCATGTAAAGGTGTGAAAAATATGAGGAGCATGAATCTGTATGAAAAATATGCGGAGCATGAAATGGTGTGAAAAATAAGAAGAGCAAGAAAAGATGTGATAAATATGAGGAGTATGCAAAGGTCTGAAAAATACGAGGAGCATGAAAAGGTCTGAAAAATACAAGGAGTATGAAATGGTCTAAAAAACCCGAGGAGCATGAAAAGTTCTGAAAAATACGAGGAGCATGAAAAGGTCTGAAAAATAAAAGGAGCATGGAAAGGTGTCAAAAATATCAGGAGCTTGAAAAGGTGTCAAAAATATGAAGAGCATGAAAAGGGGTCAAAAATTTGAATAGAATGTAAAGGTGTGGAAAATAAGAGGTACATGAATCAGTATGAAAAATATGAGGAGCATGAAACGGTGTGAACAATATGAACAGCATGAAAAGGTGTGAAAAATATGAGGAGCATGAAACGGTCTGAAAAATATGAACAGCATGAAAAGGTGTGAAAAATACGAGGAGCATGAAAATGTCTGAAAAATACAAGGAGTATGAAATGGTCTAAAAAACACGAGGAGCATGAAAAGGTCTGAAAAATACGAGGAGCGTGAAAAGGTCTGAAAAAAACAAGGGGCAGGAAAAGGTCTCAAAAATACGAGGAGCATGAAAAGGTCTCAAAAATACGAGGAGCATGAAAAGGTCTGAAAAATACAAGGAGCATGAAACTGTATGAAAAATATGAGGAGCATGAAACGGTGTGAAAAATATGAAGAGCATGAAAAAATCTCAAAAATACGAGGAGCATGAAAAAGTCTGAAAAATACGAGGAGAATGAAACTGTATGAAAAATATGAGGAGCATGAAACGGTGTGGAATATATAAAGAGCATGAAAATGTCTGAAATATACGAGGAACATGAAAAGGTCGAAAAATATGAGGAGCATGAAAAGGTCTGAAAAATATGAAGAGTATGAAAAGGAGTCAAAAATATGTGAAGCATGTAAAAGTGTGAAAAATATGAGGAGCATGAATCTGTATGAAAAATATGCGGAGCATGAAATGGTGTGAAAAATATGAAGAGCATGAAAAAGTGTCAAAAATATGAGTAGCATGTAAAGGTGTCAAAAATATGAAGAGCATGAAAAGGTGTCAAAAATATCAGGAGCATTAAAATGTGTGAAAAATATGAGGAGCATGACACGGTCTCAAACATATGAGGAGCATGAAACGATCTGAAAAATATGAAGAGCATGCAAAGATGTGAAAAATATGAGGAGCATTAAAAGGTGTGAAAAATATGAGGAGCATGAAACGGTCTCAAAAATATGAGGAGCATGAAAAGCTGCCAAAAATATGAGGAGCGTGAAACAGTGTGAAAAATACGAAGAGCATGAAAACCTGAGAAAAATATCAAGAGCATGAAAAGGTCTGAAAAATAAGAAGAGCATGAAAAGGTGTGAAAAATACGAAGATCATGAAAAGGTGTGAAAAATACAAAGAGCCTGAAAAGGTGTGAAAAACACGAAGAGCATGAAAAGTTGTGAAAAATACGAAGAGCATGAAAACTGTGAAAAATACGAAGAGCATGAAAAGGTGTGAAAAATATGAGGAGCATCAAAAGGTGTGAAAAATATGAGGAGCATGAAACGGTATGAAAAATACGAGGAGGATGAAAAGGTGTGAATAATACGAGGTGCATGAAAAGGTCTGAAAAATAAGAAGAGCATGAAAAGGTGTCAAAAGTATGAGGAGCATCAAAAGATGTGAATAACATGAAGAGCATGAAAAGGTGTCAAAAATATGTGGAGCATGTAAAGTTGTGAAAAATATTTGGAGCATGAAATTGTTTGAAACATATGAGGAGCAAGAAACCGTGTGAAAAATATGAGGAGTTTGAAAAGGTCTGAAAAATACGAGAGAATGAAAACGTGTGAAAAACACGAAGAGCATGAAAAGGTGTGAAAAATAAGAAGAGCCTGAAAAGGTCTGAAAAATACGAGGAACATGAAAAGGTCTCAGAAATACGAGGAGCATGAAAATGTCTGAAAAATACGAGGATCATGAAAAGGTCTGAAAAAAACGAGGGGCAGGAAAAGGTCTCAAAAATACGAGGAGCATGAAATGGCCTAAAAAATTCTAGGAGCATGAAAAGGACTGAAAAATACGAGGAGCATGAAACGGTCTGAAAAATACTAGGTGCATGAAAAGTTCTGAAAAATACGAGGAGCATGAAAAGGTCTGAAAAATACGAGGAGCATGAAAAGGTCTGAAAAATATGTAGAGTATAAAAAGTTTTCAAAAATATGAGGAGAATGAAAAGGTGTGAAAAATAGGAAGAGCATGAAAAGCTGTCAAAAATATGAGGAGAATGAAAAGGTGTGAAAAATATTAAGAGCATGAAAAGGTGTCAAAAATATGAGGAACAAGTAATGCTGTGAAAAATATGAGGAGCATGAATCTGTATGAAAAACACGAGGAGCATGAAACGGTGTGAAAAATATGAAGAGCATGAAAAGGTGTGAAAATTATGAGGAGTATGAAAACGTCTTAAAAATACGAGGAGCATGAAAAGGTCTGAAAAATATGTGGAGCCTGAAAAGGTGTCAAAAATATGAGGAGCATGTAAAGGTGTGAAAAATTGAGGAGCATGAATCTGTATGAAAATTATGAGGAGGATGAAATGGTGTGAAAAATATGAAGATCATGAAAAGGTGTGAAAAATATGAGGAGGTTGAAAAGGTCTGAAAAATAAGAGTGCATGAAAAGGTGTGAAATACACGAAGAGCATGAAAAGGTGTGAAAAATAAGAAGAGCCTGAAAAGGTGTGAAAAACACGAAGAGCATGAAAAGTTGTGAAAAATACGAAGAGCATGAAAACTGTGAAAAATACGAAGAGCATGAAAAGGTGTGAAAAATATGAGGAGCATCAAAAGGTGTGAAAATATGAGGAGCATGAAACTGTATGAAAAATATGAGGAGCATGAAACGGTGTGAAAAATATGAAGAGCATGAAAAAGTCTCAAAAGTACGAGGAGCATGAAAAGGTCTCAGAAATACGAGGAGCATGAAAATGTCTGAAAAATACGAAGAGCATGAAAAGGTCTGAAAAAAACGAGGGGCAGGAAAAGGTCTCAAAAATACGAGGAGCATGAAAAGGTCTGAAAAATCCGAGGAGCATGAAACTGTATGAAAAATACGAGGAGCATGAAACGGTGTGAAAAATATGAAGAGCATGAAAATGTCTGAAAAATACAAGGAGCATGGAAAGGTCTGAAAAATATGAAGAGTATGAAAAGATGTCAAAAATATGAGAAGCATGTAAAGGTGTGAAAAATATGAGGAGCATGAATCTGTATGAAAAATATGCGGAGCATGAAATGGTGTGAAAAATAAGAAGAGCAAGAAAAGATGTGATAAATATGAGGAGTATGCAAAGGTCTGAAAAATACGAGGAGCATGAAAAGGTCTGAAAAATAAAAGGAGCATGGAAAGGTGTCAAAAATATCAGGAGCTTGAAAAGGTGTCAAAAATATGAAGAGCATGAAAAGGGGTCAAAAATTTGAATAGAATGTAAAGGTGTGAAAAATAAGAGGTGCATGAATCAGTATGAAAAATATGAGGAGCATGAAACGGTGTGAACAATATGAACAGCATGAAAAGGTGTGAAAAATATGAGGAGCATGAAACGGTCTGAAAAATATGAACAGCATGAAAAGGTGTGAAAAATACGAGGAGCATGAAAATGTCTGAAAAATACAAGGAGTATGAAATGGTCTAAAAAACACGAGGAGCATGAAAAGGTCTGAAAAATACGAGGAGCGTGAAAAGGTCTGAAAAAAACAAGGGGCAGGAAAAGGTCTCAAAAATACGAGGAGCATGAAAAGGTCTCAAAAATACGAGGAGCATGAAAAGGTCTGAAAAATACAAGGAGCATGAAACTGTATGAAAAATATGAGGAGCATGAAACGGTGTGAAAAATATGAAGAGCATGAAAAAGTCTCAAAAATACGAGGAGCATGAAAAGGTCTGAAAAATACGAGGAGAATGAAACTGTATGAAAAATATGAGGAGCATGAAACGGTGTGAAAAATATGAAGAGCATGAAAAAGTCTCAAAAATACGAGGAGCATGAAAAGGTCTGAAAAATACGAGGAGAATGAAATTGTATGAAAAGTATGAGGAGCATGAAACGGTGTGAAAAATATGAAGAGCATGAAAAAGTCTCAAAAATACGAGGAGCATGAAAAGGTCTGAAAAATACGAGGAGCATGAAAAGGTCTGAAAAATATGTAGAGTATAAAAAGGTTTCAAAAATAAGAGGAAAATCAAAAGGTGTGAAAAATAGGAATATCATGAAAAGCTGTCAAAAATATGAGGAGCATGTAAAGGTGTGAAAAATATGAGGAGCATGAATCTGTATGAAAAATATGAGGAGCATGAAACGGTGTGAAAAATAGGAAGAGCATGAAAAGGTGTGAAAAATACAAGGAAAATGAAAAGGCCTGAAAAAAACGAGGAACATGAAAAGATCTGATAAATAAGAGGAGCATGAAACGGTCTGAAAAATACAAGGAGCATGAAAGGGTCTGAAAAATATGAACCGCATGAAAAGCTCTGAAAAATATGAAGAGCAAGAAAAGGTGTCAAACATATAGGAGCATGTAAAGGTGTGAAAAATAAGAGGAGCATGAAAAGGTGTCAAAAGTATGAGGAGCATGTAAATGTGTGAAAAATATGAGGAACATGAATCTTATGATAAAAATGAGGAGCATGAAACGGTGTAAACCATATGAGGATAATGAAAAGTTGTAAAATATGAGGAGTATGAAAAGGTGTGAAAAATATGAAGAGCATGAATCGGTCTGAAAAATATGAGGAGCATGAAACGGTCAGAAAAATATGAGGAGCATGAAAAGATCTGAAAAATATGAAGAGCATGAACCTGTATGAAAAATATGTGGAGCATGAAATGGTGTGAAATAATGAAGAGTATGAAAAGTTGTGATAAATATGAAGAGTTTGAAAAGGTCTGAAAAATACGAGAGGCATAAAAGGTCTGAAAAGTACAAGGAGCATGATATGGTCTAAAAAATACGAGGAGCATGAAAAGGTCTGAAAAATAAGAGAGCATGAAAAGCTGTGAAAAATCTCAAGAGCATGAAAAGGTCTGAAAAATATGAAGAGCATGAAAAGGTCTGAAAAATATGAAGAGCATGAAAATGTGTGAAAAATATGAAGAGCCTGAAAAGTGGTCAAAATATGAGGAGCATGTAAAGGTGTGAAAAATATGAGGAGCATGAAACTGTATGAAAAATATGAGGAGCATGAAACGGTGTGAAAAATATGAAGACCATGAAAGGGTGTGAAAAATATCAAGAGCATGAAAAGGTGTGAAAAATATGAGGAGCATGAAAAAGTCTGAAAAATACGAGGAGCATGAAATGGTCTGAAAAAACGAGGAGCATGAAAAGCTGTGAAAAATACGAGGAGCATGAAAGGGTCTGAAAAATACGAGGAGCATGAAAAGGGTGAAAAATATGAAGAGCATGAAAAGGTGTGAAAAATAGGAGGAGCATGAAAAGGTGTGAAATATAGGAGGAGCATGAAAAGGTGTGAAAAATACGAGGAGCATGAAAACGGTGAAAAATACAAAGAGCATGAAAAGTGTGAAAAATACATGGAGCATGAAAACGTCTGAAAAATACGAGGACTATGAAAATGTCTGAAAAATATGAAGAGCATGAAAAGGTGTGAAAAACATGAGCAGCATGAAAAGGTGTGAAAAATATGAGGAGCATGAAACAGTCTGAAATATACGAACAGCAGGAAAAGGTGTGAAAACACGAAGAGCATTAAAAGCTGTGAAAAATATCAAGAGCATGAAAAGATCTGAAAAGTATGAAGAGCATTAAAAGGTGTCAAAAATTTGAAGAGCATGAAAAGTTGTGAAAAATAAGAAGGGAATGAAAAGGTGTGAAAAAATGAAGAGCATGAAATGGTGTGAAAAATAGGAAGAGCATGAAAAGGTGTGAAAAATGAGAAGAGCATGAAAATTTGTTAAAAATGCGAGGAGCATGAAAAGGTGTGAAAAATTCGAGGAGCATGAAAAGGTGTCAAAAATAAGAAGAGCTTGAAAAGTTGTGAAAAATACAAAGAGCATGAAAAGGTGTGAAAAACACAAGGAGCATGAAAAGGTCTGAAAAATACGGGGAGCATGAAAAGATCTGAAAAAACGAGGAGCATGAAAAGCTGTGAAAAATACGAGGAACATGAAATGGTCTGAAATACACGACCGGCATGAAAAGGTCTGAAAAATATGTAGAGCATGAAAAGGTGTGAAAAATATGAGGAGCATGAAAAGGTGTGAAAAATATGAGGAGCATGAAAAGGTCTGAAAAATATGAAGAGCATGAAAAGGTGTCAAAATATGAGGAGCATGAAAAGGTCTGAAAAATATGTAGAGCATGAAATGCTGTCAAAAATATGAGGAGCATGAAAAGGTGTGAAAAATATGAAGAGCATGAAAAGGTGTCAAAAATATGAGTAGCATGAAAAGGTGTGAAAAATATGAGGAGCATGGAAAGGTCTGAAAAATATGAAGAGCATGAAAAGGTGTCAAATATGAGGAGAATGAAAAGGTCTGAAAAACATGTAGAGCATGAAATGCTGTCAAAAATATGAGGAGCATGAAAAGGTGTGAAAAATATGAAGAGCATGAAAAGGTGTCAAAAGTATGATAAGCATGTAAAGGTGTGAAAAATAAGAGGAGCATGAAACTGTATGAAATATATGAGGAGCATGAAACGGTGTGAAAAATATAAATAGCATGAAAAAGTGTGAAAAATATGAAGAGCTTCAAAAGTTGTCAAAAATATGAGGAGCATGAAAAGGTGTGAAAAATATGAGGAGCATGAAACAGTATGAAAAAATGAGGAGCATGAAAAGGCCTGAAACATACGAGGAGCATGAAAAGGTCTGAAAAATACGAGGAGCATGAAAAGGTCTGAAAAATAAAAGCAGCATGAAAAGTTGTCAAAAATATGAGGAGCTTGAAAAGGTGCCAAAAAATATGAAGAGCATGAAAAGGGGTCAAAAATTTGAATAGAATGTAAAGGTGTGGAAAATAAGAGGTACATGAATCAGTATGAAAAATATGAGGAGCATGAAACGGTGTGAACAATATGAACAGCATGAAAAGGTGTGAAAAATATGAGGAGCATGAAACGGTCTGAAAAATATGAACAGCATGAAAAGGTGTGAAAAATATGAGGAGCATGAAAATGTCTGAAAAATACAAGGAGTATGAAATGGTCTAAAAAACACGAGGAGCATGAAAAGGTCTGAAAAATACGAGGAGCGTGAAAAGGTCTGAAAAAAACAAGGGGCAGGAAAAGGTCTCAAAAATACGAGGAGCATGAAAAGGTCTCAAAAATACGAGGAGCATGAAAAGGTCTGAAAAATACAAGGAGCATGAAACTGTATGAAAAATATGAGGAGCATGAAACGGTGTGAAAAATATGAAGAGCATGAAAAAATCTCAAAAATACGAGGAGCATGAAAAAGTCTGAAAAATACGAGGAGAATGAAACTGTATGAAAAATATGAGGAGCATGAAACGGTGTGAAAAATATGAAGAGCATGAAAAAGTCTCAAAAATACGAGGAGCATGAAAAGGTCTGAAAAATACGAGGAGAATGAAATTGTATGAAAAGTATGAGGAGCATGAAACGGTGTGAAAAATATGAAGAGCATGAAAAAGTCTCAAAAATACGAGGAGCATGAAAAGGTCTGAAAAATACGAGGAGCATGAAAAGGTCTGAAAAATATGTAGAGTATAAAAAGGTTTCAAAAATAAGAGGAAAATCAAAAGGTGTGAAAAATAGGAATATCATGAAAAGCTGTCAAAAATATGAGGAGCATGTAAAGGTGTGAAAAATATGAGGAGCATGAATCTGTATGAAAAATATGAGGAGCATGAAACGGTGTGAAAAATAGGAAGAGCATGAAAAGGTGTGAAAAATACAAGGAAAATGAAAAGGCCTGAAAAAAACGAGGAACATGAAAAGATCTGATAAATAAGAGGAGCATGAAACGGTCTGAAAAATACAAGGAGCATGAAAGGGTCTGAAAAATATGAACCGCATGAAAAGCTCTGAAAAATATGAAGAGCAAGAAAAGGTGTCAAACATATAGGAGCATGTAAAGGTGTGAAAAATAAGAGGAGCATGAAAAGGTGTCAAAAGTATGAGGAGCATGTAAATGTGTGAAAAATATGAGGAACATGAATCTTATGATAAAAATGAGGAGCATGAAACGGTGTAAACCATATGAGGATAATGAAAAGTTGTAAAATATGAGGAGTATGAAAAGGTGTGAAAAATATGAAGAGCATGAATCGGTCTGAAAAATATGAGGAGCATGAAACGGTCAGAAAAATATGAGGAGCATGAAAAGATCTGAAAAATATGAAGAGCATGAACCTGTATGAAAAATATGTGGAGCATGAAATGGTGTGAAATAATGAAGAGTATGAAAAGTTGTGATAAATATGAAGAGTTTGAAAAGGTCTGAAAAATACGAGAGGCATAAAAGGTCTGAAAAGTACAAGGAGCATGATATGGTCTAAAAAATACGAGGAGCATGAAAAGGTCTGAAAAATAAGAGAGCATGAAAAGCTGTGAAAAATCTCAAGAGCATGAAAAGGTCTGAAAAATATGAAGAGCATGAAAAGGTCTGAAAAATATGAAGAGCATGAAAATGTGTGAAAAATATGAAGAGCCTGAAAAGTGGTCAAAATATGAGGAGCATGTAAAGGTGTGAAAAATATGAGGAGCATGAAACTGTATGAAAAATATGAGGAGCATGAAACGGTGTGAAAAATATGAAGACCATGAAAGGGTGTGAAAAATATCAAGAGCATGAAAAGGTGTGAAAAATATGAGGAGCATGAAAAAGTCTGAAAAATACGAGGAGCATGAAATGGTCTGAAAAAACGAGGAGCATGAAAAGCTGTGAAAAATACGAGGAGCATGAAAGGGTCTGAAAAATACGAGGAGCATGAAAAGGGTGAAAAATATGAAGAGCATGAAAAGGTGTGAAAAATAGGAGGAGCATGAAAAGGTGTGAAATATAGGAGGAGCATGAAAAGGTGTGAAAAATACGAGGAGCATGAAAACGGTGAAAAATACAAAGAGCATGAAAAGTGTGAAAAATACATGGAGCATGAAAACGTCTGAAAAATACGAGGACTATGAAAATGTCTGAAAAATATGAAGAGCATGAAAAGGTGTGAAAAACATGAGCAGCATGAAAAGGTGTGAAAAATATGAGGAGCATGAAACAGTCTGAAATATACGAACAGCAGGAAAAGGTGTGAAAACACGAAGAGCATTAAAAGCTGTGAAAAATATCAAGAGCATGAAAAGATCTGAAAAGTATGAAGAGCATTAAAAGGTGTCAAAAATTTGAAGAGCATGAAAAGTTGTGAAAAATAAGAAGGGAATGAAAAGGTGTGAAAAAATGAAGAGCATGAAATGGTGTGAAAAATAGGAAGAGCATGAAAAGGTGTGAAAAATGAGAAGAGCATGAAAATTTGTTAAAAATGCGAGGAGCATGAAAAGGTGTGAAAAATTCGAGGAGCATGAAAAGGTGTCAAAAATAAGAAGAGCTTGAAAAGTTGTGAAAAATACAAAGAGCATGAAAAGGTGTGAAAAACACAAGGAGCATGAAAAGGTCTGAAAAATACGGGGAGCATGAAAAGATCTGAAAAAACGAGGAGCATGAAAAGCTGTGAAAAATACGAGGAACATGAAATGGTCTGAAATACACGACCGGCATGAAAAGGTCTGAAAAATATGTAGAGCATGAAAAGGTGTGAAAAATATGAGGAGCATGAAAAGGTGTGAAAAATATGAGGAGCATGAAAAGGTGTGAAAAATATGAAGAGCATGAAAAGGTGTCAAAATATGAGGAGCATGAAAAGGTCTGAAAAATATGTAGAGCATGAAATGCTGTCAAAAATATGAGGAGCATGAAAAGGTGTGAAAAATATGAAGAGCATGAAAAGGTGTCAAAAATATGAGTAGCATGAAAAGGTGTGAAAAATATGAGGAGCATGGAAAGGTCTGAAAAATATGAAGAGCATGAAAAGGTGTCAAATATGAGGAGAATGAAAAGGTCTGAAAAACATGTAGAGCATGAAATGCTGTCAAAAATATGAGGAGCATGAAAAGGTGTGAAAAATATGAAGAGCATGAAAAGGTGTCAAAAGTATGATAAGCATGTAAAGGTGTGAAAAATAAGAGGAGCATGAAACTGTATGAAATATATGAGGAGCATGAAACGGTGTGAAAAATATAAATAGCATGAAAAAGTGTGAAAAATATGAAGAGCTTCAAAAGTTGTCAAAAATATGAGGAGCATGAAAAGGTGTGAAAAATATGAGGAGCATGAAACAGTATGAAAAAATGAGGAGCATGAAAAGGCCTGAAACATACGAGGAGCATGAAAAGGTCTGAAAAATACGAGGAGCATGAAAAGGTCTGAAAAATAAAAGCAGCATGAAAAGTTGTCAAAAATATGAGGAGCTTGAAAAGGTGCCAAAAAATATGAAGAGCATGAAAAGGGGTCAAAAATTTGAATAGAATGTAAAGGTGTGGAAAATAAGAGGTACATGAATCAGTATGAAAAATATGAGGAGCATGAAACGGTGTGAACAATATGAACAGCATGAAAAGGTGTGAAAAATATGAGGAGCATGAAACGGTCTGAAAAATATGAACAGCATGAAAAGGTGTGAAAAATACGAGGAGCATGAAAATGTCTGAAAAATACAAGGAGTATGAAATGGTCTAAAAAACACGAGGAGCATGAAAAGGTCTGAAAAATACGAGGAGCGTGAAAAGGTCTGAAAAAAACAAGGGGCAGGAAAAGGTCTCAAAAATACGAGGAGCATGAAAAGGTCTCAAAAATACGAGGAGCATGAAAAGGTCTGAAAAATACAAGGAGCATGAAACTGTATGAAAAATATGAGGAGCATGAAACGGTGTGAAAAATATGAAGAGCATGAAAAAATCTCAAAAATACGAGGAGCATGAAAAAGTCTGAAAAATACGAGGAGAATGAAACTGTATGAAAAATATGAGGAGCATGAAACGGTGTGGAATATATAAAGAGCATGAAAATGTCTGAAATATACGAGGAACATGAAAAGGTCGAAAAATATGAGGAGCATGAAAAGGTCTGAAAAATATGAAGAGTATGAAAAGGAGTCAAAAATATGTGAAGCATGTAAAAGTGTGAAAAATATGAGGAGCATGAATCTGTATGAAAAATATGCGGAGCATGAAATGGTGTGAAAAATATGAAGAGCATGAAAAAGTGTCAAAAATATGAGTAGCATGTAAAGGTGTCAAAAATATGAAGAGCATGAAAAGGTGTCAAAAATATCAGGAGCATTAAAATGTGTGAAAAATATGAGGAGCATGACACGGTCTCAAACATATGAGGAGCATGAAACGATCTGAAAAATATGAAGAGCATGCAAAGATGTGAAAAATATGAGGAGCATTAAAAGGTGTGAAAAATATGAGGAGCATGAAACGGTCTCAAAAATATGAGGAGCATGAAAAGCTGCCAAAAATATGAGGAGCGTGAAACAGTGTGAAAAATACGAAGAGCATGAAAACCTGAGAAAAATATCAAGAGCATGAAAAGGTCTGAAAAATAAGAAGAGCATGAAAAGGTGTGAAAAATACGAAGATCATGAAAAGGTGTGAAAAATACAAAGAGCCTGAAAAGGTGTGAAAAACACGAAGAGCATGAAAAGTTGTGAAAAATACGAAGAGCATGAAAACTGTGAAAAATACGAAGAGCATGAAAAGGTGTGAAAAATATGAGGAGCATCAAAAGGTGTGAAAAATATGAGGAGCATGAAACGGTATGAAAAATACGAGGAGGATGAAAAGGTGTGAATAATACGAGGTGCATGAAAAGGTCTGAAAAATAAGAAGAGCATGAAAAGGTGTCAAAAGTATGAGGAGCATCAAAAGATGTGAATAACATGAAGAGCATGAAAAGGTGTCAAAAATATGTGGAGCATGTAAAGTTGTGAAAAATATTTGGAGCATGAAATTGTTTGAAACATATGAGGAGCAAGAAACCGTGTGAAAAATATGAGGAGTTTGAAAAGGTCTGAAAAATACGAGAGAATGAAAACGTGTGAAAAACACGAAGAGCATGAAAAGGTGTGAAAAATAAGAAGAGCCTGAAAAGGTCTGAAAAATACGAGGAACATGAAAAGGTCTCAGAAATACGAGGAGCATGAAAATGTCTGAAAAATACGAGGATCATGAAAAGGTCTGAAAAAAACGAGGGGCAGGAAAAGGTCTCAAAAATACGAGGAGCATGAAATGGCCTAAAAAATTCTAGGAGCATGAAAAGGACTGAAAAATACGAGGAGCATGAAACGGTCTGAAAAATACTAGGTGCATGAAAAGTTCTGAAAAATACGAGGAGCATGAAAAGGTCTGAAAAATACGAGGAGCATGAAAAGGTCTGAAAAATATGTAGAGTATAAAAAGTTTTCAAAAATATGAGGAGAATGAAAAGGTGTGAAAAATAGGAAGAGCATGAAAAGCTGTCAAAAATATGAGGAGAATGAAAAGGTGTGAAAAATATTAAGAGCATGAAAAGGTGTCAAAAATATGAGGAACAAGTAATGCTGTGAAAAATATGAGGAGCATGAATCTGTATGAAAAACACGAGGAGCATGAAACGGTGTGAAAAATATGAAGAGCATGAAAAGGTGTGAAAATTATGAGGAGTATGAAAACGTCTTAAAAATACGAGGAGCATGAAAAGGTCTGAAAAATATGTGGAGCCTGAAAAGGTGTCAAAAATATGAGGAGCATGTAAAGGTGTGAAAAATTGAGGAGCATGAATCTGTATGAAAATTATGAGGAGGATGAAATGGTGTGAAAAATATGAAGATCATGAAAAGGTGTGAAAAATATGAGGAGGTTGAAAAGGTCTGAAAAATAAGAGTGCATGAAAAGGTGTGAAATACACGAAGAGCATGAAAAGGTGTGAAAAATAAGAAGAGCCTGAAAAGGTGTGAAAAACACGAAGAGCATGAAAAGTTGTGAAAAATACGAAGAGCATGAAAACTGTGAAAAATACGAAGAGCATGAAAAGGTGTGAAAAATATGAGGAGCATCAAAAGGTGTGAAAATATGAGGAGCATGAAACTGTATGAAAAATATGAGGAGCATGAAACGGTGTGAAAAATATGAAGAGCATGAAAAAGTCTCAAAAGTACGAGGAGCATGAAAAGGTCTCAGAAATACGAGGAGCATGAAAATGTCTGAAAAATACGAAGAGCATGAAAAGGTCTGAAAAAAACGAGGGGCAGGAAAAGGTCTCAAAAATACGAGGAGCATGAAAAGGTCTGAAAAATCCGAGGAGCATGAAACTGTATGAAAAATACGAGGAGCATGAAACGGTGTGAAAAATATGAAGAGCATGAAAATGTCTGAAAAATACAAGGAGCATGGAAAGGTCTGAAAAATATGAAGAGTATGAAAAGATGTCAAAAATATGAGAAGCATGTAAAGGTGTGAAAAATATGAGGAGCATGAATCTGTATGAAAAATATGCGGAGCATGAAATGGTGTGAAAAATAAGAAGAGCAAGAAAGATGTGATAAATATGAGGAGTATGCAAAGGTCTGAAAAATACGAGGAGCATGAAAAGGTCTGAAAAATAAAAGGAGCATGGAAAGGTGTCAAAAATATCAGGAGCTTGAAAAGGTGTCAAAAATATGAAGAGCATGAAAAGGGGTCAAAAATTTGAATAGAATGTAAAGGTGTGAAAAATAAGAGGTGCATGAATCAGTATGAAAAATATGAGGAGCATGAAACGGTGTGAACAATATGAACAGCATGAAAAGGTGTGAAAAATACGAGGAGCATGAAAATGTCTGAAAAATACAAGGAGTATGAAATGGTCTAAAAAACACGAGGAGCATGAAAAGGTCTGAAAAATACGAGGAGCGTGAAAAGGTCTGAAAAAAACAAGGGGCAGGAAAAGGTCTCAAAAATACGAGGAGCATGAAAAGGTCTCAAAAATACGAGGAGCATGAAAAGGTCTGAAAAATACAAGGAGCATGAAACTGTATGAAAAATATGAGGAGCATGAAACGGTGTGAAAAATATGAAGAGCATGAAAAAGTCTCAAAAATACGAGGAGCATGAAAAGGTCTGAAAAATACGAGGAGAATGAAACTGTATGAAAAATATGAGGAGCATGAAACGGTGTGAAAAATATGAAGAGCATGAAAAAGTCTCAAAAATACGAGGAGCATGAAAAGGTCTGAAAAATACGAGGAGAATGAAATTGTATGAAAAGTATGAGGAGCATGAAACGGTGTGAAAAATATGAAGAGCATGAAAAAGTCTCAAAAATACGAGGAGCATGAAAAGGTCTGAAAAATACGAGGAGCATGAAAAGGTCTGAAAAATATGTAGAGTATAAAAAGGTTTCAAAAATAAGAGGAAAATCAAAAGGTGTGAAAAATAGGAATATCATGAAAAGCTGTCAAAAATATGAGGAGCATGTAAAGGTGTGAAAAATATGAGGAGCATGAATCTGTATGAAAAATATGAGGAGCATGAAACGGTGTGAAAAATAGGAAGAGCATGAAAAGGTGTGAAAAATACAAGGAAAATGAAAAGGCCTGAAAAAAACGAGGAACATGAAAAGATCTGATAAATAAGAGGAGCATGAAACGGTCTGAAAAATACAAGGAGCATGAAAGGGTCTGAAAAATATGAACCGCATGAAAAGCTCTGAAAAATATGAAGAGCAAGAAAAGGTGTCAAACATATAGGAGCATGTAAAGGTGTGAAAAATAAGAGGAGCATGAAAAGGTGTCAAAAGTATGAGGAGCATGTAAATGTGTGAAAAATATGAGGAACATGAATCTTATGATAAAAATGAGGAGCATGAAACGGTGTAAACCATATGAGGATAATGAAAAGTTGTAAAATATGAGGAGTATGAAAAGGTGTGAAAAATATGAAGAGCATGAATCGGTCTGAAAAATATGAGGAGCATGAAACGGTCAGAAAAATATGAGGAGCATGAAAAGATCTGAAAAATATGAAGAGCATGAACCTGTATGAAAAATATGTGGAGCATGAAATGGTGTGAAATAATGAAGAGTATGAAAAGTTGTGATAAATATGAAGAGTTTGAAAAGGTCTGAAAAATACGAGAGGCATAAAAGGTCTGAAAAGTACAAGGAGCATGATATGGTCTAAAAAATACGAGGAGCATGAAAAGGTCTGAAAAATAAGAGAGCATGAAAAGCTGTGAAAAATCTCAAGAGCATGAAAAGGTCTGAAAAATATGAAGAGCATGAAAAGGTCTGAAAAATATGAAGAGCATGAAAATGTGTGAAAAATATGAAGAGCCTGAAAAGTGGTCAAAATATGAGGAGCATGTAAAGGTGTGAAAAATATGAGGAGCATGAAACTGTATGAAAAATATGAGGAGCATGAAACGGTGTGAAAAATATGAAGACCATGAAAGGGTGTGAAAAATATCAAGAGCATGAAAAGGTGTGAAAAATATGAGGAGCATGAAAAAGTCTGAAAAATACGAGGAGCATGAAATGGTCTGAAAAAACGAGGAGCATGAAAAGCTGTGAAAAATACGAGGAGCATGAAAGGGTCTGAAAAATACGAGGAGCATGAAAAGGGTGAAAAATATGAAGAGCATGAAAAGGTGTGAAAAATAGGAGGAGCATGAAAAGGTGTGAAATATAGGAGGAGCATGAAAAGGTGTGAAAAATACGAGGAGCATGAAAACGGTGAAAAATACAAAGAGCATGAAAAGTGTGAAAAATACATGGAGCATGAAAACGTCTGAAAAATACGAGGACTATGAAAATGTCTGAAAAATATGAAGAGCATGAAAAGGTGTGAAAAACATGAGCAGCATGAAAAGGTGTGAAAAATATGAGGAGCATGAAACAGTCTGAAATATACGAACAGCAGGAAAAGGTGTGAAAACACGAAGAGCATTAAAAGCTGTGAAAAATATCAAGAGCATGAAAAGATCTGAAAAGTATGAAGAGCATTAAAAGGTGTCAAAAATTTGAAGAGCATGAAAAGTTGTGAAAAATAAGAAGGGAATGAAAAGGTGTGAAAAAATGAAGAGCATGAAATGGTGTGAAAAATAGGAAGAGCATGAAAAGGTGTGAAAAATGAGAAGAGCATGAAAATTTGTTAAAAATGCGAGGAGCATGAAAAGGTGTGAAAAATTCGAGGAGCATGAAAAGGTGTCAAAAATAAGAAGAGCTTGAAAAGTTGTGAAAAATACAAAGAGCATGAAAAGGTGTGAAAAACACAAGGAGCATGAAAAGGTCTGAAAAATACGGGGAGCATGAAAAGATCTGAAAAAACGAGGAGCATGAAAAGCTGTGAAAAATACGAGGAACATGAAATGGTCTGAAATACACGACCGGCATGAAAAGGTCTGAAAAATATGTAGAGCATGAAAAGGTGTGAAAAATATGAGGAGCATGAAAAGGTGTGAAAAATATGAGGAGCATGAAAAGGTCTGAAAAATATGAAGAGCATGAAAAGGTGTCAAAATATGAGGAGCATGAAAAGGTCTGAAAAATATGTAGAGCATGAAATGCTGTCAAAAATATGAGGAGCATGAAAAGGTGTGAAAAATATGAAGAGCATGAAAAGGTGTCAAAAATATGAGTAGCATGAAAAGGTGTGAAAAATATGAGGAGCATGGAAAGGTCTGAAAAATATGAAGAGCATGAAAAGGTGTCAAATATGAGGAGAATGAAAAGGTCTGAAAAACATGTAGAGCATGAAATGCTGTCAAAAATATGAGGAGCATGAAAAGGTGTGAAAAATATGAAGAGCATGAAAAGGTGTCAAAAGTATGATAAGCATGTAAAGGTGTGAAAAATAAGAGGAGCATGAAACTGTATGAAATATATGAGGAGCATGAAACGGTGTGAAAAATATAAATAGCATGAAAAAGTGTGAAAAATATGAAGAGCTTCAAAAGTTGTCAAAAATTTGAGGAGCATGAAAAGGTGTGAAAAATACAAGGAGCATGAAAAGGTCTGAAAAATATGAAGAGTATGAAAAGGTGTCAAAAATATGAGAAGCATGTAAAGGTGTGAAAAATATGAGGGGCATGAATCTGTATGAAAAATATGCAGAGCATGAAATGGTGTGAAAAATATGAAGAGCAAGAAAGGTGTGACAAATATAAGGAGTATGCAAAGGTCTGAAAAATACGAGGAGCATGAAAAGGTCTGAAAAATACAAGGAGTATGAAATGGTCTAAAAAACACGAGGAGCATGAAAAGGTCTGAAAAATACGAGAGCATTAAAAGGTCTGAAAAATAAGAGGAGCATGAGAAGGTCTGAAAAATACGAGGAGCATGAAAAGGTGTCAAAAATATGAAGAGCATGAAAAGGTGTCAAAATATGAGTTGCAGGTAAAGGTGTGAAAAATAAGAGGAGCATGAAACTGTATGAAAAATATGAGGAGCATGAAACGGTCTGAAATATATGAGGAGCATGAAAAGCTGTCAAAAATATGAGGAGCATTAAATGGTGTGAAAAAAATGAAGAGCATGAAAAGGTGTGAATAATATGCGGAGCATGAAAAGGTGTGGAAAATATGAAGAGCATGAAAAGGTGTGAAAAATACGAGGAGCATGAAAATGTCTGAAAAATAGGAGGAGCACGAAAAGGCCTGAAAATAGGAAGAGCATGAAAAGCTCTGAAAAATACGAGGAGCATGAAAAGGTCTGAAAAATAGGAGAAGCATGAAAAGGTCTGAAAAATACGAGGAGCATGGAAAGGTCTGAAAAATAGGAGGAGCATGAAAAGGTCTGAAAAATACGAGGAGCATGAAAAGGTCTGAAAAATAAGAGGAGCATGAAAAGGTCTGAAAAATAAAAAGAGCACGGAAAGGTGTCAAAAATATGAGGAGCTTGAAAAGGTGTCAAAAATATGAAGAGCATGAAAAGGGGTCAAAAATTTGAATAGAATGTAAATGTGTGAAAAATAAGAGGAGCATGAATCAGTATGAAAAATATGAGGAGCATGAAACGGTGTGAAAAATATGAACAGCATGAAAAGGTGTGAAAAATATGAGGAGCATGAAACGGTCTGAAAAATACGAGGAGCATGAAAAGGTCTGAAAAATACAAGGAGTATGAAATGGTCTAAAAAACACGAGGAGCATGAAAAGGTCTGAAAAATACGAGAGCATTAAAAGGTCTGAAAAATAAGAGGAGCATGAGAAGGTCTGAAAAATACGAGGAGCATGAAAAGGTGTCAAAAATATGAAGAGCATGAAAAGGTGTGAAAAATATGAGGAGCATGAAAATGTCTGAAAAATACAAGGAGTATGAAATGGTCTAAAAAACACGAGGAGCATGAAAAGGTCTGAAAAATACGAGGAGCATGAAAAGGTCTGAAAAAAACGAGGGGCAGGAAAAGGTCTCAAAAATACGAGGAGCATGAAAAGGTCTGAAAAATACTAGGAGTATGAAACTGTATGAAAAATATGAGGAGCATGAAACGGTGTGAAAAATACAAGGAGCATGAAAAGGTCTGAAAAATATGAAGAGTATGAAAAGGTGTCAAAAATATGAGAAGCATGTAAAGGTGTGAAAAATATGAGGGGCATGAATCTGTATGAAAAATATGCAGAGCATGAAATGGTGTGAAAAATATGAAGAGCAAGAAAGGTGTGACAAATATAAGGAGTATGCAAAGGTCTGAAAAATACGAGGAGCATGAAAAGGTCTGAAAAATACAAGGAGTATGAAATGGTCTAAAAAACACGAGGAGCATGAAAAGGTCTGAAAAATACGAGAGCATTAAAAGGTCTGAAAAATAAGAGGAGCATGAGAAGGTCTGAAAAATACGAGGAGCATGAAAAGGTGTCAAAAATATGAAGAGCATGAAAAGGTGTCAAAATATGAGTTGCAGGTAAAGGTGTGAAAAATAAGAGGAGCATGAAACTGTATGAAAAATATGAGGAGCATGAAACGGTCTGAAATATATGAGGAGCATGAAAAGCTGTCAAAAATATGAGGAGCATTAAATGGTGTGAAAAAAATGAAGAGCATGAAAAGGTGTGAATAATATGCGGAGCATGAAAAGGTGTGGAAAATATGAAGAGCATGAAAAGGTGTGAAAAATACGAGGAGCATGAAAATGTCTGAAAAATAGGAGGAGCACGAAAAGGCCTGAAAATAGGAAGAGCATGAAAAGCTCTGAAAAATACGAGGAGCATGAAAAGGTCTGAAAAATAGGAGAAGCATGAAAAGGTCTGAAAAATACGAGGAGCATGGAAAGGTCTGAAAAATAGGAGGAGCATGAAAAGGTCTGAAAAATACGAGGAGCATGAAAAGGTCTGAAAAATACGAGGAGCATGAAAAGGTCTGAAAAATAAAAAGAGCACGGAAAGGTGTCAAAAATATGAGGAGCATGAAAAGGGGTCAAAAATTTGAATAGAATGTAAATGTGTGAAAAATAAGAGGAGCATGAATCAGTATGAAAAATATGAGGAGCATGAAACGGTGTGAAAAATATGAACAGCATGAAAAGGTGTGAAAAATATGAGGAGCATGAAAATGTCTGAAAAATACAAGGAGTATGAAATGGTCTAAAAAACACGAGGAGCATGAAAAGGTCTGAAAAATACGAGGAGCATGAAAAGGTCTGAAAAAAACGAGGGGCAGGAAAAGGTCTCAAAAATACGAGGAGCATGAAAAGGTCTGAAAAATACGAGGAGTATGAAACTGTATGAAAAATATGAGGAGCATGAAACGGTGTGAAAAATATGAACAGCATGAAAATATCTGAAATATACGAGGAGCAAGAAAAGATCTCAAAAATACGAGGAGCATGAAAAGGTCTGAAAAATACGAGGAGCATGAAACAGTATGAAAAATATGAGGAGCATGAAACGGTGTGAAAAATATGAAGAGCATGAAAAATTCTCAAAAATATGAGGAGCATGAAAAGGTCTCAAAAATACGAGGAGCATGAAAATGTCTGAAAAATAGGAGGAGCATGAAAAGGTCTGAGAAAAACGAGGGGCAGGAAAAGGTCTCAAAAATACGAGGAGCATGAAAAGGTCTCAAAAATACGAGGAGCATGAAAAGGTCTCAAAAATACGAGGAGCATGAAAAGGTCTGAAAAATACAAGGAGCATGAAACTGTATGAAAAATATGAGGAGCATGAAACGGTGTGAAAAATATGAAAAGCATGAAAATGTCTGAAATATACGAGGAGCATGAAAAGGTCGCAAAAATATGATGAGCATGAAAAGGTCTGAAAAATATGAAGTGTATGAAAAGGAGTCAAAAATATGAGAAGATTGTAAAGGTGTGAAAAATATGAGGAGCATGAATCTGTATGAAGAATATGCCGAGCATGAAATGGTGTGAAAAATGTGAAGAGCATGAAAAAGTGTCCAAAATATGAGTAGCATGTAAAGGTGTCAAAAATATGAAGAGCATGAAAAGGTGTCAAAAATATGAGGAGCATTAAAAGGTGTGAAAAATATGAGGAGCATGACACGGTCTCAAAAATATGAGGAGCATGAAACGATCTGAAAAATATGCAGAGCATGAAATGGTGTGAAAAATATGAGGAGCATTAAAAGGTGTGAGAAATATGAGGAGCATGACACGGTCTCAAACATATGAGGAGCATGAAACGATCTGAAAAATATGAGGAGCATGAAAAGCTGCCAAAAATATGAGGAGCATGAAACAGTGTGAAAAATACGAAGAGCATGAAAACCTGAGAAATATATCAAGAGCATGAAAAGGTCTGAAAAATAAGAAGAGCATGAAAAGGTGTGAAAAATACGAAGATCATGAAAGGTGTGAAAAATACGAAGAGCCTGAAAAGGTGTGAAAAACACGAAGAGCATGAAAAGTTGTGAAAAATACGAAGAGCATGAAAACTGTGAAAAATACGAAGAGCATGAAAAGGTGTGAAAAATATGAGGAGCATCAAAAGGTGTGAAAATATGAGGAGCATGAAACTGTATGAAAAATATGAGGAGCATGAAACGGTGTGAAAAATATGAAGAGCATGAAAAAGTCTCAAAAATACGAGGAGCATGAAAAGGTCTCAGAAATACGAGGAGCATGAAAATATCTGAAAAATACGAAGAGCATGAAAAGGTCTGAAAAAAACGAAGGGCAGGAAAAGGTCTCAAAAATACGAGGAGCATGAAAAGGTCTGAAAAATACGAGGAGCATGAAACTGTATGAAAAATACGAGGAGCATGAAACGGCGTGAAAAATATGAAGAGCATGAAAATGTCTGAAAAATACAAGGAGCATGGAAAGGTCTGAAAAATATGAAGAGTATGAAAAGATGTCAAAAATATGAGAAGCATGTAAAGGTGTGAAAAATATGAGGAGCATGAATCTGTATGAAAAATATGCGGAGCATGAAATGGTGTGAAAAATAAGAAGAGCAAGAAAAGATGTGATAAATATGAGGAGTATGCAAAGGTCTGAAAAATACGAGGAGCATGAAAAGGTCTGAAAAATACAAGGAGTATGAAATGGTCTAAAAAACCCGAGGAGCATGAAAAGTTCTGAAAAATACGAGGAGCATGAAAAGGTCTGAAAAATAAAAGGAGCATGGAAAGGTGTCAAAAATATCAGGAGCTTGAAAAGGTGTCAAAAATATGAAGAGCATGAAAAGGGGTCAAAAATTTGAATAGAATGTAAAGGTGTGGAAAATAAGAGGTACATGAATCAGTATGAAAAATATGAGGAGCATGAAACGGTGTGAACAATATGAACAGCATGAAAAGGTGTGAAAAATATGAGGAGCATGAAACGGTCTGAAAAATATGAACAGCATGAAAAGGTGTGAAAAATACGAGGAGCATGAAAATGTCTGAAAAATACAAGGAGTATGAAATGGTCTAAAAAACACGAGGAGCATGAAAAGGTCTGAAAAATACGAGGAGCGTGAAAAGGTCTGAAAAAAACAAGGGGCAGGAAAAGGTCTCAAAAATACGAGGAGCATGAAAAGGTCTCAAAAATACGAGGAGCATGAAAAGGTCTGAAAAATACAAGGAGCATGAAACTGTATGAAAAATATGAGGAGCATGAAACGGTGTGAAAAATATGAAGAGCATGAAAAAATCTCAAAAATACGAGGAGCATGAAAAAGTCTGAAAAATACGAGGAGAATGAAACTGTATGAAAAATATGAGGAGCATGAAACGGTGTGGAATATATAAAGAGCATGAAAATGTCTGAAATATACGAGGAACATGAAAAGGTCGAAAAATATGAGGAGCATGAAAAGGTCTGAAAAATATGAAGAGTATGAAAAGGAGTCAAAAATATGTGAAGCATGTAAAAGTGTGAAAAATATGAGGAGCATGAATCTGTATGAAAAATATGCGGAGCATGAAATGGTGTGAAAAATATGAAGAGCATGAAAAAGTGTCAAAAATATGAGTAGCATGTAAAGGTGTCAAAAATATGAAGAGCATGAAAAGGTGTCAAAAATATCAGGAGCATTAAAATGTGTGAAAAATATGAGGAGCATGACACGGTCTCAAACATATGAGGAGCATGAAACGATCTGAAAAATATGAAGAGCATGCAAAGATGTGAAAAATATGAGGAGCATTAAAAGGTGTGAAAAATATGAGGAGCATGAAACGGTCTCAAAAATATGAGGAGCATGAAAAGCTGCCAAAAATATGAGGAGCGTGAAACAGTGTGAAAAATACGAAGAGCATGAAAACCTGAGAAAAATATCAAGAGCATGAAAAGGTCTGAAAAATAAGAAGAGCATGAAAAGGTGTGAAAAATACGAAGATCATGAAAAGGTGTGAAAAATACAAAGAGCCTGAAAAGGTGTGAAAAACACGAAGAGCATGAAAAGTTGTGAAAAATACGAAGAGCATGAAAACTGTGAAAAATACGAAGAGCATGAAAAGGTGTGAAAAATATGAGGAGCATCAAAAGGTGTGAAAAATATGAGGAGCATGAAACGGTATGAAAAATACGAGGAGGATGAAAAGGTGTGAATAATACGAGGTGCATGAAAAGGTCTGAAAAATAAGAAGAGCATGAAAAGGTGTCAAAAGTATGAGGAGCATCAAAAGATGTGAATAACATGAAGAGCATGAAAAGGTGTCAAAAATATGTGGAGCATGTAAAGTTGTGAAAAATATTTGGAGCATGAAATTGTTTGAAACATATGAGGAGCAAGAAACCGTGTGAAAAATATGAGGAGTTTGAAAAGGTCTGAAAAATACGAGAGAATGAAAACGTGTGAAAAACACGAAGAGCATGAAAAGGTGTGAAAAATAAGAAGAGCCTGAAAAGGTCTGAAAAATACGAGGAACATGAAAAGGTCTCAGAAATACGAGGAGCATGAAAATGTCTGAAAAATACGAGGATCATGAAAAGGTCTGAAAAAAACGAGGGGCAGGAAAAGGTCTCAAAAATACGAGGAGCATGAAATGGCCTAAAAAATTCTAGGAGCATGAAAAGGACTGAAAAATACGAGGAGCATGAAACGGTCTGAAAAATACTAGGTGCATGAAAAGTTCTGAAAAATACGAGGAGCATGAAAAGGTCTGAAAAATACGAGGAGCATGAAAAGGTCTGAAAAATATGTAGAGTATAAAAAGTTTTCAAAAATATGAGGAGAATGAAAAGGTGTGAAAAATAGGAAGAGCATGAAAAGCTGTCAAAAATATGAGGAGAATGAAAAGGTGTGAAAAATATTAAGAGCATGAAAAGGTGTCAAAAATATGAGGAACAAGTAATGCTGTGAAAAATATGAGGAGCATGAATCTGTATGAAAAACACGAGGAGCATGAAACGGTGTGAAAAATATGAAGAGCATGAAAATGTCTGAAAAATACAAGGAGCATGGAAAGGTCTGAAAAATATGAAGAGTATGAAAAGATGTCAAAAATATGAGAAGCATGTAAAGGTGTGAAAAATATGAGGAGCATGAATCTGTATGAAAAATATGCGGAGCATGAAATGGTGTGAAAAATAAGAAGAGCAAGAAAAGATGTGATAAATATGAGGAGTATGCAAAGGTCTGAAAAATACGAGGAGCATGAAAAGGTCTGAAAAATACAAGGAGTATGAAATGGTCTAAAAAACCCGAGGAGCATGAAAAGTTCTGAAAAATACGAGGAGCATGAAAAGGTCTGAAAAATAAAAGGAGCATGGAAAGGTGTCAAAAATATCAGGAGCTTGAAAAGGTGTCAAAAATATGAAGAGCATGAAAAGGGGTCAAAAATTTGAATAGAATGTAAAGGTGTGGAAAATAAGAGGTACATGAATCAGTATGAAAAATATGAGGAGCATGAAACGGTGTGAACAATATGAACAGCATGAAAAGGTGTGAAAAATATGAGGAGCATGAAACGGTCTGAAAAATATGAACAGCATGAAAAGGTGTGAAAAATACGAGGAGCATGAAAATGTCTGAAAAATACAAGGAGTATGAAATGGTCTAAAAAACACGAGGAGCATGAAAAGGTCTGAAAAATACGAGGAGCGTGAAAAGGTCTGAAAAAAACAAGGGGCAGGAAAAGGTCTCAAAAATACGAGGAGCATGAAAAGGTCTCAAAAATACGAGGAGCATGAAAAGGTCTGAAAAATACAAGGAGCATGAAACTGTATGAAAAATATGAGGAGCATGAAACGGTGTGAAAAATATGAAGAGCATGAAAAAATCTCAAAAATACGAGGAGCATGAAAAAGTCTGAAAAATACGAGGAGAATGAAACTGTATGAAAAATATGAGGAGCATGAAACGGTGTGGAATATATAAAGAGCATGAAAATGTCTGAAATATACGAGGAACATGAAAAGGTCGAAAAATATGAGGAGCATGAAAAGGTCTGAAAAATATGAAGAGTATGAAAAGGAGTCAAAAATATGTGAAGCATGTAAAAGTGTGAAAAATATGAGGAGCATGAATCTGTATGAAAAATATGCGGAGCATGAAATGGTGTGAAAAATATGAAGAGCATGAAAAAGTGTCAAAAATATGAGTAGCATGTAAAGGTGTCAAAAATATGAAGAGCATGAAAAGGTGTCAAAAATATCAGGAGCATTAAAATGTGTGAAAAATATGAGGAGCATGACACGGTCTCAAACATATGAGGAGCATGAAACGATCTGAAAAATATGAAGAGCATGCAAAGATGTGAAAAATATGAGGAGCATTAAAAGGTGTGAAAAATATGAGGAGCATGAAACGGTCTCAAAAATATGAGGAGCATGAAAAGCTGCCAAAAATATGAGGAGCGTGAAACAGTGTGAAAAATACGAAGAGCATGAAAACCTGAGAAAAATATCAAGAGCATGAAAAGGTGTGAAAAATATGAGGAGCATCAAAAGGTGTGAAAAATACGAAGATCATGAAAAGGTGTGAAAAATACAAAGAGCCTGAAAAGGTGTGAAAAACACGAAGAGCATGAAAAGTTGTGAAAAATACGAAGAGCATGAAAACTGTGAAAAATACGAAGAGCATGAAAAGGTGTGAAAAATATGAGGAGCATCAAAAGGTGTGAAAAATATGAGGAGCATGAAACGGTATGAAAAATACGAGGAGGATGAAAAGGTGTGAATAATACGAGGTGCATGAAAAGGTCTGAAAAATAAGAAGAGCATGAAAAGGTGTCAAAAGTATGAGGAGCATCAAAAGATGTGAATAACATGAAGAGCATGAAAAGGTGTCAAAAATATGTGGAGCATGTAAAGTTGTGAAAAATATTTGGAGCATGAAATTGTTTGAAACATATGAGGAGCAAGAAACCGTGTGAAAAATATGAGGAGTTTGAAAAGGTCTGAAAAATACGAGAGAATGAAAACGTGTGAAAAACACGAAGAGCATGAAAAGGTGTGAAAAATAAGAAGAGCCTGAAAAGGTCTGAAAAATACGAGGAACATGAAAAGGTCTCAGAAATACGAGGAGCATGAAAATGTCTGAAAAATACGAGGATCATGAAAAGGTCTGAAAAAAACGAGGGGCAGGAAAAGGTCTCAAAAATACGAGGAGCATGAAATGGCCTAAAAAATTCTAGGAGCATGAAAAGGACTGAAAAATACGAGGAGCATGAAACGGTCTGAAAAATACTAGGTGCATGAAAAGTTCTGAAAAATACGAGGAGCATGAAAAGGTCTGAAAAATACGAGGAGCATGAAAAGGTCTGAAAAATATGTAGAGTATAAAAAGTTTTCAAAAATATGAGGAGAATGAAAAGGTGTGAAAAATAGGAAGAGCATGAAAAGCTGTCAAAAATATGAGGAGAATGAAAAGGTGTGAAAAATATTAAGAGCATGAAAAGGTGTCAAAAATATGAGGAACAAGTAATGCTGTGAAAAATATGAGGAGCATGAATCTGTATGAAAAACACGAGGAGCATGAAACGGTGTGAAAAATATGAAGAGCATGAAAAGGTGTGAAAATTATGAGGAGTATGAAAACGTCTTAAAAATACGAGGAGCATGAAAAGGTCTGAAAAATATGTGGAGCCTGAAAAGGTGTCAAAAATATGAGGAGCATGTAAAGGTGTGAAAAATTGAGGAGCATGAATCTGTATGAAAATTATGAGGAGGATGAAATGGTGTGAAAAATATGAAGATCATGAAAAGGTGTGAAAAATATGAGGAGGTTGAAAAGGTCTGAAAAATAAGAGTGCATGAAAAGGTGTGAAATACACGAAGAGCATGAAAAGGTGTGAAAAATAAGAAGAGCCTGAAAAGGTGTGAAAAACACGAAGAGCATGAAAAGTTGTGAAAAATACGAAGAGCATGAAAACTGTGAAAAATACGAAGAGCATGAAAAGGTGTGAAAAATATGAGGAGCATCAAAAGGTGTGAAAATATGAGGAGCATGAAACTGTATGAAAAATATGAGGAGCATGAAACGGTGTGAAAAATATGAAGAGCATGAAAAAGTCTCAAAAGTACGAGGAGCATGAAAAGGTCTCAGAAATACGAGGAGCATGAAAATGTCTGAAAAATACGAAGAGCATGAAAAGGTCTGAAAAATCCGAGGAGCATGAAACTGTATGAAAAATACGAGGAGCATGAAACGGTGTGAAAAATATGAAGAGCATGAAAATGTCTGAAAAATACAAGGAGCATGGAAAGGTCTGAAAAATATGAAGAGTATGAAAAGATGTCAAAAATATGAGAAGCATGTAAAGGTGTGAAAAATATGAGGAGCATGAATCTGTATGAAAAATATGCGGAGCATGAAATGGTGTGAAAAATAAGAAGAGCAAGAAAAGATGTGATAAATATGAGGAGTATGCAAAGGTCTGAAAAATACGAGGAGCATGAAAAGGTCTGAAAAATATGAAGAGCATGAAAAGGTGTCAAAAATATGAGTAGCATGAAAAGGTGTGAAAAATATGAGGAGCATGGAAAGGTCTGAAAAATATGAAGAGCATGAAAAGGTGTCAAATATGAGGAGAATGAAAAGGTCTGAAAAACATGTAGAGCATGAAATGCTGTCAAAAATATGAGGAGCATGAAAAGGTGTGAAAAATATGAAGAGCATGAAAAGGTGTCAAAAGTATGATAAGCATGTAAAGGTGTGAAAAATAAGAGGAGCATGAAACTGTATGAAATATATGAGGAGCATGAAACGGTGTGAAAAATATAAATAGCATGAAAAAGTGTGAAAAATATGAAGAGCTTCAAAAGTTGTCAAAAATATGAGGAGCATGAAAAGGTGTGAAAAATACAAGGAGCATGAAAAGGTCTGAAAAATATGAAGAGTATGAAAAGGTGTCAAAAATATGAGAAGCATGTAAAGGTGTGAAAAATATGAGGGGCATGAATCTGTATGAAAAATATGCAGAGCATGAAATGGTGTGAAAAATATGAAGAGCAAGAAAGGTGTGACAAATATAAGGAGTATGCAAAGGTCTGAAAAATACGAGGAGCATGAAAAGGTCTGAAAAATACAAGGAGTATGAAATGGTCTAAAAAACACGAGGAGCATGAAAAGGTCTGAAAAATACAAGAGCATTAAAAGGTCTGAAAAATAAGAGGAGCATGAGAAGGTCTGAAAAATACGAGGAGCATGAAAAGGTGTCAAAAGTATGAAGAGCATGAAAAGGTGTCAAAATATGAGTTGCAGGTAAAGGTGTGAAAAATAAGAGGAGCATGAAACTGTATGAAAAATATGAGGAGCATGAAACGGTCTGAAATATATGAGGAGCATGAAAAGCTGTCAAAAATATGAGGAGCATTAAATGGTGTGAAAAAAATGAAGAGCATGAAAAGGTGTGAATAATATGCGGAGCATGAAAAGGTGTGGAAAATATGAAGAGCATGAAAAGGTGTGAAAAATACGAGGAGCATGAAAATGTCTGAAAAATAGGAGGAGCACGAAAAGGCCTGAAAATAGGAAGAGCATGAAAAGCTCTGAAAAATACGAGGAGCATGAAAAGGTCTGAAAAATAGGAGAAGCATGAAAAGGTCTGAAAAATACGAGGAGCATGGAAAGGTCTGAAAAATAGGAGGAGCATGAAAAGGTCTGAAAAATACGAGGAGCATGAAAAGGTCTGAAAAATACGAGGAGCATGAAAAGGTCTGAAAAATAAAAAGAGCACGGAAAGGTGTCAAAAATATGAGGAGCTTGAAAAGGTGTCAAAAATATGAAGAGCATGAAAAGGGGTCAAAAATTTGAATAGAATGTAAATGTGTGAAAAATAAGAGGAGCATGAATCAGTATGAAAAATATGAGGAGCATGAAACGGTGTGAAAAATATGAACAGCATGAAAAGGTGTGAAAAATATGAGGAGCATGAAACGGTCTGAAAAATATGAACAGCATGAAAAGGTGTGAAAAATACGAGGAGCATGAAAAGGTCTGAAAAATACGAGAGCATTAAAAGGTCTGAAAAATAAGAGGAGCATGAGAAGGTCTGAAAAATACGAGGAGCATGAAAAGGTGTCAAAAATATGAAGAGCATGAAAAGGTGTCAAAATATGAGTTGCAGGTAAAGGTGTGAAAAATAAGAGGAGCATGAAACTGTATGAAAAATATGAGGAGCATGAAACGGTCTGAAATATATGAGGAGCATGAAAAGCTGTCAAAAATATGAGGAGCATTAAATGGTGTGAAAAAAATGAAGAGCATGAAAAGGTGTGAATAATATGCGGAGCATGAAAAGGTGTGGAAAATATGAAGAGCATGAAAAGGTGTGAAAAATACGAGGAGCATGAAAATGTCTGAAAAATAGGAGGAGCACGAAAAGGCCTGAAAATAGGAAGAGCATGAAAAGCTCTGAAAAATACGAGGAGCATGAAAAGGTCTGAAAAATAGGAGAAGCATGAAAAGGTCTGAAAAATACGAGGAGCATGGAAAGGTCTGAAAAATAGGAGGAGCATGAAAAGGTCTGAAAAATACGAGGAGCATGAAAAGGTCTGAAAAATACGAGGAGCATGAAAAGGTCTGAAAAATAAAAAGAGCACGGAAAGGTGTCAAAAATATGAGGAGCTTGAAAAGGTGTCAAAAATATGAAGAGCATGAAAAGGGGTCAAAAATTTGAATAGAATGTAAATGTGTGAAAAATAAGAGGAGCATGAATCAGTATGAAAAATATGAGGAGCATGAAACGGTGTGAAAAATATGAACAGCATGAAAAGGTGTGAAAAATATGAGGAGCATGAAAATGTCTGAAAAATACAAGGAGTATGAAATGGTCTAAAAAACACGAGGAGCATGAAAAGGTCTGAAAAATACGAGGAGCATGAAAAGGTCTGAAAAAAACGAGGGGCAGGAAAAGGTCTCAAAAATACGAGGAGCATGAAAAGGTCTGAAAAATACGAGGAGTATGAAACTGTATGAAAAATATGAGGAGCATGAAACGGTGTGAAAAATATGAACAGCATGAAAATATCTGAAATATACGAGGAGCAAGAAAAGATCTCAAAAATACGAGGAGCATGAAAAGGTCTGAAAAATACGAGGAGCATGAAACAGTATGAAAAATATGAGGAGCATGAAACGGTGTGAAAAATATGAAGAGCATGAAAAAGTCTCAAAAATATGAGGAGCATGAAAAGGTCTCAAAAATACGAGGAGCATGAAAATGTCTGAAAAATAGGAGGAGCATGAAAAGGTCTGAGAAAAACGAGGGGCAGGAAAAGGTCTCAAAAATACGAGGAGCATGAAAAGGTCTCAAAAATACGAGGAGCATGAAAAGGTCTCAAAAATACGAGGAGCATGAAAAGGTCTGAAAAATACAAGGAGCATGAAACTGTATGAAAAATATGAGGAGCATGAAACGGTGTGAAAAATATGAAAAGCATGAAAATGTCTGAAATATACGAGGAGCATGAAAAGGTCGCAAAAATATGATGAGCATGAAAAGGTCTGAAAAATATGAAGTGTATGAAAAGGAGTCAAAAATATGAGAAGATTGTAAAGGTGTGAAAAATATGAGGAGCATGAATCTGTATGAAGAATATGCCGAGCATGAAATGGTGTGAAAAATGTGAAGAGCATGAAAAAGTGTCCAAAATATGAGTAGCATGTAAAGGTGTCAAAAATATGAAGAGCATGAAAAGGTGTCAAAAATATGAGGAGCATTAAAAGGTGTGAAAAATATGAGGAGCATGACACGGTCTCAAAAATATGAGGAGCATGAAACGATCTGAAAAATATGCAGAGCATGAAATGGTGTGAAAAATATGAGGAGCATTAAAAGGTGTGAAAAATATGAGGAGCATGACACGGTCTCAAACATATGAGGAGCATGAAACGATCTGAAAAATATGAGGAGCATGAAAAGCTGCCAAAAATATGAGGAGCATGAAACAGTGTGAAAAATACGAAGAGCATGAAAACCTGAGAAATATATCAAGAGCATGAAAAGGTCTGAAAAATAAGAAGAGCATGAAAAGGTGTGAAAAATACGAAGATCATGAAAGGTGTGAAAAATACGAAGAGCCTGAAAAGGTGTGAAAAACACGAAGAGCATGAAAAGTTGTGAAAAATACGAAGAGCATGAAAACTGTGAAAAATACGAAGAGCATGAAAAGGTGTGAAAAATATGAGGAGCATCAAAAGGTGTGAAAATATGAGGAGCATGAAACTGTATGAAAAATATGAGGAGCATGAAACGGTGTGAAAAATATGAAGAGCATGAAAAAGTCTCAAAAATACGAGGAGCATGAAAAGGTCTCAGAAATACGAGGAGCATGAAAATATCTGAAAAATACGAAGAGCATGAAAAGGTCTGAAAAAAACGAAGGGCAGGAAAAGGTCTCAAAAATACGAGGAGCATGAAAAGGTCTGAAAAATACGAGGAGCATGAAACTGTATGAAAAATACGAGGAGCATGAAACGGCGTGAAAAATATGAAGAGCATGAAAATGTCTGAAAAATACAAGGAGCATGGAAAGGTCTGAAAAATATGAAGAGTATGAAAAGATGTCAAAAATATGAGAAGCATGTAAAGGTGTGAAAAATATGAGGAGCATGAATCTGTATGAAAAATATGCGGAGCATGAAATGGTGTGAAAAATAAGAAGAGCAAGAAAAGATGTGATAAATATGAGGAGTATGCAAAGGTCTGAAAAATACGAGGAGCATGAAAAGGTCTGAAAAATACAAGGAGTATGAAATGGTCTAAAAAACCCGAGGAGCATGAAAAGTTCTGAAAAATACGAGGAGCATGAAAAGGTCTGAAAAATAAAAGGAGCATGGAAAGGTGTCAAAAATATCAGGAGCTTGAAAAGGTGTCAAAAATATGAAGAGCATGAAAAGGGGTCAAAAATTTGAATAGAATGTAAAGGTGTGGAAAATAAGAGGTACATGAATCAGTATGAAAAATATGAGGAGCATGAAACGGTGTGAACAATATGAACAGCATGAAAAGGTGTGAAAAATATGAGGAGCATGAAACGGTCTGAAAAATATGAACAGCATGAAAAGGTGTGAAAAATACGAGGAGCATGAAAATGTCTGAAAAATACAAGGAGTATGAAATGGTCTAAAAAACACGAGGAGCATGAAAAGGTCTGAAAAATACGAGGAGCGTGAAAAGGTCTGAAAAAAACAAGGGGCAGGAAAAGGTCTCAAAAATACGAGGAGCATGAAAAGGTCTCAAAAATACGAGGAGCATGAAAAGGTCTGAAAAATACAAGGAGCATGAAACTGTATGAAAAATATGAGGAGCATGAAACGGTGTGAAAAATATGAAGAGCATGAAAAAATCTCAAAAATACGAGGAGCATGAAAAAGTCTGAAAAATACGAGGAGAATGAAACTGTATGAAAAATATGAGGAGCATGAAACGGTGTGGAATATATAAAGAGCATGAAAATGTCTGAAATATACGAGGAACATGAAAAGGTCGAAAAATATGAGGAGCATGAAAAGGTCTGAAAAATATGAAGAGTATGAAAAGGAGTCAAAAATATGTGAAGCATGTAAAAGTGTGAAAAATATGAGGAGCATGAATCTGTATGAAAAATATGCGGAGCATGAAATGGTGTGAAAAATATGAAGAGCATGAAAAAGTGTCAAAAATATGAGTAGCATGTAAAGGTGTCAAAAATATGAAGAGCATGAAAAGGTGTCAAAAATATCAGGAGCATTAAAATGTGTGAAAAATATGAGGAGCATGACACGGTCTCAAACATATGAGGAGCATGAAACGATCTGAAAAATATGAAGAGCATGCAAAGATGTGAAAAATATGAGGAGCATTAAAAGGTGTGAAAAATATGAGGAGCATGAAACGGTCTCAAAAATATGAGGAGCATGAAAAGCTGCCAAAAATATGAGGAGCGTGAAACAGTGTGAAAAATACGAAGAGCATGAAAACCTGAGAAAAATATCAAGAGCATGAAAAGGTCTGAAAAATAAGAAGAGCATGAAAAGGTGTGAAAAATACGAAGATCATGAAAAGGTGTGAAAAATACAAAGAGCCTGAAAAGGTGTGAAAAACACGAAGAGCATGAAAAGTTGTGAAAAATACGAAGAGCATGAAAACTGTGAAAAATACGAAGAGCATGAAAAGGTGTGAAAAATATGAGGAGCATCAAAAGGTGTGAAAAATATGAGGAGCATGAAACGGTATGAAAAATACGAGGAGGATGAAAAGGTGTGAATAATACGAGGTGCATGAAAAGGTCTGAAAAATAAGAAGAGCATGAAAAGGTGTCAAAAGTATGAGGAGCATCAAAAGATGTGAATAACATGAAGAGCATGAAAAGGTGTCAAAAATATGTGGAGCATGTAAAGTTGTGAAAAATATTTGGAGCATGAAATTGTTTGAAACATATGAGGAGCAAGAAACCGTGTGAAAAATATGAGGAGTTTGAAAAGGTCTGAAAAATACGAGAGAATGAAAACGTGTGAAAAACACGAAGAGCATGAAAAGGTGTGAAAAATAAGAAGAGCCTGAAAAGGTCTGAAAAATACGAGGAACATGAAAAGGTCTCAGAAATACGAGGAGCATGAAAATGTCTGAAAAATACGAGGATCATGAAAAGGTCTGAAAAAAACGAGGGGCAGGAAAAGGTCTCAAAAATACGAGGAGCATGAAATGGCCTAAAAAATTCTAGGAGCATGAAAAGGACTGAAAAATACGAGGAGCATGAAACGGTCTGAAAAATACTAGGTGCATGAAAAGTTCTGAAAAATACGAGGAGCATGAAAAGGTCTGAAAAATACGAGGAGCATGAAAAGGTCTGAAAAATATGTAGAGTATAAAAAGTTTTCAAAAATATGAGGAGAATGAAAAGGTGTGAAAAATAGGAAGAGCATGAAAAGCTGTCAAAAATATGAGGAGAATGAAAAGGTGTGAAAAATATTAAGAGCATGAAAAGGTGTCAAAAATATGAGGAACAAGTAATGCTGTGAAAAATATGAGGAGCATGAATCTGTATGAAAAACACGAGGAGCATGAAACGGTGTGAAAAATATGAAGAGCATGAAAAGGTGTGAAAATTATGAGGAGTATGAAAACGTCTTAAAAATACGAGGAGCATGAAAAGGTCTGAAAAATATGTGGAGCCTGAAAAGGTGTCAAAAATATGAGGAGCATGTAAAGGTGTGAAAAATTGAGGAGCATGAATCTGTATGAAAATTATGAGGAGGATGAAATGGTGTGAAAAATATGAAGATCATGAAAAGGTGTGAAAAATATGAGGAGGTTGAAAAGGTCTGAAAAATAAGAGTGCATGAAAAGGTGTGAAATACACGAAGAGCATGAAAAGGTGTGAAAAATAAGAAGAGCCTGAAAAGGTGTGAAAAACACGAAGAGCATGAAAAGTTGTGAAAAATACGAAGAGCATGAAAACTGTGAAAAATACGAAGAGCATGAAAAGGTGTGAAAAATATGAGGAGCATCAAAAGGTGTGAAAATATGAGGAGCATGAAACTGTATGAAAAATATGAGGAGCATGAAACGGTGTGAAAAATATGAAGAGCATGAAAAAGTCTCAAAAGTACGAGGAGCATGAAAAGGTCTCAGAAATACGAGGAGCATGAAAATGTCTGAAAAATACGAAGAGCATGAAAAGGTCTGAAAAAAACGAGGGGCAGGAAAAGGTCTCAAAAATACGAGGAGCATGAAAAGGTCTGAAAAATCCGAGGAGCATGAAACTGTATGAAAAATACGAGGAGCATGAAACGGTGTGAAAAATATGAAGAGCATGAAAATGTCTGAAAAATACAAGGAGCATGGAAAGGTCTGAAAAATATGAAGAGTATGAAAAGATGTCAAAAATATGAGAAGCATGTAAAGGTGTGAAAAATATGAGGAGCATGAATCTGTATGAAAAATATGCGGAGCATGAAATGGTGTGAAAAATAAGAAGAGCAAGAAAAGATGTGATAAATATGAGGAGTATGCAAAGGTCTGAAAAATACGAGGAGCATGAAAAGGTCTGAAAAATAAAAGGAGCATGGAAAGGTGTCAAAAATATCAGGAGCTTGAAAAGGTGTCAAAAATATGAAGAGCATGAAAAGGGGTCAAAAATTTGAATAGAATGTAAAGGTGTGAAAAATAAGAGGTGCATGAATCAGTATGAAAAATATGAGGAGCATGAAACGGTGTGAACAATATGAACAGCATGAAAAGGTGTGAAAAATATGAGGAGCATGAAACGGTCTGAAAAATATGAACAGCATGAAAAGGTGTGAAAAATACGAGGAGCATGAAAATGTCTGAAAAATACAAGGAGTATGAAATGGTCTAAAAAACACGAGGAGCATGAAAAGGTCTGAAAAATACGAGGAGCGTGAAAAGGTCTGAAAAAAACAAGGGGCAGGAAAAGGTCTCAAAAATACGAGGAGCATGAAAAGGTCTCAAAAATACGAGGAGCATGAAAAGGTCTGAAAAATACAAGGAGCATGAAACTGTATGAAAAATATGAGGAGCATGAAACGGTGTGAAAAATATGAAGAGCATGAAAAAGTCTCAAAAATACGAGGAGCATGAAAAGGTCTGAAAAATACGAGGAGAATGAAACTGTATGAAAAATATGAGGAGCATGAAACGGTGTGAAAAATATGAAGAGCATGAAAAAGTCTCAAAAATACGAGGAGCATGAAAAGGTCTGAAAAATACGAGGAGAATGAAATTGTATGAAAAGTATGAGGAGCATGAAACGGTGTGAAAAATATGAAGAGCATGAAAAAGTCTCAAAAATACGAGGAGCATGAAAAGGTCTGAAAAATACGAGGAGCATGAAAAGGTCTGAAAAATATGTAGAGTATAAAAAGGTTTCAAAAATAAGAGGAAAATCAAAAGGTGTGAAAAATAGGAATATCATGAAAAGCTGTCAAAAATATGAGGAGCATGTAAAGGTGTGAAAAATATGAGGAGCATGAATCTGTATGAAAAATATGCGGAGCATGAAATGGTGTGAAAAATATGAAGAGCATGAAAAAGTGTCAAAAATATGAGTAGCATGTAAAGGTGTCAAAAATATGAAGAGCATGAAAAGGTGTCAAAAATATCAGGAGCATTAAAATGTGTGAAAAATATGAGGAGCATGACACGGTCTCAAACATATGAGGAGCATGAAACGATCTGAAAAATATGAAGAGCATGCAAAGATGTGAAAAATATGAGGAGCATTAAAAGGTGTGAAAAATATGAGGAGCATGAAACGGTCTCAAAATATGAGGAGCATGAAAAGCTGCCAAAAATATGAGGAGCGTGAAACAGTGTGAAAAATACGAAGAGCATGAAAACCTGAGAAAAATATCAAGAGCATGAAAAGGTCTGAAAAATAAGAAGAGCATGAAAAGGTGTGAAAAATACGAAGATCATGAAAAGGTGTGAAAAATACAAAGAGCCTGAAAAGGTGTGAAAAACACGAAGAGCATGAAAAGTTGTGAAAAATACGAAGAGCATGAAAACTGTGAAAAATACGAAGAGCATGAAAAGGTGTGAAAAATATGAGGAGCATCAAAAGGTGTGAAAAATATGAGGAGCATGAAACGGTATGAAAAATACGAGGAGGATGAAAAGGTGTGAATAATACGAGGTGCATGAAAAGGTCTGAAAAATAAGAAGAGCATGAAAAGGTGTCAAAAGTATGAGGAGCATCAAAAGATGTGAATAACATGAAGAGCATGAAAAGGTGTCAAAAATATGTGGAGCATGTAAAGTTGTGAAAAATATTTGGAGCATGAAATTGTTTGAAACATATGAGGAGCAAGAAACCGTGTGAAAAATATGAGGAGTTTGAAAAGGTCTGAAAAATACGAGAGAATGAAAACGTGTGAAAAACACGAAGAGCATGAAAAGGTGTGAAAAATAAGAAGAGCCTGAAAAGGTCTGAAAAATACGAGGAACATGAAAAGGTCTCAGAAATACGAGGAGCATGAAAATGTCTGAAAAATACGAGGATCATGAAAAGGTCTGAAAAAAACGAGGGGCAGGAAAAGGTCTCAAAAATACGAGGAGCATGAAATGGCCTAAAAAATTCTAGGAGCATGAAAAGGACTGAAAAATACGAGGAGCATGAAACGGTCTGAAAAATACTAGGTGCATGAAAAGTTCTGAAAAATACGAGGAGCATGAAAAGGTCTGAAAAATACGAGGAGCATGAAAAGGTCTGAAAAATATGTAGAGTATAAAAAGTTTTCAAAAATATGAGGAGAATGAAAAGGTGTGAAAAATAGGAAGAGCATGAAAAGCTGTCAAAAATATGAGGAGAATGAAAAGGTGTGAAAAATATTAAGAGCATGAAAAGGTGTCAAAAATATGAGGAACAAGTAATGCTGTGAAAAATATGAGGAGCATGAATCTGTATGAAAAACACGAGGAGCATGAAACGGTGTGAAAAATATGAAGAGCATGAAAAGGTGTGAAAATTATGAGGAGTATGAAAACGTCTTAAAAATACGAGGAGCATGAAAAGGTCTGAAAAATATGTGGAGCCTGAAAAGGTGTCAAAAATATGAGGAGCATGTAAAGGTGTGAAAAATTGAGGAGCATGAATCTGTATGAAAATTATGAGGAGGATGAAATGGTGTGAAAAATATGAAGATCATGAAAAGGTGTGAAAAATATGAGGAGGTTGAAAAGGTCTGAAAAATAAGAGTGCATGAAAAGGTGTGAAATACACGAAGAGCATGAAAAGGTGTGAAAAATAAGAAGAGCCTGAAAAGGTGTGAAAAACACGAAGAGCATGAAAAGTTGTGAAAAATACGAAGAGCATGAAAACTGTGAAAAATACGAAGAGCATGAAAAGGTGTGAAAAATATGAGGAGCATCAAAAGGTGTGAAAATATGAGGAGCATGAAACTGTATGAAAAATATGAGGAGCATGAAACGGTGTGAAAAATATGAAGAGCATGAAAAAGTCTCAAAAGTACGAGGAGCATGAAAAGGTCTCAGAAATACGAGGAGCATGAAAATGTCTGAAAAATACGAAGAGCATGAAAAGGTCTGAAAAAAACGAGGGGCAGGAAAAGGTCTCAAAAATACGAGGAGCATGAAAAGGTCTGAAAAATCCGAGGAGCATGAAACTGTATGAAAAGTACGAGGAGCATGAAACGGTGTGAAAAATATGAAGAGCATGAAAATGTCTGAAAAATACAAGGAGCATGGAAAGGTCTGAAAAATATGAAGAGTATGAAAAGATGTCAAAAATATGAGAAGCATGTAAAGGTGTGAAAAATATGAGGAGCATGAATCTGTATGAAAAATATGCGGAGCATGAAATGGTGTGAAAAATAAGAAGAGCAAGAAAAGATGTGATAAATATGAGGAGTATGCAAAGGTCTGAAAATACGAGGAGCATGAAAAGGTCTGAAAAATAAAAGGAGCATGGAAAGGTGTCAAAAATATCAGGAGCTTGAAAAGGTGTCAAAAATATGAAGAGCATGAAAAGGGGTCAAAAATTTGAATAGAATGTAAAGGTGTGAAAAATAAGAGGTGCATGAATCAGTATGAAAAATATGAGGAGCATGAAACGGTGTGAACAATATGAACAGCATGAAAAGGTGTGAAAAATATGAGGAGCATGAACGGTCCTGAAAAATATGACAGCATGAAAAGGTGTGAAAAATACGAGGAGCATGAAAAGGTCTGAAAAATACAAGGAGTATGAAATGGTCTAAAAAACACGAGGAGCATGAAAAGGTCTGAAAATACGAGGAGCGTGAAAAGGTCTGAAAAAAACAAGGGGCAGGAAAAGGTCTCAAAAATACGAGGAGCATGAAAAAGGTCTCAAAAATACGAGGAGCATGAAAAGGTCTGAAAAATACAAGGAGCATGAAACTGTATGAAAAATATGAGGAGCATGAAACGGTGTGAAAAATATGAAGAGCATGAAAAAGTCTCAAAATACGAGGAGCATGAAAAGGTCTGAAAAAATACGAGGAGAATGAAACTGTATGAAAAATATGAGGAGCATGAAACGGTGTGAAAAATATGAAGAGCATGAAAAAGTCTCAAAAATACGAGGAGCATGAAAAGGTCTGAAAAATACGAGGAGAATGAAATTGTATGAAAAGTATGAGGAGCATGAAACGGTGTGAAAAATATGAAGGAGCATGAAAAAGTCTCAAAAATACGAGGAGCATGAAAAGGTCTGAAAAATACGAGGACGATGAAAAGGTCTGAAAATATGTAGAGTATAAAAAGGTTTCAAAAATAGAGGAAAATCAAAAGGTGTGAAAAATAGGAATATCATGAAAAGCTGTCAAAAATATGAGGAGCATGTAAAGGTGTGAAAAATATGAGAGCATGAATCTGTATGAAAAATATGAAGGAGCATGAAACGGTGTGAAAAATAGGAAGAGCATGAAAAGGTGTGAAAAATACAAGGGAAAATGAAAAGGCCTGAAAAAAACGAGGAACATGAAAAGATCTGATAAATAAGAGGAGCATGAAACGGTCTGAAAAATACAAGGAGCATGAAAGGGTCTGAAAAATATGAACCGCATGAAAAGCTCTGAAAAATATGAAGAGCAAGAAAAGGTGTCAAACATATAGGAGCATGTAAAGGTGTGAAAAATAAGAGGAGCATGAAAAGGTGTCAAAAGTATGAGGAGCATGTAAATGTGTGAAAAATATGAGGAACATGAATCTTATGATAAAAATGAGGAGCATGAAAACGGTGTAAACCATATGAGGATAATGAAAAAGTTGTAAATATGAGGAGTATGAAAAGTGTGAAAAATATGAAGAGCATGAATCGGTCTGAAAAATATGAGGAGCATGAAACGGTCAGAAAAATATGAGGAGCATGAAAAGATCTGAAAAATATGAAGAGCATGAACCTGTATGAAAAATATGTGGAGCATGAAATGGTGTGAAATAATATAAGGTATGAAAAGTTGTGATAAATATGAAGAGTTTGAAAAGGTCTGAAAAATACGAGAGGCATAAAAGGTCTGAAAAGTACAAGGAGCATGATATGGTCTAAAAAATACGAGGAGCATGAAAAAGGTCTGAAAAATAAGGAGAGCATGAAAAGCTGTGAAAAAATCTCAAGAGCATTGAAAGGTCTGAAAAATATGAAGAGCATGAAAAGGTCTGAGAAAATATGAAGAGCATGAAAATGTGTGAAAAATATGAAGAGCCTGAAAAGTGGTCAAAATATGAGGAGCATGTAAAGGTGTGAAAAATATGAGGAGCATGAAACTGTATGAAAAATATGAGGAGCATGAAACGGTGTGAAAAATATGAAGACCATGAAAGGGTGTGAAAAATATCAAGAGCATGAAAAGGTGTGAAAAATATGAGGAGCATGAAAAAGTCTGAAAAATACGAGGAGCATGAAATGGTCTGAAAAAACGAGGAGCATGAAAAGCTGTGAAAAATACGAGGAGCATGAAAGGGTCTGAAAAATACGAGGAGCATGAAAAGGTCTGAAAAATATGAAGAGCATGAAAAGGTGTGAAAAATAGGAGGAGCATGAAAAGGTGTGAAATATAGGAGGAGCATGAAAAGGTGTGAAAAATACGAGGAGCATGAAAACGGTGAAAAATACAAAGAGCATGAAAAGTGTGAAAAATACATGGAGCATGAAAACGTCTGAAAAATACGAGGACTATGAAAATGTCTGAAAAATATGAAGAGCATGAAAAGGTGTGAAAAACATGAGGAGCATGAAAAGGTGTGAAAAATATGGAGGAGCATGAAACAGTCTGAAATATACGAACAGCAGGAAAAGGTGTGAAAACACGAAGAGCATTAAAAGCTGTGAAAAATATCAAGAGCATGAAAAGATCTGAAAAGTATGAAAGAGCATTAAAAGGTGTCAAAAATTTGAAGAGCATGAAAAGTTGTGAAAAATAAGAAGGGAATGAAAAGGGTGTGAAAAAATGAAGAGCATGAAATGGTGTGAAAAATAGGAAGAGCATGAAAAGGTGTGAAAAATGAGAAGAGCATGAAAATTTGTTAAAAAATGCGAGGAGCATGAAAAGGTGTGAAAAATTCGAGGAGCATGAAAAGGTGTCAAAAATAAGAAGAGCTTGAAAAGTTGTGAAAAATACAAAGAGCATGAAAAGGTGTGAAAAACACAAGGAGCATGAAAAGGTCTGAAAAATACGGGGAGCATGAAAAGATCTGAAAAAACGAGGAGCATGAAAAGCTGTGAAAAATACGAGGAACATGAAATGGTCTGAAATACACGACCGGCATGAAAAGGTCTGAAAAATATGTAGAGCATGAAAAGGTGTGAAAAATATGAGGAGCATGAAAAGGTGTGAAAAATATGAGGAGCATGAAAAGGTGTGAAAAATATGAAGAGCATGAAAAGGTGTCAAAATATGAGGAGCATGAAAAAGGTCTGAAAAATATGTAGAGCATGAAATGCTGTCAAAATATGAGGAGCATGAAAAGGTGTGAAAAATATGAAGAGCATGAAAAGGTGTCAAAAATATGAGTAGCATGAAAAGGTGTGAAAAATATGAGGAGCATGGAAAGGTCTGAAAAATATGAAGAGCATGAAAAGGTGTCAAATATGAGGAGAATGAAAAGGTCTGAAAAACATGTAGAGCATGAAATGCTGTCAAAAATATGAGGAGCATGAAAAGGTGTGAAAAATATGAAGAGCATGAAAAGGTGTCAAAAGTATGATAAAGCATGTAAAGGTGTGAAAAATAAGAGGAGCATGAAACTGTATGAAATATATGAGGAGCATGAAACGGTGTGAAAAATATAAATAGCATGAAAAAGTGTGAAAAATATGAAAGAGCTTCAAAAGTTGTCAAAAATATGAGGAGCATGAAAAGGTGTGAAAAATACAAGGAGCATGAAAAGGTCTGAAAAATATGAAGAGTATGAAAAGGTGTCAAAAATATGAGAAGCATGTAAAGGTGTGAAAAATATGAGGGGCATGAATCTGTATGAAAAATATGCAGAGCATGAAATGGTGTGAAAAATATGAAGAGCAAGAAAGGTGTGACAAATATAAGGAGTATGCAAAGGTCTGAAAAATACGAGGAGCATGAAAAGGTCTGAAAAATACAAGGAGTATGAAATGGTCTAAAAAAACACGAGGAGCATGAAAAGGTCTGAAAAATACGAGAGCATTAAAAGGTCTGAAAAATAAGAGGAGCATGAGAAGGTCTGAAAAATACGAGGAGCATGAAAAGGTGTCAAAAATATGAAGAGCATGAAAAGGTGTCAA